>NC_134483.1:531301398-531901398 GCF_040206685.1 Ascaphus truei
GGCTGGGTAGGGAGGGAGATGAATGTATCCTAGCAGTGGCTGGGTAGGGAGGGAGATGAATGTATCCTATCAGTGGCTGGGTAGTGAGGGAGATGTATGTATCAGAGCAGTGCCTGGGTAGGGAGGGAGATGAATGTATCAGAGCAGTGGCTGGGTAGGGAGGGATATGAATGTATCAGAGCAGTGGCTGGGTAGGGAGGGAGATGAATGCATCAGAGCAGTGGCTGGGTAGGGAGGGAGATGAATGTATCCTAGCAGTGGCTGGGTAGGGAGGGAGATGAATGCATCAGAGCAGTGGCTGGGTAGGGAGGGAGATGAATGTATCCTAGCAGTGGCTGGGTAGGGAGGGAGATGAATGTATCCTATCAGTGGCTGGGTAGTGAGGGAGATGAATGTATCAGAGCAGTGGCTGGGTAGGGAGGGAGATGAATGTATCAGAGCAGTGGCTGGGTAGGGAGGGAGATGAATGTATCAGAGCAGTGGCTGGGTAGGGAGGGAGATGAATGTATCAGAGCAGTGGCTGGGTGGGGAGGGAGATGAATGTATCAGAGCAGTGGCTGGGTAGGGAGGGAGATGAATGTATCAGAGCAGTGGCTGGGTGGGGAGGGAGATGAATGTATCAGAGCAGTGGCTGGGTAGGGAGGGGATGAATGTATCAGAGCAGTGGCTGGGTAGGGAGGGAGATGAATGTATCAGAGCAGTGGCTGGGTGGGGAGGGAGATGAATGTATCAGAGCAGTGGCTGGGTAGGGAGGGAGATGAATGTATCAGAGCAGTGGCTGGGTAGGGAGGGAGATGAATGTATCAGAGCAGTGGCTGGGTAGGGAGGGAGATGAATGTATCAGAGCAGTGGCTGGGTAGGGAGGGAGATGAATGTATCAGAGCAGTGGCTGGGTGGGGAGGGAGATGAATGTATCAGAGCAGTGGCTGGGTAGGGAGGGAGATGAATGTATCAGAGCAGTGGCTGGGTAGGGAGGAAGATGAATGTATCAGAGCAGTGGCTGGGTAGGGAGGGAGATGAATGTATCAGAGCAGTGGCTGGGTAGGGAGGGGGATGAATGTATCCTAGCAGTGGCTGGGTAGGGAGGGGGATGAATGTATCAGAGCAGTGGCTGGGTGGGGAGGGAGATGAATGTATCAGAGCAGTGGCTGGGTAGGGAGGGAGATGAATGTATCCTAGCAGTGGCTGGGTGGGGAGGGAGATGAATGTATCAGAGCAGTGCCTGGGTAGGGAGGGAGATGAATGTATCAGAGCAGTGCCTGGGTAGGGAGGGAGATGAATGTATCAGAGCAGTGCCTGGGTAGGGAGGGAGATGAATGTATCAGAGCAGTGGCTGGGTAGGGAGGGAGATGAATGTATCAGAGCAGTGGCTGGGTAGGGAGGGGAGTTGAATGTATCCTAACAATGGCTGGGTAGGGAGGGAGATGAATGTATCCTAGCAGTGGCTGGGTAGGGAGGGAGATGAATGTATCAGAGCAGTGGCTGGGTAGGGAGGGAGATGAATGTATCCTAGCAGTGGCTGGGTAGGGAGGGAGATGAATGTATCCTAGCAGTGGCTGGGTGGGGAGGGAGATGAATGTATCAGAGCAGTGGCTGGGTAGGGAGGGAGATGAATGTATCCTAGCAGTGGCTGGGTAGGGAGGGAGATGAATGTATCAGAGCAGTGGCTGGGTAGGGAGGGGGATGAATGTATCCTAACAGTGGCTGGGTAGGGAGGGAGATGAATGTATCAGAGCAGTGGCTGGGTAGGGAGGGGGATGAATGTATCAGAGCAGTGGCTGGGTAGGGAGGGAGATGAATGTATCCTAGCAGTGGCTGGGTATGGAGGGAGATGAATGTATCAGAGCAGTGGCTGGGTGGGGAGGGAGATGAATGTATCCTAGCAGTGGCTGGGTAGGGAGGGAGATGAATGTATCAGAGCAGTGGCTCGGTAGGGAGGGGGATGAATGTATCAGAGCAGTGGCTGGGTAGGGAGGGGGATGAATGTATCAGAGCAGTGGCTGGGTAGGGAGGGAGATGAATGTATCCTAGCAGTGGCTGGGTAGGGAGGGAGATGAATGTATCAGAGCAGTGGCTGGGTAGGGAGGGGGATGAATGTATCAGAGCAGTGGCTGGGTAGGGAGGGAGATGAATGTATCCTAGCAGTGGCTGGGTATGGAGGGAGATGAATGTATCCTAGCAGTGGCTGGGTAGGGAGGGAGATGAATGTATCCTAGCAGTGGCTGGGTAGGGAGGGAGATGAATGTATCCTAGCAGTGGCTGGGTAGGGAGGGAGATGAATGTATCAGAGCAGTGGCTGGGTACGGAGGGAGATGAATGTATCAGAGCAGTGGCTGGGTAGGGAGGGAGATGAATGTATCCTAGCAGTGGCTGGGTAGGGAGGGAGATGAATGTATCCTAGCAGTGGCTGGGTAGGGAGGGAGATGAATGTATCCTAGCAGTGGCTGGGTAGGGAGGGAGATGAATGTATCCTAGCAGTGGCTGGGTAGGGAGGGAGATGAATGTATCAGAGCAGTGGCTGGGTAGGGAGGGAGATGAATGTATCCTAGCAGTGGCTGGGTAGGGAGGGAGATGAATGCATCAGAGCAGTGGCTGGGTAGGGAGGGAGATGAATGTATCAGAGCAGTGGCTGGGTAGGGAGGGAGATGAATGTATCCTAGCAGTGGCTGGGTAGGGAGGGAGATGAATGTATCCTAGCAGTGGCTGGGTAGGGAGGGAGATGAATGTATCCTAGCAGTGGCTGGGTGGGGAGGGAGATGAATGTATCAGAGCAGTGGCTGGGTAGGGAGGGAGATGAATGTATCAGAGCAGTGGCTGGGTAGGGAGGGAGATGAATGTATCAGAGCAGTGGCTGGGTAGGGAGGGAGATGAATGTATCAGAGCAGTGGCTGGGTGGGGAGGGAGATGAATGTATCAGAGCAGTGGCTGGGTAGGGAGGAGAGATGAATGTATCAGAGCAGTGGCTGGGTAGGGAGGGAGATGAATGTATCAGAGCAGTGGCTGGGTAGGGAGGGAGATGAATGCATCAGAGCAGTGGCTGGGTAGGGAGGGAGATGAATGTATCAGAGCAGTGGCTGGGTAGGGAGGGAGATGAATGTATCAGAGCAGTGGCTGGGTGGGGAGGGAGATGAATGTATCCTAGCAGTGGCTGGGTAGGGAGGGAGATTAATGTATCAGAGCAGTGGCTGGGGAGGGAGGGAGATGAATGTATCAGAGCAGTGGCTGGGTAGGGAGGGAGATGAATGTATCAGAGCAGTGGCTGGGTAGGGAGGGGAGTTGAATGTATCCTAGCAGTGGCTGGGTAGGGAGGGAGATGAATGTATCAGAGCAGTGGCTGGGTAGGGAGGGAGATGAATGTATCCTAGCAGTGGCTGGGTAGGGAGGGAGATGAATGTATCCTAGCAGTGGCTGGGTAGGGAGGGGAGATGAATGTATCCTAGCAGTGGCTGGGTAGGGAGGGAGATGAATGTATCAGAGCAGTGGCTGGGTGGGGAGGGAGATGAATGTATCCTAGCAGTGGCTGGAGGGAGGGAGATGAATGTTTCCTAGCAGTGGCTGGGTAGGGAGGGGAGATGAATGTATCCTAGCAGTGGCTGGGTAGGGAGGGAGATGAATGTATCAGAGCAGTGGCTGGGTGGGGAGGGAGATGAATGTATCAGAGCAGTGGCTGGGTAGGGAGGGAGATGAATGTATCAGAGCAGTGGCTGGGTAGGGAGGGAGATGAATGTATCAGAGCAGTGGCTGGGTAGGGAGGCAGATGAATGTATCAGAGCAGTGGCTGGGTGGGGAGGGAGATGAATGTATCAGAGCAGTGGCTGGGTAGGGAGGGAGATGAATGTATCCTAGCAGTGGCTGGGTGGGGAGGGAGATGAATGTATCAGAGCAGTGGCTGGGTAGGGAGGGAGATGAATGTATCCTAGCAGTGGCTGGGTAGGGAGGGAGATGAATGTATCAGCAGTGGCTGGGTAGGGAGGGAGATGAATGTATCAGAGCAGTGGCTGGGTAGGGAGGGAGATGAATGTATCAGAGCAGTGGCTGGGTGGGGAGGGAGATGAATGTATCAGAGCAGTGGCTGGGTAGGGAGGCAGATGAATGTATCAGAGCAGTGGCTGGGTCGGGAGGGAGATGAATGTATCCTAGCAGTGGCTGGGTAGGGAGGGAGATGAATGTATCAGAGCAGTGGCTGGGTGGGGAGGGAGATGAATGTATCAGAGCAGTGGCTGGGTAGAGAGGGAGATGAATGTATCCTAGCAGTGGCTGGGTAGGGAGGGAGATTAATGTATCAGAGCAGTGGCTGGGTAGGGAGGGAGATGAATGTATCAGAGCAGTGGCTGGGTAGGGAGGGAGATGAATGTATCAGAGCAGTGGCTGGGTAGGGAGGAGAGATGAATGTATCAGAGCAGTGGCTGGGTAGGGAGGAGAGATGAATGTATCAGAGCAGTGGCTGGGTAGGGAGGAGAGATGAATGTATCAGAGCAGTGGCTGGGTAGGGAGGGAGATGAATGTATCCTAGCAGTGGCTGGGTAGGGAGGGAGATGAATGTATCCTAGCAGTGGCTGGGTAGGGAGGGGGATGAATGTATCCTAGCAGTGGCTGGGTAGGGAGGGAGATGAATGTATCAGAGCAGTGGCTGGGTAGGGAGGGAGATGAATGTATCAGAGCAGTGGCTGGGTGGGGAGGGAGATGAATGTATCAGAGCAGTGGCTGGGTAGGGAGGAGAGATGAATGTATCAGAGCAGTGGCTGGGTAGGGAGGGAGATGAATGTATCAGAGCAGTGGCTGGGTAGGGAGGGAGATGAATGTATCAGAGCAGTGGCTGGGTGGGGAGGGAGATGAATGTATCAGAGCAGTGGCTGGGTAGGGAGGGAGATGAATGTATCAGAGCAGTGGCTGGGTGGGGAGGGAGATGAATGTAGCAGAGCAGTGGCTGGGTAGGGAGGGGATGAATGTATCAGAGCAGTGGCTGGGTAGGGAGGGAGATGAATGTATCAGAGCAGTGGCTGGGTGGGGAGGGAGATGAATGTATCAGAGCAGTGGCTGGGTAGGGAGGGAGATGAATGTATCAGAGCAGTGGCTGGGTAGGGAGGGAGATGAATGTATCAGAGCAGTGGCTGGGTAGGGAGGGAGATGAATGTATCAGAGCAGTGGCTGGGTAGGGAGGGAGATGAATGTATCAGAGCAGTGGCTGGGTGGGGAGGGAGATGAATGTATCAGAGCAGTGGCTGGGTAGGGAGGGAGATGAATGTATCAGAGCAGTGGCTGGGTAGGGAGGAAGATGAATGTATCAGAGCAGTGGCTGGGTAGGGAGGGAGATGAATGTATCAGAGCAGTGGCTGGGTAGGGAGGGGGATGAATGTATCCTAGCAGTGGCTGGGTAGGGAGGGGGATGAATGTATCAGAGCAGTGGCTGGGTGGGGAGGGAGATGAATGTATCAGAGCAGTGGCTGGGTAGGGAGGGAGATGAATGTATCCTAGCAGTGGCTGGGTGGGGAGGGAGATGAATGTATCAGAGCAGTGCCTGGGTAGGGAGGGAGATGAATGTATCAGAGCAGTGCCTGGGTAGGGAGGGAGATGAATGTATCAGAGCAGTGCCTGGGTAGGGAGGGAGATGAATGTATCAGAGCAGTGGCTGGGTAGGGAGGGAGATGAATGTATCAGAGCAGTGACTGGGTAGGGAGGGGAGTTGAATGTATCCTAACAATGGCTGGGTAGGGAGGGAGATGAATGTATCCTAGCAGTGGCTGGGTAGGGAGGGAGATGAATGTATCAGAGCAGTGGCTGGGTAGGGAGGGAGATGAATGTATCCTAGCAGTGGCTGGGTAGGGAGGGAGATGAATGTATCCTAGCAGTGGCTGGGTGGGGAGGGAGATGAATGTATCAGAGCAGTGGCTGGGTAGGGAGGGAGATGAATGTATCCTAGCAGTGGCTGGGTAGGGAGGGAGATGAATGTATCAGAGCAGTGGCTGGGTAGGGAGGGGGATGAATGTATCCTAACAGTGGCTGGGTAGGGAGGGAGATGAATGTATCCTAGCAGTGGCTGGGTAGGGAGGGAGATGAATGTATCAGAGCAGTGGCTGGGTAGGGAGGGGGATGAATGTATCAGAGCAGTGGCTGGGTAGGGAGGGGGATGAATGTATCAGAGCAGTGGCTGGGTAGGGAGGGAGATGAATGTATCCTAGCAGTGGCTGGGTAGGGAGGGAGATGAATGTATCAGAGCAGTGGCTGGGTAGGGAGGGGGATGAATGTATCAGAGCAGTGGCTGGGTAGGGAGGGAGATGAATGTATCCTAGCAGTGGCTGGGTAGGGAGGGAGATGAATGTATCCTAGCAGTGGCTGGGTATGGAGGGAGATGAATGTATCCTAGCAGTGGCTGGGTAGGGAGGGAGATGAATGTATCCTAGCAGTGGCTGGGTAGGGAGGGAGATGAATGTATCCTAGCAGTGGCTGGGTAGGGAGGGAGATGAATGTATCAGAGCAGTGGCTGGGTACGGAGGGAGATGAATGTATCAGAGCAGTGGCTGGGTAGGGAGGGAGATGAATGTATCCTAGCAGTGGCTGGGTAGGGAGGGAGATGAATGTATCCTAGCAGTGGCTGGGTAGGGAGGGAGATGAATGTATCCTAGCAGTGGCTGGGTAGGGAGGGAGATGAATGTATCCTAGCAGTGGCTGGGTAGGGAGGGAGATGAATGTATCAGAGCAGTGGCTGGGTAGGGAGGGAGATGAATGTATCCTAGCAGTGGCTGGGTAGGGAGGGAGATGAATGCATCAGAGCAGTGGCTGGGTAGGGAGGGAGATGAATGTATCAGAGCAGTGGCTGGGTAGGGAGGGAGATGAATGTATCAGAGCAGTGGCTGGGTAGGGAGGGATATGAATGTATCCTAGCAGTGGCTGGGTAGGGAGGGAGATGAATGTATCCTAGCAGTGGCTGGGTAGGGAGGGAGATGAATGTATCCTAGCAGTGGCTGGGTAGGGAGGGAGATGAATGTATCCTAGCAGTGGCTGGGTAGGGAGGGAGATGAATGTATCAGAGCAGTGGCTGGGTAGGGAGGGAGATGAATGTATCAGAGCAGTGGCTGGGTAGGGAGGGAGATGAATGTATCAGAGCAGTGGCTGGGTAGGGAGGGGAGATGAATGTATCAGAGCAGTGGCTGGGTAGGGAGGGAGATGAATGTATCAGAGCAGTGGCTGGGTGGGGAGGGAGATGAATGTATCAGAGCAGTGGCTGGGTAGGGAGGGAGATGAATGTATCCTAGCAGTGGCTGGGTAGGGAGGGGGATGAATGTATCAGAGCAGTGGCTGGGTAGGGAGGGGAGATGAATGTATCCTAGCAGTGGCTGGGTAGGGAGGGGGATGAATGTATCCTAGCAGTGGCTGGGTAGGGAGGGAGATGAATGTATCAGAGCAGTGGCTGGGTAGGGAGGGGAGATGAATGTATCAGAGCAGTGGCTGGGTAGGGAGGGGAGATGAATGTATCCTAGCAGTGGCTGGGTAGGGAGGGGGATGAATGTATCCTAGCAGTGGCTGGGTAGGGAGGGAGATGAATGTATCAGAGCAGTGGCTGGGTGGGGAGGGAGATGAATGTATCAGAGCAGTGGCTGGGTAGGGAGGGAGATGAATGTATCCTAGCAGTGGCTGGGTGGGGAGGGAGATGAATGTATCAGAGCAGTGGCTGGGTAGGGAGGGAGATGAATGTATCCTAGCAGTGGCTGGGTAGGGAGGGAGATGAATGTATCAGAGCAGTGGCTGGGTAGGGAGGGAGATGAATGTATCCTAGCAGTGGCTGGATAGGGAGGGAGATGAATGTATACACTGGCGACACACTTTATTCGAACTTGGCTAGTCCCACGAATTCGGGTATACCCGGGTGTATTGAGGTTTGTGACTGTTTTCTGCCCGAGTGCATTGAGGTATTTTCCAAGCAGGGATTGAAGCTTTTTATTCCCGCTGGCTACAATAATGCACAGTATATATATATACACTGCATTACAATTCATGAATTTATGCCATCTGGTAGACACGCGAAGCATTGCAGCCTATTAAATCCTAATCATTATCATATAACAGATCAGCCGCCCATCAGCCAGGCATGAACCCAGGCTGGGAAGGCAAATGCAACGGGGCTTGTCAGAGGTGAGGAGTGGCGCATTCCAGGTATCTGCCAGGTACATACCGGGTATTTGCTCGAATAAAGTGTGTCGGTGCAGTAAGAGCAGTGGCTGGGTAGGGAGGGAGATGAATGTATCAGAGCAGTGGCTGGGTAGGGAGGGAGATGAATGTATCAGAGCAGTGGCTGGGTGGGGAGAGAGATGATTGTATCAGAGCAGTGGCTGGGTAGGGAGGGAGATGAATGTATCAGAGCAGTGGCTGGGTAGGGAGGGGGATGAATGTATCCTAGCAGTGGCTGGGTAGGGAGGGAGATGAATGTATCAGAGCAGTGGCTGGGTAGGGAGGGAGATGAATGTATCAGAGCAGTGGCTGGGTAGGGAGGGGAGTTGAATGTATCCTAGCAGTGGCTGGGTAGGGAGGGAGATGAATGTATCAGAGCAGTGGCTGGGTAGGGAGGGAGATGAATGTATCCTAGCAGTTGCTGGGTAGGGAGGGAGATGAATGTATCCTAGCAGTGGCTGGGTAGGGAGGGAAGATGAATGTATCCTAGCAGTGGCTGGGTAGGGAGGGAGATGAATGTATCAGAGCAGTGGCTGGGTGGGGAGGGAGATGAATGTATCCTAGCAGTGGCTGGGTAGGGAGGGAGATGAATGTTTCCTAGCAGTGGCTGGGTGGGGAGGGAGATGAATGTATCAGAGCAGTGGCTGGGTAGGGAGGGAGATGAATGTATCAGAGCAGTGGCTGGGTAGGGAGGGAGATGAATGTATCAGAGCAGTGGCTGGGTAGGGAGGCAGATGAATGTATCAGAGCAGTGGCTGGGTGGGGAGGGAGATGAATGTATCAGAGCAGTGGCTGGGTAGGGAGGGAGATGAATGTATCCTAGCAGTGGCTGGGTGGGGAGGGAGATGAATGTATCAGAGCAGTGGCTGGGTAGGGAGGGAGATGAATGTATCCTAGCAGTGGCTGGGTAGGGAGGGAGATGAATGTATCAGCAGTGGCTGGGTAGGGAGGGAGATGAATGTATCAGAGCAGTGGCTGGGTAGGGAGGGAGATGAATGTATCAGAGCAGTGGCTGGGTGGGGAGGGAGATGAATGTATCAGAGCAGTGGCTGGGTAGGGAGGCAGATGAATGTATCAGAGCAGTGGCTGGGTCGGGAGGGAGATGAATGTATCCTAGCAGTGGCTGGGTAGGGAGGGAGATGAATGTATCAGAGCAGTGGCTGGGTAGAGAGGGAGATGAATGTATCCTAGCAGTGGCTGGGTAGGGAGGGAGATTAATGTATCAGAGCAGTGGCTGGGGAGGGAGGGAGATTAATGTATCAGAGCAGTGGCTGGGTAGGGAGGGAGATGAATGTATCAGAGCAGTGGCTGGGTAGGGAGGGAAGATGAATGTATCCTAGCAGTGGCTGGGTAGGGAGGGAGATGAATGTATCAGAGCAGTGGCTGGGTGGGGAGGGAGATGAATGTATCCTAGCAGTGGCTGGGTAGGGAGGGAGATGAATGTTTCCTAGCAGTGGCTGGGTGGGGAGGGAGATGAATGTATCAGAGCAGTGGCTGGGTAGGGAGGGAGATGAATGTATCAGAGCAGTGGCTGGGTAGGGAGGGAGATGAATGTATCAGAGCAGTGGCTGGGTAGGGAGGCAGATGAATGTATCAGAGCAGTGGCTGGGTGGGGAGGGAGATGAATGTATCAGAGCAGTGGCTGGGTAGGGAGGGAGATGAATGTATCCTAGCAGTGGCTGGGTGGGGAGGGAGATGAATGTATCAGAGCAGTGGCTGGGTAGGGAGGGAGATGAATGTATCCTAGCAGTGGCTGGGTAGGGAGGGAGATGAATGTATCAGCAGTGGCTGGGTAGGGAGGGAGATGAATGTATCAGAGCAGTGGCTGGGTAGGGAGGGAGATGAATGTATCAGAGCAGTGGCTGGGTGGGGAGGGAGATGAATGTATCAGAGCAGTGGCTGGGTAGGGAGGCAGATGAATGTATCAGAGCAGTGGCTGGGTCGGGAGAGAGATGAATGTATCCTAGCAGTGGCTGGGTAGGGAGGGAGATGAATGTATCAGAGCAGTGGCTGGGTGGGGAGGGAGATGAATGTATCAGAGCAGTGGCTGGGTAGAGAGGGAGATGAATGTATCCTAGCAGTGGCTGGGTAGGGAGGGAGATGAATGTATCAGAGCAGTGGCTGGGGAGGGAGGGAGATTAATGTATCAGAGCAGTGGCTGGGTAGGGAGGGAGATGAATGTATCAGAGCAGTGGCTGGGTAGGGAGGAGAGATGAATGTATCAGAGCAGTGGCTGGGTAGGGAGGAGAGATGAATGTATCAGAGCAGTGGCTGGGTAGGGAGGAGAGATGAATGTATCAGAGCAGTGGCTGGGTAGGGAGGGAGATGAATGTATCCTAGCAGTGGCTGGGTAGGGAGGGAGATGAATGTATCCTAGCAGTGGCTGGGTAGGGAGGGGGATGAATGTATCCTAGCAGTGGCTGGGTAGGGAGGGAGATGAATGCATCAGAGCAGTGGCTGGGTAGGGAGGGAGATGAATGTATCAGAGCAGTGGCTGGGTGGGGAGGGAGATGAATGTATCAGAGCAGTGGCTGGGTAGGGAGGGAGATGAATGTATCAGAGCAGTGGCTGGGTAGGGAGGGAGATGAATGTATCAGAGCAGTGGCTGGGTAGGGAGGGAGATGAATGCATCAGAGCAGTGGCTGGGTGGGGAGGGAGATGAATGTATCAGAGCAGTGGCTGGGTGGGGAGGGAGATGAATGTATCAGAGCAGTGGCTGGGTGGGGAGGGAGATGAATGTATCCTAGCAGTGGCTGGATAGGGAGGGAGATGAATGTATCAGAGCAGTGGCTGCGTAGGGAGGCAGATGAATGTATCAGAGCAGTGGCTGGGTAGGGAGGGAGATGAATGTATCAGAGCAGTGGCTGGGTAGGGAGGGAGATGAATGTATCCTAGCAGTGGCTGGGTAGGGAGGGAGATGAATGTATCCTAGCAGTGGCTGGGTAGGGAGGGGGATGAATGTATCCTAGCAGTGGCTGGGTAGGGAGGGAGATGAATGTATCAGAGCAGTGGCTGGGTGGGGAGGGAGATAAATGTATCAGAGCAGTGGCTGGGTAGGGAGGGAGATGAATGTATCAGAGCAGTGGCTGGGTGGGGAGGGAGATGAATGTATCCTAGTAGTGGCTGGGTAGGGAGGGAGATGAATGTATCAGAGCAGTGGCTGGGCAGGGAGGGAGATGAATGTATCAGAGCAGTGGCTGGGTAGGGAGGGGAGATGAATGTATCAGAGCAGTGGCTGGGTAGGGAGGGAGATGAATGTATCAGAGTAGTGGCTGGGTAGGGAGGGAGATGAATGTATCAGAGCAGTGGCTGGGTGGGGAGGGAGATGAATGTATCCTAGCAGTGGCTGGGTAGGGAGGGAGATGAATGTATCAGAGCAGTGGCTGGGTAGGGAGGGAGATGAATGTATCAGAGCAGTGGCTGGGTAGGGAGGGAGATGAATGTATCAGAGCAGTGGCTGGGTGGGGAGGGAGATGAATGTATCAGAGCAGTGGCTGGATAGGGATGGAGATGAATGTATCAGAGCAGTGGCTGGGTAGGGAGGGAGATGAATGTATCAGAGCAGTGGCTGGGTAGGGAGGGAGATGAATGTATCAGAGCAGTGGCTGGGTAGGGAGGGAGATGAATGTATCAGAGCAGTGGCTGGGTGGGGAGGGAGACGAATGTATCAGAGCAGTGGCTGGGTAGGGAGGGAGATGAATGTATCAGAGCAGTGGCTGGGTAGGGAGGGAGATGAATGTATCCTAGCAGTGGCTGGGTAGGGAGGGAGATGAATGTATCAGAGCAGTGGCTGGGTAGGGAGGGAGATGAATGTATCAGAGCAGTGGCTGGGTGGGGAGGGAGATGAATGTATCAGAGCAGTGGCTGGGTAGGGAGGGAGATGAATGTATCAGAGCAGTGGCTGGGTAGGGAGGGGGATGAATTTATGCTAGCAGTTATTTTGTTAAATAAATCATGACACGGTGTAATATGTAATGTGTTGTTGTTCATCTGAGGTTGTATTTACCTAATTTTAAGACCTGCTAAAGAACAGATGATTGTTATTATGTCCTGATATGTAAAACCATAGAAATCACAGAGGGTGTACTTTCTTTTTCACACAACTGTGTAAATATACTGTACACTACCGACACACTTTATTGAAGTGTGGTCGGTACCGCAAGCCGGGAAATCTTCCGGCTTGCTAGTGGCCGCCCCTCGGCGTGCCGCGCGTCATAGACGCGCGGTCACGCGTCATCGGGAGCGTGCGCCCCCTGCACGCGTGTCCAGGGGCTCCCCGAGGGAGCCCTGGTGTCCCGCGATCGCGGGACAGCGGCAGGGGGTTCCGGGGGACCCGGCGGACCCGGCAGCGGTAGGGAGAGCGCCCCGATCGGAGGGCGCTCTTCCGCTGCTTCGGCGTGCGCCCGTCACACTCGGGCGCGCGCCAGGCTACTGCTGCGGCACAGAACGGGCAAATGCTCGAATAAACTGTGCCGCAGCAGTATATGTGTCTGTTTTTCAGTTTCCATTGATGCCAGTTACAGTAGCACTTGTTTGTTATGCACATAAGTCAGTTGTTATTACTTTTCCTTGTATACTATTTCAGTAAAATGCTGAATACTTGGATGGTGCTAGATGAATATACAGTACCTACATTAATATCACATGGGTATGTCTCCTCCAGTGACGTTCTGGCACAGGAGTTATATTGTATCATGTGCTACTACCACCTAGTGGCACATATAATGAACTGAATGCCATAAAATGCTGACATCCCAAAATGTAGAAACTCCTCTAAGGGGGATTTTGGTGGAAAATATGGAAGATCTCCTATTAGATTGTAAGCTCTTCGGGGCAGGGACTCCTTTACCTAAATGTCACTTTTTATGTCTGAAGCACTTCTTCCCATTATGTGTTATTTGTATTATTTGTTATTGATATGATTGTCACGTGTATTACTGCTTTGATGCGCTATGTACATGAATGGCGCTATATACATAAAGATATAGATATATATACACATACACATACATACATACATCTTGAATTCAGACGATTACATTTTTTTGGGGAAAATAGAAAGATTATATATTTGTTCTTAATTTTGAAAGCATTTCCATGGTAAATAGGGACTTTTGTATAAGGGTGTGCAAATAGGAGAGAACAACTGGTAAATGCATATAACCCACAGTTAATTGAAATAGTTGCCTATGTTTGCATATATAATGCATATTTCTGCATCTATATTATGCATACTGTAGGTTTGCATATACAATTCTTATCTGAAAGCATCTCACCCTGAGTGGTATGGGTTACTCCTGCAGGTTAGGTTAATTTTGTGGTATATAAAGAAAAAGGGACCTTACTGTAATACACTTCCTACTTAGGGTTGACAGGTGGCTCCTCCAAAAATACTGGACACAATAGTGAAAGATGCGATGCGCTCGAGACACGCGCACCTCTCTCTCCACTCCATGCTGTTTCCTTCTCTACTTGGCCCCATCTACATACTTCTCACACCTCTTCCTGATTGGCTGCTGTTGGGTAATGCAGCCAATCAGGATGGAGGAAGCTGCCTAGCAGCATCCCTGCTCTCTCCCTGCTCTGAGAAATCCTGTGGTCCAGGTCAGGTCACTACTGTACGTCCAGAGAGGTAATACCGGACACGTACATGTCCAGTATTAACTCTATTTTTTTTTTACTGGACAAAGTGTCCAAATAGAGGACAGTCCGGTTCAATATTGGACTACTGTAAATGTTTTTTTTTGTAGTGATCTTTCTGCATAGATAATTCCTAGCGAAAACGCCTAATTTTTATTGCATTGCATTTGGGGCGATTTTGCCTGGCAAATCTTGCAGTTGCATGTGATAATCAGAGACGGGCCTATATTTAGGATTACCACGTGGCATCTCCAGAACTACTGGATGAAATGTGTGATGCACTCGACACACACACACACACACACACACACACACACACACACACACACACACACACACACACACATACTCCCCTCTCCGCTCCATGCTGTTTCCTCCTCTCCTTGGCCTCACCCCAAGGCTCCTCACATCTCCTGATTGGCCGCATTACCCATCAGCAGCCAATCAGGATGGAGGAAGCTGCCCTGCTCTCTTACTGCTCAGGTATGACGGTGCTCGTCTCTGATCAGGAAGCGGACCCGCAGGGCTGAGGAGGGGATGCAAATTAACCGACCAGAGCCCAGGGACAGAGTCCTGTTAGAGTATCCGTAGTCGGTAAACAGGCAGGAGGTCAGGGCTGGTGGCAGTGGTGCAGAATTCAGGCAACAGGCAAAGGACTAGGGCAGGCAGCTGGCAGCGAGATCGAGGTCACGGTGCGGGGTCAGCAACAATAATTCCAAATAAACAGGGAAGCCACAGGGATAGGCAAGCCAAAGCAACAGGCTGGCCTCTGGAACAGGGAAGCCACATGGATAGGCAAGCCACAGGGACTGGCAAGCCACACGGAAGGTTCAGGAACTGGATCCCAGGGCGGCCAGGAACAAAGGGAAACATATACAATGCTCAGGCAGGGGCTGGAAGTCACTGGCTGCTATTTAAGCCCTTGAACAGGTGCAGCCAATATAGCAGGCTGCCAGTAATCATAATACCCACAGCAGCCAGGTTAGGGCGGGTTCCAGCCAAAGCCTGGACGGGAACCCTTACATCAGGGAAATCCCGGGGTCCCCCAAGCCAGTCAGGTCACTGTGCCCACAGCGGTAATACCAGACACATACATGTCCAGTATTACCTCTAATTCTTTACTGGACAGTGTCTAAATAAAGTACAGGCTGGTTCAATGCTGGATACCTGGCAACCCTACCTAGATTGTAAAAAAATAAAAAATGTATATTCATATACACAGGAAGAATATGGGTATAAGTGACACACCCCTGCTAATAAAAATAATAAAATAAAAATAGGAAAAAAATGTATTGTGCTGATGATCCCGGCGTCCCAAGGCTGGATCCAAAAACTGGTATGCAAAGTAGAAGAAGCACACGGCTAATGTAGAGTTAAAGAAACTTCAAAGTGTATTTACATAGTACATTACATAGTTACATAGTTACATAGTTACATAGTAGATGAGGTTGAAAAAAGACGTACGTCCATCAAGTTCAACCTATGCTAAATTTAGACAACAGATACTTTATTCTATATCTATACTTACTTATTGATCCAGAGGAAGGCAAACAAAAAACCCCATTAAAGGGAAAAATGAATTCCTTCCTGACTCCAAGAATTGGCAATCGGATGAATCCCTGGATCAACATCCTTCCCATGTATACTTATTTGGTATATCCCTGTATACCTTTCCCATCTAAAAAGATGTCCAACCTTTTTTTGAACAAATCTATTGTATCTGCCATCACAGTCTCCATGGGTAATGAATTCCACATTTTAACTGCCCTTACTGTAAAGAACCCTTTCCTTTGTTGCTGGTGAAATTTCCTTTCCTCCAACCTTAAGGGATGGCCCCGAATCCTTTGTACTGCCCGTGGGATGAATAGTTCTTTTGAAAGCTCCTTGTATTGTCCCTGAATATATTTGTATATAGTTATCATATCCCCTCTTAGACGCCTCTTTTCTAATGTAAATAAATCTAATTTAGCTAGCCTCTCCTCATAAGTTAGAATGTCCATCCCCTTTATTAATTTGGTGGCTCTTCTCTGCACTCTCTCTAGTTCCATAATGTCTTTTCTTAGGATTGGTGCCCAAAATTGTACTCCATATTCAAGGTGTGGTCTTACTTATGCTTTGTAAAGGGGCATAATTATGTTTACTTCCCTTCCATCCATTGCCCGTTTGATGCAAGATAAGATCTTGTTTGCCTTTGCAGCTACTGCATGACATTGGGCACTATTGCTAAGCCTGCTGTCTACAAGCACTCATAAATCCTTCTCCATCAAGGATTCCCCCAATATATCTCCATTTAATTTGTAAGTCGCCTTTTTATTCTTGCATCCCAAATGCATAACCTTACATTTATCTGTATTAAACCTCATTTGCCATTTACCTGCCCACGTTTCCAGTCTCTCCAAGTCCTTCTGAAGAGAAATTACATTCTGCTCTGATTCTATTACCTTACACAATTTAGTATCATCAGCAAAGATGGAGACTTTGCTCACGATCCCAACCTCAAGGTAATTAATAAACAAGTTAAAAAGCAGGGGTCCCAGTACCGATCCCTGAGGTACTCCACTCACGACTTTAGCCCAACCTGAAAAAGTTCCATTTATGACAACCCTCTGTTGTCTGTCCTTTAACCAGTTTTCAATCCAGGTGCATATATTATTACTGAGTCCAATTTTCTTTATTTTGTACACCAACCTCTTGTGTGAAACCGTATCAAAAGCCTTTGCAAAATCTAAGTAGACCACATCAACTGCATTACCCTGGTCTAAATTCCTACTTACCTCCTCAAAGAAACAAATAAGGTTAGTTTGGCAAGATCTATCCTTCATAAATCCATGCTGACTATTACTAATAATTGTGTTTTCCATTAGGTATTCCTGAATATTATCCCGTATTAAACCTTCAAGTAGTTTCCCTACTATTGAAGTCAGGCTTACAGGTCTGTAATTCCCCGGGTGTGATCCAGCTCCTTTTTTAAATATAGGCACCACATCTGCTTTACGCCAATCTTGTGGTACTGAGCCTTTGGAAATTGAGTCCTTGAATATTAAATATAATGGTTTTGCTATTACTGAGCTTAACTCCTTGAGAACTCTTGGATGTATGCCATCGGGGCCAGGTGCCTTATTTACTTTAATTTTTTGAAGTCGCTTATGAACTTCTTCCTCAGTTAACCAATTGTTCATTAATATGGAGGTTGTGGCTTCCTCCTGTGGCACTACTATTGAACTTGATTCTTCCCTGGTAAACACAGAGGCAAAGAATTTGTTTAATACCTCTGCTTTTTCCTTATCTCCAATAATCTGCCTACCCATCTCACACTGAAAGGGTCATATATTTTCTTTTCTCATTTTTTTGTTATTAAGGTACTTTAAGAACTTTTTAGGGTTGATCTTACTTTCTATTGCAATCCTTTTTTCATTATCCATTTTTGCTAATTTAATTGCCCTTTTGCAATTTTTGTTACATTCCTTATAATTCTGATACGATGTCTCCATCCCTTCTGACTTAAAGAATCTAAACGCCTTCCTCTTCTTGTCCATTTCCTCCCCTACCTGTTTATTTAGCCACATTGGTTTTGACTTATTTCTTTTATACTTATTACCCAAGGGTATACACTGATAAGTGTGCTTTTCTAACAATGTTTTAAAGACTGCCCATTTATCTTCTACATTTTTCCCTGCAAAAACATCATCCCGTTGTATGACTACTAGATTAGACCTCAGTTTATTAAAATCACCTTTCTAAAGTTTAAAGTCTTTGTTGAACCCAAGTAATCTGTTTTTTGATAATTTATTTAAAATGAGACCATGTTATGATCACTGTTACCCAAATGTTCCAGGACTTGAATATTTGTTATTACTTCTACATTGTTTGATATGACCAAATCCAGAACTGCACCTCTCCTGGTTGGTTCCTCAATAATTTGGGTCATATAATTATCTTTAAGCACCCCAAAAACCTGTTTCCTTTTGTTGTAACGCTAATCTCATTGCCCCAGTCTATGTCTGGATAATTCAAATCCCCCATTATGCAAACATGACCCAGTTTTGATGCCTTCTCCATTTGCAAATGTATTTTAGCTTCCTCAATCTCACAGATATTTGGTGGTTTATAGCATATTCCCACAAACATTTTCTTTATACTTTTACCTCCACTGCTAATTTCTATCCACAAAGTCTCTACATTTTCATCATTCCCTTCATAGACATCATCCCTTATAATAGGTTTTAGATCCGGTTTAACATATAAACATACTCCACCTCCCCTTCTATTTGTTCGATCCTTCCGAAAAAGAGAATACCCCTTTAAATTAACTGTCCAGTCATGAGTTTCATCCCACCATGTTTCAGTAATGCCTATGATATCATACTGCTCCCTTGTAGCTATTAATTCAAGCTCCCCCATTTAATCTGTCAGGCTTCTTGCATTAGCAAGCATGCATTTAAGTTTTTTTTCAGCCTGAACTATTATCTTATCTGCTCCTTCCTTTCTGCTCCCACTTGGTTTAGTCTTTAGAAGTTTTCTAGTATTATCTCTATTTACTATGGGTATCTCACTGCTTGTCAAACTTGCACTTGCACCCATTCTACCTCCATACCACCTTGTATCCTCATCTATTCCATTTAGTTCATTATCTGTTTCATTCCCCTCCCCCTCCATCCTAGTTTAAAATCTCCTCCAACCTTTTTAGCATTCTCCCCCCTAGCACAGAAGATCCCTCTTCATTGAGGTGCAATCCGTCCCTAGAATATAGATGGCACCTCTCAGAAAAGGAGTCCCAGTGCTCTAAAAACCCAAACCCCTCCTTCCTACACAACTTTCTTAGCCATGCATTAACCTCCCTGATCTCTGACTGTCTCACTGCGGTAGCGCATGGCACTGGTAGTATTTCAGAAAATACTACCTTGGAGGTCCTTGCCTTAAGCTTTTTGCCTAGATCCCTGTAATCATTTTTTAGGACCCTCCATCTTTCTCTAACTTTGTCATTGGTGCCAACATGTACCAAGACCGCCGGGTCAATCCCAGCCCCCCCCCCAACAATCTGTCTACCCGATCCGCAATGTGCCGAACCCGAGCACCCGGGAGACAACAAACTGTTCGTTTCATGCGGTCCCGGCAACAGATTGCCCTATCTACCTTCCTAATAATGGAGTCCCCTACCACCACAATCTTTCTTTGCATCTGAGCATCCTGAGTCCCCACTGTGCTGGAGGAACTATTCCCCTGGCTGCTAGAGGAATTAGTCTCCCCCGGCCTTGCCATTTCTGCCCCAACATTCCCAATATCTTCACTCAACATGGCAAATCTATTGGGATGTGTCAGCTCAGAAACGACCTGCCTCTCCCTATTGCCCCTGCTTCCCCTTCTAACTGTCACCCAGCTACCTACCTGCTCCTCACTAACAGCAACTAAGCTACCTACCTGCTCCTCACTAACAGCAACCAAGCTACCTACCTGCTCCTCACTAAAAGCGCCACCATCTGCACCACTAGTCGAAGCAAGGGCCTGCTCAGTGAGCTCTAATTCCCTTTCAAGATTGCCAATGTGCCTCAATATTGCAAGTTGCCTCTTCAGATCAGCAATCTCTGACTCTAAAGAGACCACCTGCTCACACTTCTCACAGCGGTATGCTCCTTGGAACAGCTGCTCCAAGTGCACATACATGTGGCAAGATGTGCACTGAGTGGCATTTTCAATCCTGCTCATTCTAGCAACTATGAAGTTTAGAAGTACTAACAGTAAACTGTACTTCAATAAACTATACCTTGTTCAAACTGCTTCTGGTTCTAACTGCACACACTTTAACCAACAAGCACTTCAATCAACCACACAGATCAATCAGTACACGCAAGCTCAGGATTCGTTAGAAGCCTCTGTTTAAATAGGGACACCCACCAGGTGTGTTAGGTTATCAATTAACTAACCCCACCCACTGCAGAGCTTAAATCATCAGAGCTAATGAACAGGTAACGTTTCAGGACTCAAGGTCCTTTCCTCAGACCCAACATTTAAAAAATCCACAAACAACAAGAAATTAGGGTTGCCAGGTGTCCGGAGTTGAACCGGACTGACCGGTATTTGGACAAGTAATAAATTAGAGGTAATACGGGACATGTATGTGTATACCGGTATTACCTCTCTGGGCGTGTATGTGTATACCGGTATTACCTCTCTGGACATGTATGTGTATACCGGTATTACCTCTCTGGGCATGTATGTGTATACCGGTATTACCTCTCTGGGCATGTATGTGTATACCGGTATTACCTCTCTGGGCATGTATGTGTATACCGGTATTACCTCTCTGGGCATGTATGTGTATACTGGTATTACCTCTCTGGGCGTGTATGTATATACCGGTATTACCTCTCTGGGCGTGTATGTGTATACCGGTATTACCTCTCTGGGCGTGTATGTGTATACCGGTATTACCTCTCTGGGCATGTATGTGTATACCGGTATTACCTCTCTGGGCATGTATGTGTATACCGGTATTACCTCTCTGGGCATGTATGTGTATACCGGTATTACCTCTCTGGGCATGTATGTGTATACCGGTATTACCTCTCTGGGCATGTATGTGTATACCGGTATTACCTCTCTGGGCATGCATGTGTATACCGGTATTACCTCTCTGGGCATGCATGTGTATACCGGTATTACCCCTCTGGGCATGCATGTGTATACCGGTATTACATCTCTGGGCGTGTATGTGTATACCGGTATTACCTCTCTGGGTGTGTATGTGTATACCGGTATTACCTCTCTGGGCGTGTATGTGTATACCGGTATTACCTCTCTGGGCATGCATGTGTATACCGGTATTACATCTCTGGGTGTGTATGTGTATACCGGTATTACCTCTCTGGGCGTGTATGTGTATACCGGTATTACCTCTCTGGGCGTGTATGTGTATACCGGTATTACCTCTCTGGGCATGTATGTGTATACCGGTATTACCTCTCTGGGCATGCATGTGTATACCGATATTACCTCTCTGGGCATGCATGTGTATACCGGTATTACCTCTCTGGGCATGTATGTGTATACCGGTATTACCTCTCTGGGCATGTATGTGTATACCGGTATTACCTCTCTGGGCATGCATGTGTATACCGGTATTACCTCTCTGGGCATGCATGTGTATACCGGTATTACCTCTCTGGGCATGTATGTGTATACCGGTATTACCTCTCTGGGCGTGTATGTGTATACCGGTATTACCTCTCTGGGCATGCATGTGTTTACCGGTATTACCTCTCTGGGCATGTATGTGTATACCGGTATTACCTCTCTGGGCATGCATGTGTTTACCGGTATTACCTCTCTGGGCATGTATGTGTATACCGGTATTACCTCTCTGGACGTAGTGACCTGGCTGGCATGAGCCGGCGGGATTTCTCAGAGCAGGTAGAAAGCAGAGCTGTTAGGGGGCTGGGTAGCTTCCTCCATCCTGATTGGCTGCTGCTAGGTAAGGCAGCTAATAAAGAGCCTGGGGGTGGGGCCAAGGAGAGGAGGAAACAGCACAGAGTGTGTGTGTCTATCTGTGTGCCTATCTGTGTCTGTTCTATTTTGTGTGTGTGTGTTTTCTGTGGCTGTCCTGTGGGGGTGAGAATGACAGGGAGGGGTGGTGAGGACAGGAGGTGGGGGTGAGAAGGACAGGAAGGGGGGGGGGGTGAGAAGGACTTGAAGGGGGGGCGGTGAGAAGAACAGGGGGTGAGGACAGGGAGTGGGGGCTGAGAATGAGGGGGGTGAGAGAGGATGGAGGGGAGTTGGGTGTGAGAGGATGAGGGGAGGGGGTTGTGAGGAGGGGTGAGGGGAGGAGGTGAGAGAGGATGAGGGGAGTGGGGGTGAGAGAGGATGAGGGGAGTGGGAGTGAGAGAGGATGAGGGGAGGGGCTGAGAGAGGATGAGGGGAGGGGCTGAGAGAGGATGAGGGAAGGGGTTGTGAGAGAGGATGAGTGGGGGGTGAGAGAGGGGGAGGGGTGAGAGAGGGGGAGGGGTGAGAGAGGGGGAGGGGGTGAGAGGATGAGGGGAGTGAGAGAATGTGGGGGGTGAGAGAGGATGGAGGGGAGTTGGGTGTGAGAGGATGAGGGGAGGGGGTTGTGAGAGGAGGAGGGGAGGAGGGGTGAGGATGAGGAGGAGGGGTGAGAGGATGAGGGAGGGGGGTGAGAGAGGATGAGGGGAGTGGGGGAGAGAGAGGATGAGGGGAGTGTGGGTGAGAGAGGATGAGGGGAGTGGGAGTGAGAGAGAATGAGTGGAGGGGGTTGAGAGAAGATGAGGGGAGGGGGTGAGGGAGGATGAGGGGAGGGGTGAGGGAGGATGAGGGGAGGAGGTGAGGGAGGATGAGGGGAGGGGCTGAGAGAGGATGAGGGAAGGGGTTGTGAGAGAGGATGAGGGAAGGGGTTGTGAGAGAGGATGAGGGGAGTGGGGGAGAGAGAGGATGAGGGGAGTGTGGGTGAGAGAGGATGAGGGGAGTGGGAGTGAGAGAGAATGAGTGGAGGGGGTTGAGAGAAGATGAGGGGAGGGGGTGAGGGAGGATGAGGGGAGGGGTGAGGGAGGATGAGGGGAGGAGGTGAGGGAGGATGAGGGGAGGGGCTGAGAGAGGATGAGGGAAGGGGTTGTGAGAGAGGATGAGGGAAGGGGTTGTGAGAGAGGATGAGGGGAGGGGGGTGAGAGAGGATGAGGGTAGGGGGGTGAGAGAGGATGAGGGTAGGGGGGTGAGAGAGGATGAGGGTAGGGGGGTGAGAGAGGATGAGGGTAGGGGGGTGAGAGAGGATGAGGGTAGGGGGGTGAGAGAGGATGAGAGTAGGGGGGTGAGAGAGGATGAGGTTAGGAGGGTGAGAGAGGATGAGGGTAGGGGGGTGAGAGAGGATGAGGGTAGGGGGGTGAGAGAGGATGAGGGTAGGGGGGTGAGAGAGGATGAGGGTAGGGGTGAGAGAGGATGAGGGGAGGGGTGAGAGGATGAGGGAAGGAGAGTGAGAGAATGAGGAGAGGGGAGGGGGTGAGAGGATGAGGGAAGGGGTTGTGAGAGAGGATGAGGGAAGGGGTTGTGAGAGAGGATGAGGGGAGGATGTGAGAGAGGATGAGGGGAGGGGGTGAGAGAGGATGAGGGGAGGGGGTGAGAGTAGAGGAAGGGAGGAAGAGGGGGAGGGAGGATGAAGGGAGGGGTGAGAGGATGAGGGGAGGGGGGTGAGAGTAGAGGAAGGGAGGAAGAGGGGGAGGGAGGATGAGGGGAGGGGGAGGGAGGATGAGGGGAGGGGTGAGAGGATGAGGGGAGGTGGGTGAGAGTAGAGGAAGGGAGGAAGAGGGGGAGGGAGGATGATGGGAGTTAGAATGAGAGGATGTAGAGGTGTTCAACAAGGTTGGAGTTTGTGGGAGAGCAGGTATGTTATTATAAATGATCTGACCGTTATGTAATGTTTTCTAAATTTTCACTTAAAGTTTGCACCAAATTGCACCATTTCATATTCTATTTCATGAAGAAATTCTGGGGAGGGTTATTTTTTTTATTTCAACTTAATTTTTTTATTGATTTTCCAAGCATAGATATACAGAAGTAAAACATTAGAGAATGGGTATAGGCGGGACTATCGTTTATTTATTTTTTTGTGTGAAGGGAGAAGCGAGCTCTCGCACATCAGCGGTGCCGCTCTGGAGCTCCTGCGCAAGATGGCCGCCCCTCCTTGCCGACGGTCTCCTCGCGGCGCACCCGACAGCCGTCGTCAACCCGCTTACCGCAGCGCCGTAGCGGGAGGTCAGACAGGCGGCTCACCGTCTTCTAGACTCTCGCCTCCTCCGCAGGCTGACGTCCCGGCCTATCCGCCGTTGACTCTGGCCGGATCAGCGCCGTCAGCCATTTTGATCCACAGCAACATTTCTAGAGGCAACTCGGTGGCCGCTCGGGAGACCCGGCTCTTGCTCGTGGGCTGATTTTCGATTTCCACCGCCTCAGGGACCCACAGCTCCTAGGGATGGACTTCCCTCAGATTTATTAGGTATGCTCGAGGGGTTGCTAGGCCTTGGATTAAGTCTCTGTTTATTCCCTTTTGGGACGGAGCTGCACATCCTGCCTGTTACGTGTCTTGGCCACGCCCCGGAGGGTTAATTTTTAACGAAATAGAATATGAAATGGTACAATTTGGTGCACACTTCTAGTGTAAATTTAGAAAAGATTGCGTAACGGCCAGATAATGTCTAAATAACATACCTTGCCACCGACGTTTCTCGAGCGTGCCGCACATTTCACCATTGTGTCCAGTATTTTTGGAGAAGCCGTCTGGCAACCCTACAAGAAATGCACAACACACTGGTACAAATAACCTCTGAACATAAAATCAATAAACCTTAAAAAACAAAATGTCCGACAAGTTAATGCAGCTCCTAGATACTGAGAGAAACAGGCTTGATTGTGTATATGAGAAAGTGCATTGTAGCCTCCAGACTGCAGATTAAAATGCTATCTTTTCCCCTCTTCTTATCCGAAGCATATTGATAGCTTCACATCGCCTGCAGCAAAACATTAGTTTCAGCTCATGGATTTTCCACCTTCATCTGTTTACAAGCATATTAAATCTGTATTAGTGAAGCTCATACATGGCAGCCTGAATAGAGCAGTGTTGCCTTTAGAAAGTGAGATTGCTATATCATGCTGCTGCCATTGAACAGGTAAATAGATATCATAACCATATTAATAACAATAACCGCTCTCATCCACTCTGTCTCCCACCCCTTTCTCACTCTTCCCCATCTCACTCTCCCTCCCCCTCTCACTCGGCGGCACCCTCTAATAGGTACCACCGCAGAGTTCCGGCGATCCAATTTCTCCTCCAACTGCCTGCAGGTTCCCCCACTTTGCTGGGTGTCCGCACAACCCGCTGCAGGTTCCCGTAGCCGCCCTAGCAGCTTGCCACTACCCTCGCGGCTCCCGAAGGTAAGGGGCCATACGGGGATGCCCACAGGGGAGACCTGGCCACATGTTATACAAAAAAAAAGATGGCTGCTGGGCGGAGCGGGATCTGGGCACTGGCCAAACTGGCTACTCTGCCTTTCTACCTAAAGGCCCCACCCTACCTCCTGATACAGAGGGGGACAATGATGATTACATGAGAGAGAAGAGAAAAATACAACTGTAGCCATGCTGTAAAATGGTCTGCAGTTCCACTCCTGCTGGCAGTAAGCCTGGTAAGTTACAGGGTTGCCAGCAGTAATCATGGAGGTTTGCCCTCACACCCTGGTGAGGTGTCATATACATGGAGGGGAGTGGCTGCATACTCTGAGTCCATTGTTAGTGACATCAGAGATGTGCCTGTTTCCTGGGGTATATAAGGCACAGCACTGCCCAAAGTTAGTGTTGGACAAAGGAACAAGTCTGGGTTGAAACTTGGGAGTAAGGGGCCCACTAGTGCAGTAACTAGTGGCCCAGTTCAAGGTTAACCAGCCACAAGGCCTACACTGTGTCCAGGGACCTGGCACAGGGGTGATCTCCCTACGGGGAGAGGGGATCCCACTCCATTGGGAGGGCGTACCTTTCAAAGGGACTGCAGAACCAAAATGTGCGGCTAAGAAGCTGGCTGTGAGGGGCAGCTGGCCCATAAAAATGTCAATAAATATGCTCTTGATAAAAGATACCCTCATGTGTGAGTCTGGAGTTACTCTACAGAGGATGGCACCACAGAGAAGTTCCTCATCAGAACCATCTCCCTGCGGACGCAGAGATCCTGATGAGGTGGAGGCGCTGCACGTGATATAGGTAGGACTCGCACACACTACCTCAGCTGCCTGTCTGGGTTGAAAATCCACGAACACTCAGGAGTCCTGTTGCCAACAGGTGCACCACCAGACATGACCATGTAATGGGGGTGGGATAGACCACAGGGGCCAATATGAGATTGGGTGGGGGCCCTAGACCCGTTACCTTTGGAGGCGTTGATGAGATACCTGTCAACAGGACAGGCTTTTGCTAGGCACACTGGGAAACAGGGAGAGTGTCTGCTGCCACTTTGTGCTGCGTGGGACGGAGCCAGGGGTCGTCAGGGGAGCTGCTGGAGCTGCAGACCGCACGGATGACCTGGGATCCTGCAAGGAGTTAGTGGGGCTGGAACCGGGCTATAGCTGTCCTAGTCACCTTGAGGTAGTGCTAGGGTAGGACGCCTAAAGGGATAGACTGTTAACTAGGTCAGGAATCCTGGAGAGGGTCTGCGCTAGACTGACCAACAGTAGGTAGACGCCCAAGTACTGCATGGAAGAGCCAGAGTACTCTAGCCCATTCCAGACCACTAACCGGAGGGAGCACAGACTGGGAGGAAGGAGATACAGCAGACACAGAAAGCGTGAGCCTAGCCTGAGGTAGTGCAAACACGAGTCAGATCTACATTAGGTACACAAGGTGGTGCATCAAGGCATTTTTGTTGTATCTGCCCCGTAGAGAGGAGCTCCATGTACATTCAGAACGGACACAGTAACCAAATGGCGACCGCAAGATTGGAGGATCTGCACGGTGCAGAAGGTCCAAGATGGCCGATGGAGGGGAGCGCACATGGTGTGTGTGCGGGTGAAGAGCACCCTTCCAATCGAGCAGGGTTACCCGATCGCCTAGGTCGAAGAAGAGCTGGCAGGCCCTGCGGAAGCCTGAGAGCAGCGAGACCGGAGCAGCGGAGAGTCCCTGCGATGGCACCGGACCAGGTAGCGGTGAAGAGCAGGTCATAGCCCCGCGAATACCGACTGTCCATCCCTATGCCCAACCCCAGGCCCTAGTTAAACCCCCGACCCCTGTCACCTTTTCCTGTGGGTCATCTTCGAGGCCGGGGATGTCTGGGGAGTCCCGAGTCACCTCCAAGGAACAGACTGGGGATAGCCTGGACTGCTTTACATCTGATGATGGGTCGGCGGGTGGGAGGTACTCTCGGCAAGTGTCCGTGTCGAGTGACTGCCTAAGTGTTGTGAGTGTCACATTAGAGAGTGGGCCCAAGAGGGTAGGATCTCAGTCCCGGTCTGCTGGTACATCCGGGGTGTCCTCATGGGGGGAATTAGAAGAGGGAGAGTCAGTGGAGTCAGCTCCAGAGGAGATTAGGAAGACTCGGTGGTGGGCCCCCTTATTTGAGGGATACGAGGCAAGGCTGGATCGAACCAGGTTCATCTTGGAGCGAGATGGGGTGGTAGATTATTGGTGGGCTAAGGGGGAGTTCACGGAGGAGGATCGGTTAAAAGCAATGCAGGATCGATGGTATGACATTAGTCGTGGGCTAATAGAGCCATTGGGTCCAAGTAGATTGGAAGATCCGGTAGAACCGGATGAATCCCTGTCATGGGTGATGCCAGGGAGAGCGGGTAACACTAAGCTGATACGGACTAGCCGGGCAGAAAGGGCCATCGTGTCGAAATACAAGAGCTCGCATGGGTTAGAGTACCCCTATGTCCCCGAACCCCTCATGCAGGAGATAGAGGATCAGAGGGACGGATGGTTGCGGGAAACCATCGAAATGTATATGGTGAATAAAGGGGGTGCGATTACTGGCCGTAGGGCGGAAGAAAGAATCTCCCAGCTAATGCGAGTATGGAGTATCGGGCGCAGTGTATATATGCACAAGGCTGTTTATAGACCCGAGAGTGGATTACCCCGGGAATACAGTATTACTGTTACCGATATGGCGGGTCGCGAAGTAAAGAAGCCAGACCCTCGCCACTATTATTAGGGAGACAGGATAGCGAGATCTGTTTCTGATATAGTGCCCCTGCTGGTCAGTGAGCACTAAGACCGTTCATTATGAAAACAGTGATGTTGTTCTGAATAATTATGTGTTACATTTTACAGTGCTTCCTGGACCAAGGTACACCAAATTTAGGTCCCAGCCGGGTCGTTGGGGATTCACCAGGGGGAGATTGTAGCCATGCTGTAAAATGGTCTGCAGTTCGACTCCTGCTGGCAGTAAGCCTGGTAAGTTACAGGGTTGCCAGCAGTAATCATGGAGGTTTGCCCTCACACCCTGGTGAGGTGTCATATACATGGAGGGGAGTGGCTGCATACTCTGAGTCCATTGTTAGTGACATCAGAGCTGTGACAGTTCCTGAAGTATATAAGGCACAGCACTGCCCAAAGTTAGTGTTGAACAGAGGAACAAGTCTGGGTTGAGACTTGAGAGTGCAGGGCCCACTAGTGCAGTAACTAGTGGCCCAGTTCAAGGTTAACCAGCCACAAGGCCTACACTGTGTCCAGGGACCTGGCACAGGGGTGATCTCCCTACGGGGAGAGGGGATCCCACTCCATTGGGAGGGCGTACCTTTCAATGGTACAGCAGAACGAAATGTGCGGCTAAGAAGCTGGCTGCGAGGGGCAGCTGGCCCATAAAGATGTCAATAAATATGCTCTTGATAAAAGATACCCTCATGTGTGAGTCTGGAGTTATTCTACAGAGGATGGCACCACAGAGAAGTTCCTCATCAGAACCATCTCCCTGCGGATGCAGAGATCCTGATGAGGTGGAGGCGCTGCACGTGATATAGGTAGGACTCGCACACACTACCTCAGCTGCCTGTCTGGGTTCACAATCCCTGAACACCATCAGACGGGAGACTCAGGAGTCCTGTTGCCAACAGGTGCACCACCAGACACGACCATGTAATGGGGATTGGATAGACCACAGGGGCCAATATGAGATTGAGTGGGGGCCCTAGACCCGTTACACAACATTGTAATATTCATGCACTGCTCATTCTAGAGACAAGAGGACAAAGAACTTTGAATTCACAGCTGCATTCAATCTGAGCCCCTTCAGTGTACATCTGCATCTCCCGAAAGGCGGGCAGCTTTTGGCGCAACCATCGCAATTGCGATGAGTTGTATTTCAAATTTAGGCGACGTCGCTGGCTGACGTCATAAAAGGGGAGGGCAGAGGCACGGAGAAGCTCCCGATTGGTCGCAAGGGGAGACCGTGGCCGAAAAAATCAAATATCAGTGAGTACCAGATTTCTGGTAGCACTGTCGCTCCGTCGCTTTGTTGCCGTCGCGTGCAATATAAGCGCCGGCAACGGCAACAATGCATTTGTTTTGCCGCGACGGCGATGTCGCCATCGCCGGCACTACACGCGCAGCTTTAGGCTGAACCTACAGTGCTGGATTCAAGGATTCTTGTTCAGGAAAATAAATGTAAAAATCTCAGGAATCAGAGGGTTGCCCGGAGATGGAATTACAAAACAGCAACAGCAAACAATATTGCAAGTTCCCCGCTGGGATATAACGATGCAGGAAATCCATACCATTCCTTTAGGCATCTTTACCCATGGTTCCAGTATTGAAATATTACATAGTTATATAGTACTGTAGGTGAGGTTGAAAAAAGACATATCTCCATCGATTTCAACCTATGTTTAATTTAGACGACAGATACTTTATCCTATATTTATATTTTCAGTATTTTGATCAAGTGGAAGGCAAACAAAAAACGCCAGTGAAACATCATCCAGTGTAGAAGGGGCCAAAATAAATTCCTTCCAATAATTCTCCTTGGATCAACATACTTGTTTACTTATTTGGTATGTCCCTGTATATCTTTCCTTTCTAAAAAGATGCCCAACATTTTTTTGAAGATATCTTTTGTATCTGCCATTCCACATTTTAACAGCCCTTACCGTAAAGAACCCTTTCCTTTGTTGTTGGCAAAATCTTTCCTCTGACCTTAAGGGATGACCTAGTCTCCTTAGTACTGCCCTTGGGATGCATAGTTCTTTTGTAAGCTCCTTGTACTGTCCCCGAATATATTTGTATATAGTTATTATATCCCCTCTTAGATGCCTCTTTTCTAATGTAAACAAATCGAATTTAGCTAGCCTCTCATAAGTTAGATTGTCCATCCCCTTTATTAATTTGGTGGCTCTTCTCTGCACTCTCTCTAGTTCAATAATGTATTTTCTAAGGATATCCCTTAACTGTGCTACAGGTGACTTACTGTAACTACTGCTTCTATATAACATGATCTCCAGCAGCAGTGCGCAAACTACATTTGTCATATTCTCTAGCCTGCTGTTCCCATGCTTGGCCACCGGGACTGCTGCCACTCTCAATGTCTGGTTCTAGCCTGCAGTACCTATACTTGCCCACCGGGAGTGCTGCTGCTAATCTAAGGAACATTCCAGACTCTGATACCTGACACCTCTGCACCTGTGCTCCACCTCCCAGCCTGCCTATATAAACCTCCCTTTCCTGTTCCTCTTTGCCTGTTTATACTGGTTCTTAGCTTCTGCAAGGTTCCTGTGTTTACTGCTGTGCTAGCTATTGCTATCATCCTGTTCCAGTTTCCTCGTTGCCGACCTCTGCTTGTTTCCTGACTTCGCTACCTGCCGCCTGCCTCGGACCCATGCTTGTTTCCTGACTTCGCTCCCTGCTGTTCCTGCCACTGGGATCCACTTCAGCCGAAGTCCAATCCTTGACAGAATAAACAGGCCCTACCATGGATTCCGCCGGAACAGACCTGGCCCAGGCTCGGACACTGCAGGACTTACAACGTATCATGGTTGGTTTCCAAGAACAACAAGGACAACTTATCAAACGTCTTGGTCACGTGGAAGAACAGGATACCCTCCGGAAAGAACGGGATGCCCGCCAGGTAGAACGTGTTGCCCGCTGGGAAGAATGTGTCGTCCGCGCGGAAGGATGTGCTCTCCGCTCAGAGGAACGAGCTGCCGCCGCAGAAGCTGAAAACCGTGAACTACGTGCAGCTTTAATCACCGCATCTGTTCAAAAGACTCTGACTGTGCAAACCGCGCCCCGGGAAACCCTTCCGGAAAAATTTGGAGGAAAAAGACAATCTTTTCGGGATTTCCTTAATCAATGCAGACATGTGTTCAAGCTTCAGCCTACCATCTATAATACCAATGAAGCCCAGGTTGGACTGATCATAACCCTGCTCAAGGATGAGGCCCTTGTTTGGGTCTCCCCTATGTTAGAACAGGATAGCCCACTACTAAGGGACCTGGAGGAGTTAATCGATGCCATGAGTCTTATTTTTGATGACCCAAATCGCAGTGCAACCGCTGAGGCAACTCTGAACAATCTTCGTCAAGGAAGACGCTCGGCAGCTGAGTATGCCGCTGAATTCCGCAGATGGGTTAACAATACTGAGTGGAATGAGGCCGCACAGAAATATCATTTTCGGCAGGGTCTCTCGGAGCAAGTTAAAGACGAACTAGCCCGGGTGGAGAGCACAGAGAGATTTCAGGACTTTGTCCATTTATGCATCCAAATTGATCGCAGGCTTACGGAAAGACGATTGGAGAGACAGGGGTTCATGCCAAGCAACCCCGGGTTTAGAGATGTCAGTACCCCAAGACGTTCCAGGGAGACTGAGGAGGAGCCGATGCAAGTAAATACACTGCGGGGACCCATCTCAACCGGGGAAAGGAATAGACGCCGAACAGAAGATCTCTGTTTATATTGCGGAAACGATGGGCACTATCTCGCTGATTGCCCAAACAAGTCCAGGCGGTCTTCTTTCCAGAGCCCTAGAAGAAATCAGCTGCACTCTATTTCAAAAACTGTTCTCTCTGCTTCTCAAAGGAAAGATAACCCTCCTTCGCTACACCCTCACCTCCTGGTTCCTATTATCATCGAGGAAGGAACACATCGTTTTTCAACCACAGTAATGGTCGACTCAGGGGCGGCAGGGAATTTTATGGACATAGAATTCGCCAAGAACAATTCGGTATCATTTGTAGCCAAGGAATCGCCAGAAAGGATGGAAGTCGTTGACGGTTCTCCCTTGAGCTCTGGACCTGTTACCCATGAAACCAGTAACTTAACACTAATCATGGAGCCCAATCACCAGGAGAAGATTTCATTTGGTCTCATTCCATCACCTTTGTTCCCAGTGATTCAGGGAATTCCATGGCTCATGATCCATAACACACTAATCGACTGGAAGACCAAGACACGTTTCCCTCGGAGCACTGTCAGCTAGCCTGTCTACCTAAAACTCCTATACCAGAGTATGTAGGAATACATAAGATTTCCTCGTCTCAAGAAAATCTTCTGCCGGCTCCTTACTCTGAGTTTTTAGATGTGTGTGACAAGTAGAACGCGGATACGCTTCCCCCACATCGCTCTTATGACTGTCCCATTGAATTATTACCAGGTGCTGCTATTCCGTTTGGAAGAATCTATTCCCTCTCAGAACCGGAATTGAAGGTCCTCAATGACTACCTACAGGAGAACCTATCAAAGGGTTTTATCCGACCCTCTACTTCTCCAGCAGGCACTGCGCTCTTCTTTGTGGGAAAGAAAGACGGTTCTTTACGCCCCTGCATTGACTATTGGGAACTAAATAAGATAACGGTGAAGAACAGGTACCCATTACCTCTGATTCCTGAACTATTGGAAAGAATTCGGTCAGCCAAAATCTTTACCAAATTAGATCTCAGAGGAGCGTATAATTTGGTCCGCATTCGACCCGGTGACGAATGGAAAACAGCCTTCCGAACCCGTTATGGGCACTATGAATATCTGGTGATACCTTTCGGACTCTGTAATGCCCCTGCTACCTTCCAGCATTTAATCAATGATGTTCTCCGAGAGTTATTGGACCAATTCGTAGTTGCATACCTGGATGACATCCTAGTCTTCTCAGATAACATCATGGATCACCAGAGACATGTCCGAATTGTCCTTGAGCGTCTCCGTAAGTACAAATTATACATCAAGTTAGAAAAATGCGAATTCGAAAAAACCAGCATGCAATTTCTCGGTTACATCATCTCTCCCGAGGGTTTGAGTATGGACCCAGGCAAGATTCAAGCCGTGGTGGAATGGCCAATCCCTCGGAATGAAAAGGACATTCAGAGATTTGTGGGTTTTGCCAATTTCTATAGACGTTTTATTAAAAATTTCTCTGGCATTATTGCCCCAATCACCCAACTCACACGGAAGGAATTCCCCTTCAAATGGTCTCCTAAAGCAGATGCGGCATTCGAACAATTGAAGTCACTCTTCACATCTGCCCCTATCCTCATCCATCCAAATCCAGAATTATCATTCATCTTGGAAGTGGATGCATCTGACTCCGCTGTTGGGGCCATTCTGTCACAAAGAATTGGACCCAAGATGCTCCTTCATCCATGTGTCAACAGCTGAACGAAATTGCCAAAATGCCAAATGTCAACAGCTGAACGAAATTATGACATCGGAAACAAAGAACTCTTGGCTATAAAAGCTGCATTCTCTGAGTGGAGACATCTACTGGAGGGGGCCAATCACCCAATTACGGTCTTTACGGATCACAGGAACTTAGAATTCATTTGATCCGCAAAGAGACTGTCTGCGCGACAAGCCAGGTGGGCTCTCTTCTTTGCAAGATTTCAGTTCCACATCTCCTACCGCCCTGGCTCCAAGAATGGAAAAGCCGACGCCTTGTCACGGTCCTTTCCTAATCCTAGTTCAGACAAAGAGCAAGAAGAAACTATTCTTCCAAAAAGAATTTTTTTGGGCGTCACATTCTCCGCCGATCTCCTCACACGAATAAAGGGAGCCTACTCAAATGACTCTTTTCTTAAAAACCCTCCTCCGGAAGCAGAACTATTTCTATGTGATGGTCTCTGGAACTATAAGGATCGTCTGTTCGTCCCTAAGGAGGTAAAATTAGAGGTGCTCCAAATAATGCACGACTCCCGACCCTCTGGTCACCCAGGTGTCCTCAAGACACAGGACTGTTGTCTCACTCTTTTTGGTGGCCTAAAATAGCACAAGATGTTAAAGACTATGTCCTCTCCTGTGAGACTTGTGCTAGGACCAAGACCCCTCGAGCATCACCTGTGGGTTTACTGCAGCCCCTTCCGGTTCCAACTCGTCCTTGGGGGTCCATAACAATGGATTTTATTGTTGACCTGCCCCGATCAAGTGGACATAATACCATCCTGGTAGTGGTGGATCGACTTACAAAGATGGCTCACTTCATTGCAGCACTGAATCTTCCTTCTGCAGACCAGACAGCCAGGTTGATTGTGAAAGAGGTGTTTCGGCTTCACGGGGCTCCTGATGAGATCATATCCGATAGAGGGGTACAATTCACTTCAAAATTTTGGAGGACCTTCTGTTCCTCTCTAGGAATTCGTTTAAATTTATCGTCTGGCTATCATCCACAATCCAATGGCCAGACAGAAAGGACCAATCAGACTTTGGAACAATACTTACGATGTTTTGTTTGTCATCTCCAGGATGACTGGATTGATTTCCTACCATTAGCTGAGTTTTCATACAACAATTCACATCATTCTTCGACTCAGAAGAGCCCCTTTTTCTCAAATTATGGATTTCATCCAACCTTTATTCCTCGTTTTCCATCATCGGGCCCCATTCCGGCAGTTACAGAGAAACTGGAGACTCTGCGAGACATCCAGGAGACCCTCAAAGAGACACTAAAGTACAAAAGAGCAGCAGACCAACACCGCAGACCCTCCCCAGAATTTCAGGGGATAAAGTCTGGCTTTCTACAAGAAATCTACGTCTAAAGGTTCCAACCATTAAATTGGGCCAAAAATACATCGGGCCATTTCGCATCTCAGCACTAATAAATCCAGTGTCCTTCAGATTAGAGCTTCCTGAGACCATCAAATACACCCTGTGTTTCATTCTTCTCTGCTGAAACCTTTCCATGAGAATCCGTTTCTTGGATGGAGACTTAGTCCCCCTGAACCCGTCCTCGTGGATAACGAAGAGGAATTCATTGTGGAGAGAATATTGGATTCCAGGTTATACCGAGGGAAACTACAGTACCTGGTTCACTGGGGGGGCTATGGCCCAGAGGAAAGGTCTTGGGAACCCAAAGATTTTGTACATGCTCCACGACTAGTCAAAGCTTTTCACCGGAGATATCCAGACAAGCCTAGCAAGGATCGTCCGGAGAACGCTCTTGGGAGGGGGGAGTAATGTCATATTCTCTAGCCTGCTGTTCCCATGCTTGGCCACCGGGACTGCTGCCACTCTCAATGTCTGGTTCTAGCCTGCAGTACCTATACTTGCCCACTGGGAGTGCTGCTGCTAAACTAAGGAACATTCCAGACTCTGATACCTGACACCTCTGCACCTGTGCTCCACCTCCCAGCCTGCCTATATAAACCTCCCTTTCCTGATCCTCTTTGCCTGTTTATACTGGTTCTTAGCTTCTGCAAGGTTCCTGTGTTTACTGCTGTGCTAGCTATTGCTATCATCCTGTTCCAGTTTCCTCGTTGCCGACCTCTGCTTGTTTCCTGACTTCGCTACCTGCCGCCTGCCTCGGACCCCTGCTTGTTTCCTTACTTCGCTCCCTGCTGTTCCTGCCACTGGGATCCACTTCAGCCGAAGTCCAATCCTTGACAACATTAAGCAAATCTAATTTATCTAGCCCAGCGGTGCGCAAACTGGAGGGCACAAGATTATGTAGGGGAGGCGCAGGCTGCGTGCGGGGAAACCTGGGGGCGGGCAGAGCTCGGCATGGGCGGCCAGAAGCTCCGTGCAGAGGCTGCTTCCAGTTCTCTGCTGTGTCTGCCTGCAGAGGGGGCGGGGCCTTGCTGCGGGGCCTTCCCTGCACACAGACAAGCCCTCCTCCTCCTGTCTGTTACCCGCCCGTTTTCAGCAGCACATGGGGGACCTGAGCAGGCTTATTTAGTCCACCCACCCACCCACCGTGTGTGTGTATGTGTGTGTGTGTTTTGTGCCGGGGATTTTTTTTTTTGCAGAGCAGGGGAAATCTACTGGCCACAAGCCAATTTCCACTCGCCAGGTGCTAGTGGGGGAATAGGTTTGTCGAACACTATATATATACATATATATATATGTATGTATGTATGTGTGTGTGTGTGTGTGTATATATATATATAGGGACTGCAGTGTGTGTGTGTTGGTTGTGATTGAGTGTGTGTTGTGTGTGTGTGTGTGTGGTGTGTATGTGCTGTGCCTGTTGGTTGTCTGTCTGTGGGTGTTGTGATTGAGTGTAGTGTGTGTTGGTTGTGATTATGTGAGTGTTGGGTGTGTGTGCTGTGTTGGTTGTGATTGAGTGTTGTGTGTGTTGGTTGTGATTATGTGAGTGTTGGTTGTGTGTGTTGTGATTGAGTGTGTGCTGTGTTGGTTGTGATTGAGTGTGTGTTGTGTGTGTGCTGTGCCTGTTGGTTGTCTGTGTGTTGTGATTTTGTGTGTGTTGTGATTGTGTGGGTGTTGTGATTATGTGTGTGTGGGTGTTGTGATTGAATGCAGCAGTGCACAAACTGCGGGGGGGGGGGGCACCCCGGGCGCAAGATTATTTAGGCGGGTGGCTTGCGGCAAAACCTGGGTGCGCAGGCAAAAAAGATGTGCACGCACGGGCGGCCAAACAGAATATTGCAGGTGGCGGCCACGTGATACGGAGGTACGGGGGAGGAGCACTGTGATGTCAAACGCCCCTCCTTCCAGTGTCTGCCCTGCAATAGCGCTGTGTTCCTGCTCTCCTCCGCTGGCAACCTGCTTCGCTGCGATCCTCTGCGAGTGAAAGGGTCGCTGCCAATATATCAATCATACTATGAATGTACAGAATTAATAAAAAAAAGTGTAAACACTTCCCCGCTCGTGCTTGCAAAATTATGCATGACACCCTGCGCTCATGCTTGGAGAGTTGGTGATGTCACCGCTCTCAGCGGCAGCGTGGACGCAGCCTAATTTTGCAAGAGTGAGCTGTTGAAGTATGTAAGTATTTAGACTGCGCTTATAGTGCAGGCGACGCGACGTCGCCCGAAAACAAATGCATTGTCGCAGCTGCGTTCGTTTATAGTAAGCGAGACGTGGCGACGCGATTTTTTTAAGCCGGCAATATTTGATTTTTCAGGGGCTGTCGCCTCGTGACAGCCCCTGAACCAATCAATGGCCTGATCGCCCGCGCCGCCGCCACCGCAAAGTGAAATACAACCGTCGCGGGCACTATATGCGCGGCCTTAGACATATTGGTATTTACATTGTACAGGCATACCCCGCATTAACGTACGCAATGGGACCGGAGCATGTATGTAAAGTGAAAATGTACTTAAAGTGAAGCACTACTGTACCTTTTCCCACTTATCGATGCATGTACTGTGCTGCAATCGTCATATACGTGCATAACTGATGTAAATAACACATTTATAACAGGCTCTATAGCCTCCCCGCTTGCTCACAGCTTCGGTACAGGTAGGGAGCCGGTAATTGCTGTTCAGGACGTGCTGACAGGCGCATGCGTGAGCTGCTGTTTGCCTATTGGGTGATATGTCCTTACTCGCGAGTGTACTTAAAGTGAGTGTCCTTAAACCGGGGTATACCTGTATAGCGTTTAATAAAGGTTTTTTTTAATGTGATTTTGATTACATCAGGCAGGGGGGGGGGGCAAGAAATTTCATGGATAAAAAGGGGGGCTCGGCATAAAAAGTTTGCTCACCGCTGATCTAGCCTATCCTCATAAATCAGATTGTCCATCCCCTTTATTAATTTGGTGGCTCTTCTCTGCACTTTTTCTAGTTCCATAGTGTCTTTTTTTATGGAATGGTGCCCAAAACTGTACTGCTGTTGTAATTATAGTGTTCATACCTGTGTAACCTCAGTGCAGAATATATACTGTAAATAACAAGTTTGTGCATTTCCTCTTTCTGGTGACTTCCCAGGCTCCCCCTGGATCTTGAAAAATTCCTCAAACAGTAATTAAAGTAGAACTCACGCTCACACTGAGGACTCAAGGAGGTGGTGAATATTCCAACGGAATGAGATGACAAGTATAAGCATTAGGCACTCAATCTCCATAAAGAACAAATAAAAGAGCAAAGGAAGGGAAACAAATAATGGTGAAATAGGAGAACACATGATTAAAAAAGGGGGTCAATGTTTCGGGGGATGAACCCCGTCTTCGGGCCCATTCCCACACATCAAATACAGGTGGTACTTCCCTTCTAAGCAAAATGCCTAAATCTATAACAAATAACAATTGTCATTATGGTAAAGTCAACGCAGTCCCAGCTAGAAGTCACAGTGGATATGTTAGACGCCAAGCCGAAAGACATCCATCCTCCATCTGATGATGTACTGATGGTATATGACATCATCACGTTATGGCTCGCCCATGTCTTACGGAGGCTGGAGAGGTACAAGCAGACTTCCAACGGAGCGTCATCTGATTGTCATGGTTACACTTCCGAGGTCGGTACGCAGCGGAGAACACGTCGGCATATACTCACAGAGGCAGAGAAAAGGACACCGAGAAAGGTTACCAGACACAAAATAAATCACAATCACGCTGTTCTTAGGACATAACAGGGTAAACTGCACAAGAGAAGGTCAAAGAAGATGTCAATTGAAGAAGATTTGTATTTTGCAAGAAGATTGAAGAAGATTGTATTATTTCATAATTTTTTTTAAAATGTATCTCTAAACTGTCTCTAATACTCTAATAAAAAAATGTCGTACTTTAAAAAATACTTTTTAGTCATCTGTTATGGGAATAATTTGTGGGTTACATTGAAATAAATGGAATATTGTTGCAGGGACAACGCAACAAGACGAGGGTAGTCTGGTTAGGCTTCTATATTCAGCAGCAAAAACATGGAGTAAAATAACAGAGCTTTTCCTCCACCCTTCTCCTCATCCTTCCCCTTCCCCTTCTCCTCCTCCTCAACCCCCCCCTTTTCCTCCTCTTCCACCCCTTCTCATCCTTCTTCACTTCTCCACCTCCCCCCTTCTACTTCTCCTCCTCCTACCCCCTGCTCCTCCTCCCACTTCTCTTCCTCCTCTTTTCTGCCCCCCAGTCCTTCCCTCCCCATCTCTTTTACATTTGTTTTGGGCCCTATGATATCTGTTGGCGGCCTTGGTGAGACCCCCCTCCCCCGCCGAAACGATGTGTATTCTGCTGACCAACAGGTGAAAATAAAGTAGCTCTGAGCTTTCTACTGTATAGATTTGGGGTACATATCCCTGGTGTGGCAAACCTACTACTTGTGCTATATTGACTACAAGATGATTTCAGAACACTGGAGACTGCCAGCAAAGGGAGAGGACACAGACATCCTGCAAGGAAACAATGAAACGTGTGCAGTATATTTGGAAGGAGTTCATGTACTGTATTTGCTTTAAACATTGAACAGTGTGTGCATTTTCCCATCCTCCAGAAGGAATTCACGTCTTTATTTAAGTGCACAGAAACACGGCGATTACCAGACATTTGTTTACCACGTAATTCAAAATCATTATGGTTAAAGCAAGGTTCCATTCAGGGGACCCCATTTTTTTTGATAATGCGTATGAACCGCGTTGATTTTATCTCCGGGGACCCCCTTGCTTCCCGAGGTACTTACGGAGAGAATACGTGTTCTTAAATCTTCCATGGCGCGGAGGCCAATAGGAAGCTGCCAGAGATTTGTCACGGCTTCCTATTGTTCCGTGCTCCACGGGAGATGTAAACCTCCATTTTGTATCCCCAGCCGTAGATGATACCGGGTGCACCTTCGGATGTAAATATCTCAAGAACTAGGGGGTTCCCGGAGCGGGATAATGCTACCATATCTTTAACTGCGAGTATATTTTTGTTGGTATTAAATATATAAAAAAATGAACACAATATACACGGTTAAGTTTGAAACCCGAAGAGGCTCAGGAATACATTAGTAAACAGTGACGCATTTAGAAAAGCAGACGCATTAAACTGATATCAGTTTGGCTCTGTTTGCACATCTCTCCATCACTGCATTACATTCGGAACAAATGCATAAATACATTAGTCTCGCACAGTGGTTTTTCCATTTTATAGCATTATGTGAACATTAGTGAAGGACATAAACTGAAGCATGGATATTAGAAGACCAAAAAATTCATTTAAAAAAAGAAGACGATAGCTCTATCAGGTGTCGGTTAAGGCACATGCAAACATATTACCGGTCAATGATTTTCTATTGCAAAATCCAAATTGACACAAATGATCCAACCGGGATAAATAATTTATTTGTAAAAAAATAAAAAATTTGGTTTCTCTTGACACCCGAACTCATTTCACATAAGCCTTCAAACTGCATTCATGCAAATGTTATATAGTAATGTCGCCGGTTAAAAAGTATCCTAAGCGTGTTTAGTGCACACCTTTGTAAGTCTGGTCACAGACATCTTAAATATAATGAAACTGTATAATAGAGTTCAATAGCGAACATTTACTCCAAACTATCCAAGACATTCATTACAAGCTACCATAAAAGTCAGTGGTTATTTGTGGGTGGGTTACTGTGAGCAGTAGAAGGGAATCTCGGTAGGGTTTCCTGGGAGATAAAGACCAGGTCTCCCAAGTTGTTACCTATTGGAGGTTGTTAGGTACATAAACCCTTTAATAATCACTGTCGGTTATGACTAGAGATACGCAAAACCTTCGCGGGAGTTTTGCGAACGATGCAAAATGTGCCCTTTGTTTTTTAACAGAGAAACATTTTGCAAGACGTTTGACAAGTATTAAGTCAATGTGCATTGATAATTAGCGAAATTCTCTAAAATTGCTAGATTTGCTTGCGACTGCATTTTGATGAGTTTTATATATCTCTAGTTATATATCTCTAGTCATAAAGGCATACATTGTCCATGCCCCCGTTAACTCTGTTGCTACAAAGGGGTTAATCTCACCAGATAATGTCATCTTTTCTATCAATGGTTCCAGCCATATACTACAATGCAACGGGTTTCTTTGCTGAGAACTGGGTCACATGGTCTTATAGGTGAAAGGGGAAAAAAATCTTCTGAATATATTGCTGTCATTGTCACTAAATGTTCTCCTTTTTCACTGATACTGTACTTGCATGCCCATTAAACATTGTTCCCACTGAAAATTATGCATTTGTATTGAATAAGACAGGAGCCACGACTCCAGGAACTATTAGTCATGCTACATCTATTCATTGTAGGAAGAACCTGTTGAAGGTTTCCTTAAGCTTGAGAGCTTCATTGGAGAGAGCCTGAGAGCGTTGCTTCAGAGCAAAGCTTTAGGCTGCGGCCAGGGTGGGAGAGTGCTCGCTGGCGCTCGAGCGCCGTGACCTCAGGCGCTGGGCGTTTCATGGCCAGCCAGTTGCGCCCTTGAGTGGGGCGTGTCAGGGGGCACGGCCTTCACGTCACGGAGCTGGTTCGCCCTCATTGGGCTGCTCACGTGACGCATCAGCGAGCAGCCAAATCAAATTTGGTTTTCTCGCCAAGCAGGTAAGCGCCGCACATGTGTAGGCGCTTGCTCACGCTGGCCACACACATTGCGTCAATGTGTTTCATCGCGGCCAGCGTGAGCGTCCGCCTGCTCAGCGCCACCCTGGCCGATTTAGAGAGTCGATGGAGAGCACAGCTAGATACAGTAGCATCGCTGAAGAGTTGTCTGGTGGCATCAAAGGATAATCATCACTTAAATGAATTGTACATCACAGTGTTGGAACATTGATAGAGGTCAGTGCCTGGTCGTTAAATTGGACCACCAACTTGTTGGAGCCTCCTTGGGTTATTATCCTATCCCCGACATTTCCGCCCACGAATAAATACATCATCATATAAATCAGCATTACTGCTGTAAGTTACAGAAGTCTATGAAAACGTTCACACGCAGATTTCCGTGCATTTCACGGATTTGCCTCTTGACGTATTAATGAAGTGCATGCCCCAACCGGCTGAAAATCGCAGTTTGTGACGCGATTTGGTTCGGCTATGCAATTCTGTGCAATCTGCAAATATTCTATAACAGAGAGAGGGAGGGAGAGAATGGGATACCTGTGATCACACCTGAGACACCTGGGAAATTTGCTAATTGAAAGCATTTGAATATATTTGACATATTCAAAAGAGCATATTTCACTGTGCCTGCCATATTGCTTTCTATTTTCCTGTGTACAGAATAAAGGTTATCACCGGCTCACTTTAATATGTGTCAATACTTTCTCTCATGGCTTCACCTATTCAATCCATCACTCTGTTGTCATAGCCTGTGTGCAGTGATTCTATGTTGCAAGAAGCATATTTTCCTCCCTAAACATCCCTCTTCCTTTAACTTGCTTTATAACCATTCTCTTCTACACATCTACTCTCCTTTCATCCTTTTCTTTGCTCTCATGCCCCTCTGAATCAATATAGTCTAGAGCAGGGGTGAGCAGCTCCAGTCCTCAAAGGGCTACAAACAGGTCAGGTTTTCAGGATATCCCTGCTTCAGCACAGGTGGCTCAATCAGTAGCTCAGTCGTTGCTAAGCTACTGATTGAGCCACCTGTGCCAAAGCAGGGGTATCCTGTTCCTGCCTGTTGCCTTAGCAACCTCCCTCTCTCTACCCCTTAGGCTTTGGGCCGTTCCTTTCTCCCTGTCTCTTGGTACAGTCTAAACTGTTTTCTTCTCGCTCTGTGTTTCAGTTCTTTATTATTAGAGATTGCTGCCTCTGCTAAGGTTCTCCAAACTGCTCTCCCTGTGACAGAGCTTTGTTTCTTACCTATGCCTTTTTTTTTATACATCCCCGAAACGTTTTTCCCCTTTTATTTCTGTTTGTTTTTATAATAAATACTTCAGAAATGAAGAAGACTCCCCTTCGTACACGAGAAGGAATTGAGTGAACTGCCTGTCTCAACTCATTAGCCACAGTAAGCCTGGGACAGAACAGTAAGAAACAGCTCTACTGAAGGCAGGCTGTGCACAGACAGCAGCTGCAGTAAGGCTGCGTCCATGGTTACTGATTGCGTGCTGAGGCGCGCGGAGGCTGAGGGAAAGCGGATGCTTTCCCTGGCCTTAGACCGCGCGCCGTCCGGGGCGTGTCGGGGGGGCGGGCCAGTGACGTCACAGAGCTGGTTCGCCCTCATTGGGCGAACCGCTCACGTGACCGGCTCTGCGCTCCGGCAATAGCGGAAATGTAAAATTTTGCTAAGACTTACTCTTCCGCACGCTTGCGTAAGCGTAAGCGAGCCCCTGCGAAAGCCGCTCTCATTGCGGCTGCAGGGGCTAAGTGCCGAGCGTAAGCGCGCCTCAGCACGGGCCAGCGCCTATGCGCTGACCATGTCCGAGGCCTTAGAGACAGCTACAGAGTGAGCAGACATACAGTAATGCACATCTACACTGCTGCACATGTGAGGTAGAAGTCCCTCAGATCCACCCCTGCACTACGTACCCACAGCTAGGGCTATCAAGGGCCAAGGTACAGACATCTGCCAGGATACAGGTGAGAACAACGGACACCTGTAAGTACAGCTATTACTATGCTGACCGCTGCAGGGAATATTCACTCAATTAAAAAAAACATCTCAAATTCAACCATACCCCTTGTTAGAATAAGCTGCAATCACAACTCTACACCTCCTTTGGTCTTCATTGGTTTTCAGGGATGTTATTGAGGTCATGAAGGTGATGCTGCCACAACAATATCCTCCACACATCTTCTCTCTACCTCCAGTGGTCTTCATTGGTTTTCAGGGATGTTGAGGTGACGAAGGTGATGTGGGCACAATAACGCCCTCCAGCTCCTCTGCTCCATGTCCAATGACCGATACCTCCTCCTGGCAGGGCCAGCTTTTATAGCTAAATAACATTCTGAGCTCACATGAGCTCCCATTTCTGTGGTCAGCGGCTTACCTAGCCAAAGGGGAAAGTATTGTGTGGAGAGGAGCCCAGACAGCGGCCAGCCAGGAAACTCAAGGCAAAGATTATTTTTTTTTCCAAAAATTTTTTATTAGGCAGTTAAACAATTACATGATATGTACGGTATAAACAATATGTCAGCCTAATGTACATTTTTTTCTTTTTCTTGAGAGAAAAGAGAAAAGAAAAGGCTCAACGCCTCCCTGATCTCACGAAGTCCATCAGGGAGGCGCGAGTATGGAAACAGAGAGGGAGTAGAGAAGGGGGGGGCAGGGTGTGGGGGGGGGAGGGAGGAGAGGGTACAAAGGGTATAGCGGGGGGTGGTCATGATCCCCAGAACCTTGGTGATTCTGGTTTGGGCTTTAATGTGAATTGGGCTTCTGGTTTGTTAGGGGGCGTTTCGTCTTATATGCGCCAAATAGGTGTACCATGGGTCCCAAATTGCTGTAAATGAGGTGGAAGACCTCTTAAGGAAAGCAGACAATCTCTCCATGTCCATTACTTCTTGCACCCTTCTTATTATTGTTTGTTTCGAGGGGGGAGACACTTTCTTCCAGGCGGCTGCCACCGCACACCTAGCCGCCGTGAGGATGAAGGAGACTAATTTTCCTGTTGGTCGGTCTAGATAGTCTAGGGGCCTGGCCAACAGGTAGGTCAGCGGTTCGACAGGTATTTTGAGGTCTGTGACCTCCTCTATTAATTTTTGTGTTGTTTCCCAGTATTTCTGAATTTCCGGACATGTCCACCAAATGTGGGCCATGTCCCCCTTTTGACCGCAGCCTCTCCAACATAGATCGGATGCCAGTGGGTAGATTTGATTTATTCTGACTGGAGTGAGATACCAGCGGAACAGTATTTTGTAAATGTTTTCTTTGATTGTGGTACATATGGAAGTTCCTGAGGCATTTTCCCAAATACTTTCCCAGTCCTCTCGGTCTATAACTATATCCAATTCTGCTGCCCAATGCAGCATGTAGTCATGCATGGGGACTTCTGTAGTCCCTCCTAGCTCTGTGCAGATTTGTGTTATTAGACCTTTCTGGTGATCTGTTTCGCTGCAAAGTCTCTCGAAACCTGTGAGAGGGGGAAATTCCAATGTTGGGGATAATGTTTGGAGAAAGTGCCGAATTTGTAGGTACTTGAACACGTTCAGTCCTATTATGTCATACTTGGTTTGTAGATTTTGGTAGCTCAGGAACTTCCCGAGGCTCAGGAGGTCGGCAATCGTTTTAATGTTTTTGGTTTGAAATTGGTCAAATTGTCTGGGCTCACAGCCAGGTGGAAATTTCGGATTTCTGTGGATTGGTATGAGTTGGGATTGTAGCGATGTGAGCTTGTACTTGAGTTTGCTTTTCGTCCAGGTCTCCCAGGTGTGTCTCATTGGGCCTAATTTGAATTTGTTATTTTGCATGTCCTCCCTGCTCAGGGACCAAAGGCAAGCTGGCAGTGAAGGCGTTCCGGCATATTGCGTTTCTATATCCAGCCAGCAATATTGATTTGGGCTTGCGTTCCAGACTACCACCTGTCTCAATTGTGCGGCCAGATAGTATTTTGTAATGTCTGGAACTCCTAATCCTCCTCTCCTCCTTGAAGCCAAGAGAACTGACCTGGGGACTCTAGGTTTTTTACCTTGCCAAATAAAATGGAAGATTGATTTTTGAATATTTTTCAATTCTGAGCCAGGGATGTGGACCGGGAGAGTCTGGAAGTAATATAATAATCTAGGGAGTATATTCATTTTGACCGAGATCATTCTCCCGATCCATGATATTTGATATCCTCCCCATTTTTCCAAATCTTGTTTGATTTTATGGAACATGGTCGGATAGTTATGTTTATATAGTGATTGGTAGGTCCTCGATATCTTAACTCCCAAGTATTTGATACAGGAGGAGCTCCAACGGTAATTAAAGTTTAGTTTGAGGAGTTTCACCTCTGGCTCTGGCAGACTTAAGTTCAGGGCTTCTGATTTGTCATTATTTATCTTATATCCTGAGATTTTTCCAAAGTCTCGGAGTTCTTTTTGAAGGTTGGGTAATGAGGTTTGGGGTTTGGAGAGGGTTAAGATGACATCATCTGCGAATAGAGAAATTTTATGCTGCCTATTTCCAATATCTATTCCCTGGATGTCTTTATTGAGTCGTATTGCTGAAGCCAGTGGTTCTATCGTTAGCGCAAAGAGGAGAGGAGATAGGGGGCACCCCTGTCGAGTCCCATTAGTTATCTTGAATCTTTGGTTAGTCCCCCCTGGTAGTTTTATTGTTGCTGATGGATTTTGGTATAGTCTACGGACCCCCTCTAGGTATGTGTCTTTAAAGCCAAATTTACACATAGTCTGGTCCAGAAATTGCCAGTATATTCTATCGAACGCCTTCTCTGCGTCTAAGCTTAACAGTAGTGCTTTGGTGCCTGTGAGGTGGACATGATCGATAATATCGATTATTTTTCGGGTGTTGTCAGAGGCTTGTCTCCCCGCAACAAATCCTACCTGATCAATGTTGATTAACCTCGGTAATATTGGGTTTAATCTGTTTGCTAAAATTTTGCTATATAGCTTGAGATCACTGTTGAGGAGGGAGATTGGACGGTAGCTTCCACATTGCATCGGGTCTCTGCCTTCCTTGTGTATTATTGCCAAATTGGCTAGAGACATTGTTGGAGGGATTTGGTTCCCTTCCATGAAATGGTTGAATGTTTTTAGCAGATGCGTGGATAGGGTTGGCAAGAATCTTTTGTAGTAGACATTTGTGAAACCGTCAGGGCCAGGAGACTTAGTGAGCTTTAGTGATTTGACCGCCTCTTCCAGTTCCTCTTTTGAAATCTCAGCATTGAGGACTGTGTTTTCCTCCTCCGTCAGTGAGGGGAGTTGACATTTATTTAAATATTGAGTTATAGTTTCTGACGCTATCGGTTCGGGTCGGCCGTTTTTAGTTCTTAGGTTGTATAGTTCTGTGTAGTATTTAGTAAATTCTGCTGCTATTTTGCTTTCACTATATTGAATTTCTCCAGACCTACTCTTGATCGCCGTTATCTGGGATCTTTTTTGTATCCCTCTTAATTTACTGGCTAATAGTCTGTCAGCTTTGTTCCCTTTGTCATAATATTGTTGATTGGTCCATTTGAGGGCCTTTTCAACGTCTTCCAGCTGGGTTTGTCTAAGTTTTGTTCTAGCTTCTATTAATGTTTTGTATACTTTTTTTGATGGATTTGCTTTATGAGCTTGCTCTATTACTTTTATATTCTCTGTGAGTTCTTTGATTAGCGTTTGGCGGGCTTTTTTCCTGTGGGATGCGATGGAAATAAATTTCCCTCTGATAGTTGCCTTATGGGCTTCCCATAGGATTGCTGGAGAGGAGACTGTTCCCACGTTGAGGGAGAAATAGTCCTTAAGTGAGGATCTTATCTCTCTCTCAATCTCTGGGTGATTAAGTAGTGAATCATTCAGTCTCCATGCATATGTTGTTGTTTTTTCAAAGGGGATTGACAGTGTCAGGGTGATCGGGGCATGGTCTGACCATGTGATTGAGCCAATGTCTGATTCTATGGCTGCCGCCAGCACATTTTTGGTGGTCAGAAAGTGGTCTATTCGAGAGTAAGTCTGGTGAGGCGCTGAGTAAAAAGTATAGTCCCTCTGACCCTGATGTTGGGTTCTCCAAATGTCCACTAACGAGAATTCGCTCATGATGTCCCTAAACCTTTTCCCCTTGATCTGGGAGTGGGTTGTACGGGAGGGGCCCACTGTGGTTGATCTGTCCTCGGAGGGGTTTAAGACCATGTTTAGGTCTCCTCCCACTATTATCGATGACAGATATCCCGGGTCAACGCCCTCGAGAACAGTTTGTAGGAATTCTGTTTGGTTCTCGTTTGGGGCGTACACATTGATTAGAACGATTGCTGAGCCCGCAAGGGAGCCATATACCATTAGAAATCTACCCTCTGGGTCCGCCGTTGTTTTGACATGATTAAATGGGGTGCCTTGTCTGATCAGGATAGCCACACCCCTTTTCTTGCTACTAAATGATGCAAAAAAGCACACTGGGAAGAATTTTTTGAATAAATTTGGGGGGTCTTGTGATGTGAAGTGGGTCTCCTGCAAGAATATAATGTCTCCCCCTGATTTTTTCATGTCCATGAAAGCTAGCCTTCTTTTTCGGTTATTCTGTAGTCCTTTAACGTTCAAGGAACGGATTTTTATTGGGGCCTTAGTGGCCATTGTTGGCTTCTAGTTGTTCGGGGTCTTGGGGTCCCTCCTTTCCCACTAGGGGAGACCTTGTATTTATATCCTAAAGACCCTGTATGATTGAGGTCGCCTATTGGGCTGGGCCTCCTTCTAGGGGGGGTGTGCTGGGTTTGCCTTTGGGGAGGGGGAGAGGGGTGGAGAGGAGGGGGAGGGGGGGTAAAGATCTGCTGGGACAGGACCAGCAGGTGGAGAAAAGATAGAAGTAGGGCCAGTTTTGGTCCTGAAATGGTTTCGCCTGGTCTTTGGTCGACCGGCGTTTGGGCTTGGACGCCCTTCTGGGGTGTGTCTGGATCCGACGGTTGGGTCGCAACAGAGGGGGGCCAGACCCTGAGCTACTGTTGTGTGGCTCCTTTCCCATTCGTCACCTTTATTCCATTTTAGAACCTCGCCAATTATTATATTTGCTGGTAACTAGATGGGGGGAGGGGGGGAGGGGGACACAGGGGGGGGGGGCTGGTGGGGGGAGGGATGTAAGCACGGAAGAGAAGGGAGGGGTAGGGAGGGGGGGTGAGGGGGAGGGAGGGGAAGGGAGAGGGAGGGAGGGGGGGGTGAGGGGGAGGGAGGGGGGGTGAGGGGGAGGGAGGGGGGGTGAGGGGGAGGGAGGGGGGGAGGGAAAAGGGAGGGGGGGGTGGGAGGGAGGGAAAAGGGAGGGGGGGGGGAGTCTATGGTGTTAGTTTTATTAAGTACCTGTTACATGAGCAGTCATATATCATATATCCAGGATATCATCACATTTTTGTCTAGGAGAGAGACTACCCTTGCGGATCTCACATTTTTGGCATTATATAACATAATTTAATTTATCATAACATAACTCAACAACATTTCGCATAACATTGCATCATCTAGTGCTAGATAACATTCTAGTCCAGTTTGAAGCAGACTTTAACATTGTCCTGATGTTTTGTTTTGCCTCACCGCCTTGTGTAAACAGAGTGTATTTTATGTGTTAGCTCTTTTTCTAGGTTGTGTACTATGTGCTCTTTGGGTGGGGGGTTGTAGTTGTGTCTAAGTGTGTGGTGGGGGGAAGTTCTCTTAGTCTGTCCTAGGGATAGCTGGGCGCTTCTTAGAGGTAGGGAGAGGGGGGGGGGTCGAGGGGATGGCCGATAGTGTGCCAGGGTGGTGTGAGGGAAGGGGGTCTCCATGTGGGGGCGGAGGGAGGGAGGGAAGGGGAGGGGAGAGGCAGGACTTTAGGGGGGGAAAGGGGGGAGAGGGGGGGAGGGTAGGGGGGAGAGGGGGGAGAGGGGGGGAAGAGAGGAGGGGGGGAAAGCATTATATGGCTGTCTAGGGGGGGGGTTGGCGGGGTGAAGGATGTAAGCATGGAGGGGAAGGGAGGGGGGGTGAGGGGGAGGGAGGGGGGGAGGAGGGGAGGGAGGGGAAGGGAGGGGGAGGGAGGGGAAGGGAAGGGAGGGGGAGGGAGGGAGGGAGGGGGGGGGGTGGGAGGGAAAGGGGAGGGGGGGTGGGAGGGAGGGAAAAGGGAGGGGGGGTGGGAGGGGAGGGGGAGTCTATGGTGTTAGTTTTGTTAAGTACCTGTTACATGAGCAGTCATATATCGTATATCCAGGGTATCATCACATTTTTGTCTAGGAGAGACACTCCCCTAGTGGATCTCACATTTTTGGCATAATATAACATAATTTAACTTATTATAACATAACTCAACAACATTTCACACAACAAAGCATCATCTAGTGCTAGATAACATTCTAGACCAGTTTGAAGCAGGTTTTAATATTGTCCTGATGTTTTGTTTTGCCTCACCGCCTTGTGTAAACAGAGTGTATTTTATATGTTAGCTCTTTTTCTAGGTTGTGTACTATGTGCTCTTTGGGTGGGGTGTTGTAGTTGTGTCTAAGTGTGGGTGGGAGGTGGGAGAGGGGGAGGGGGGGGGAGGAGGGGGGGAGGAGGGGGGGAGGGAGGGGAGGAGTGGGGGAGGGGAGGGGGGGAGGGGGGGAGGGGAGGGGGGAGGGGAGGGGGGGGAAGGGGGGGGGAGGGGGGGGAGGGGAGGGAGGGGAGGGGGGGGAGGGGGGGGGCAGTCTAGCTATGTTGTGTTGGTGATGTTTGTTTTCTATTTGTGTATCTGACTCTGTCGCGTGATCGCTGTATATGGTGTTTGTTCCTGCTAGACGCAGCCTTTGTGTGTATGCTTCGGTGGGTGGCTTAGCAGTTCCTTTAGCCCGAGGCCATTGATACTTATTTTTGCCTCTGCTTGTCAGCCTTTCCCTCAGCCCATATATCATGCGTTAGTCTTAGGTCACCGTTCCTTATGGCTAAGTGAGTGGGCGGGGTGGCAATTTCAAACTTAATTGTCCCGGCTCGATGCCTCTTCTCTGTCAGGCCTCCCCCGGCTGTGGGGCACCAGGCCGTGAGTATGGGTATCGCCCGAGGGGAAAGCGCGGGGGCACCCGGGGAGGGGAGAGGGGGGGGGGGGGGTCCGCTCTTCTCAGCAGAACCAGTCCATTCAACTCGCTGCGTGACCCCCCCCCCCCCAACCCGTCCGGCACCGTCAATCTCTCCAGAGATTTTTTAGGGATTACTCACGGTTGCTGGAGCAGTTCGACCTGGGCTCGGGAGATCATAAGGCCGGTAAGGACCGGCTCTCCACCTCCAGGGACCCCACACGGGGAGGGTCGGGGGCCAAAAGAAGCCGAAAGGCCGTAGGTAGCCAACAAGAGGACGGGGACATGGCGAGAAAGGGGGAGAAAGAGGGGGGGGAAAAAAAAAGAGAAGGGGGGGGGGCGGCGCCCCCCCCCCTCCCCCGCACCGCAGAATGCTGGTCCCTCCATCTCCCGCCGATCGGAGCCCCGTCTCACTTTTCAGGTAAGTGAAGTGGGTGTTGCAAGCGGTTGTGAAGATTTGAGAGCGGTGCTGTTCCCTCGTCAGCTGTCTCTCCTCTCCCGGTGGGTCGGTGTAGTCATCTCCGGCAGTGCTCGTCCTCTCCCCGCAGTGCTGGTAAGGTGGGGTCTTTGTGTCATTCTTGAGGATGGTGCCTTTGTATGTGCTGAGAGTGTGGGGTTGAGTTCTTCTACTTAATCCTCTGACCCCTCTGTCCCGCCAGCCTTTCCGAGGCCCTGGTTGGGGGCTCTTCTTGTCTGGGTCCTTCGTTTCTCCAGCTGGCAGGAGGGGTGAGGTTTAGAGCTTTAGCAAAGTGCTCCATATCTTCTTGATGTTTAATTGAGAGCATCTTTCCATTGCGCTGCACCATTAGTCTAAATGGGAAGCCCCATTTATACTTTACTCCGCTGTCCCGCAGTAGTATGGTTAGGGGTCTTAGTTCCTTGCGGCGATCTACAGTTCTTTTGGATAGATCGTTGTAAAGTTGCAGTTGGCTGTCCTCAAATGTGATGAGATCTTTGGTTCGGGCAACCTCCATTATTTTTTCTTTTGCCGAAAATTTATGAAGTCTGGCTATGACGTCTCTCATCCTTTTTGGATCCTCTGATCTAGGGCCAAGGGAGCGGTGAGCCCTGTCCAGTTCAAGGTCCGTCTGATTCAAGTCTCCACATAGGGAGGTGAAGAGCTCCAGGAGGTAAGTCTTTAACTGCCCTGGAAGTACCGACTCGGGGATGCCTCTGATTCTTATGTTTTGTCTCCTGTCGCGATTCTCCTGATCTTCTAGGGAGTCGCGGAGACTTTCTACCTCGGCCCCGAGCTGGAATATCTCGTTTGCAGCCAATTCTTGGGCCTGTGCGAAGGTCTCCATTTTGCCTTCCAGTTCATCCGTGCGCTCCCTTAGGCCTGTCAGTTCTTGCTTTAGCTCAGTGACTGCGGATCTGAGATCGGCCTTTAGCGACTTGTGCAGGTCATGCAGCATTTCTGCCATAAGCTCTTTCATGTCCTCTCGGGTGAGTGTTGCCGCCGGCTGCGCTGGCATTTCTTGCCGGTCTTGCGTTTGGGCAGTTTGTTTGGGGCCTCGTGCGCCTGATGGGCCTGCGCCATCTTGGCTTCTTGCCGCCGCCTCTGAGTTTCGCGGGGAGAATAGCTTGTTAACAGCCTGGGCTGTTTGGGATTTTTGTTTGTTAGCCATTTCCTCTAGGGTTGTGGGTCTAGGGTAGTGCTTTAGGAGGGGGAATTTTCGGGGGAAAAGAGCCTCTATTTGTTTATTTGTTAGGGGGTCTGGCGAGTTCCTCTGCTACACGTCCATCTCCGTCGGCGTCCTGGCCACGCCCCTACATAGTTTTGTTTATGTGTTCATATGTTGTAGCGGGGGGGGGGCAGGGGGAATTGGGAAGCGTGGCTGTGTAGCTTTTCTGGCTCTCAATGTTGGACACTCATATATTTGTGGCAGCTATTTTAGAGTGTTTTGGGCGATTTTGCCGGTTGTGCTGCCAGGAAGTTTTGTGCCAGGATGGGGTTGGGCCGTTGGTTAAGCCCGTGGGTCTCGGACGGCAGACTCTGGCAGCTGTTAGAGATTGGCAACCTCAGGTTTTTTTTTTTTTTGTGGGGGGGGTGAGGGCGGGGGGGGGGGCCCGCAATTATGGCTTTGGGTGTGAGGGGGAGGGTGAAGGTTCACTTTGCAATTGTATTTCTGACCAGGGGGGGAGAGGGGGCACCCACTCCTTCTGCACTGTTTTTGTTGGACCCTGCTGTGCTCTAATGGCAGGGTGTCTCTGGGCGCTTCTGTACAGCAGGGCTCCGTTGTCCCCCAACTGTCTATCCCTCCTTACCCTTCCCCAGCTCCGGCTGAGCCTGCTTGTCCCTCCGCCTGTCCCGCACGCCTCCCCTCCGCCTCCGGTTCTGTAGCGAGCCATCTTGGTTCCTCTGCCTCGTGGGGAGCGCTGTCGGCTGGCTGCTCTATTTATTTCCCGCTGTGGGAGCTCCCGGCGCCGCCCGCAGAGCCGAGGTCCCGTGCGCGAAGCTCGCCGTTCAGGCTGAGTGCCACCGCTGCAGGGCTCCTTCAGTTCCGTCCGGCGGCCATCTTGGGAACCTCGGCTGCAGGGGCTCCGGGACTCCGGCTCTCCCGAGCGCCTGTTGCTCGCTCGGTCTGCCGCCACGGGGCCTCACGGGGTGCGGGTGAGTCTCCCCCGCTTTTGTGGCACTTTTTCGCCGCTTTTTGGCTGGTTTTATGGGCTTTTTTGCCGTATTTAAACTGGGGCCGCACGGAGCTCTCTGGCTGTGCTGCTTCCCAGTTCGGCTGCTGTAGGGGTGTCTCGGCAAAGATTATTTTTAATAGTAGTATGATGAAGAAAGATGAGAGAAGGCTGTCAGACTGAAAATACAGCCAGGGTCTCACACAGAGGCTGAGAGAAGGCTGTCACCCTGAGAATACAGCCAGTGTTTCACACAGAGGCTGAGAGAAGGCTCAGTCTGAGAATACAGCCAGTGTTTCACACAGAGGGATGAGAGAAGACTGTCACCCTGAGAATACAGCCAGTGTCTCACAGAGGGCTGAGAGAAGGTTGTCACCCTGAGAATACAGCCAGTGTCTCACAGAGGGCTGAGAGAAGGCTCAGTCTGAGAGTACAGCCAGTGTCTCACAGAGGCTGAGAGAAGGCTGTCACCCTGAGAATACAGTCAGTGTCTCACACAGAGGGATGAGAGAAGACTGTCACCCTGAGAATACAGCCAGTGTCTCACACAGAGGCTGAGAGAAGGCTGTCACCCTGAGAATACAGCCAGTGTCTCACACAGGGGCTGAGAGAAGGCTGTCAGTCTGAGAGTACAGACAGTGTCACACACAGAGCCTGAAAGAAGGATGTCACCCTGAGAGTACAGCCAGTGTCTCACAGAGGGCTGAGAGAAGGCTGTCACCCTGATAATACAGCCAGTGTCTCACACAGAGGCTGAGAGAAGGCTGTCACCCTGAGAGTACAGCCAGTGTCTCACACAGGGGCTGAGAGAAGGCTGTCAGTCTGAGAGTACAGACAGTGTCACACACAGAGCCTGAAAGAAGGCTGTCACCCTGAGAATACAGCCAGTGTCTCACAGAGGGCTGAGAGAAGGCTGTCACCCTGAGAATACAGCCAGTGTCTCACAGAGGGCTGAGAGAAGGCTGTCACCCTGAGAATACAGCCAGTGTCTCACAGAGGGCTGAGAGAAGGCTGTCACCCTGAGAATACAGCCAGTGTCTCACAGAGGGCTGAGAGAAGGCTGTCACCCTGAGAATACAGCCAGTGTCTCACACAGAGGCTGAGAGAAGGCTCAGTCTGAGAGTACAGACAGTGTCACACACAGAGCCTGAAAGAAGGCTGTCACCCTGAGAATACAGCCAGTGTCTCACAGAGGGCTGAGAGAAGGCTGTCACCCTGAGAATACAGCCAGTGTCTCACACAGAGGCTGAGAGAAGGCTCAGTCTGAGAGTACAGCCAGTGTCGCACACAGAGGCTGAGAGAAGGCTGTCACCCTGAGAATACAGCCAGTGTTTCACACAGAGGGATGAGAGAAGACTGTCACCCTGAGAATACAACCTGTGTCTCACACAGAGGCTGAGAGAAGGCTGTCAGTCTGAGAGTACAGCCAGTGCCTCACACAGAGGCTGAGAGAAGGCTCAGTCTGAGAGTACTGCCAGTGTCTCACACAGAGGCTGAGAGAAGGCTCAGTCTGAGTACAGCCAATGTCGCACACAGAGGCTGAGAGAAGGCTGACACCCTGAGAATACAGCCAGTGTTTCACACAGAGGGATGAGAGAAGACTGTCACCCTGAGAATACAACCTGTATCTCACACAGAGGCTGAGAGAAGGCTGTCAGTCTGAGAGTACAGCCAGTGCCTCACACAGAGGCTGAGAGAAGGCTCAGTCTGAGAGTACAGCCAGTGTCTCACACAGACGCTGAGAGAAGGCTGTCAGACTGAGAATACAGTCAGTGTCGCACACAGAGGCTGAGAGAAGGCTGTCACCCTGAGAATATAGCCAGTGTCTCACACAGAGGCTGAGAGAAGGCTGTAGGTCTGAGAGTACAGACAGTGTCACACACTGAGGCTGAGAGAAGGCTGTCACCCTGAGAATACAGCCAGTGTCTCACACAGAGGCTGAGAGAAGGCTGTAGGTCTGAGAGTACAGCCAGTGTCAAACACTGAGGCTGAGAGAAGGCTGTCACCCTGAGAATACAGCCGGTGTCTCATACAGAGGCTGAGAGGAGGCTGTCATCCTGAGAATACAGCCAGTGTCTCACACAGAGGCTGAGAGAAGGCTGTCACCCTGAGAATACAGCCAGTCTATCACACAGAGGCTGAGAGAAGGCTGTCAGCCTAGAGTCATGTGACAGTGGAAATCTACCTTGCAATAGGACTATGCTTGTTGGGTTACTATACTTGTGAGAGTTAGGACTACCCACCGGGAAATCCGTCCTGGAGATGCCGTGCTTCTCTGCAACCTAGGGATTCCCGGGAAGCATAAACTCGCTGACCGTTGGCATGACGGTGACTTTGAGGTCGAGTCACAGATGCCGGGCCTCCTGGTCTACCGTATAAAAGACAAGAATGGCCGGGTAAGGCTCTGGCACCGTAACCACCTTCTCCCTATCCCACAAGTGAGAGATGATGAACCAGAGATACCGGCTACACCACTGGGCGGTGAGCCGGAGCAATCCAACGCTAGCCAAGAGACTGTAAATGAAACCATCAATGAGACCGTAGAGGATCCTATGGAGAAACCCTCTCAAAGGGGACCCCAAAGTCCCAGAGCACCTCCCAGAGGAGCCACGGGTAAAGGGCCCCAACAAACAACCCCTTCTAGGGTGGCTCCAATGAGCCAGCTACAGAAGCCCATGCTTCACCCTAAGCAGAGACTATTTAAAGACATTTACTCCCTCAATGGGAGAGGCTGAGTGTGACGATAGCTTTATGACAGGCAGTAATTTACACCAAATATATATATATAACTGGGTTTGAACTGGGATGAGACTTAGATATGATAAAATATAATTTATTCCTTGATAAAGGTGAACACAACAGATATACAAATAACAGGCAAAATATGGACACTTACTTAAAATGGAAATGATGAAACAGTCATATCTGGACTGGCAGTTCATACAGCAATCTTCATAGTCATCAAGACACCAAAGACATGAAAGACCTCTGGCATGAAGACATTGCATAGCGTTTCTCTCAGCAATCAAGATGGTATAGAAAGACACAGGATAAAGGGTTGACCACAGATTATATACCTTTTGTAACCCTATCCTTAACATTAAGTACAGGTGAATGGTTTTCAATTACCTCTAGCCACTCACTGACATGGGAACACATTTTGATCCATGCCCCCCTGCTAGTTGGCACATGCACAGTAGCACTCTGGGGTCTCATTTCTGTAATCCCACATTTGCATCAGGAATGCCAGCTAGTCTACCAAACGGAATCTCTGGCAGGAAACCCTTTGTTGTAAGGTGTGAAATGGGACACTTATAGCCTGCTCTGGTTTGAGTCATCTCCGCCCTCCTGTAAACAGTGTAGGTGATAAACTCCTTTGAACAGCACTTAAATTCTAGACATTGGGACTCTTCTCTGACCATCTGCTACCTGATGGCCAAGGGAATTTCCTCTGGTTTTTATCCATACCTTGGGACACAGTATTAAAGATAAAATACAAACATTTTTAAATATCCGGTTCCGTTGGGTCCAGCAGGTCCAAACTTCCCAGTTCTCAATGCCGGAACTGGGACACCATATGGTCCAATTTGAGACTTGCTACGACCTTCGGAACCGGAGTTACACAAATACACCTTAAACCGTTTCCTATTTTAATACAAAAAACTCCGCTGTAAATTAAATCACGGTTTTTCACTAAATCTCCATTGAAAACAACGGGCTCCGCCGCCATAGACTTTCAATGGCAAACCGCCGCCGTTGGCGGCTATGGGAATCCGCCGCCATAGACTTTCAACGGGGCGTCGTCGCCGTTGAAGTCAATGGGAGTTTTCCGCCATAGCCGGTCAATGGAGATTGGCCGCCATTGGAGTCTATGGGAAAAGTCCCGAACTTTCAAGGGGGTCCATACTCCGTCGGGTTGGTCCAAGAGGGTCAAGGATGGTTCTGCAGCGATGCCGGAGCAGTGACTACAGATACCCCAAACCCTGATCCTCTGGACCCTCCGGAACCGGAGCTATGGATTCCCAAATTTCAGCTTTTGACACTTAGCCGTTTTCTTGAGCTGTTTCTGCCGCCACCATTGGAACCTATGGTGCGACCCGCTCTTCTCGGTTCGACCCTTATCGGGGGTTCAGGATACGGGGACCCGGTTGTGGTCGAGTGGGGGGAGGTCTAGGAACTAGGGGCAAAAATAATTTTATTTCTATGTGCTCAAGAACTGTTTATTCCCACGCCACTTGAAGTTGAACTTGACTGTTAAGTGATCAAAGCTCTCCTATTGAAAATGTATCCGCTTTGCGGTTTTGCGGTTTGGGACGGCAGCCAACTTGTTCCTGGAAAGCTCCTTCGAGGGATTTCCATTGAAGTCAATGGGCCCACTGACTTTCAATGGGAAACCGCCGTTCCTCCTCTCGGACGCCATCTGCTAGTCTTCACAGGAAACAGGACCCAAACAGCAAGATTCGCCATTGAAACACATGGAGCTCCAATGGCGGCCTATGGACCCTGCAAAATGGTGCCTGAAAAGGCGGGAAAATTACACAAAGGGCTATAATCACTAAACAACTATTAACCCTTGTGCTCCCGGATGAATCCTAGTGTGTGTGTGATGCAGACACTGATATAACAATAACACAGGGGAACAGTGGAATAAACATTTGCAGGTTATAACAAGGGTTAAATCACATTTCTGGGCCTCAGCCCAGTTAACCCCTTGTCTCCCTGGTGAGGTTAGAGGGTGGCCAATTGGGGTGTAACCCCTTTAATCCCGGGCCAAATCCTCCCCATCGTCACACTGAGCCTCAGGACTGCGTGTACTATTCCCCAGAGGGAGTCATAGAAGAGCCATACAGGCGGAGTCAGAGAGATAGGCATCCACCCAATCGGATGACCTATGACCAAATTGGGGCACCCCATTATGAGGCTCATCAGTGGGCCCGTGGTAGTGAAATCTGTTATAACCATGTTCGTAAAAATGTACAACCTCATGTAAAGCCTTGAGTTTTGATAAGATTGTACTGTTTGAAGTTGCATTTTTATTATATAATTTCTGTTGATGGTTATTTTGCTATGTATAACGCGTTCCCAAGCGGGGTCATTGGGGTTTCACCAGGGGGAGAGTGTAGCCCTGGTCCCCCTGTTCCCCCCGTTACCTCCCGGTGTGGGTGCACTATGCAGTGGAGGCAGGGGGGGGCAGGTCCCGACAGTGTCGGGGTATAGGTAGGACGACCGAGTCACCGGCGCATCCAAGTGCAGGATGCTGCCATAGTCCGTGTGGTTGCGCATGTGCAGTGCAGACAGCTATGTTGCGGCAGCCATCTTGGTGCACTTTGCGCAGGTGCAGAGAGGTACACAGGTGGCCATTACACCCAAATGCCCAGCTGGTGGACTACAACCCCCACAGCCACCAGGGCTGCTAGATCACATGACGCGCAACAGCCAATCGGGCTGCAGCAATCCCCTGTGGGCAGATAGATAATTTTGGCACGATGAGGACCACGCCAGTCGGAGCTTGGACATGGAAGGGGTAGGTTGTATGTGCAGGTGTCTGTGGCACCTACACCAGGCCAGATACCCCCTATTAGGCCCTAGCTAGGCCCCGACTCCCCTCAGCTTGTGGTTGCTGCAGGGACAGGTCAATAGATAGGGACACTGCCCCTGTAACATAATAGTGAGGGACACAGCCAGGACACGACTGCATACTGGTATCCAGTGGTCTGGGACCAGATCACCACTTTCAGCAAAGGACACCGTCCAGGCGGGACACACCCAACATAGAGGCGGAGGCTTCGCGGTTTAGCACTTTGGATCCGTGGGTCCCATCTTCATCTGCGCGCCCGTGTGAGGACACACTTGGCAGGTACCCAACTCACCAGTGCACCAACTCAACACTTTAGTGGGGCAGCGCTGTCGCACACATTTGGGTGGGCTGACTCTTGGGGGACACTGGGACGGTCCGGTGCCTAGAGCACCTGAGCATACTGGGGCAAACCCCACCGGGGTATGGGCACGGTGTTGGGGAGGCACGGTGAGGGGTTACAGCCTTGTGAGGTCTGTGAGGATATATATAATTATTAGTATTGTTTATGCTGTGTATAGTAAACTGTTATGCTTTACACGTGTGCATTCTTTATTGTCCTGTAAAGGGGTCATTCCACATAGTAGAATCGCATTACAGGTGGAGGCGCTACCGAACGATCACTCAGGTATACCCCAGATTCCCAATAGCGGAGACTCAGCTCTCCTGTACGCCACAGGTACTGCTGCGGCCGAGTTTATTCGAGCATTTGCCCGTTCTCGGCCGCAGCAGTTACCTGGCGCGCACCGGAGGGTGCCGGGCGCGCGCCGAAGCAGCGGAGGAGAGTCCCGCCGATCGCGGCTACCCCCTCTCCTCTCCGGGTCCGCCGGGTCCCCCGGAACCCCCTGCCTCCGTCCCCCACATCGCGGGACACCAAGGCTCCCTCGGGGAGCCCTGGACGCGCGTGCAGGGGGCGCAGGCACCCGATGACGCGTGACCGCTCATCGGTGACGCTCGGCACGCCGAAGGGATGCCACTAGCAAGCCGGGAAATCTCCCGGCTTGCGGAACTGGCCGCACTTCAATAAAGTGTGTCGCCAGTGTATAGCACCAGACACATACTGTATACCATAGCCACACATCTTCCAGGAGGTGGGGGAAAGTGCGCTACAGATGCAACAAAATAATATGAGACATAATAGGAATGTGTTTCAAACATACAGTAAAAGTAACACATACTGTAGTACTGCCCTCCCTCATGGTCTACAGTGAAACATCCATCGAACTCACGTGGTATTGTGGGTTGGTCACAATGATAATCTGCCAGCAGGAGGGGAACATGCTGTAAGGCGGCCATCTTACAGCCTAGTGCAGGGGGAGCCAACTCCACTCCTCAAGAGCCACCAACAGCTCAGGCTCTCAGGATATTCCTGCTTCAGCACAGGAGGATCAATTAGTGGCCAAGTCAATTGAGCCCCCTGTAATGAAGCAGGAATATCCTGAAAACCTGATCTGTTGGTGTCCTTGAGGATTGGATCTGGCCTCTCCCTGTCTTAGGGGGTGATAAATTTGAAGACTTTTCCCTTGGTCAGGACTGCACGAACATACTCAACAAGAGGAGAATTTGGCCATCGCCCTGAGTTCACAAGGTCTCAGCAAACAGACACAACGAGTGCTCGGAGAAATGAAGATTTCAGACGCAAAGCAGTTCTTCTTCTTCACTTCTGATTTATTAAGGTTTACAAGCAGTTTAAATAGGTTTTTTTTTACAAAAGGTGTTTCTGGTTCGGAACAAAGTACAATCGTCAGCATTATTTCTGGTAAAAACAAAATTAAGGGTTACGTGTCGCTTCTAGTTTGCTATCTGTAAAAGAAGACCCGTCTATGTTTACCTAGCTGGGGCCTTTAACTGTGGCTTGTTTACTTAACAAACATCTTGCAAGAAAAGATAAGAATTCTTGCTGAGTACAAAACAGGTACAAAGTTCAATCCGCTAAAAAGGCTAAATTGAAACTGGAAATCACAGCAACACAAAATGGAAGACAAATACATGAAGGATAGATTAATAATTTTAACCCTTTCGATTCCCTCCTTTTGTTCTCTAAAGAACAATTATTTCAGGCCTGGCCCTTTTATCCCTCATACCCAACTCAGGAAAGGAAAAACTCATAAAGAGAAACCTCCAAGGGACCATGGGGGTACTGAGGACCACTCCCTCATTGGTCATCATGCTGGATAATCAGTGATGAATAAATGGGTAGCTTCTGATCAGTGACAAGCATACTTTTGTTAGAGGGGGGGTTTGATACATACATAGATATGGAGGTAGAAGTGGGTTTGGATACACTGTAACACATAGATCTGATTATACATGTGGCAAGTTGGAAAATTGCGTAAAAAACTAGTAGGAGTCCAACAATTGCCATTATACCATGCAATATTGCAATACTGTTGCTCTAATATGGTCTGATCGCTGTTAAGCCTTAAAATAGCATCTTTAGTATCGTTAAAAACGGTGTCTATATCTACCACCAAAAGATCTAATTTTTGCATATAAATCATATATTCCTAAAAAAAGGTATTAGACCTCCCGCAACTCTCTTAGCTGAGCTACTTTTAATAGTTAATGCCCTTCAATTTCGTATTCTTTCTTAGGTACGATGGACATTATTTGAAAAGCGGGTGAATTCTATTTCTGAGAATGTGGGGGTTAATATCTCCTAGGAGCGACTGCACAACACATACATCTTTCATACTACATTTACTCAAAATATCGGAACAGACAAAATGGTGCAATGGTCAAAATGGCTGACTTGTGATCCTTTCTTTGTGGTTGACACACGCCCCTTGTGACCTCACCACCTTCCTCACATCCAATCTTCTCAGCCCCCTCTTATCCTTAAGAGACCGTCTATTTATTTAAGGAACGGTTAACCATGTCATAGTCCTTCTAGACCAAGAAGTGGTCCTATAGTGCATAATTTGATAACATATGTCACTGCAGGCCATTATGTTAGCCGGGTTGATTTCTCCTTCTTCTGCTGATGAATCCATTTCCGGGTGACTGCTGACGTTGTCATCACTGAGCAAGGGTGGGGGTGCAACGTACTTCTGGATCAAAGTTTCACTGCGCATGTCACATACATACTGAGCAATGATGAATACTGCCAATTCACATACCAGGGCATTCAAAAGCTTCGCTCCCAGAGAAAATAATCCAACCACCAAGTCCCAACAGAACCCATCCCTCATCTCTACCTTTAATCGATGGAACCACTTTTCCCAAATAATATGACCTGGTCTTTGCTTACCAGGATTCCATTATATGATAAAAGAGTGTGCATATGTGCTATACACAGGACAATAAAAACAAAAGAAATATTACTAAACAAACTATACCTGTTACTACCCTATCGTCTTTGTGTGTAAACTACTTACACAAACCTAATAGAATATACATTGTAATTAAAAATAATAAAACCTGTAACGAAAAAAGGTTATTAAAAGTTCAAAGTTCCTGTGTTGAGGTCCAGATTTCTGCCTATGAACTTTTCTTCCTCGGTTAGTGTTTTATTATGACCCCAAAACACCAACTGAAAATGGCTGTGTCTTTAGGCCTTCCCTCCTGTGTTGAGGTTTAATTTGAAGCGACTGTGGGTGCACTTGCGTAACATGGATCCAGGAAAAATATTTTGACAGAGTAGAATCTGGAATGGGCATCTCCACTTTAGATGAACAGCGCTTTTGTGTAAAATCTGCTTGAGCCAGTCACCTTTATTTAGGGGATGTTGCTTCATCTAATTGGAAGGACTGCACCTGGACATGAGACACTCAAACAATTGCATTAGTTTCACACAATAGACGCTGATTAAACCGTCTATTAGAGCATCATCATACAACATTAAGTCTACAAGGTACCTGGGGTGACCATTGGTCTACCCATGAGAAAAGTTTCTTTCTGATAGACAAGACAGCAATAATATCCCTCCTTTTGTTCACATCTTATTTCATCTTATTACATGTGAACAATATCTCACAAAGGATAACAGCATAGAAAACATTACTTTAGTGGCCTAAATATAGTTGCCTGATCTATAGCAAAATTAACCCTAAAACCTTTAAGTATAACATTTACATTAAAAACCTCAAAACCTAATTCTGCTTTATTATTCTGACAGAAACCTTTAAAATACACAATAACATCTGGTTTGCTGAGAGAACAACCTGAACAACCTGTAGCATAAGAAATTATAAACACACAATATATTCATACACACGCATGCTACCTTCCTTTACTCTTGCAGACTTCCTTCACTACAAATTTATGCTATCCTGCTTCAACTCTGCCGTGGCAGAGCCGCTACACATGTTTTGCATACAAGGGGTTGTGCATACAGCATACTTCATTTCTTAGTAGCCTGTGCACACTTATATTCAGACACACAGACTTACTTAGTAGCCGATACGCAAATGTAACTATCAGGGGCTTAGACGCTTTACCTCTATACTCTCCTAAGCAGTAACTGATGTGTCACAATAGAATATACATTATGCTGTGCAACTTTTGGTATCACTAGAGATAGGAAGCATTACTACTACTGCCTCTTTACTTTTTAATAAAACTGTGTGATACTAAATGAATAAGAGTATAAGTAAATACTATCATATATATGTAACACCTTTCCCCCCCCCCCCAATCGCAGATAGGGACCATGTGGGGAAATACACTAGTGTTACCGGGTGTGGTGCGTTACCTGATAGGCTCACAGAAGACCTGAACCTCCGCCACTGGGAGCCTGGGGTTACCTGATGATTCGTCGAACACAGCGCCTCCACCTGTAAGGGTTCCCACCTGAGTGGGATGGTCCTCTTACAGGAACCACAATAATAAGACACGCACACAATGTATGCTAACAACTGTTTTACTATTGTAACTACTCATAACTCGGTACCCTGTACCACACAGCAAGATGCATATAACCACACACATGGAAGTGCACCGGGTGCACACATCAACATAGGTATTCCCCAAAGTACCTTATGTCCAATCCCACCCACGTGTGTTGGAGATAGCGCTATCCCTTGACGTGTTGGTGCACTACTTATAGATACCTGCCCGGGCTGCAGCCACGGGTGCCGCAATACAACTGGACTGGATCCGCCTGATCCGACGTGATGTCCTCCTACGCGTGGTGTGAATTCCGGCGTGGATAATATCATCTACTCGCACCGTACCGTCTATACCTTGCAGGGTGTCGTCTGCAGCCGGCAGGCCGCAGTCACTGCTTGGTGTGGCCTCCGTAAAGATAGTCTCTATATAACCGAGGGTCTGATCCCAGACCCAGGAATCAGGCTGCACGCCACTGAGTGCTTCCTTAACTAACCAAACAGCTAAAGGGGCAGATCTCCTTCCTTAAGGCCTGTCCCTGAAGCAACCAACAAACTGGGGCAAAGATAATAACTGGGCCAGGGGTATGAGGCCTAGTGTAGAGGCTACTTGCCTCTCTACACACTGAGCTCCTTCTTCTTCCCTTCCCGATCTTCTCTCTCTCTCTAATGTGTAGGTAAGAACTTTTTTGTAACCACCTGGCTCCCTGGCTGTGCGCCATTCATTTTTTCTTCTCTCTCTCTAATGTGACAGGTTCCTATCCTAGGGCCTGTCCCTGTGACCACCCACCCTCACTAGTGGGGAGTCAGGGCCTCAGCTCTAGCCTGGGGATTTCTGGCCTAGGGCAGAAGCTCGCAGCTCTCTGCCCCCCTTCTTTCCCCGTCTGTATCCTCAGCCTGACTCAACAATCCCTGTCTGCACACAACATTGTATCTTCTTTGCAGCATGAGAATCTGTCAGCATTAGTGGCTGTCTGACTGCATGTGACAGGAATCATAGGGCATTCACCAGAGGCTGCTGGGAATCGTAGTCCACTCAGGACCTCTTTCCTATGGGGACCGCGTGCACGATCTCTACTGCGCCTGTGCGAAGCTGTAATGGCCACCACTACGCTCAACTGCGCCTGCGCAACTTCCCAGGGCTCCTGCACACTTGTAATAGCCACCGCTACCCGTGCCAACCTCTGCGCATTACGCGAACCTCGCGCCACAACCAAGATAGCGGTGCCCACCGGGAGAAGTCGCCGTCCCCTTCCCCCACTGCCACAGGGGTAAGGCAGGGGGCAAAGGAAGATCAGGGGAACCGGGGGTGACCCCCTTACATATATGTATACTAGCCTTATCTAACTCTGGTTCAAATCGGACAGAGTTTAGGAATCTGATTGCTTTGATGGAACCTTACAAATAAGTTTTACTCCTAAATTAACTGTCATGCACACTCATTATTAGGTGTACCTATATATGCAAATTTGCAAGTGATGACAATTAGAGGGTTATATGCATTATACTCTCTTGATCAAAGAAACTGTGCGTTATAATAGAATATTCTGTACTGTGCAAATATCTATATTAATAGACCAAAAACAAGGAGTATACTTTCTATGTACTTTATAAGCAATCTGTTAAACACTATATAAAAAGTGCTTAAATCTTGACGACCTTATACTAAAGGTACATCCAATTAGCATATAGCACCTTACTAGGCATACAAACTGTTAACAACCCCAAGTATCATTCTTGAGGCTATTTTTCCCTAGTACAGTATTTATATAGTGTCATTTACAATCCTATACTTTTACATAGGACATTCCCAGATCCCAAAGGGATATACTTGTAATGGATTTTCTGACCTGGCCTGACCCACCCAATCTCACATTGGCCCCTGTGGTCTAACCAGTCCCCATTACATGGTAGTGTCTGGTGGTGCACCTGTTGGCAACAGGACTCCTGAGTCTCCCGCATGATGTTGTGTGGGGATTGCCAACCCAGATAGGCAGCTGAGGTAGTGTACATGAGTCCTACCTATATCCAGTGCAGCGCCTCCACCTCATCAGGATCCCTGCGTCCACAAGGGGATGGTTCTGATTAGGAACTCCTTCTTGGTGATGCCTTCCCCTGCTGAGTAATTCCAGACTCACACAGTGAAGTGTCTTTATTCAAGGTCATCTTTATTGGCATGGTGGTATGGGCCAGCTGCCCCTCACAGCTATCAGCTTAGCCGCTCATTCCTTTGCTGCACTCCATCTGGAAAGTTCCTCCTTCTCCTAATGGAGTTGCTTTCCACCTCTCCCCTTAGGGAGATTCAACAGCTTCTCTGTCTCTCTGCTCAGAGCTGCACAGACTCACAGCTAGCATGAGACTACTGCAACACTGTTGCAGACCTTCATGTGCCTCTCACTGAACAGAGGCAGCACAACACAGGAAACTGAACTACTGAACTTTAGGCACTGCTGTGTCTTATATCACCTCAGGAACAGGCACATCTCTGATGTCACTAAGGGTGGACACCAAACATGTTGTCACTTCCTTTGGGACATATGACACCTCACCAGGGTTTGAGGGCAAAACTCCATGATGACTACTGGCAATCCTGCATACTTACCAGGTTTACTGCCAGCATGAGAAAGAGATATGTACACCAATTTTACACATGGCTACATACTGTAGTAGTAATTCTGATGTCGCAGTAGTATAGGGAACTTACCAATTTGGTAAACTTACACGTCAACATACAATTTGCCTCTTAATTTTCTGTACCCCGGAAAATTAATACTACTACTCCTCTATGGGGATTTTTAACTATACATTTTAGCTCATTTTTTTGCACCATGTCACAAAATAATTTTTTTTTGATGTAATAACATGTTATTGTTTTTTAAATTTTATTAAGACCCTACTTTTTCAGATAGAGCCTAAGTGATTATTAGCCATTACCATTTCAGTCAGTTCAAGTATCACAGAGTGCATGTATTTGGAGGGTCTTTCTTTTGATCCCTAAGGGACCAATTTGGTAAATTTTGTTAAACTATGTATATTTCCTCCTTTGCACCATGATTACTATCCTATCTAAGGTAATAGGAGGGCAGAATAGAAAATATTTTTCTGCTCTCTCAAGTTAAACAAACCTATTTCCCTTCATTAATCAACACGCACAAATCTAACCCACACTGAATACTGGGCACATGATATTCAGCAAGCATGTCAAACCCGCGGCCCGCGGGCCACATGCGGCCCACAACGAACATATTTGCGGCCCAGCCCAGTGGTCCCCAATCTGTGTGCCGTGGCTTGCCTAGAGGGGCGCCGCGATTATCCCTCCCCACCATCCCTCCGATTATCCCTCCCCACCATCCCTCCGATTATCCCTCCCCATTATCCCTCCTGAGTGTCTGAGAGAGAGAGTGTCTGAGAGAGTGAGTGTGTGTCTGAGAGAGAGAGAGAGATAGAGTGTGTTTCTGAGAGAGAGAAAGTGTGTGTCTCATAGAGTGTGTGTTTCTGAGAGAGTGTGTGTTTCTGAGAGAGTGTGTGTTTCTGAGAGAGGGAGAGAGGGGGAGAGAAAGGGAGAGTCAGAGAGAGTCAGAGAGAGAGTCAGAGAGAGAGTCAGAAAGAGAGAGTCAGAGAGAGAGTCAGAGAGAGAGAGAGCCAGAGAGAGAGTCAGAGAGAGAGAGAGTCAGAGTGAGGGAGTGAGTCAGAGGGAAGGAGAGAGTCAGAGGGAGGGAGAGAGTCAGAGGGAGGGAGAGAGTCAGAGAGAGGGAGAGAGTCTGAGTGAGGGAGAGAGTCAGATAGAGGGAGAGAGTCAGAGAGAGAGGGAGAGAGTCAGAGGGAGGGAGAGAGTCAGAGGGAGGGAGAGAGTAAGAGGGAGGGAGAGAGTCAGAGGCAGAGGCAGAAAGAGAGAGGGAGAGAGTCAGAGAGAGAGAGTCAGAGAGAGAGTCAGAGAGAGAGAGGGAGAGAGTCAGAGAGAGAGTCAGAGAGAGAGAGAGAGAGAGAGAGTCAGAGAGAGAGAGTCAGAGAGAGAGTCAGAGAGATAGAGTCAGAGAGAGTCAGAGGGAGGGAGAGAGTCAGAGGGAGGGAGAGAGTCAGAGAGAGGGAGAGAGAGAGAGTCAGAGAGAGGGAGAGAGTCAGAGGGAGGGAGAGAGTCAGAGGGAGGGAGTCAGAGGGAGGGAGAGAGTCAGAGGGAGGGAGAGAGTCAGAGGGAGGGAAAGAGTCAGAGGGAGGGAGAGAGTCAGAGGGAGAGTCAGAGAGAGAGAGGGAGAGAGTCAGAGAGAGAGTCAGAGAGAGAGAGTCAGAGAGAGTCAGAGAGAGAGTCAGAGAGAGAGTCAGAGAGAGAGAGTCAGAGAGAGTCAGAGGGAGGGAGAGAGTCAGAGGGAGGGAGAGAGTCAGAGACAGGGAGAGAGAGAGAGTCAGAGAGAGGGAGAGAGTCAGAGGGAGGGAGAAAGTCAGAGGGAGGGAGAGAGTCAGAGGGAGGGAGAGAGTCAGAGGGAGGGAGAGAGTCAGAGGGAGGGAAAGAGTCAGAGGGAGGGAGAGAGTCAGAGGGAGGGAGAGTCAGAGAGAGAGAGAGAGAGAGAGAGTCAGAGATGCCATGTGTCAGGAAGAAAACATTCTTATTGTTGTTCTTTTTTTTTATACTGCACTTTTCGAAATAAACCTACGGTTCTATGAAAATTGAAGTTTTTGTTTTTTTGCGGCCCACCTAAACTTAAACCTTGTTTATTTGGCCCGTGTTAGCCTTTAAGTTTGACATGCTTGATATACAGTATAGAGCTGGGCCCCCTGCAACCGCAGTTACCAGAATTCCCTGCTACTGTCTCTGTACATTCTCCCTACCCACCAATGAGACTGTAAGCTCCTCTTTCTAAGGCTAAGGCCCCGCTCCCTCAGTCAGCACGCCCGCACGACAGACAGGCGGGGCGCTGACCGCGATATGCGGTCTGTAGGGAGCCGGGAGCCAGAGCGGAAAGGGGGCGGGAGTGGGAGGGAGGGGGGCGGGATCTGATCGTGGTGCCGTCCACCCCCCCACACACATACACATACACACACATACACACATATACACATACACACTTTAACCCGCAGCTCCTTCCCTGCTCCCCGCCCAAGGTGCCTCCCATCTAGCTCCTTCCCTACCCTCCTCCCCATTGGCTGACTCGCGTATCACGTGACACGTCAGCGCCGAAAATCACCAGGATCTTGCAGAATCGGCCGGCTGACGCGTCACAGTATGTAGTCAGCCCTGCCGGAAGGAGGCAGCGGGGGCAGGGACCATTCGGGCAAGGGTCTGATGGTCCGCAGCTGCGCGGCCCGCCGGCCGCAGCGGTTTCAAAGCCTTAATGCCACCTTTATGTCTGAATCACCTGATTCCCATGACCTGCTACTTACGCCACCTGTCACCTTCATAATTACCACGCGCATTACCACTGTGAAGCGCTATATAGATAGAGACATACATACAATATAATATATATTTCAAACAGTGCGTGTCAGCTTTTACCTGCATTTTCTCTCTCTTTTTAAATATTCCCAAACATATCCTAATCAGAACAAATAAAATTGAATTGTATTTACTAGTTACACACAAACAGGACACAGAACACAGACACAAAACAAAAACAGAATTTCACACATCCAACCAACTTTTACAAAAATAACAAGAAAACACATATTTCTCACCTGTGCTAATAAATGAGAAAACAAAAACAGTTTGATCTTGTAAACTAATTAATAAAAATGTCCTTCCCTTTCCCCATATTATAACGAACCTTTTAAAACTAATTTGAAAATACTGCCCGTTATTTCTGTGTACATGTTCACCTGATTTTGCCTGTGGAAATTTAGAGGGAAAGAATGTAATTTCTGTTTAAGGAAACAAATCGCCTGGCCAGCACGATAAGTATCCTTATTTTTCCAGTGACTGGACTGCTTATAAAAAAAAAATGGTAAAAGATCAAATGATCTTTTCCGAATTTGTCCTTTCTTACCCTCCTTTCTTTCCACGGGCACCCAAACTCTCCTCTGCCCAGTGTTAATTAGTTTGTGTTGTAGTGGAGGTGTACACCTTTAAATGTCAAACTTCAACATGAGCAATTAATTATATTCTTATTTTAGAAACACTTGCAATACAATAAACCGACATTCCTATTATCCAATGCACATAAGACCATCACGGATAGGATTCACTTAGGTTCTTACAAACATACACATGGGGTTATTCATACAATCAACATTTTTTCCATATTCATGCCCGAAAATCTAATAAAACATTCTGAGGGAAAAAAAACCCTACACCTACTGATTTGTGCATCACTGAGAGTTTGCAATACATAAAATTCCCTAAATTTTTCAATCCAGACGGGAAAATATTATTAATGAAAATCAATATACACTCATAATCTGTCAATCTGGCACAAATAATTTGGGTTGCATGTCTTAAAATTAAATTGAAAAAATAATATTTTCTGTCTTTCATCTATCTTTGACTTTGACAATTACTAATAAAATTTTTAATAATTGTCCCGATACCATAGGGGCAGGGGATAGATATATATTTTGAGAGTGGTAAAAATTTCAGTTGGCAACACCTTATAATTTTTTTTTTATCTTAACAACATACAATAAGGTTAACAAAAAGAGCAAAATGTTGACAAATAAAAAAAACTTAATAAGACAGCAGAAATCTTGATAAAACAAAAGAAAACTTGATAAAACAAAAGAAAACTTGATAAAACAAAAGAAAACTTGATAAAACAAAAGAAAACTTGATAAAACTCTCTCTCTCTCTCTCTCTCTCTCTCTCTCTCACTCTCTCTCTCTCTCTCTCTCTATATATATATATAAATATAAAAATATATAAATATACATACAACTGTGTCTATTAAAACTGAGAGCGTTACTCAGGCTGTAAATGGGGACACAAACACCCACTTTACAATAACAACAGGGACTTAAACCCGACTTATGCCAGTCCTACCAGTGAATAAATTCCCAGAGGGCAAGGTGAGACTCCAAAAATTAGAATATACTCACTTTTCCCAGTGTGAATCTCGTTTTTTAATAAATTCCCAGAGGGAAGGTGAGACTCCAAAAATTAGAATGTACTCACGTTTCCCTTTGTGAATCCCACTTCAAACACCATTTGATAAATTTGAAGACTTTTCCCTTGGTTAGGACTGCACAAACATAATCAACTCGAGGAGAATTTGGCCATCGCCCTGAGTTCACAAGGTCTCAGCAAACAGACACAACGAGCGCTCGGAGAAATGAAGATTTCCTACACAAAGCAGTTCTTCTTCTTCACTTCTGATTTATTAAGGTTTACAAGCAGTTTAAATAGTTTTTTTTACAAAGGCGTTTCTGGTTCAGAACAAAGTACAATCGTCAGCATTATTTCTGGTAAAAACAAGATTAAGGGTTACCTGTCGCTTCTAGTTTGCTATCTGTAAAAGAAGACCCTGTCTATGTTTACCTAGCTGGGGCCTTTAACTGTGGCTTGTTTACTTAACAAACATCTTGCAAGAAAAGATAAGAATTCTTGCTGAGTACAAAACAGGTACAAAGTTCAATCTGCTAAAAAGGCTAAATTGAAACTGGAAATTACAGCAACACAAAATGGAAGACAAATACATGACGGACAAATTAATAATTTTAACCCTTCAGGGGGTTATCAATTAGTGTGGTAGTACTGATCGATGACCAATCACACTTTAATGTACTGCGAGTATTAGAGTGGGCATGGGACAAGGTGTCTGAGATATGTAAGGCATTCTAAACAATAGATTTGGGGGTATTTAGGTAAAGAAAGTAAAAATGCTATTATTGCTTCAAGAAGAATTTTAGTATTAAATCTGGTGCTGCTTTTTTGCCCCAGAATTGCACTGTTTCTTCCTTGATACATTGGGGTTTATTTACTAAAATCTCCCAGCTGCAAAACTGGGTCACAACCAGTGCAAAAACCTGCTCCAAATAAAAAAAAAAACCCCATTGGAGGCAATACGAGTTTTCCCTTTGATAGATGAGGGGCAATTCTTTTGCTCAGGTTTCCCCCCAGTTTTGCAGCCAAGAGCCTTTAATACAGGGAGCGGCCAACTCCAGTGCTCATGGACCACCAACAGGTCAGGTTTTCAGGATATACCAACTCCAGCCCATCGTGGCTCAGTGAAATCTGCAATAAATCCTCAAAACCACAATGCAAACTTCCGCAGGCAGAAGATTTTCCTGCCGCGCTCTAAAACTAATCTCCAACTCATCGTTGCAAACATCTTTACAAGAGTACAGCTTGCTAGTTGCTTTAAAATGGATTACTGAAACCAAACACCTCATAAAACATACAGTACAGTAGCTTAGTGGGGTACACACTATACAAATACATTGTGTAAATCATGGGACAACTTTATTAGGTACAATTTTGGATTTGACAGAATAAACTGATCTTTTTTTTTACGGTCCATTTGTTGTTCATAACTGGCAACATCCGCGATTAACGTGAGGACATTGGAATGCACAGGTCTTGGAATAGTCAGGATGCTGCTTCGTACAAGTCAGCCTGTCTCAGATATCCCAGTGCAGGCGTGCGCTAACAGACACTCAAATGAATTATTTACGTATTCACCTCTTATCTGATTTTAATTGGTCTTTTTAATGCTGAAGTGTAGCACTATTTATGGATAGAACAAAATGGCTTCCATGTACTTCACATGTATTAATAATGTTGATTTAGTGTTAGTCCTTAGGAGCAAAAAACAAACAAATAATAAAACAAAAAAAGCATTGGTGCTGAGTATTTATTTTATTTATTTATAAAATGTTTTACCAGGATAATAGATTGAGAGTTACCGCTCGTTTTCAAGTATGTCCTGGGCACAGAATTATGATGACAAATAAATGTTTACAAATACATAGTTACATTAAGTGAACAGGGTTATACATGATGTATAAAGACATTGCATGAACCGTTTAACATATTTTATCTTTTAGGCGCATTAAACAGTTACAGACCAGATTAGATTGTGTCTTTTTACAAACACTTTTTTTTTTAAATATACGTAAGGGATTGCACCTTTAAACTCCTGGTGAGGGTTCTGACATCTATTGAAAGCAGGTAACACCCAGTAACGAAGAAGTTGCAATATGCTGCAGATTCTCAGCCTAAAGCCTCTGGCTGAGCAGATTTAGGGATGAGATGGGATATGTCTGCCATGGTTACCGTAGAGCTGTTAATGCAAAAAGCAAATAAAGTAATGGTGTTTCATTCTCTTCATATGAGAACAAACATTTACCGTTTCTGTTAATGTGAGTGTTCTTAGACTGTACTCTAAGTTAAGTGCTGTATATCAGCGAAGGTTCACAGTGTGGGCAGAAGACTTATGTACGGTATTTGCTGTTTGAGCACAAGTTCATATCTACAATGCTGGTTCATGTTGAATATGACTGTAGAAAAGAAAAATCCAACTAACCAACATTTACAGAAACTGAAACAATTGTTTAAGGGAAACAAGGGTGAAATGACTCATTGTATGCGCCTTTTTAATGTCGCTGTTCTATGCCCGGCAAAGATGCAGCTTTTCGACCCTGGCAGCAGCAACCAGCCTCAGCTAAGTAGTCCTTAATTTGTCTATAACCAAATACCATGATGCAGGAGCTGACCGAGTAGTAAATTGATGACAATATGCCATACAGAGCAGAAAGCATGGTGTTTTCATAATCGTTCTGTATAAGTCCGGAAACAATGGCGATCCACACAACGTCGCTGGAAATCCAGCAGATCACGTAGAGAGAAAGCAGAGACAGCAGGATCTTGGTAGCCTGGGCAGTGTGCTTGTTCCAGCCACGTCTGGCGGTCATTGTGTCCCTCACTTGCCTCCTGTGCCTGCAAATCAGGTCTATTGTAAATCCATTTAAAAGAACGACAAGGATTATTAACAAGAAGTCCAAGCTCACGGTGGCGTAGGTAAGGACCTTCAGCAGCATACTTTCTGATGGACCTATACAGTTGGTACTTGTTAGCAACAAGTTGCTTTTGTTACGTGGACCCACTGGATCTTTGTACAGAAGATATGGGATATGGAAAGCGATGCTGACCGCCCAGCAACCGGCAAGTGTCCAGTTGACATACTGACCTTGATGCCTATGGATGAATTTTGACCAGTTGTGACCGGGTCTCTTTATCTTGATGAGGTGAAGAAAGCTCAAGTTCTCCACGGACCAAATGCTGACCAGCCTGAGAGTGTGGTAAAAATAAAGTAGGATCCGGCAGCCCACGGTACCAAAAACCTTAGTGTGGAAGAACACCAGGATTCCAGGGATCTCTTTGTAACAGCAAAGCAACAGGTTGACCAGAGCCATGTTAACTATGATTCGGTCCAGAGGCTGGAACACCTTGTGTCTGATCGCATTGCTGACAAAGGCAAAAAGAATGATGAGATTCGCCACAGTTCCAAACAGAGCAGAAAAATAAATAGTAATAGATACAATATCTGCAGCACTTAATATCATAGTTAGCAGCTCCTTTGCTCTGTTTCCCTCGTCTTCCCTTCAGCGTTCGCGTTTGGTCCGCTTTACATCACAAGCGTAAACATTTTAGCTGCATTGTCAAAATATCTTCATTATGAAGGGGTAGCTCTGCCAGTGGTTAGAGGACTCTTATACGCCTCTTCACAGCTGTATAATAGCCAGATGATCCTTTTTAAAGTCTCCTGCTGTGAGAGCTGGGAGGTGTGTGATTCCTTTATCTGCATAACCATGGCTACCTGTTATTTCCAGTAAGATAGTTTAGGTGTACGGTAAACCAAGTAATGACTAATAGCAGGTGTGTGATGATAATATTATATTGCCGTTATGAGCACACAGTGATATCCAACAGGAACTTTCCCCAGAGAGAAACTCAGGGGGATATTTTGACGTTTCAAAACAAAAATGTTGATCCAGAAATTGATCCATGGACTTAAGAAGGTCGGTCGGAGATTCCTGTTTCAGGCTGTCCAATGTTAAATAAAGATTCCGTACAGTAGCTGGTGGTCCTTTTATGTATCCCATGAAGTTAATGGGATGACACGACCATCCCTAGGTTATGTGGTGCCCTTAGAAAAGCACTTTTAACCCCCCCCAAAAAAATCCCCACCTGCTGCATCACTCACCTCAACACTATCACCTGCTGCTGCATCACTCACCTCAGCACTATCACCTGCTGCATCACTCGCCTCAACACTATCACCTGCTGCTGCGTCACTCACCTCAGCACTATCACCTGCTGCTGCTCCCCTCACCTCAGCACTATCACCTGCTGCTGTGTCACTCACCTCAGCACTATCACCTGCTGCATCACTCACCTCAACACTATCACCTGCTGCTGCGTCACTCACCTCAGCACTATCACCTGCTGCTGTGTCACTCACCTCAACACTATCACCTGCTGCTGCATCACTCACCTCAGCACTATCACCTGCTGCATCACTCACCTCAACACTATCACCTGCTGCTGCATCACTCACCTCAGCACTATCACCTGCTGCATCACTCACCTCAGCACTATCACCTGCTGCATCACTCACCTCAACACTATCACCTGCTGCTGCTTCCCTCACCTCAGCACTATCACCTGCTGCTGTGTCACTCACCTCAACACTATCACCTGCTGCTGCGTCACTCACCTCAGCACTATCACCTGCTGCTGTGTCACTCACCTCAGCACTATCACCTGCTGCTGTGTCACTCACGTCAGCACTATCACCTGCTGCATCACTCACCTCAGCACTATCACCTGCTGCATCACTCACCTCAACACTATCACCTGCTGCTGCTTCCCTCACCTCAGCACTATCACCTGCTGCTGTGTCACTCACCTCAGCACTATCACCTGCTGCTGTGTCACTCACCTCAGCACTATCACCTGTTGCTGCTTCCCTCACCTCAGCACTATCACCTGCTGCTGCTTCCCTCACCTCAGCACTATCACTTGCTGCAGCTTACCTCAGAAGTGTATGTACAGAGCTCCTAGGCATTGTGGAATCAGGTTGTATTCTTCTTTTCATTTGTGTTATTTTGGAGTGAAACTGTGGGGGATTGTGTGTTTTGTAGAGGTTTAAAGGTTGTTTTTGGGGTTTAAAAAACGTTTTTGGTTTTTCACTCAGGGACTGCAGTGGTTTTTCAACCCAGCACAAGCTGCACTTTGGCTGGCTGGAAACTGCAGCCTTCAACCCCTCTCTTCTTTCCCCCACCCCATGGTTGTTTAACTGGCTGTTTTACTTCTAATTTCACTTTATTCTTATTGTTATTTTTTGGAGTGAAACTGTGGGGGACTGTGTGTTTTGTAGAGGTTTAAAGGTTGTTTTTTTGGGGGGTTTAAAAACCGTTTTTGGTTTTTCACCCAGGGACTGCAGTATTTTTCAACCCAGCACAAACTGCACTTTGGCTGGCTGGTACTGTAGCTTTCAACCCCTCTCCCCTCCCACACCCCTGGTTGTTTTACTTCTATTTTCACTTTATTTCTTAAGCCTGATTCCTCTTTTCTCACCTGCAATTAAGAGCTCTGTGTCTTTTCTTTAAAGACTTATAAATTGTGTGGCTTATTGCAACAGAGAGAGAGAGTAATAAGGGGAAAAAGATTTAAAACTACAGCAGGTTTAAAAGCTGCTTTTTTCCCCCCTCCCTTTACAGAGAGGTTAATTGGTTCTTAAAAGGACAGTTCCTCTTTGCAACTTTCTCTCTAAACACTACCTCCTCCCCTGACTAAAAGGCTTATTATTATCATGCCTAAGGGAGGTAGGAGTAGTGTGGCAACGGGGACCACACCCGGATACAGGACACCAAAAACTGTGGCTCCTAGGAGCAACACTCTTAGTCACAGCCCTAGGCCTGGTCCTTCCAGTGCCCTGGCCATGCCTCCCCCAGCACCTGTTAGCAGCGTGGCCCCTGCAGCCCCAGTTCAAACATGGGCGCAGATAACAGCTGCAGGCGTCAACCCCAGCAACAACAATGCTGGGGCCACGCCCGGTGTGAGCAGGAAGCTTGGGGTGAGATGCCCAATGTCACCTGGCCTTAACATGGAGATCTATGTAAGGGCTGTGGCAGACGTTGTGGGTCCCTCTGCTGTGGTGGCGGCCAGCAAGATGTATGGGAGGGGCATTTTCTTCCTCCGTACGCTGGCTGCCTGACATTAAGTCTCCTATAACAAAATTGCCTATGGGCTGCAGGGATAGGGCGCTGAGGCATGTGCTCTCATTTAGGTGGCAGGTACAACTGCTGCTGCCGGGGAGCACAGAATCTGTGGAGGGTTCCTTTAGGGTGCCCTACGAGGGCATTCAATATACTTTTTTCTATGGCACGGAGGGGGTTAGGTGTTATCTGTGCAAGGAGCTGGGGCACACTCGTAGGAGTTGCCCCAAAGGGAACAGGAATCCCACCTCAGCTCCTGGACCCGCCCCTCCCTCTGCCAAGACACCCGGTACCGCTGTGCCTACCACAGCGGGGCCCTCGAGAGCCCAGGTCCCCCCTGGGACCGTAGGAGATGTCGCTGCCCCATCTCGGGCGGTGACGTCTGCACCACTCCCAAAAGAACAGAGGGAGAAGGTAAAGCCCTCGAGGGCCCAGGTCCCCCCTGGGGCCACAGAAGATGTCGCTGCCCCATCTCGGGCGGCGACATCTGCACCTCTCCCTAAAGATCAGAGAGAGAATGTAAAAGCCACCCCACAACAGTCACCCTCGGTTGTCGCTGTCCCCCCCCAAGAACAGCTTACCCCCATTGTAAGCACCATACAGGGTGCGGGGGAGCAGGAGGAAGCTCCTGCTGGGGAGGCAGCGGCACCCTCTCCTGGGGAATCAATCCCCAGGAAGAGCAAATATAAAAATAAAAATAAGAGGGCGTTTGAGGAGGTCGAGAAGGGTGAAACGGATTACGTTCACCCGCGGATGTCTCCAAAAGGGAACGAAATATCGTTTCTGCACGAGGTGGCTCCATCCGGCCCACTGGTTGAGATTAATCAGTGTGAGCCAGATCCCATAAATGAACAGCCCCCCCCCCACCTCGAAGATCTGGAGGGAATGCAAGAGGAGGTACCCGACATCTCTGGGATGGAAGGCCAAAGTGCTCAACAGCATGAGGCCTTACCCCTAGAGATAGACATTGGGGAGCCTCCCAACGCCCCTCTGGGTTGGAGAGCATCCCCCGGAGACTTGTGTTTCGGTGAATTTACCCCACCGGACACAAAAAAGATACCTGTCTTCGGGGACCCGGGGGTCGACCGGGATCCCCTTCTGGTTGTACCACCTTCGGGTGACGCACATAGGGAAAAAAGGCCCCGGTTTGCGTCACCAGAGGAAGGCGATGGGTTAGGGCTGACCCCTGTGGGTGGGGGTTTGGAGGGTGTTTTGGTGAGCACTTCCGATTACATCTGGGAGTTGTCTGACCTGAACCCTCTTAGTGTGGAGTTTTGGGCAGTCACTTCATTGGGAGTGAATGCTGGGATAGACCCTCCCTTTGAGGTCCTTGCTAGTGAGTGCCCTCCCGCGGATGGTGAGGGCCCTCCCGCGGATGGTGAGGGCCCTCCCGCGGATGGTGAGGGCCCTCCCGCGGATGGTGAGAGCCCTCCCGCGGATGGTGGGGGCCCTCCCGCGGATGGTGAGGGCCCTCCCGAAGGTGATGCGAACACCCATGGCATGCCATTCATCTGTATGGCGCTTGAGGAAACTAGTAGGGCATTGTGTGCTTCTGTGGCCCCCGAGGACTCTCGGGAGACCACTGCCTCTGCCATGTCGCCACCAGCTGCCCCTGAACATCCTGACTCGGGGATGGAGGTGGAGAGCACAGTGGACCCCCTTGTGGAAACACCGAGGAGGGGATCCAATCTAGGGCTGAGAGAGGCCCCCACAGAGAAGGACGGGGGTCTTGAATTCTCCAGCCAAGAGGAGCCTGGGGAGTTGGGGCTCAGAGGGGAGTCCTCTGGCACCATGGAGTCGGTGGACTCCTCGATCCCCGTTATCCCTGCCCGGGAGCTAGATAGTTTCCTGGATGATACCCTCTGTAGACACGGACATACGAAGGTGCAGTTGGCCCTTGAGAGGTGGAAGGATGCTTCGGTCATTCTCCACTCTCTCAGAGTATATATCAAGGCTAACCACAAGGCCAAACTTTCCGGGACTATCGAACATGCTCGGGTCCTAAAGTTTAACAAAGTGTTGCGAGAGCACGTAAAGGCTTCTCGGGGTATAGTACCCTGAGCGCCTATGGGAAGCAAGACTCTTGATTACCAATGGCTTTGAGCATCGGTACGCTAAACATAAATGGATGTAAGGACGGGTTTCGCAGGTTCCAGGTACTCTCCTTTTTACAAAAGGGAAAGTATTCTGTGAGTTTCCTGCAGGAAACCCATACCACTCCAGAGGCTGAAGCCAGCTGGCATCTGGAGTGGCGAGGCAAGGTCTTTTCAGCCACCTCACTTCGACATCTTGTGGGGTGGTGACCCTGTTCTCCGAATCCTTTCAACCTGAGCTGCTGTTTGCCAAAACTGTTGTTCCAGGTCGCCTGTTGCATCTCAGGGTCCGGCACGAGGACTACACGTTTGGCAGTTCTTCGTCAGATTGTCCGAATACCTGGAGACAGTCGACGTGGACGAACACGTGATGCTCGGGGGTGATTTTAACTGCACCCTCGAGGCTCTGAGGGACCGGAATGGTCCGGAGCCACACCCGTGTTCTGCGTCGGCCTTGCGGGAGGTCATCACCCGCTACTCCTTGGTAGACGTCTGGCGAGAACAACATCCTGAGGCATCCACTGAGTTCACCCATGTTAGGGTGTTTAGTGGTCAACGGATGTCCTGGTCCCGGATCGACAGGCTGTATATTTCCAGCCACAGCCTGTCGCGAGCCCAGTCCAGTGCCATTAGGCTGGCGCCATTTTCAGACCACAATTGTGCGTCCGTGACGGTGACGCTGCTACCTGCAGCACCCTCGGCCGCATATTGGCACTTCAACAATACGTTGTTGGAGGACAAGGGGTTTGCGACGACGGTCCGAGACTTTTGGATGGCCTGGAGAGGTTGCAGGTCAGACTTTGCCACGTTAGAGCAGTGGTGGGACGTGGGCAAGGTTCATCTGCGCCTCGTGTGTCAGGAGTACACAAAAGGTGCCAGCAGGCGGCGCGATGCTGAGATCGAGGCCCTCAGGGAGGAGGTGCTCGATCTCGAGAAGCGGCTGTCTGTGGCAGGAGACCAATACCTGCAGAGTATGTACGTAGAGAGGAAGTGCACTCTCCGGGACTTGGAAGATCGGAGAGCTCGGGGGGCGTATGTGCGATCCCGTATCAACTTCCTTCGAGAGATGGATCGCGGGTCGCGCCTCTTCTACGCGCTGGAGAAAAAGAGGGGAAACCGTAGACATATCACATGCCTGTTGGCAGAGGACGGTACCCCTCTGACTGACCCGGAGAGCATCCGGGACAGAACCCGGAGATTCTATGTAGATCTTTTCTCTCCGGAGTCCATCCAGCCAGATAAATGCAGGGTCTTATTAGAGGGGCTTCCCACGGTCAGTGAGGATGGAAGGGAGCCGCTTGAGTTACCTTTGACTCTGGCCGAGCTCTCTGAAGCCCTAAGTCTCATGTCCCACGGAAAAGCGCCGGGGCTAGACGGGCTGACTGTGGAGTTCTTCCAGTTTTTCTGGGAGATGCTGGGACCTGATTTCACCGAGGTCCTAGCCGAAGCCCTGGAGATCGGTGAGATGCCACTTTCGTGTCGGCGGGCAATACTGTCTTTGCTGCCGAAGAAGGGGGATCTCCGTCAGATCTCTAATTGGCGACCGGTCTCACTGCTCAGCACGGACTATAAGATCGTAGCCAAAGCGCTTTCGCTGAGGCTCAAGTCCGTGCTGGCAGAGGTGATTCACCCCGACCAGTCCTATACTGTCCCGGGCCGGAGCATTCATGACAACATTTTTCTGGTCCGGGACCTGATGCACTACGCGCAGAGGACTGGTCTGTCACTCGCCTTCCTGTCCCTAGATCAGGAGAAGGCATTTGACAGAGTGGATCACCGTTACCTTATGGAGACCCTGCGGGCGTTTGGCTTCGGCCCACAATTTGTGGGCTTTCTCCAGATGCTGTACGCCTCTGCAGAGTGTCTGGTGAAGATCAACTGGTCCCTGACGGCACCTTTTGTGTTTGGTCGGGGAGTACGTCAAGGGTGCCCCCTGTCTGGGCAACTGTACGCGCTGGCCATTGAGCCCTTCCTCTGCCTACTGAGGAGGAGGCTCACCGGGCTGGTGCTGCGGGAGCCCGACATGCGAGTAGTCCTGTCGGCTTATGCCGATGACGTGCTCCTCGTGGCCCAGGACCTAGATGATCTAGAGCGGGCACAAGCGTGCCAAGAGGTCTACACCGCGGCCTCTTCTGCTCGGATCAACTGGTCCAAGTGCTCCGGCATGTTGGTGGGTCCCTTACAGGTGGACTCTTTGCCCCCCACGTTTCGGAATGTCTCGTGGGAGAGCGATACTCTCAAGTATCTGGGAGTCTACCTGTCTGCTGCGGAGGACCCGGCCCCAGAAAACTTCAGTGATCTTGAAGAACGGGTCATTGCTCGTCTGGGGTCATGGGTGTATCTGTCGAGAATGCTTTCCCTTAGGGGAAGGACCCTGGTGATCAACCAGCTGGTGGCCAGTCAGCTTTGGCACCGGCTGATAGCCATGGGTCCAACCCCCGAATTTATCAACAAGATCCAGAGGAGGTTGATGGATTTCCTCTGGATGGGGAAGCATTGGGTCTCTGCGGGAGTTGCGTGTCTCCCTTTGGAGGAGGGTGGACAGGGAGTGGTGTGTGTCCGCTCCCAGTTACACACTTTCCGCCTCCAGTACCTGCAGAGATACCTATTCGCAGATCCGTCTCCGCAGTGGTGCCAGCTGGCAACCAGTTTCTTTCGCCAGCTGCGCAATATGAGGTATGACCGGCAATTGTTTATCATCAGGCCTGAGGGTTTAGGTAGAGACCTCTCGGTGCTGCCGGCATACTACCGGGACTTACTGAAGGCCTGGAAATTGGTCTCCGCGACCAGGAAGAAACAGGCGGTGGGGGTTGATATCCTCGCCGAGCCCCTGCTGTATAATCCGGCAGTGGGGGCTCGGATGTTGGATTCACCCTCTATTTGCCGCCGACTAATCCTGGCGCAGGTGACCAGAGTCGGAGATCTCCTGGACTATGAGCGGCGAGACTGGGTAGGAGCAGAGGAGCTCGCGCCCCGTATGGGTCTGCTTACTGCCCGCGTCCCTCGTCGTTTGATCCAGGAGATTAAAGATGCTATCCACCCCGACTCACGCACCTTCATCGAGGGGGTTTTGCAGACCGGAGAGCCTTGTCACCCTATCAACTTCAGCTCTCCGAATCTTTGCGTAGAACCCAAACCAAGGCAACCCCCTCGAGTTCCTATCTCCCCAAACCTCAGCAGGTTGGGGGATATGTCCCCGGCATGTTTTCGCGGCATGCCGAGGAAAGTCCTGTATTCTCTGGTGCTCCATATAGTGCACTACCTCGCCCTTGTCACCCGCCCAGATACCATCTGGAGGCGGGTATTTTTTGGGAACGAGGACGAGAGACCCCGGTGGAGAGAGCTCTATTCAGCTTTGGTTCCCCGTCCCGCCGGGGATTTGAGTTGGAGGGTCCTCCACGGTGCACTGAGCACAGGAGAGTATTTGGCACACTTCACGGACTCCCCCGCAGCCTGTCCCTTCTGTGGTGAGCGGGAGTCCGTATTCCACATTTATCTGAGCTGCGCCAGACTGCAGCCCCTCTTATCCACTTTGAGGAGCCTTCTTCTACAGTTCTGGCTGGGTTTTTCCCCTCATCATTTTATTTTTGGGTGCCCAGTGTCCCGAGACAATAAGCCTAGGGATCTCCTAGTTAACCTGCTCCTGGCAGTGGCTAAGGTAGCCATTTACAAGACCAGGAAGCAGCGTTTGGAGAAGGGGGTCCCAACGAACATCGTGGCAGTGTTCCGGGCGCTGGTGCACTCCCGTATTCGGGCAGAGTTCACGTACGCCGAGTCCGCTGGGACGGTTTCGGAGTTTACCTCCCAGTGGGCGTTAGGCGGGGTGCTCTGCTCGGTATCCCCCATCAGGGGTTCTTCTGAGTTAACCCTTCTTTTTTAAGTGCATTTTTTACAGTGCACTTGCTGATTCCCTTATATATTTGTTTGACTGGTTTTTCTTTGTTCTACTTGGCAACAAGTAGAATTGCTGTTTAACTGAATTGGCCGGCTTCGCCGGCCAATCAGTATTGAACCAGATCAAAATAGGCTGCTTCCCTCACCTCAGCACTATCACCTGCTGCTGTGTCACTCACCTCAGCACTATCACCTGCTGCTGTGTCACTCACCTCAGCACTATCACCTGTTGCTGCTTCCCTCACCTCAGCACTATCACCTGCTGCTGCTTCCCTCACCTCAGCACTATCACTTGCTGCAGCTTACCTCAGAAGTGTATGTACAGAGCTCCTAGGCATTGTGGAATCAGGTTGTATTCTTCTTTTCATTTGTGTTATTTTGGAGTGAAACTGTGGGGGATTGTGTGTTTTGTAGAGGTTTAAAGGTTGTTTTTGGGGTTTAAAAAACGTTTTTGGTTTTTCACTCAGGGACTGCAGTGGTTTTTCAACCCAGCACAAGCTGCACTTTGGCTGGCTGGAAACTGCAGCCTTCAACCCCTCTCTTCTTTCCCCCACCCCATGGTTGTTTAACTGGCTGTTTTACTTCTAATTTCACTTTATTCTTATTGTTATTTTTTGGAGTGAAACTGTGGGGGACTGTGTGTTTTGTAGAGGTTTAAAGGTTGTTTTTTTGGGGGGTTTAAAAACCGTTTTTGGTTTTTCACCCAGGGACTGCAGTATTTTTCAACCCAGCACAAACTGCACTTTGGCTGGCTGGTACTGTAGCTTTCAACCCCTCTCCCCTCCCACACCCCTGGTTGTTTTACTTCTATTTTCACTTTATTTCTTAAGCCTGATTCCTCTTTTCTCACCTGCAATTAAGAGCTCTGTGTCTTTTCTTTAAAGACTTATAAATTGTGTGGCTTATTGCAACAGAGAGAGAGAGTAATAAGGGGAAAAAGATTTAAAACTACAGCAGGTTTAAAAGCTGCTTTTTTCCCCCCTCCCTTTACAGAGAGGTTAATTGGTTCTTAAAAGGACAGTTCCTCTTTGCAACTTTCTCTCTAAACACTACCTCCTCCCCTGACTAAAAGGCTTATTATTATCATGCCTAAGGGAGGTAGGAGTAGTGTGGCAACGGGGACCACACCCGGATACAGGACACCAAAAACTGTGGCTCCTAGGAGCAACACTCTTAGTCACAGCCCTAGGCCTGGTCCTTCCAGTGCCCTGGCCATGCCTCCCCCAGCACCTGTTAGCAGCGTGGCCCCTGCAGCCCCAGTTCAAACATGGGCGCAGATAACAGCTGCAGGCGTCAACCCCAGCAACAACAATGCTGGGGCCACGCCCGGTGTGAGCAGGAAGCTTGGGGTGAGATGCCCAATGTCACCTGGCCTTAACATGGAGATCTATGTAAGGGCTGTGGCAGACGTTGTGGGTCCCTCTGCTGTGGTGGCGGCCAGCAAGATGTATGGGAGGGGCATTTTCTTCCTCCGTACGCTGGCTGCCTGACATTAAGTCTCCTATAACAAAATTGCCTATGGGCTGCAGGGATAGGGCGCTGAGGCATGTGCTCTCATTTAGGTGGCAGGTACAACTGCTGCTGCCGGGGAGCACAGAATCTGTGGAGGGTTCCTTTAGGGTGCCCTACGAGGGCATTCAATATACTTTTTTCTATGGCACGGAGGGGGTTAGGTGTTATCTGTGCAAGGAGCTGGGGCACACTCGTAGGAGTTGCCCCAAAGGGAACAGGAATCCCACCTCAGCTCCTGGACCCGCCCCTCCCTCTGCCAAGACACCCGGTACCGCTGTGCCTACCACAGCGGGGCCCTCGAGAGCCCAGGTCCCCCCTGGGACCGTAGGAGATGTCGCTGCCCCATCTCGGGCGGTGACGTCTGCACCACTCCCAAAAGAACAGAGGGAGAAGGTAAAGCCCTCGAGGGCCCAGGTCCCCCCTGGGGCCACAGAAGATGTCGCTGCCCCATCTCGGGCGGCGACATCTGCACCTCTCCCTAAAGATCAGAGAGAGAATGTAAAAGCCACCCCACAACAGTCACCCTCGGTTGTCGCTGTCCCCCCCCAAGAACAGCTTACCCCCATTGTAAGCACCATACAGGGTGCGGGGGAGCAGGAGGAAGCTCCTGCTGGGGAGGCAGCGGCACCCTCTCCTGGGGAATCAATCCCCAGGAAGAGCAAATATAAAAATAAAAATAAGAGGGCGTTTGAGGAGGTCGAGAAGGGTGAAACGGATTACGTTCACCCGCGGATGTCTCCAAAAGGGAACGAAATATCGTTTCTGCACGAGGTGGCTCCATCCGGCCCACTGGTTGAGATTAATCAGTGTGAGCCAGATCCCATAAATGAACAGCCCCCCCCCCACCTCGAAGATCTGGAGGGAATGCAAGAGGAGGTACCCGACATCTCTGGGATGGAAGGCCAAAGTGCTCAACAGCATGAGGCCTTACCCCTAGAGATAGACATTGGGGAGCCTCCCAACGCCCCTCTGGGTTGGAGAGCATCCCCCGGAGACTTGTGTTTCGGTGAATTTACCCCACCGGACACAAAAAAGATACCTGTCTTCGGGGACCCGGGGGTCGACCGGGATCCCCTTCTGGTTGTACCACCTTCGGGTGACGCACATAGGGAAAAAAGGCCCCGGTTTGCGTCACCAGAGGAAGGCGATGGGTTAGGGCTGACCCCTGTGGGTGGGGGTTTGGAGGGTGTTTTGGTGAGCACTTCCGATTACATCTGGGAGTTGTCTGACCTGAACCCTCTTAGTGTGGAGTTTTGGGCAGTCACTTCATTGGGAGTGAATGCTGGGATAGACCCTCCCTTTGAGGTCCTTGCTAGTGAGTGCCCTCCCGCGGATGGTGAGGGCCCTCCCGCGGATGGTGAGGGCCCTCCCGCGGATGGTGAGGGCCCTCCCGCGGATGGTGAGAGCCCTCCCGCGGATGGTGGGGGCCCTCCCGCGGATGGTGAGGGCCCTCCCGAAGGTGATGCGAACACCCATGGCATGCCATTCATCTGTATGGCGCTTGAGGAAACTAGTAGGGCATTGTGTGCTTCTGTGGCCCCCGAGGACTCTCGGGAGACCACTGCCTCTGCCATGTCGCCACCAGCTGCCCCTGAACATCCTGACTCGGGGATGGAGGTGGAGAGCACAGTGGACCCCCTTGTGGAAACACCGAGGAGGGGATCCAATCTAGGGCTGAGAGAGGCCCCCACAGAGAAGGACGGGGGTCTTGAATTCTCCAGCCAAGAGGAGCCTGGGGAGTTGGGGCTCAGAGGGGAGTCCTCTGGCACCATGGAGTCGGTGGACTCCTCGATCCCCGTTATCCCTGCCCGGGAGCTAGATAGTTTCCTGGATGATACCCTCTGTAGACACGGACATACGAAGGTGCAGTTGGCCCTTGAGAGGTGGAAGGATGCTTCGGTCATTCTCCACTCTCTCAGAGTATATATCAAGGCTAACCACAAGGCCAAACTTTCCGGGACTATCGAACATGCTCGGGTCCTAAAGTTTAACAAAGTGTTGCGAGAGCACGTAAAGGCTTCTCGGGGTATAGTACCCTGAGCGCCTATGGGAAGCAAGACTCTTGATTACCAATGGCTTTGAGCATCGGTACGCTAAACATAAATGGATGTAAGGACGGGTTTCGCAGGTTCCAGGTACTCTCCTTTTTACAAAAGGGAAAGTATTCTGTGAGTTTCCTGCAGGAAACCCATACCACTCCAGAGGCTGAAGCCAGCTGGCATCTGGAGTGGCGAGGCAAGGTCTTTTCAGCCACCTCACTTCGACATCTTGTGGGGTGGTGACCCTGTTCTCCGAATCCTTTCAACCTGAGCTGCTGTTTGCCAAAACTGTTGTTCCAGGTCGCCTGTTGCATCTCAGGGTCCGGCACGAGGACTACACGTTTGGCAGTTCTTCGTCAGATTGTCCGAATACCTGGAGACAGTCGACGTGGACGAACACGTGATGCTCGGGGGTGATTTTAACTGCACCCTCGAGGCTCTGAGGGACCGGAATGGTCCGGAGCCACACCCGAGTTCTGCGTCGGCCTTGCGGGAGGTCATCACCCGCTACTCCTTGGTAGACGTCTGGCGAGAACAACATCCCGAGGTATCCACTGAGTTCACCTATGTTAGAGTGTTTAGAGGTGGACGGATATCCTGGTCCCAGATCGATAGGCTGTACATATCCAGCCACAGCCTGTCGCGAGCTCAGTCCAGTACCATTAGGCTAGCGCCGTTTTCGGACCACAATTGTGTGTCCGTGACGGTGGCGCTAATACCAGCAGTGCCCTCGGCCGCCTATTGGCATTTCAACAATACGTTGTTGGAGGACAAGGGTTTTGCGACGTCTGTCTGAGAATTTTGGATGGCCTGGAGAGGTTGCAGGTCAGACTTTGCCACGTTAGAGCAGTGGTGGGACGTGGGCAAGGTTCATCTGCGCCTCGTTTGTCAAGAGCACACTAAAGGTGCCAGCAGGCGGCGCGATGCTGAGATCGAGACCCTTAGGGAAGAGGTGCTCGATCTCGAGAGGCGGCTGTCTGTGGCAGGAGACAAATTCCTGCAGTGTGCGTACATGGAGAAGAAGTGCGCTCTCCAGGACTTGGAAGATCCGAGAGCTCGGGGGGCGTATGTGCGATCCTGCATCTACTTCCTTCGGGAAGAGGGTCACGGGTTGCGCCTCTTCTACGCGCTGGAGAAAAAGAGGGGAAACCGTAAACATATCACCTGCTTGCTAGCAGAGGACGGTACCCCTCTGACTGACCCGGAGAGCATCCGGGACAGAACCCGGAGGTTTTACGTAGATCTTTTCTCTCCGGAGTCCATCCAGCCGGATGCGTGCAGTTTTATGGGAGGGGCTTCCCACGGTCGGCGAGGGTGGAAGAGAGCGGCTTGAGTTACCTTTGACTCTGGCCGAGCTCTCTGAAGCTCTTAATCTCATGTCCCACGGAAATGCGCCGGGCTAGACGGGCTGACTGTGGAGTTCTTCCGGTTTTTTTGGGAGATGCTGGGACCTGATTTCACCGAGGTCCTGGCCGAAGCCCTGGAGACTGGTGAGATGCCCCTTTCATGTCGGCGGGCAATACTGTCTCTGCTGCCGAAGAAGGGGGATCTCCGCCAGATCTCTAACTGGCGACCGGACTCACTGCTCAGCACGGATTATAAGATCGTAGCCAAAGCGCTCTCGCTGAGGCTCAAGTCCGTGCTGATAGAGGTGATTCACCCCGACCAGTCCTATACTGTCCCGGGCCGGAGCATTCATGACAACATTTTTCTGGTCCGGGACCTGCTACACCACGCGCAGAGGACTGGTCTGTAACTCGCCCTCCTGTCCCTAGATCAGGAGAAGGTGTTTGACAGGGTGGATCACCCATGCAGACCCTGCGGGAGTTTGGCTTTCTCCGGATGCTGTACGCCTCTGCGGAGTGTCTGGTAAAAATGAATTGGTCCCTGACGGCACCTTTTGTGTTTGGTCAGGGAGTACGTCAGGGGTGTCCCCTGTCTGGGCAACTATACGCGCTGGCCATCGAGCCCTTCCTCTGCCTACTGAGGAGGAGGCTCACTGGGCTGGTGCTGTGGGAGCCCAGCATGCGGGTATTCCTGTCGGTTTATGCCAATGACGTGCTCCTCGTGGCCCAGGAGCTAGATGATCTGGAGCGGGCACAAGCGTGCCAAGAGGTCTACACCGCGGCCTCTTCTGCTCGGATCAACTGGTCTAAGTGCTCCGGCATTTTGGTGGGTCCCTTACAGGTGGACTCTTTGCCCCCCGCGTTTCGTAATATCTCGTGGGGGAGCGATACTCTCAAATATCTGTGAGTCTACCTGTCTGCTGCAGAGGACCCAGCCCCAGAAAACTTCAGTGAACTTGAAGAACGAGTCATTGCTCGTCTGGGGTCATGGGTGTATCTGTCGAGAATGCTTTCCCTTAGGGGAAGAACCCTGGTGATAAACCAGCTGGTGGCCAGTCAGCTTTGGCACTGGCTGATAGCCATGGGTCCGCCCCCGGAATTTATCAACAAGATCCAGAGGAGATTGATGGATTTTCTCTGGATGGGGAAGCATTGGGTCTCTGTGGGGGTTGCGTGCCTTCCTTTGGAGGAGGGTGGACAGGGAGTGGTGTGTGTCCGCTCCCAGTTACACACTTTCCGCCTCCAATACCTGCAGAGATACCTATTCGCGGATCCGTCCCCGCAGTGGTGCCAGCTGGCGACCAGTTTCTTTCGCCAGCTGCGCAGTATGAGGTATGACCGGCAACTGTTTATCATCAGGCCCGAGGGTTTAGGAAGAAAACTCTCGGAGCTGCCGGCATATTACCGGGACTTATTAAAGACCTGGAAACTGGTCTCCGCGACCAGGAAGGAACAGGCAGTGGGGGTTGATTTCCTCGCCGAGCCCCTGCTGTATAATCCGGCAGTGGGAGCTCGGATGTTGAATTCACCCTCTATTTGCCGCCGGCTAATCCTGGCGCAAGTGACCAGAGTCGGTGATCTCCTGGACTATGAGCGGCGAGACTGGGTAAGCGCAGAGGTGCTTGCGCCCCGTATGGGTATGCTTACTGCCTGTGTCCCTCGTCGTTTGATCCAGGAGATTAAAGATGCAATCCACCCCGACTCATGCACCTTCATCAAGGGGGTTTTGCATGTCAACCATTGTCAACGGAGAGCATTGTCAACCTGTCAACGTCAGTTCTCCGTATCTTTGCGTAGAACCCAAACCACGGCAACCCCCTCGGGCTCCTATCTCCCCCAACCTCAGCAGGTTGGGGGATATGTCCCCGGCATGTTTCCGCGGCATGCAGAGGAAAGTCCTGTATTCTCTGGTGCTCCATATAGTGCACTACCTCGCCCTTGTCACCCGCCCAGATGCCATCTGGAGGCGGGTATTGCTTGGGAACGAGGGCGAGAGACCCCGGTGGAGAGAGCTCTATTCAGCTTTGGTTCCCCGTCCCGCCGGGGATTTGAGTTGGAGGGTCCTCCACGGTGCACTGAGCACAGGAGAGTACTTGGCACACTTCACGGACTCCCCCGCCGCCTGTCCCTTCTGTGGCGAGCGGGAGTCCGTATTCCACATTTATCTGAGCTGCGCCAGACTGCAGCCCCTCTTATCCACCTTGAGGAGCCTTCTTCTGCAGTTCTGGCTGGGTTTTTCCCCTCATCATTTTATTTTTGGGTGCCCAGTGTCCCGAGACAATAAGCCTAGGGATCTCCTAATCAACCTGCTCCTGGCAGTGGCTAAGGTAGCCATTTACAAGACCAGGAAGCAGCGTTTGGAGAGGGGGTTCCCAACGAACATCGTGGCAGTATTCCGGGCGCTGGTGCACTCCCGTATTCGGGCAGAGTTCATGTACGCCGAGTCCGCTGGGACGGTTTCGGAGTTTTCCTCCCAGTGGGCGTTAGGCGGGGTGCTCTGCTCGGTATCCCCCATCATGGGTTCTTTTGAGTTAACCCTTCTTTTTTGAGTGCACTTTTTACAGTGCACTTGTTGGTTCCCTTATATATTTGTTTGACTGGTTTTTCTTTGTTCTACTTGGCAACAAGTAGAATTGCTGTTTAACTGAATTGGCCGGCTTCGCCGGCCAATCAGTATTAAACCAGATCAAAATAGGCTGCTTCACTCACCTCAGCACTATCACCTGCTGCTGCGTCACTCACCTCAGCACTATCACCTGCTGCTGCGTCACTCACCTCAGCACTATCACCTGCTGCTGCGTCACTCACCTCAGCACTATCACCTGCTGCTGGTTCACTTCGTCGACTCATTCTGTAAGTGGAAACCAGCACCAGCCGTCAGGAAAAAGTTTATTTTACTGTGGGAGCTGGCAAACTCATTCGCCGACACTTTCATGGCCAATTCGCCACTTGTGGCGATTGGCGACAGGGTTGCCCACCTCGGCTCTGAAGCATCACACAATGTTTATATGTTTATACTGTAGAATGCAAATGAGCCCATGTTTAACCTTCCTCCTTTTTTAAAGAGTTATGGAATTAGAGATATACTGTAGCAACACACTTAAGGGAAGTTAGTTATCCATGTCAAAACCCGTGGTATATCCACTTGTGATTGTACAGTATAGTTACTGATCAGTAACACCACCTGAGCTATTAAGAAGAATCCATGTAAATGTAGCCATGCATAATAATGACTACATACATCTTCCCTGTTGGCAGTAAGTCCTGGTAAGTACAGGCCTGCCAACAGTAGTTATGGAGGTTTTCCCTCACACCCTGGTGTGGTGCCCTGTGTAAGGAAGGGAGTGGCTGTATGCTCTGAGTCCCTGGATAGTGACCTCAGAGATGCGCCTGCCCCCTGAGGTATAAAGGGCACAACACTGTCAGTTAGTGTGGTTGCAAGGTTGGCAGAGAAGCATCTGGTAGAATGTATCTTCCTGCATAAGGGATTGGAGGAATACTTTTGTGACCCTAGTGCTGTAACTAGCGGTAGCAGAGTGACCAATCAAGTCTGTCTAAGCCACACTGTGTCCAGGGACCTGGCGCAGTGGTGATCTCCCTAGGAGAAAGGGAATCCCACTTCAATACGGGAGGGCGTACCTGGCAAAGGGACAGCACGGAGAGATGTGTGGCTAGAGCCGGCAGCTGCATGGGGCAGTCTGCTACATCCAAATCTATAATAAAGATGCCTTGTTCAAAGAAACCCCCACTGTGTGAGTGTGAGATTACTCAACAGTGGCAGTCACCACCGAGAAGGAGTTCCTCACCAGGACCATCTCCCTGCGGAAGCATAGATCCTGATGAGGTGGAGGCGCTGCACGTGAAGTAAGTTGGACTCGTACCCACTACCTCAGATACCTGTCCTGATGATATCCTCTAAGAACACCAAGTGGGAGACTCAGGAGTCCTGTTACTTGCAGGTGCACCACCACACACGACCTTGTAATGGGGACCGGTTAGACCACACGGGCCAATGTGAGATTGGGTGGGTCAGACAAGGGGGGTCCAGCCGTTACAATTGGAGGCGCGGCTGAGAGGACCTGTTAACAGGATAGGCTTTTGCTAGGCACACATTAGGAAACAGGGAGAGTGTCTGCTGCCACTTTGTGCTGCGTGGGACGGAGCCAGGGGTAGTAGGGGAGATGCTGGAGCTGCATGCCGCAAAGACGCCTTGGGATCCGTTAGGGGTTAGTGAGTCTGGAGCCGGGGGATATTGCTGTTCAAGTCGCCTTGAGGTAGCGCTAGCAGGGGACGCCTGAAGGGGTAAACTGGTAACTTAGGGCAGGAATTCTGGAAGGGTCCGCACTAGGCTAGCCAAAAGTAGGTCGACGCCCAAAGTACTGCATGGAAGAGCCAGAGTACTCTAGTCTCCATTCCAGATCACTTACCAAGGAGCACAGACTGGAGGAACGTGTTACAGTAGACACAGAAAGAGTGAGCCTAGCCCGAGGTAGTGCAAACACGAGTCAGATCTACGTTAGGTACACAAGGTGGTGCACAAGGCATGTTTATTGTACGGATGTGGTAGCTGCCCCGCAGAGCGGAGCTCCACGTACAGGAAATCAGTGTTCAACGATCAAGAGAGACCTGTCAGAATGGAGGATCTGCACAGAGCAGAAGGTCCAGGATGGCAGGGAGAGAGAACCGTCCGAATGGAGGATCTGCACAGAGTAGAAGGTCCAGGATGGCGGGGAGAGAGAACCACAAGAATGGAGGATCTGCATAGAGCAGAAGGTCCAGGATTGCGGTCAGAGGAAGAACACGCATATGAACTGTGCGTGGACGAAGAACAAGCTACAGGAGAGACTCTTGTGTGTTTGCTCTGGAATGGCGTGAAAGCCGTGGCTGCGCCGTGTTTATCATGTTTTTGTTCTCGGGATGATACCCCTGAGAATAATGAGCATGACAGTGTGATCCGATGGGAGGAACGAAATGGACTTTGTTATACCCCAATTAACAAACAGCCAGACGCTGCCTTCAATGGGAAAAAGGACAATACTTACCAAGATGGCGGTTCCCGCGTTCCCGGGACACTGCGTGGGCATGCTGCAGAAAGTCTTGCAACTTTGCAGTTTGCTAATTGTTGGCCAGGATTGGCGCCAACGAGAAAACTCCACCCCGATGGGGAGTTTGGCGCGAAAGCTGGAGCCGCGCCCTCATGGACTATGACTCACTCCGCACCTGTGCTGGGTCAGCCTACAAGTCTACGAGACATCCCCCTAGTTTCAACCAGGGGGAGTGGTTTGCGGTTCCACCGGATGTCGACAGAGAAAGTGGGAGGAGGGGTTGCTACATCAGCCCATGCCTTTCAGTTGCGAAGAGCCATTGACCAGTATAGACCTCTGAGACGAGTGCCTCCGCTGGTAAAGATGGCTGAAGCTGCTGAAAAAGTGGACCAGAGTCCGGTGATCTCCACTCACCCCTATTCGGCTCCAGGAGGCTTCCTGGTAATCCGTGTGGAGGGTGTGGAGACTGTGGCGTGTCTTTGCCTGCAGTGCAGACTGCCGGGCGGAGTCGTGGGCAGCGAGGCCCGATGCCCCCACTGTGGACTGCAGTACATGTGGCCCATGACCACGTTTGTACCGGTGCAAGCTGTGGAAGTGACCGGAAATGTCCCGATGCCGATAGAGGAGCAGCCGGGAGCCCTCTGGAACAAGAGTGCAAGTCCCGCGGAGTCGGAGTCAGGTCTGGTGCTTCCGACGGAGAAACCCAGCCATCGGAGAGGTGATCACCGAGGAGCCCATCGCCGGTCTCCTACTGGGATGCTTCGGCCGAATTGCAAGTTAGAATCCTCGGACGAGGAGTGTGCTAGGCTGTCGAGTAAGACAGTCATAAGAAGAGACTGTCATACCATTGGTACACCATGGAGGGATGCCATTCCCCGTGGTGTGGAGACACGGAGTCGAGTGTCTCCAGTACCGCGACCACCCGATCGCCGGAGTCCCACTGCCGTGGTGACTAGTGGATCGGACGGAGGTCGATCCACCCCGACCCTGCGAGGTACTAAGATGACACCGTGCCTGTCGCAGACCCAAGGGGTGGAGGAGCAGGAAGAGCGAGTCCAGAGCCAGACTGGATCGCGCAGCAGACGGGCGTTGCCGGATGTCCTCGTGGAGGAAGAGATCCCGATTGGGGATCCAACCCAAGATGGTGTCGCAGCACGTGCGTGTGCGGAGGTGGTTCCGGATGACCAGAGCGGCATCGAGTGGGAGATGGTGGCGCCTCTACGGTCGAGCAGCGGAAGACGATCTCCTACTACCAGGGGGAACGGGCGTTCGAGTTGCAGAACAAGAAGCCCAGCTGCTGGAGACAAGAACGGACTTTGTGGCGACGTTAAGGCAGGTATCGCTGGAGAGCAGGTCGTAACCCTGTCAATGCCTACTGTTCGGTCCCGTCCCCAAACCCCGTCCACACCCAAGGTTAGCCCCAAGGCCCTAGCTAAAGCCCCTGTCCCCGTCACTATTTTATTTGGGTCCAGTTCCAGCTTAGGGTTGTCCGGGGAGTCCCGGGGTCCTTCCGATGATCGGACTGGAAGCCTGGACTTGGGAACTTCGGATGATGGGTCGGAGGGAGGAGGGAGGATGTCCCGACAAGTGTCGGTATCCAGTGATTGCCCTAGTGTGCTAAGCATTACCGTTAGAAACACCTCACAGTATAAAGGAGTTGTCGAGCGATCTGAGGGTACGTCCGGGGTATCTTCTGGTGGGCCTGATGAGGAGTCCATAGAGGAGTCTATAGACCCTAGCTCCGAAGAACGGAAGGAGACTAGGTGGTGGGCCCCGTTGTACGAGGGGTATGTAGCCTGGTTCGACCGCACCCGATTTATCCTAGAAAGGGAGGGGGTGGTTGATCACTGGTGGGCTGCCGGTGACTTTGACGACGAGGCATACCTTAGGGCCCTAAGGGTAAGGTGGGATCGTATCCAGGCAGGCCTTATTATCCCTAAGGGGTCCGTAGGGTTGGATGACCCGGTAGAGACCGATGAGCCCTTGTCTTGGGTGTTGCCCGGGGCGGCTGGCGAAAGTAAGCTAACCAGGGCTTGCCGAGCTGAACGGGCTATCGCGGCAAAATACAGGAAGTCACATGGGCTTGATTACCCGTATGTCCCGGAACCTCTAATGAGAGAGATAGAGGAGAATAGGGAGAGATGGCTTAAAAATGATATCCAACACTATATCGTAGAGAAAGGGGGAGCCATTAAAGGGATGCAGGCCGAGCAGAGGGTGTCCCAGCTTATGCGGGTCTGGAAAATAGGACGCAGTGTGTACATGCACAAAGTGGTGTATTACAATGAGCGAGGGATACCACGGGAATACAGCGTGACTGTGCATGATGCTGCGGGGCGGGAGGTGAAGAAGCCAGATCCTCGACATTATTATTGATTAACCAATAGAGTGGTCTGCTGTTTTCTTTAGCGCTCCCTGCTGGTCAGGAGTAAGATGGGCTTGCATTATTATGTCAATGTGATGATGTTTGCCATGTTATTTGTGTGTTCTTTTGCAGTGTTTCCTGGCGCAAGGTACACCAAATTTAGGTCCCAGCCGAGACGGTGGGTATTAACCAGGGGGAGTATGTAGCCATGCATAATAATGACTGCATACATCTTCCCTGTTGGCAGTAAGTCCTGGTAAGTACAGGCCTGCCAACAGTAGTTATGGAGGTTTTCCCTCACACCCTGGTGTGGTGCCTTGTGTAAGGAAGGGAGTGGCTGTATGCTCTGAGTCCCTGGATAGTGACCTCAGAGATGCGCCTGCCCCCTGAGGTATAAAGGGCACAACACTGTCAGTTAGTGTGGTTGCAAGGTTGGCAGAGAAGCATCTGGTAGAATGTATCTTCCTGCATAAGGGATTGGAGGAATACTTTTGTGACCCTAGTGCTGTAACTAGCGGTAGCAGAGTGACCAATCAAGTCTGTCTAAGCCACACTGTGTCCAGGGACCTGGCGCAGTGGTGATCTCCCTAGGAGAAAGGGAATCCCACTTCAATACGGGAGGGCGTACCTGGCAAAGGGACAGCACGGAGAGATGTGCGGCTAGAGCCGGCAGCTGCATGGGGCAGTCTGCTACATCCAATTCTATAATAAAGATGCCTTGTTCAAAGAAACCCCCACTGTGTGAGTCTGAGATTATTCAACAGTGGCAGTCACCACCGAGAAGGAGTTCCTCACCAGGACCATCTCCCTGCGGAAGCATAGATCCTGATGAGGTGGAGGCGCTGCACGTGAAGTAAGTTGGACTCGTACCCACTACCTCAGATACCTGTCCTGATGATATCCTCTAAGAACACCAAGCGGGAGACTCAGGAGTCCTGTTACTTGCAGGTGCACCACCACACACGACCTTGTAATGGGGACCGGTTAGACCACATGGGCTAATGTGAGATTGGGTGGGTCAGACAAGGGGGGTCCAGCCGTTACATAAAAAAAAACCCTGCCATCTAAAAACTGCTTTACATGGCGCTGAAGAGATCATTTGTTGGTAAAAATATTTAACATCTGTCCCTCTGATGGGTGGTGGGTCCTTCTGTGTCTCACCCGAGGCTGCTTCTAGCTCCTCCCCTGGTGCGAGGTCCACAGCCCGCTAGTAAGGCCTGAAGACTTGATGCTGTTGAAGGGTCAGGTGTGCCTGGTGTCTGAGGGTTAAGATTAAGTTGTTGCAGATTAGCTTGTCTGTGGCTTAAAAACTTTAATTGACTGCTGAATTAGAAAGCATAATAAATCAGAGTTGACGTTTTTGGGTTTGGTAACCTTGTTGAACATTGGTTCCAATATTTGAATTTACAGAATTATGTTGGCGTAAGAGCATACCGTATTCAACCCTTTATTTGCTTTTTCATCAATTCTACATTTTTCTTTATCACTGTAACCCCCTTGGGGGTTACTACATGGGTTTAAGGGGTTAACAGGGACTTTCAGAGTTCATTCTGAGTAATGCCCCATGTAACAGAATGTTGCGAAGTGACCAGGCAGGGGCCGGGCCATACCTTGTTTCTAGAATATGCTGGATGGGTCACCAGGTGTAGCGTGACTCAGCAGAGGCCAAGTCCCACCCCGTTTCTGCCTAGAAACTGGGAGTACAATCAGGGCTGTCTTAACATTATTATAGGCCCCCGGGCAAAGCAGTGCACTGGGCCCTGCCTACACAACCTACTCACAGGAATAAAAATTTAAAATATCGATAAAATAAACTTATATTTATTGGTTCCTCCAGACATGCAATGCAGACATGCCAACTCTCCGCCACAAGTCGTAATTTTTCTCCCTCTACCGAGTTAGCGGGAGATTTGAATGTTGAGGCGGGTGATCGGAAAAATAGTGTGTTAAATTCTGGTCTGTGCATAGATTAGCATGGAGCCCCTATGCTCTTGGGGCCCCCGGGCAACTGCCCAGTGTGCCCATGCGTTAAGACGGCACTGAATACAATATTGGTAATAAATAGGAGGGGAGAAGAACTTCACCCACAGATTCCTGGTGGAGAGAAGCAGACAGGTCTCACAATTTCTATAGCCCTGTAGATAGTTAGGAAAGGGTAGATGATCATGTTCTAATTTTCTCAGATAGGGAAGTGCCCTTCTAGTCAGGCTCCCTAGAAAGATGAGGGATATAAGTACAGTCTCCAAGCAGGGAGGCCTGTGTCCCCAAGGTATTAACCCACATGGTAACTGTTGGACTCTTAGAAGAGTTGCAAATTATATCTTTGGGTACCCCCCCACATCCCCCAGCTATAAGCATCCCAGGGGAGTATAATGTGACAAGTAGAACAAAACCGACTGTAGGCTCAAGGAGCAACGCTGTGCAATATAGCAATGTAATGGCTTTAATCTCGATGCACGAGTCATAGGCACTGGTATAGAGGCATGTAGAGGGGTCACCGTAAGGGAATATCCAGAAATGAAAATCCAGAGCAATATTTAAAGCCTCATGGGTATATTTGTTCTGGAACTTGAAGCATAAACCCAAAGCGGATGTATATCGGCATGGAGTTGGTGCTGTACTCACAATACGTTGTCGTACCCCTGATCCTCCTGGCCACGCTGGAACGTAGAGGGTCCTGCGTCTCGTGTAGGTGTAAAGTCCAACCCGGGTGTAGGCAATACGAAGACGAGGATCGGTGTAACAACCCAGTCGAGGAAAAAAGCGGAACTCACCGGCCAAAAAGATTAAGTAAAAAAATCTTTATTGAGCTACATAAAAACGTTAACACATCCACATGGAGAGCAAGCTCCTCCTCCCACGCGTTTCATGCCGTCACTGGTGCTTTCTCAAGGAGCATAAGAAACATGAAGGGAAACACCTATTTAAATCCCTCCCTGGTAATTAAAACATTGCACACATTTGTGCTTGACAAAGAGAGCTGTCAAGCAATCATACAATGAACGAAGCATGGAAAAGGAACATAAGGAAAAACCAGTAATCAAAGGGGTTAACCAAATCAATTAAACAACTTAACCTCTAAATAGTAGACCTCTACAGTTTATGATGTTGTATGCTACTAATACCTGCGGGGGCTCGCCAAATCTTTGAATAACATCGGCTACATCTGTATGTATTTGTGACTCCTGTTAACGTACAGACTCCAACGTTAGAATGACTGGGGCTTATTCTGTAAGCTCCGATAGCGCTGAGAAGTGCGTTCTGCATGGAAAACCACATTCAAGTCAATGGGGCTTTCCATGCAGATCGCACAGTTCAGCGCTACCAGTGCTCACAGAATAAGCCCCATTGTCTTTGCTGAGTTTCAGAGCTTTTTTCCCCATTGAGCAGGCTGGCCATGTTGACGTCAGGAAGGACCTACAGCCTTTGATTGAGCCACAGATTGAGCCACCTGTGCTGAAGCCGGGATGTCCTGAAAACCTGACCTGTTGGGAGGGTCTTGAGGACTGGAGTTGAGAACCGCTGCTCTACAGTATAAAAGAAACAAAATGAAAACATTTTATACATTGACCAATTGTATTTTACACTTGAAATATTATTGTGATATATCTGTTTTAATGAGATTATGTCTAATGTTTAAATTGATTATTATAAACATGTCCATTAAAGTTAAATGTTCTTGTACATAGACAGCGAGTGCAATAAAATATTGTATGTCGGTATATGTATGTATGTATGTATATTTTTATTTATATAGCACCATATATGTACATAGCGCTCCACAGCAGTAATACACATAACATAATAATAAAACACATACAGTAGGGCTTTATTCAGAGAGGGTTGATAAAAAAAATCGCCAGGGAATGTAAAATGCCGTTTTTTTGGGTGTTGCTATCACGGTATTCAGAAAGGCTCGATTACCAGTGATAGCAAAATGCCCAAAACGGGCGAGTTGCTGCCAGCAGGAGCATCGAGCCTCTGAAAAGGCCTAAACCGGCGATTCATTTCTGCTGCAGAGAGAGCGGCTCTGAGAGAGTCGCCTCTCACAGCGTAAATGTCGGCCGAAAATTATTTATTTAAATATACATTTCTTTCATAGTGTAGAGGTGCAGGGGGTCTCCGGAGCTGAACCACGTTTAAGATGACGTCACGAAGCCGGCGTCACATGGTATTTCAGCCAATCAGATCGTGTGAACCAATTCCACACTCTGATTGGCTGAAATACCTTGTGACACCGGCCATCTTGGATTTAGTGACGTCATCTTAAAGGCAAATGAAGCACAGCCATTCTGATTGGCTGGCATCATTCCCTTTAAGTGACGTCATGTCCAAAAAAATTAATTTCAGTCGGAACATGGTTTTAACAGCCAATCAGGTGGCTGTTAACCATTTTGAGGCTAAATGTGACGTCACAAGCCTTATTTAAGGCCGTGACGCCTCATTTGAGCCCAAGAAGCCGACGAGACAGCCTCGGCTGGGATTTAACATGGGGTATTTTGGATTGAGAGATGAAGAAAGAAGATAAAGAAGAACAAGAAATGGTTACAGATGAAGATAGAAGAAGGTGATTAAAGAAAGAAAAAAGAAGATTGGGGTACCTGATCCGGATCTTCATGGCGGATGGCATCGGATGCTGTTGGAGGCCTTCAAGGTACGTGAGCTTCCTGTTTCCCCGGGAGTCGGAGGGCCACCGCTTCTAATGGTAAGTAATATATTCAATGTTTGTAAATGTCTTTTTTACAGGTTTAATCTTTGGATGTGGTTTTTGATTTTTGGGGAAGGCACATTGACTGATAATATATTAATCTGTACCTCTTTAGGGTACAGATTAATACATTATTACGACAATATTTGGGGGGCATTTCTCGCTTGTTATTGCTGTTGCTTTTTTTCATTGCAGTTTATTATGTGGATGTGATTGTTTGTTTGTTCATGCTTAATGTAATAAAAGGTTTGCGATTGGTGTTCGCTTGTACTTAATGTTATATTATGTTAGCTAATGTGTTTTAAGGTTACTTCAGAGATTGTTTTAATTTATTTCTTTGTCTTTTAATGGTTACATTCTTTAATGTTGGAGTAATTCATTGTTTGGATTGGTTAGTGTTACTATTCATTTTGAGTTGGTTTAGGAATTAATTGGTTTGATTGGGTAATGGTTTAATTAATTCATTGTTGATGTTGTAATTGCTTCTATTGATTGGATTAGCTGGCTACTGTTTTTATTTAGTGAAGTGTGTTTTTTTGGAGTTTACTTATGTTTTATTATTGTGTGTCTTGTGTATTAATGTATTGTCATTAGGGTGCCCATTGAGTGCTATAGAGGCTTATCATGCCCATATTATTATTATATGGGTATGATGTACCACTATACTACTCAATATAGGGTGGGTGGGTATAGTCAGTCAGGGGTGGGTGCTTAGGCCTCACGGATGGGTGAAGGGGGTATTAGCCCTAAAGATGGGTGTTTAGACCTTGCGGGGGGGGGGGGGAGGGTAGCGGTTCGGTTAACCCCTTTATTACCTTAGCGGTATTAACCGCTAAGGTAATGAAGGGGTTAAGTCCCCCCGCAACCCCCCGCAAGGCCTAAACAGCCACTAAGGGCCAAATTCCCCCTTCACCCACCCTCGCTAGCCACAGTATTGTATTGTATTGTATGTCTTTACTGTAAGCCTGGCACGGGTGTTTAACCCCTTCATTGCCTTAGCGGTTAGTCGCTAAGGTAATGAAGTTGCTATACATGCATGTTTCCTGCCTCGGATGCATGCCGGGGAGGTCCGGAGCTGCTATCAATGGCTATCAGCTCCGGAGACCCCCGGCATCAATCCGAGGCAGGAAAGGGGCCTGAATTTTTCTAAGTCCCGACACATCGCAGCTCATCGAGGCAATCTCCCCACCAATTTCCCAAAACTTTTGTGGTGTATTGGATTTGGGGAGAAGAACTCCTTTTAGGCCTGCGATGGGCTGCGATAAGCCGTGACAGTCGTCTCGCGGGTCTCTGAATAACGAGAGTTTATCAACCCTCCGAAAATGGTCGATAAGCGGCTGATCGCCGCTCAGTTGGCGATTATCTGTGGGTGATAAAATTTTGCGTCGATACAGGCCGTTATCGAGCACTTATCGAGGCTTTCTGAATACGAGTAGCCATTTTGGTCGATAAGTGCTCGATAAGGGCCTTATCGAGGCTTTCTGAATAACGCCCATAGTGTGAATAAGCGCGTCAGACATGACAGTAACAATAGGAAAAGGGGGTCCTTGCGCTGAAGAGCTTACAATCTAAGTGGTAATTAGGGAGAATTTACACTTAACACCCTCCTACTGTTTCTGTAAGTGCATCTACAAGGGGTCAAGGTCAATGCATATAAGATGCACAATATCAGCCACGGAGCTACTCATATACTAGTTAAAGAGGTGTGTTTTAAGATGGAACTTAAAGGTGGATAGAGAGGGTGCTAGTCGGGTATTGAGGGGAAGGACATGCCAGAGGTGTGGGGCAGTCAGTGAGTGAGGTTTTAGGAGGGAGAGGGCTTTAGATACAAAAGGGGGTAGAGAGAAGACATCCTTGAGCAGAACGCAAGAGTCGGGCAGGTGCACTGTGAATGCAATGTCAAGCAAAGAAACACAGAATATATCCAAACACAAGAGTTTTTCTGCTCAGAAGCAGGTGGAATGTGCACACTAATTGCTAGTGTCACTAATATTTACCTGGCAATTAGAGCAAGGTACTTGGATTGGGGCATTCTGGGATGTTATTACTTTCCTTAGAACAAAAGCCTTTTTATTGATTGATAAAACACAAACACACGGTATCGAGCATGTTAAGTGCAGTCACAATGGTTTCCAAGGATTGAGGATCTCTGTCCATCATGTACGTGGGCGTCATGTGTAGCCAGGCAATGGGAGCCTTGAGAATATACAGGTGGCCAACACATTTAGATAAAGAGCAATCCATAGTACTTTTACACATCAGAGCTTGTGTAAATACTGTGCTAGCCATTACCAGAGTGCTAAATATATAAGGAGCTACTTACTGAATGAGGCTTTTTTATTAAATAGCACTTTCAGAATTGCTTGTCTCATCATTACCTTACAGAAATTGCCCACACACGTCTTGTTTCCGACTTCCTCATGTAGATCAGTAAACTATTTTTTTCCAAATTGCTTTAACATTAAAAATCCCACAGGGCATGAGGTTTCCTTCTCATTAAAAGGGAGAACTTTGGGTGACACTGAGGGGCAAAGGTTTTTCCCCCAAGGTATTAAGAGACTAAAATGATTCTGTACTCGGAGAATGAGACAGCACGCTCCAACATTATAGATCTGCACGGAAAGACTTTGCCATTTGTTGAACAAAAGGATGCCCTTTATTACTCTCTGCTCTCTTCCATGATTAAAAAGTAAATCTATTGTACAATTTTGTTGATGATCGGAGATAAAAAAAAAACTTTCACTGCAGATAAAATAATTCTGGTCATTGGCAGTTACATGGACAAGAGCAGAGAGCCAAAGCATAAACATCGCAAAGATAGTCACCTAGTGATGAAACCGTCATCCTAACATTGAAGTCTGTACGTTAAGAGACACAGATCAAACCAACATTATTTGAAGATTTAGCAAACTCCATAGGGGGAAATGGTGCAATAGCCCCCCCCCCCTATTCTTGCTCATGGTTGATTCAAATTAATGGTGACTTCTCACGCTGGCGCATTGTGTATGTCCCGCTGCAGTGCGCCAAACATTGCAACAACATTGGCTACATCTGTGCATGTATGGAAAATAAATACACGAACCCTGCGCTGCTGTCAAATTGGCTTGCGATTTATTAGTGAAATTCTACATTTTGATTCTGTTATACAACAAGATGGAAAAATCCTCTTCAGGAATTCTGGGGCTCAAGAGTATTCAAACAAACGGGGTGAGATTGCTTGTCTCACCCCTAAAAAATGCAAAATATATGTATGAGGAAATCCCTTCAAGTCCATATATAAATATAGGGAGCAACAGTGTATGGGTTTCCAGCACAAGGTAAGTGTGATAAGATGGCGCCTACCTGGCGTCACTCTTAGAAAGAGCCCACAACCTCCAGGAGCAGCATATGGCGCCCAGTGATCTTATAAGTCCATTTAGCTACTGGTATAATACCCCAAATAACGACTGCAATCCTCTCCCTCCGCACCACTGATGAAAAAGAGAGAACGAGGGTGACTTAAACAAATTAAATGGTTTATTGTATCACGTGTAATTCACACACTTGACAAAGCGCGTTTTGCGCAAAACATGTCGGTTCTTGAATTGCACGTGATCCAATAAACCTTTTCATTTTTTTAAAGTCACCCTCGTTCCCTCATTCTCATCGGTATCTATACAACAAGATAGTTTGCACAGCTAAGACATACAGTAATAAGTATATATTAGACGTCCTATCGAAAAGCAATTTTACTCATAATAGATCAGCTGTCCTTGGATTTCCATTGTGAAGCTACAAGTTAGTGGAAAACCAGATATAATAGGGAGGGGGGGAGGGGGGGGGCAAATATGCATTGTGTTACTGAAAATTCCCGTGGCCTCAACCTGGGGATAAAATGCTCCCATTTCCAAAATCTAAAATGGTACAGAATAATACCAGAAAAATAATAGTTGCCGCCCATGTTTATTTTTCACCTTAGCGTGTTGGATGCTTAGGTTACAGAAAAGGTATTACAAAAAACATACAGTTACAATTAAATGCAGGACAGCTTCTTAAAATAAAAGGGGAAAAAATAAAAGAAAAACCTATACATTACCGAATGCCGTAGATTTTCCCCAGAGAGGCCACTGGTTCACGAATATGAGAAATCACGAATTTAGGGGCTTATGCAGAGAGGAACGTTAAAAAAGTTTAAAATGGCTGTAAAATAGCCACAGATTTGCCGTTAGTGAAGGTGTTATGCAGAGAACGTCGTTAACTCATTTCGGCAAAAAACTGCAAATTGCCAACTTTTCCTGGCTATTTGAAACTCGCCATACTAATGCACATATTGGCGTGTTCCAGCGATTCGGAGCTTCTGGAATACAACGCTATATTAGCATGGCGAGTTTCAGGTTCTCGCCACGAGTTTGGCGAGTTTTACAGCTCTGAAAATTTTTCAGAGCACTTTTAAAAATCGCGCCATTTTCTCCAGAGTTTAAGGATTTCTGGCTAGTTTTTTCGCCAGAAGATGGCGCTATTTCCTTATCTATGCTCTCTGCATGAGCCCCTTAGTCCTAAATTCACGTGTGTTGAGATCTCATCTTCATAATATTTTGCTCAAATTTAAATACAATTCTTTCCCATTAGAACACAACCTAAACCCAGCCCCTGGCGTAAATCAGCTATGAGATTGACGGTTTTACAACAGAGAAATAAAAACTCTTACCAAATGACAATTACCTGAAGCCTGCAATATATAAATGTACTCATAACTTTCCTTAACTAACACACACACGTGAGCCACATCAATACATTCAGGCACTCGTGGCAGACGCAATGAGACCAAATATCAACAGCATAATCCTAAAATTAAGAGAAATATTAATATCTGTCTCTTAGTACCTGCTAGATCTGTGGTGTCTGTAATCATTATGTGCGACTCGGTTCCACGGATACACACATGTAATTTTTAGCATGTTCAGCAGAGGACGTCACACGATATTCTTGTAACCCCTCTTTATTTTACCTCAGATTATAGGACCTATCACTGAGGTGGGAGCCTGAGTCCTATGGGTTACTGTTTAATTCTTATAGTGTGCGGTACATGTTGTGTGAGACTTTAGTGACTAGACACAACACAGTGGTAATGAATTATAATAAGCTTTATATACTAAAACAAAAAAGAGATACCGGCGCCTAATAGTCCAATTAGGAGTATTCAGTGAAAATGATACCAGTCCCAACACGATCCACTGTCTCTTAGTCTTGGTATGACTTGATGTGGCTCCGTTCACAGGATAGGGACTGCTACCATTGCCCGAAGTAGTCGTATCTTTGTCTTTTCCTGCTTGCGTCTGGAGTGTGACTCTTGGATCCCAGAATCTTAGGAGTGTGGTTGGGGGGGGGGGGGGGGGGAGGGGGTGGGGAAAGGTTGTATGTACTGGGAAAGCTGAGGTCTGTGTGGACTGGCGGTCTGTCAAAAGTTGTCCTCGTGGCAGACCCAACAACGTCCGTTGTGAGTGCCCACGCTGAGGTCTGTGTGGATCAGTGGCAGCCTGTCAGAACGCGTCCTCGTGGCAGACCCCACAACGTCCGCTGTTAGCGCCCGCGAGTAATTATTAGCTCTGCTAGGAGTGGGATTAACACGATACACAGTCACTGAAGCAGCTCTGAGCAGCTCTGCTATCTGACACGTGCTCCTCTACTCCCGTCCTCCTCGGGGCAGTCAATTGACATTGACGTTCTGACAGACCGCCACTGATCCACACAGACCTCAGCGTGGGCACTCAAAACGGACGTTGTGGGATCTGCCACGAGGACAACTTTTGACAGACCGCAGTCCACACAGACCTCAGCTTTCCCAGTACATACAACCTTTCCCCACCCCCTCCCCCCCCAACCACACTCCTAAGATTCTGGGATCCAAGAGTTACACTCCAGATGCAAGCAGGAAAAGACAAAGATACGACTACTTCGGGCAATGGTAGCAGTCCCTATCCTGTGAACGGAGCCACATCAAGTCATACCAAGACTAAGAAACAGTGGATCGTTTTGGGACTGGTATCATTTTCACTGAATACTCCTAATTGGACTATTAGGCGCCGGTATCTCTTTTTTGTTTTATGCTATTTTTCTAATTGTACTGTCAGATTTTTTCCAGGCTGCCTAGCAAACCACTAGTGTTCACCCCTATATAGGATATATTGTGTAATTTCTATTAGCGCTATTCTACATCACCTCTCTTTTTCTTAAGCTTTATATACTCATATAGCTATAATTTGTGGTGTTACATATCTCATACGAATCAGTACGGTGACTCTTAAACTCAGAATCACTCCATACACATATATACTAAAACAAACTATACTAACAGTGCAAACGCTGCGCAAACAAATAATAACTTTTATCTCTGTCCGGACTCCCAGTCATGGGGTATTGGCCTGTAGATCCTGGGGTGCTAGCACAATCGTTGGAGCTCATAAACAGTGTGTGGCAGGCCTGGTGCTTCACAAAGATCAAACTATGATGGTGTAGCCAGGTCCCCTGCGGTATTACCTTCTCTCCTGTATATGCGAGCGAGTAGCACTAAGGGTTGCGGTCGGTGTCGCGGTGTGATGGTTCCGCCGGTTCGCGGAGCAGGGCGCCGCCATTGTTAGGGGCGTTGCGCATGCGCAAGAAGTAGGAGCACTCCAGGACTACAGGGAGCTCGCGTCTGCGCAGTTAAGGTCCAGAAAGCCCGCGAAGGACTAGCCAATAGGGAAGGAGGATCTCTGTTGGTATCCGGAGATATATTCCGCGCGCAGGAACTACGTAGTTAGTTGGGGACTGGAGCGGCAAGGGGTAAGAGGTAGGGTGCTGGAGTCCGTGACTCCGAGCACTAGGCCAGTACTCCCCTAGGCCCCAGACAGCCCTGAGCCACGCTAGCGGAGTGTGATAGGGACCGGCCTGAAGTTAGGGACCTGCCCCTTAGCTATAAGCTAGTAAGGAACGCAGCGGACGCTGCATTTTCCACCAAGAGGTTTGGGCCTATGCTGGGTCCTAACGGGACCTATAGACTATAAGTGCGGAGGCTCCGTGCGGAGTGACTACAGCCGGTGGACATCAACCGGGTTGCCATTAAGTACAGACGACCGAAGAAGCGGTGATATTATCCACGCTGGAATTCACCTCACCATTGGAGGACATCCAGCGATCCCTTTGCGGTATAGCAGCACCCGCGGCTGGAGCCCGGGCAGGTAACACCACAACACACGTGCACCAACCAGGCCTACCATTGACATAGTGGCTGCGCAGTCACACACAAATACACCTACGCTGGTCTATGTATTGGGAGCGCAAGACATTGGGTGGGACTCATTGGACTTGAGGGTGGGATTATTGTGTGGAGACGGTAGCGTCCGCCAAGACGCATTAAGTGTGGACACCCACTGTGGTGTCCGTTATAAGCTAATCTGGAGCATACGTTGAGTTGGGTTACCTTTAGAAAGGAACCCCTGTTATTACCTGTTTTACTTCAAATGCTTAGTGATCAGTAAAGAAGTATTCGTTCTTATATGTTATTGGATGTGTTTATTGGTTGTCCTGCGAGGAACCACTCCCCCTCTGGTGGGAGCCATCGCAGGTGGAGGCACTGCATCAGTGTAAATAATATCCTTAGTATAATTGCCCCAGGTTCCCCGTGGCGGAGACTCAGCCCTCCTGCGAGCTAACAGGTGATGCACCACACATGAGTAACTATATATGTTTTCTGCACCCACGCAGTATAATCTGCGATTGGGGGGGGGGGGGGGGGAAACCCGTTACAATGGTAATATAACTGCATCTTATATCCTATGTGGGTTAGCTCACCCACTCCAACCTGGTGTAATTCCTGCACAGCTGGGCTCCCTAATCTCTCTGTAGTAGCCTCTGTCTGCCTGCTTCCCTCTGCACTGCCATGTCCTGGTCTCTGCTAGACCCTGTGGGGCCTGCTGCATGCACTGGTCCAGTGGGGTAACTCTCTCTCCCCTGCTGCATGCACTGGTCCAGTGGGGCAACTCTCTCTCTGCAGTTCCCTCTCTCTTAGGGGTCCTGCATGGACTCTCTGTGGAGAATGGGCCTGCACACCCTCACTCCCTCAGCTCACTTTCCAATTGTCACCAACTGTCATTTCACTGGCTAAGCACAGTCACATGGTCCAGGGGAATGTAATTCTTAAAGGGGCCATGTCCTGTGCTGATAGCAGACACAGGGGTTACAGCCTCATTTTTAATAAAGTCCCTCAATGAGGGCATAACCCATGGGTCACCCCTCTCTGGGATGTACTAGCAATCACTCACAAACATTTAGCTTTCTTTGACGCCAACAGGCCAGTATCTATTCAATGTCCACAACCCCCCCCAACCCCACATGTGTTACATTGAGTGGACTATCAATGACAGGCCCCCTCAATTAAGCTCTATTTGAAGCATAGCATAAACCCGGGAAAGGTCCTGACATGTTACAACCCCAACAGATGTTATTTTAAAATACAACTTCAAACACATTAACCCCTGATGCACCAGAGGGATTAAAATACCTAATATCTCATGACATTATCATGACATATGCCATGACTGACCTGGTGACGAAAGGGTCAATCGTTTTGGGAACTGGTTGCAAGGAACGTCTGAGGAGAATGTGGAAAGTAAGATAGGGAGACAGAATAGACTGTTTACCGAGAGAGAAGGGTTACTAACTTCAGGGTCATATGCCACTAACAAGATTAGACAGTTGTAGAAATAGTGGTTGAAAAGCTTTATCCTGTTTAGCTTGGCATAATATGTTTCCCATTTTCCTTATATGGGCATTACATTAGCTTAGCTGTATAACAATTGTTTAATATATCCGGTAGCTAAGATATATGCAATCTGTTTAGTGTTTTGAGGTTCAGACCAAGCTATTGAGACTAACTCATTTGGTCTGCTGGCAACTGCTTGTAATAAAGAAATCATTACTTGCTTATTCTACTTATTTTTGGACAATCAATTTTTGGTACACAATACCAAACTGCGGCTTATGTAAATCCATATAGAGTGGAGAGAAAGAGAGAACGGAGTGGACCTCAAGGGATGAGAATGTCAGGGAAGTTTGAAACCTGCAGGAGAAGAAAGAAGAATTCTCAGTACCCCACGTGGGACTAGGTGGGTGTGACACACAAGTGCCAGAAATGCATAACCACATTAAAAAAAAACGTATAATCTGTATTTATCAATGACATTATGGGTGGTGGAAAAAGTGGGTAGGTAAGCGATTAGTACAAAATGATGCTCAAACTTCTTTTATTATCACGTATAAAAGGGCGGGGGTCACTGCATGTTATTTGTACCTCTTAGCACTGCCTGAGTCCTCCAGTATCATTGTCCGTGTTTTTTTAATCTGTATTAGGACATAATAAAGCTGCTCTGGAATTATACACTGTATGCTTCTAACAACGCCTCTCACTGGGGAACCTGGCAGGTAGTGTCTGCTACATGCTAGACAAAGAATGAGGTTTCGCTCTCAGACAACGTGTTCCCAAAATGACCCGTGCAAAAAAAGCTGTTAAGAGCAGTGATGTTTTCAATATTTTGAATGACTCCTCATTAGATGTACTGTAATCACGAGACCAGCAGTGGTGATATTTGTTTTGGTTACATTTAAATGTACCTACTTGCTGCAATCATAAGCTGTGATGGTGTATCAGTGAACGCTCGGATTGTGTTCCATTATCTTTGCTGTGTTTGCTGACTTTAGAAATGGGAGTATTGTTCATTGGTAACCACACACAACCCCTTGGTATCCCTCACGCCTAAACAAATGTGTCAAGGCCCTTCCTTTACGCGAAGACTATTATATTGTATTGACGTGGAGAACTTCCGAATGGCATTGAGAGCTGTGATACAGAAAAACAACGCGGTGGAAGACGAAATCATTGACTTTTCGGCAGAATCAGTGAGTTTCATTCCTTCAGTATGGTAAGGTACAGAATGTTCTGTTTGGAAGTAATAATAATAAAACGGTGCTAATAATTTAAATATCAGAGCACTGAACTCATGCATTATTAGCTGCGTTACTACAGTAAGTAGGTATTGCATTCCCATGGGCTCAAGCCAGCAAAGCCCTGATTTCAGGGCATGCGTACAACAAGTTCTGAAGCAGTGGTGGAACTACCAGGGCCCATCACCTTCAGGGTCTCATCTTCCACCAGTCGGAACACTGTTCCTGCACTTATTTTAGTAGCCAGCAGCAGCGTTCCGGCATTTCTAAAGGTCCCTCTCTCTCCACGCACCCTCCCCTGGCCCTACCTGTGGTGCGGGGCCTTACCCGGTGATGACAAGAGGAAGCACACAAGGTGCTCCTAACATGGAATTTAGGTCACACCGTAAGTCGTGCCCAACTTCCGCAATCACCATCTGGGTGGGTGCCCTCCACTTTCGCTGCATCAGGACCCAACATATAGAAGCAGTGTTACCAAATCTGTTGTCAGGATTAAAGCCAGCAGCAGCTATGCTCATCAACATAATATATATTACTTTCATATCAGTTCTCTGCCTTGATGGCTGACAAAGACCTTCAAGTCTGTATCATGTTTCAGAGCTGCGAAGATATCTAATGTGGCATTCTTAGAGGTCAAATAAACAGAGGTGCCACCTGTCCTAAAGGTGTAGCTCAATATGTTGTACCTGGGTTTTGCAGCCTCTCTTCCTTACACACACCTAGCCCCATGGGATGTGATTGTGTTGGACTGAGAATGATTGCTTCTTTCTTCTCACTGCAAGTTTCAACTTTTATGACAGTCTCATCCTTCGAGGTGCACACTGTTCATCTTCTGTCTCCACTCTCTCTGTGCATTGCTGTCATCTAAAGGGCACCTATAGCAACCTTACATCCTTCCACTCCATGTTCCTTCCTGTCTTTGAATCCCGGTATAGATGTACTGAATCAGACATTATTGTACCTGTTAACGCAATGCATTGCATTAATGCCGATGCGTTATTAAACAGTATTTCACGTGAAAACAATGGTTAATGGAGATAAAACACAAGTTATTTATTGCGTTATTTTGTGCTTTAACTCACGTTAATGGGGGTAAAAATGTCTGCTACATCAGTGCTTCTTCCTCTCTTCACTCACCCACTCTCCTCTTAGATGACTTCAACAGCCACATTCATCACCCTAAAATTTCTAAATCCCACCACTGATTATATATATATAATACAAGAGAAAGTGCTTCTCATATACATATATAGCCAGGTCTTCCCTTGCCCCCTTACCTCTGCTACAGGCGGGGGCCGTGTTGGGGAGGTGTGAGCGGCGACGGGCTCGCCGGAGGCTCAGATGGCTCCCGGTAAAGGGCGCCGCCATGTTGTGGGTGCGGGCGCATGCACGGAGGTTCACGGATACGCAGAGGGAACCTGGCAGCCATTACAACTTAGCAAATGCGCAGTACACTAGGCACGCAAGGCTGCTATAGGGAAGGTGCTCCACGGGGACTACAACTCCCAGCAGCCACTGGGGCTGCAATAACACATGGTCTCACACAGCTAATGGGGCTGCAGCAATCCCCTGTGGCCATATAGATACATTTGGCGCATTTAGGACCACGCCAGTCGGAGCTGGGACGCTATCAGGGTAGGGTGTATGTGTGCAGGGGTCTGTGACTCCTGTACTAGGCCAGATACCCCCTTAGGCCCCAGCTAGGCCCTGGCACCCCTGTCTAGCTTGTAGTTGCTGCAGGGACAGGCCCATAGATAGGGACACTGCCCCTGTAGAATTGAAAGTGAGGGACACAGTCAGGACGCGGCTGCATCCTGATTACAGGTGGTCTGGGACCAGACACCTACAACAAAGAGACTATCTTCATGGTGGGGCACTCCAACCAGATACCACCCCACGCGAAGGCGGACACATGGCGGGCGACTTCATCGCTGGATCAGTGGATCCCATCCATCCTGTTGTTGGCGCGCCCGCATGCTGGAGCACCCGGCAGGTACCTAACTACACCAAGTGCACCAACCTTACACCTATTCTAGTGGGCAGCGCTGTCTCACACATTGGGGTGGGTGTGGGACTCTGAGGACACGGTGTTGGGAACACGGTGGGGGGTTACGGCCGTGCGAGGCCTCGAGGGTGGCTGTACCTTATTAGCGTTCATTATTAACGGTTATGATATATCTGATATAAGTGTTGTTAGTCTAAGCTGTTATTCCATACTGTGTGTGATTAATGGTTCCTGTGAGGGGCTCCTCCCACTACGTTGGGATCCCTCCCAGGTGGAGGCACCGCACCGAGACATTAATTATATCACCCCAGGCTCCCCGTGGTGGAGGCTTGAACCCTCTGTGAGCCAACAGGTAACGGCAGCAGCGGTAACCTTCTTGTTTAGGGGGAACAGGGCTACACATATACATTTGAGAGCTGCTACTAAACTATACTACCACCTGTTTCAAATAGACTATAGCACAGGATGACCATGGGAAATGATTCAGTTTGTAATATGTCATACAGTCAGGTTTACTGAAATGAATACAGTTAATCGGTAGGTTTAACCCCTTGGTTACCTTAGCAGATAATAAAGCATTGCAATGCTTTACTAGTCACTAAGGTAGCCAATGGGGGTAGGTGGTATAGTTTTTTCAATTGCATTAACCCCTTTGGTGCCTGTGGCGTACCTTGGAAATCACAGGCATCAAAGGGGTTAAGTTATTTCTACCACAGGATTCTATAATAATAGTTGTTACAGACACCTATGATACAAATGTTATTAAAGCGATCGCAATGCAGTAATTAACGGATTAAATATCGCACCCGGTAAATTATTACCGCAATCTTGATGTATTCCATCTTGAAATTGCGGCAATAACATGCAGTCATTTTTTTGTTGTTGTTGTTTTTTTACCGGGTACGATATTAACTCACTTTTAACTGGGTTGCATGTATCCAGGTCTTCATGTTTTCTGTATTGGCAAATAGCAGAATGCAGATAAAGTGGTGGTGGTGGTGGGGGGGGGGGGGGGGGTATTATTAACAAACAACTTTGTGGAATTGTTCCAGGTTAAAAAACAAAACAACCCAATTGTGTGAGAGTGTTTGCACAACGAGTACACAGCTGGAAATGTTCCAATGGCAAGCTCAGAACACTGTGTGTGACTACAAGCATGGGCCATGAGCTGCAGATGGTACCCAGGGAAGGTTACTTAAGGTTTACCATAACATAAGGCTAATATTGACACTCAAAGGCATTTGTTACTGAATTTAAAACCTGTACATGTAGTTCAGCTTCTTCCTATACAGCTGGAAACATAGAAAACATTGAATTTGACAGCAAATAAGAACTGTCTGCCCGGTTTCCTATCTACTGTTTGACAAGCTCAGTGATCATAGAACGTGGTATTGTATGAGAGTACAGAGTACTAACACACAAGCCAATAGCCTCACTTTTGCAAAAAAACATTTTTTTTTAAGAAATTGGATTTTGTTTTAGAAAAGACGCTGTTTCATTTTCTGCTATTATAGTAAATCCAGCATAAAAATGTGCTTTCTGACACCTTAATAAGATTGAGAAACCTCGCTCAAACTCTTACATCAGCAAATGATTTTGGTCGCGTGCTGCCAGGGATAAATACATAGACAAAGGGGATGCGTGTGTAGAGAACACACAGAAAGATCCCCACTAAGGCGCACCGCAGGCCTGAGTAGTATTAAATCCTGGTCCTTTAGTGCGCTAGACATACAACATAGATAATTTTATTAAGTCACTATAAAAACTTGTTAAAAAACCTTGAAGCTCCTAGTGTCTCCAACGTGTCAAACCTCTAAGTAAGGCTAGAGGTAGTATTTTGAGATAGTGTGTCTATAGCTCTTCTTGTATTCCCCTATTACTGATTGTTTTCCTCTTAGATAGTTACCTAGGTGAGGTATTAATATACCTTTATGCACACCCTATGTTAGTAAGAGGAGATGAATCAGTGATTACAGTATTGCTTTGTGTATATATATATACCTGCTATATCTCACTACTCTGTGTTTTAGAGTGGATATGCATGGTCACTAGCAAGGGGGAATCATGACTAATATGCTGGTATTGCCATAGTAACGGAGTATAGTCATATCTTGTAATTGATCATGTGTAGAATATCGAACACCCAATCTATAATTAATCTTGTTGGTAACATTTATATACACGCTGCATCCGTATATTGTGGTAACCAGTATGATTGTACAGATATATAGATAGTAATATCCAGTCAACAGCTTACCCTGTTAGTACTCACACTTAGGGTTGTACAGAGTTGAGGTATACTCTGATTAAACCCACCTAGACGTTATGGGTTCTGTCACAGTTTGCAGTACTTCCAAATAGAGTTTTTGTGTTCTGACATATTTTAAAGTTCAACGTATATAAGGGTGAGTAAGTATGTAAAGGGTAACACTGTATATCAAACAATGAACAGTGGCTATTTCACTCTCATGTCAGTTTTAATTGATAAATGTACATTTGGGTGTAATTGTATCCAGTGCAGCTAGAAATATCCTTGTATATACTGCTGATTCCAGGTGTATGGCATTGATGTTTTGTTGATGACAGTAGTATCTTCTACTAAACCATATGGTTCAGGACTGTGTCAGTAACTAATGCCAGACCATACCCCAGCAGAAATTAGGTGCTCAAATAGTTATACCCATGTTGCTGCTATAACATTGAAACAGCATCTGTGCTTGTGCCTGTGGTGTACTAGCTGATCAGACAGTCGTAGTATATTTATTTATTTTGTGGTTGTATCATAATATACTCTGGCGGTGTGTCGTCTGTTAGAACGCGCGACCTTAGTCACGTGGTGATGGCCGCCCGCATAATACCATCGCTGGTTCAGAGACCGGCACTTATATAGAATCTGGCTTGTGCCTGTATTGTATTGGTAGGTCAAACAATCATGGTATATGCAACACTGTGATAGTATCATGAAGTAATCTGGCGGTGTGCCATTTGTTTGAAAGGGCGACTATAGTCACGTGATAATAGGCGCCCGCGAGACACCGTCGCTGGTTTGGGAAAGGGCTTTTTAATGTTACGTTGTATACTATGAAGCTGTCTTAGGGCCTCATGCAGAGAGCAGCGCTATTTAAAATTGGAGAGGGGATAAAAAGAAGCTTTAATGGAGAGTTTTTTTCTCCATATGCAGAAAGGTCCGAAAACTGCATTTAGAATCCTTTCTGCATATGGAGAGTTTAAACCGGCGATATGAGCGCTGTTGAAACGTGTTGAAAAAAAAACGCGTTTTTTTTTTCTCCCCCACCGGCCGCCGACCTCCAGCTTCTTGCCAAATTTTTTTGGCAGAGGTAAATAGAGAATTTCTCTCCATGTTATTGGCGCAATCAGCCACTAGATGGCGATCGCGCCTTTCTGAATAGGGATATTTTTTCAACAGGGGAGATTTAGGTTCTCGCTGGTAGAAAGGCGAGTTTAAAAAAAAAAAAAAATGGCGCGTTTTCCTTAGCTCGCCATTTTCACCTGTTTTTAGCGCGATTTTCGCGGGAAAATGGCGAGATTTCAAATAGCGCTGCTCTCTGCATGAGGCCCTTAGTGTCTAATCACTATATATCCTCAGTAAGGAATTATACATTGATTCTGTACAAGTGCCGATTCCCAAACCAGCGACGGTGTCTCGCGGGCGCCTATTATCACGTGACTATAGTCGCGTTTTCAAACAAATGGCACACCGCCAGATTACTTCATGATACTATCACAGTGTTGCATATACCATGATGTTTGACCTACCAATACAATACAGGCACAAGCCAGATTCTATATAAGTGCCGGTCTCTGAACCAGCGATGGTATTATGCGGGCGGCCATCACCACGTGACTAAGGTCGCGCGTTCTAACAGACGACACACCGCCAGAGTATATTATGATACAACCACAAAATAAATAAATATACTATGACTGTCTGATCAGCTAGTACACCACAGGCACAAGCACAGATGCTGTTTCAATGTTATAGGAGCGACATGGGTATAACTATTTGAGCACCTAATTTCTGCTGGGGTATGGTCTGGCATTAGTTACTGACACAGTCCTGAACCATATGGTTTAGTAGAAGATACTACTGTCATCAACAAAACATCAATGCCATACACCTGGAATCAGCAGTATATACAAGGATATTTCTAGCTGCACTGGATACAATTACACCCAAATGTACATTTATCAATAAAAACTAACATAAGAGTGAAATAGCCACTGTTCATTGTTTGATATACAGTGTTACCCTTTACACACTTACTCACCCTTATATACGTTGAACTTTAAAATATGTCAGAATACAAAAACTCTATTTTGAAGTATTTTGTACACTGTGACAGAACCCATAACGTCTAGGTGGGTTTAATCAGAGTATACCTCAAATCTGTACAACCATAAGTGTGAGTACTAACAGGGTAAGTTCTTGACTGGATATTACTATCTATATATCTGTACAATCATACTGGTTACCACAATATACGGATGCAGCGTGTATATATATGTTACCAACAAGATTAATTATAGATTGGGTGTTCGATATTCTACACATGATCAATTACAAGATATGACTATACTCCGTTACTACGGCAATACCAGCATATTAGTCATGATTCCCCCTTGCTAGTGACCATGCATATCCACTCTAAAACACAGAGTAGTGAGATATAGCAGGTATATATATACACAAAGCAATAATCACTGATTCATCTCCTCTTACTAACATAGGGTGTGCATAAAGGTATATTAATACCTCACCTAGGTAACTATCTAAGAGGAAAACAATCAGTTATAGGGGAATACAAGAAGAGCTATAGACACACTATCTCAAAATACTACCTCTAGCCTTACTTAGAGGTTTGACACGTTGGAGACACTAGGAGCTTCAAGGTTTTTTAACAAGTTTTTATAGTGACTTAATAAAATTATCTATGTTGTATGTCTAGCGCACTAAAGGACCAGGATTTAATACAACTCAGGCCTGCGGTGCGCCTCAGTGTGGATCTTTCTGTGTGTTCTCTACACACGCATCCCTTTTGTCTTTCTGACACCTTGTCAGAACCAGACAGGAAATCAGGCACAGTAACACTACTTTTTATTAGCCTCTTGACATATGGATGTTTTTTTTTTTTTTTTTTTAATTTTCTTTTTATTGGTTTTTGCGTACATACATAGGACAAAAGAATAACATCAACAGTCTTAGGCAGACAAAAACTGTCCGGGACCAACGACATAAAACGGAACACATGATGGGGAGACGACCAGACAACAACACAACTGAACCAGGACAACACAGGAGAGTGGGGGGGGGGGAGGTTGGGGGGGAGGGTCCGGCGAAGAGTGGCGAGCTGTTTATTCTCACTCCGCGTCCACCAGCCGATTGCCAATTCTGCGATACCGCTCACCTATAACCGCTTGAGCGGTGACGTACCCGTCCTACCTGTTCTAACCGGGGGAGCCCTTTGGCCAGTCAGCCCATCCTGACGTGCACCAAGCCGCCCATTGAAGGAGAACTCACTTGTCTCAATCACAGCCAGATTGTAGCATCATTCACCCCTTGGATATCTGTCTGGGCCAGCCAAGGTAACCAGACTTTTTGGAATTTATCGCCAGTGTCATTAACTAAACTCGTTAACTTTTCCATCTGGCATATGAACCAAATTCTGCTCCTGATCTTTGCTATTGATGGAATTGTGTTCTGATTCCACAATGCTGCGGTCTTGCACCTCATAGCCGTTGCAAAATGTGCTATTAATTTGTTCCCCGAGCGCGAAACCTCCTTTGTGGGTTTGCTTAACAAGAACAGCCACGGGTCAAGCTGAATTTGGAGGCCCAAGAAAATCCGCTGAAGCCAATCTCTAATCTGGATCCAGACCGGTACTATTTTCGGGCAAGACCACAGCATGTGCACCAAATCCCCCTGTTCCCCGCACTGCGTGGGGCAGAGCGGGGAAGAGCCCGAAACAGATTTAGCCAGTCTAACTGGGGTGAGATACCATCGCAACATAACCTTATATGAGTTCTCCTTCAATGTCGTGCAGATGGAACTACTGGCTGCGGCTTTAAAAATCACTGTCCAGTCCTCATCTTCAAGTGTGCCCTGTAAATCTGATTCCCATTGAGCCATAAATCTGGGTTTGTCAATGTCGTCCTTGTCAGCACCGACCACTTCTCTGTACAACGCAGAGATCAGTCCCCGTGTGTCTGTACCTCTCACGCAGAGCCTTTCAAAATTTGTTAACGGTGGTCTCACCGGGTGTGTATTGTAAAATGCTCGAACCTGGAGGTACCTAATAATTTCTGTGTTAGGGATGTCCGTTTCTGACTTTAATAGCTCAAATGATTTAATGGTGTTACTACCCTCCAGGTCCTTCAACCTTCTAATCCCTAATTTCCGCCACAACGGGAAACTCTTGCCCGCTAGTCCCGGAGCAAAATCTGGATTACCATACAAGGGGGCCATGAGTGTGTGTTTGGAGGTCACGAGCAATTACTTTTAGAAGTCTCCCAGACCGAGATCGAGTTGAGCACAGAGGTGAGAGGCTTGATTATATCCTTTACCCGTGTCCTCGGGTACCAGATTAGGTCCCTGAGATCCAGCGGAGCGTATGCCTCCCTCTCCAGTGCCACCCACCTCCGAAGCCCAGGGTCACCGTGCCATTGCGTGATTTGGCACAATTGCGCCGCTTTGTAGTAGGACATAATTTTCAGGACAGCTAGACCCCCTGCCTCCTTAGGTTTCTGCATCATTTTGGCGTTTATCCGTGGTTTTTTTACCCTTCCATATAAATTTCGAGATCGATTTTTGAAGCCCTGTAATATCTGCATATACCACGGGTATCGGGAGAGTTTGGAACAGGTATAGAATCCGGGGTAGGATGTTCATCTTGACACTATAAATCTTACCCATCCATGAAATACCATATGCTGCCCAGTCTTGTAACTCCTTTTTTAAAATCTTCAATAGGCTGGATATTTTAATAGATATTTTATGGAGGTGGGTCGCCACTTGAACTCAAAGTTGAGTTCGATCAGCTTCTCCATCTCTCGGGGGATGTTAAGGCTTAGTGCCTCTGATTTTGTCTGATTTATTTTGAACCCCGAGATCCGGGCAAATCGCTCTAGAAGCTCGAACTGGTTAGGTAGCGAGGTGAGCGGTTTAGTAAGGGTCAGAATAATATCATCTGCATACAGAGCCACTTTGTGTTCTTGCAAGTGGATTTGTACTCCAGAGATATTCGGGTTGTTGCGGATCTGGGCTGCTAGTGGTTCGATACATAAGGCAAACAGCAAGGGCGATAACGGGCATCCTTGTCTCGTACCACTTTTAATTTGAAACAGCTCTGAGGGGAACCCCTGGTGAATCACCCTCGCTGCCGGAGCATTGAATAATGCTTTTATTGCCCTTAGGAATTTGCCTCCAAACCCAAATGCCCCAAGCGTGGACTCCAAGTATGGCCAGTCAATCCTGTCAAAGGCCTTCTCCGCATCTAAGCTTAAGACTAAGCTCCAGACCCCGTTAGCTTCCACAAAGTCAATTATGTCTACAATCCGTCTGGTGTTGTCGGCCGCTTGTCTATCTTTAACGAAGCCAACCTGATCCGGATGGATCAGCCTCGGCAGGATGACGCTTAAACGGTTGGCCAGTAATTTGGAGTAAATTTTGACATCTGTGTTAATCAATGATATCGGCCTGTAACTTTGGCAATTTGTGGGATCTTTGTCCCCTTTATGGATCAAGGAAATCGACGCCTGGAGCATTTGCTCAGCGAAGGGCTCCCCGGCTAGCACTCCGTTGAATAACCGGAGCATGTGTGGAGCTAGAACTCCTAAGAATTTTTTATAGTATAGGTTGGAGAACCCCTCCGGGCCTGGGGCCTTAGAGGGCTTAAGACTTTTAACCACTGCCGCCAACTCTTCCCTTGATAAATCGCTCTGTATTGCCTCACGCTCTAGGCTATCCAGGTGTGGCAGATCTGTGTCTGCTAAGAATTTCCGCAGTTTACTGCTTGTCTTAGCGTTGTGGACCACCTTCTCCCCATTGTATAGCTGTGCATAAAACTTTTTAAACTCTTCCACTATAATTTTGGGGTTAGAGGATAACTTCCCCTCTGCTGTCCTGATAGAGTGTATATTGAAATTTGGCTTCCTATTTCGGAGTCTGGTGGCTAGCATTGTGTCCGGTTTATTAGCTTTCTCAAAGAACTTCCTCTGCGTCCAACTCAAATCCCTCTCAGCCCGAGAGGTGAGGAGGAGGTTAAGCTCAACTCCTTTAAAGTGTCCTCTCTACCCGATCGGCTATGTGGTGCAGAGAGCTCGTGTAACCTCTGGTATAGCTGAGTCAATTTGGCCTCCCTTTGTTTTTTTCTTCTAGCTGCTATCCCTATCAAAACCCGCCTCATCGTGGCCTTGTGAGCCTCCCACAATGTTGTGTGGGATTCCACACTACCGAGGTTGGTCTGAAAATACCGCGAGATTTCTTCCTTAACTAGTTTCTCAATATCTGGTGTTTTAATCAAAGATTCATTGAGTTTCCAGTTTGCTCCTGAGCTAGCAGGCCTAATTTGCATGCATCTCAGCTCTATCGACGCGTGATCCGACCATGTAATGTCATGTATTTTGGTGTCGGAAATTTGTGGGACCATTCTTCTAGAGACAAAAAAGTGGTCGATCCTGCTGTAACTGTCATGGGGATGGGAGTAGAAGGTATAGCTACGTTCTCCTTGGTGCTGTTCCCTCCAAATGTCTATTAGGCACCCCTGTCTCAGTCCTTTCAACAGAGGACCGTTACCTTCTCTCCTTGTGTTCTGTAGTAGCGGGGATCGATCCATTCGTGGGTCGATAACTTTATTAAATTCCCCTGCTACAACTACGTTCCTTTCCACCCAGCGTTGGAGCATCTGAAAAAATTCTTCGAAGAACTGCGATTCTCCCACACCCGGCGCATACACGCATGCCAGGGTCAACTTGCTCTGCTGCAGGAGGCCTACCAGGATGAGGTATCTCCCCTGTGGTTCTCGCTTCACTTTCTCTACTTGGAAGGGGGACTTATTATGGAATAGTATAGCTACTCCTTTTTTCTTTTCCTCTGCCGAGGACATGAACACTTGTCAGAAATGCTTATCCAGGAACTTTGGGCTGCTATGGATACTAAAGTGGGTTTCTTGAAGGAAGACTACATCTGCCTTCCTACGTCTAAATTCGGAGAAGGCAACCTTTCTCTTTTTTGGACTATTACACCCCTTAACGTTCTGGGAAAGAAATGTTACTGCCATGTCCTAATGTGTTTTGGGTGGGTATGTCTACGGTGTCGTTCGTGCCTACCTAGGTGTAGCGTAGATTGGTGACCGCTTCGTCGGCGTTGGTGGTAGCTGCGGTCCATGCTTCTTTCGCCATGGGGGTCTAGGATAGGGGAAGGAAGGAACACAAGGAAAAAACAAAGGGAACAGATATAAACAAATAGAACCTTATTGATCCCGCAGGACCTCTGGTTCGCTGCCAGGGAAAGACTCTCCCCATCTGGACCACCCTCCCTCCCGGTCCAGATCCATGGCCCAGGTACCCGGCCATGTGTACCCGGGACTATGACGGGGGTGCCGGTTAGACCCACACCCCCGCCCCCGACGCACATACCTACGGACAGGTTGGAGGTATGCCCCCCCCCCGTCGGCAGCAGCGACTATTAATACCAAACTCGAACCTTAATATTATTTCTAACTACCCCCCTCCCCCCCTCCCAACTTCTGTAATATGAAACTCAGCCCCAACCTCCTTATCACTCCGGGACCCATTACTCCCCACTAGCCAAGCTAACTGCGACCAAACCAAGCGCCCCCTCCTATGATCCCTGTCCCTAGGACCCCACGTTGCTCCGTGTCCCCCTCCGCTTTCCCGCCCGGCTCCCTTCAACCTTGCTATGTGCCCTTGGTGTTCGTATGCCTCTAGCAGCTCCTAAAGCTACCCCCCACATCCCCGCGACTAACTGGTACGCTTGCGTAGTTGTCCCCTCCTATTGTTCCGGGTCCTTCTCCCCTGCGTCCACGGCTTTCTGGTTGAAGTGGCCGCTTTATTCTCTCCCCCTCCCCACGCCCCCCTATGTACGCCTCCCCGGCGGCGGAGTTCGCGTGCCCCCGCCGGAGAGTGCCGCGTCACTGCCGGTCCTGGAAGCCCCCCGGGATTCCGTCCTCGCTCTCGCGATCTCTGCAGAGAGTTCTGGCCTCGCGAGACCCTGCCGGGTGACGTCATCAGGGTGGGCGAGGCGAACTCATTCGGAGGCAGGCCACCAGAGGGAGAGGGTGGAGCAGAAGGCGGTCCAAGGCATCGGAGCAGTCTTTCGCGCCGGAATCATCGCCGCCATGAAGATTTTCATGCCGGACTTGCTTCTTCTTCACAGGTAAGCCTCGGGCGGCCATTTTAGAGGACTATAATCCATTTTTCCCTTTGCGTGGGGTAGCCCTAATTCCCGCCGGCTTGTAACGTCTGATAGAGTCAAAGACAGCCCGAACTGTGGGTTGGTGCTCAGCCAAAACAAGGGCGAACCGGTAAAGATTTATTAACAACTTTGGCGGCCCATAGCCGCAACTTCAGCTCCTTAGAGGCTGCTTACGAGCTCCTGGCACCCTCGCCCGATTTCTCCTTTCTTTTGTCCTTTGAGGAGGTGGACACCGTCATCCAAGGCGCATCTTCTAGAACTAAGAACACCCTCAGAGAATCCATGCTCATACCTGCCCCAAAAACACCTGTAGAGATGGACACTATACAAGTGCCTTTCATTACGCAATATAATAAAGATGCCAGTAAGATTAATAGAATCCTTAATAACCATTGGCCGGTACTCAAAAATGATCCTATTTTGGGGGAACATTTGGCGGACAGAGTAAAAATGGTTTATAGGAGAGCACCTAATATTAAAAATTTCTTGTCTCCGAGTGCTTTAAGAAACACCAAAGCCAAAAAGCACACTTGGCTAGATCCCCCCAAAGGATTTTATGAATGTAAAATGTGCACTGCCTGCCAGCATAGTTCCAAAGAAGTATACAGTTTCAAATCTAATGTAACACAAAAATCTTATAACATTAAACAGCACTTGAACTGTAGATCCAGTTATGTCATATACCTTGCGGAATGTGAGTGTGGCTTACAATACATTGGTAAGACCATACGCCCGCTTAGAACGCGCATACTAGAACATCTGGGTAATATAAAACGTAAACTCACAACCCACAGTGTTTCAAATCACTTTTTATTGACACATAGCTCCAATCCTGCTAGCTTCTCATTCAAAGCCATAGAGCAGGTTTTGCCCCATTGGAGGGGGGGCAATAGAGACTTGAATCTAATTAAGAGGGAATCATTCTGGATGTTCGAGCTTAAAACCGTTTCCCCCCAAGGTTTAAATCTTGAGTTCGACATAAAACCTTTTTTGTGAATGATTCTAACATGCCTCTCTTTTCTCCACCAGATAAACTGTATTACTATGTCTGCTAAGATATATGACTAGCTCAGTTTATTTAGGGGTTAATCTTGTTGTAACGGTTAATTTAATTTATTTTAATTATTTTAACTATTTTAACTATTTTTACTGTGTGTATATCGTTAATTTAAAGTTTATTTTATTAAAATCAGTTTTGGAGGACTCATATATGTATGATATGAGTCTTATAATGATTGTCTGTTTACACTCATATATGTATGATATGAGTCTTATAATTATGGCTTGTTCACACCTGTAATCTCTGTTTTAATTACGCATCACGACCACCATACTTTATTGTAAACCAATGGGATTTGAGCGTAGCGTATATAATACTCTTAGAATATGTCAGCCATACACTCCTGAAGAAACCGCAATACGGAGAAACGCGTAGAGTGAGGCTGATGAGAAAACTCCCACAGGATCGGAGTCCCCCAGAGCAGATGACGTCACTTCCGGTTTCCGGTTTGGGTGAGACGCACCGGTGACACGCACGCCTGCCGAGGCAGAGGGGGGGACTGAGAGAGCAGCTCATTCATTGCTGAGATCCAACCTGTGTGATCTAAACGCTTATTACCTTTTTATACCATGTGAGTGTATTGCATATATACTTACTTTTAAAGAGATTTTGTACAGTCTGCACTATGTCCGTTTTATTATTCACTTAAGGTCTCCAGCACTTACCATTCCACTTACCTGTCTGACGGTCCAACGGGCTGCCACACATAAAGAAACCTTTATGGGAACATTGCTCACTCTACACTTGTGAGTATTTAGCACACTGCACCTTGATATTAATCACATATCAATCACAATACTGCACCATCAGGGAATTTTCTTCTGTTTTTACATGACCTTGCGCTTCCTGATGACCTTCACCTCTTCGCAGCCCGTGGCGGGCCTGTCTCTTGATTCTCCGGGTGGGCCACCTCTGTAGCTACTTTGATTCCCAGCTTCTTTAGGAAGGTGGACCCCTCGGAGGGGTGCTTCAGCACATGGGAACGGCCATTCTTGATCAACACTAGTGCGAACGGGAAGGCCCACCGGTATCTTATATCGCCGTCCCGCAGCTCCTTAGTTAAGTGCCCCACCGCCCTTCTGTGTGCGAGAGTGAGAGGAGATATGTCCTGGAACACGGATAGTGTGATCCCCTCAAAGGTGATGTGTGGGGTTGCTCTAGTGATCCTACACACCTCCTCCTTTGTTTTAAAGTGGTGAAGCCAGAGGATGACATCTCGGGGAGGGTTTGTGGGCAGAGGCCGTGACCGCAGGGCCCTGTGGCATCGGTCCATTGATAGTTCGGCTTCGGATTTGCCCGGCATCCATCGGCTCAGCAGGGCCTCTGGGTCTAGGATCTCCTCAGGGATCCCCCGAACGCGCAGGTTGTTGCGCCGGTCCCTGTTCTTGCTGTCTTCCTGCCGGGCTTCTAGCTCTTTGACCCTCGCCTCTAGTGTCCCCAACCTGGTGTTAGACTCTTGGTGGCACCTGGAGCTGTCCTCCATGTGTTCCTCCAGTTCGCTTGTGCGGGTGCCGATTTGAAGTATGTCCCTCCTGAGCCCCTCCACCTCCCCTCTAAAAAAGGTCTTTAAATCTGTTAGGAGTCTCGCTATTTCTTTTTTAATGAGCTTAGATTGCCCTGTGGATGTTCCTTCCGCCTCGTGGGCTGAATCGGAGTCCGACATTGCGGAGTGCTCAGCAGCCCCGGCCTTTCCCGAGCCCGTGAAGTACGCGCGTACATCAGTTTTGCGCCGGGCCTTCTGTCTCGTTGCTGCCATGTCCCCTCCGGAGGCTGCGTTATGTCCTGTGTGATATCTGGGGTCTTTAGAGGGTATTTGAAAACATTAATCTGCCGATGGGTGGTGGAGCTCTGAATTTACACCGCCATCCCAACCCGTCGCGCATGCGCCTGTCGACATATGGATGATTTTAACTGACAGTGTGTTAGTATATCAGACTTTTGTGTTGGCAGATTTTGTGTATTCATTTAACCCCTTTGCTTGATGAGGGGCCAGCAGTGCATTGGACAAGCCACCAGCTAGTCTCCCAATACTTGTTTACCTCCCAATACATTGAGACTTGTGAGTCCAAGTTAGAAGGAAGTAGCCATGGGTTGTAAATAAGTAATGTTGGGATCAACAGTAACGATTCCCCCAGGTTTTAATGACCAAACCTAAAGCCCAAGAACCATATTTACAAGGCGGTGCCTCCGACACTGGGAGGCATCATCTGGCCCATTTCAGTGAATAAGCCACAAAGTGTCTTCCGCACCAGCAGCTGTTCTGTGGCATAGCACTGCTTAGGAAACACGAGTCTAAAGGGGTTATTCATGTTAGGGGACACAACACACGAATACACCTGTTTCTGCTTTTGTGGTGCTGCTGCCATCACATTCAAAACAAAACCATTATAGCAACTAAATTGAGTGTGCAGTGTTGTTAAATACGCATGTCCACTGGGTTTGACCATATGGAAATTAATTACAGTACCTAATTAAGAACAACCTATGTATTGGGTATTAAATAGTGACCCAAATGTAGTTCCATTACCAGCAGTCATATTGTTTTATCTCAACTCACTAAGTACTTTGGGGGTGCAAGATAAGCTTTGTCTTTAACGAAAAAGGCCATAGAGTAGAGAGATTACACCTTTAAGCTAAAAAGAAAGGATACCTGGCCATATCTACTAAGTGATGCTAAGTAATGATGTCTCGTGATCTAGCACTGCTTTGTACTAGTGCTTTGTAATTTGTACACCAAGCAAAAAGTGCGTTGTACTTTGTGCTGTGCCCTATATAAAGTATTAATATACAAAGAACATACTAATGCAGATCATTTTCATGGTTTATTCAAACATGTTTTGATTCTTATACTTAAAACATACAGAACACCTACAAGCTCAAATTGAACCCCCAAAATACCCACAAAATATATATAAGCATATAAGTTTCACAAAAGGAGTGCTACTGATCATGGCAATATAATTTAAAACCAGAGACATAACATAAAACACAGACAAAGCTCAGTGCACATCCAGAAAAACTTATATACTACTTATACTTATACTTATACTTAAAACAAGCAGAATCCTGAGGACATTCTTAATTTAAGCCAGGCTGTAAAACTACTGCTTGAGAAAGCGCCTCTTTGGTGCGAAACGTGTGGGAGGAGATTTTATCTCTGTTTTTATATTTTGTTTCGTGTTTTTTAGCACGTCATAAATAGTTTTTCTCATTTTTCAATACCCGGTGAGTTCCTTTTCCTTGGGGTTTGCGGTCACTACCAATCCTTTTCTCTTTCTTCTGTAAAACTTCAGGTACACACAAGCATAATTGCTTATCAAAATCAAACGAGTGGATTAACACACAATATTACAACAGCACCTCCCACCCCCGTATTAGAACGTCAGTCGCACAGTAAGTCTGCTTTTACAGCAGAAGGAAGACTTTAGCGCATATTCACAGTGCGATTCCACAGCCAGTAGAGTCCTTACAGCTCCATAGGTGTCTCTCGGCACCACAAGATGGAATCGCACCATTTAGTTAATATGGGCCTCGATGATGTTATATGTAAATTAAATATTAGTTTACCCAAGACACCATCCATACGGTTTTTTTTTTATGCTAGAAGGTTTTCTTGGCACTCTACAATATCTTCATAGACAACATGAAATAGGACAACATAAACCCTGTCCTATTTCTGTAGAAGCGCTTAAGAGACCACCGTGCCTTCATCTGGAAACATGCGCTCGATCCATGTCTAACCAAGCACACATTTCCATTTGCAATGTCACTTTCCAATGCTGCCAATATGTAATCTTCCTGAAACAGAAGTGCATTCTAAGTGTGACAAATGAGGTTGAGAGCAGTTTAGTAAATTGAATGAAGATTGCACTCGGAAGCCAAAGTTTGTAGGCAGCCAAGGAAGCATGTTTAAATTAGAAATGTCTGAAGATCTGTTTCAAGCGCACTAATTGTATCTTGTCCGTTTAAACCTGTTTAACCAGCTGTATCATGTGCTCTGATTATTTTCATGACTGTGTTACTAAGTGTGAAGAGACAAACACACAAAACCACCCAGCTTCATATTCTACTCACAGATTCCTGTTTCATTGGGACCCAATTTATCAGTACGGCCGAGATAGAAAAAAGCGATCCCCTTTACAAGCGGCGAAAGAATACCAAAGAATGTTATGCCATTTACATTGCTGTTATTGTAATAGTTACATAGTTACATAGTTACATAGTAGATGAGGTTGAAAAAAGACGTACGTCCATCAAGTTCAACCTATGCTAAATTTAGACAACAGATACTTTATCCTATATCTATACTTCCTTATTGATCCAGAGGAAGACAAACAAAAAACCCCAGAGTCATATCATCCAATGATATCTCATAAGGGGAAAAATAAATTCCTTCCGGACTCCAAGAATTGGCAATCGGATTACTCCCTGGATCAACATCCTCCCCATGTTTGCTTACAGGCATACCCCGGTTTAAGGACACTCACTTTAAGTACACTCGCGAGTAAGTACATCTCGCTCAATAGGCAAACGGCAGCTCGCACATGCGCCTGTCAGCACGTCCTGAACAGCAATACCGGCTCCCTACCTGTACCGAAGCTGTGAGCAAGCGGAGAGACTATAGAGCCTGTTACAGATGCGTTATTTACATCAGTTATGCACGTATATGACGATTGCAGTAAGGTACATGCATCGATAAGTGGGGAAAAGGTACTGCTTCACTTTAAGTACATTTTTGCTTTACATACATGCTCCGGTCCCATTGCGTATGTTAATGCGGGGTATGCCTGTATTTGTTATATCCCTGTATACCTTTCCTTTCTAAAAAAGATGTTCAACCTTTTTTTTGAACAAATCTATTGTATCTGCCATCACAGTCTCCATGGGTAATGAATTCCACATTTTAACTTACTGTAAAGAACCTTTTCCTTTGTTGCTGGTGAAATTTCCTTTCCTCCAACCTTAAGGGAGGGCCTCGAGTCCTTAGTACTGCCCGTGGGATGAATAGTTCTTTTGAAAGCTCCTTGTATTGTCCCCGAATATATTTGTATATAGGTATCATATCCCCTCTTAGACGCCTCTTTTCTAATGTAAATAAATCTAATTTAGCTAGCCTCTCATAAGTTAATTGTCCATCCCCTTTATTAATTTGGCAATGCTCAGTAGGATTTAAAACGTAGCTTTTAATCTATAATAACTTAATAAGGGACCTATGATAAAGGGTTGACCACAATCACCTAAAATAAAGTTAAACTATTTTTTAAAAAAGATCACTTGATCTGTATTGTGTTGTGTAGATAGTGTGTCAGTTTTTTTGTGTAACCAAGTGTAAAGAAATATTTTTGAGAGTTGTTTGTGTCCCAATACTTCTATTTTAGTAATAAAACATAGGACACAATGTAGTTAGAGTAGCTACTAGTGTATCTATAGCCCCCTTCAACGTATAAACTCACCTATTCAGGATTTACAGTATAAAGATGTCATAGTTTCAAGCTTCTGTGTCCAAGAATGCATCTTTGTAGTGGCTGTTCTCCAGATGTTGCATAGTTACATTGTTACATAGTAGATGAGGTTGAAAAAAGACATTTGATCATCAAGTTCAACCCATGCTAAATTTAGACGATAGATACTTTATCCTATATTTGTATTTACAGTATTTTGTATTTGTAGATATGCAAAGTGTGTAATTATGCCTCAGTAGTTTACTGTGTACTGTATAAACACTTGTTTTAAAGCAGCAAAACAAACAATCTTATATGTTTTTTTAATTTTTTTAATAAATCAGTTCTGTAGTATTAGATAATACTGTCTCCATTTTTTTCCCTCCTAATATCATTTTTAATGATTTTCTTAATGTACTGATCATCCTTTGGTTGCTACAGCAACCATTTAGAAAGTCAAGCCCACTTCCTCTTTTGAAACGGGCTCTGCCCTTTGGCAACAAAGTATCACAAAAAGATACGTTGCTGTGTTCCAAACAGCGGACTGTCTATTGCTCTGAAAGCTGTAACAATAATGTGTTAGACTTAGTAATATAATGTTACATATCAGCTGCAGCATGTCACAGACTGCAGCATAATGGTGGAAGGCGGCCATATTGTTAGGCACACAATCAGGATCTTTACAGATTTATTACAGGAGCACAAACGATTGCCAGCTTACATAAGAATGTAGAATTATACATTGCCACATGATTTTCATATAAAAAATAATAAGAAAAAAAGGGGGAATGTAGTAGGGCTGCTTTAAGTATATAGATATCTACAGTACAATGTCGCAGGTACTGTATACAGCTTAGTATCTGAAGCTACCTTTCACTAAGACATTACCTTCTCAAACTGGTCAAATTGGGGTACTACAAGTCTATAAGGGAGATGGAGGTTAGTAAAGAAGTAACATTTTTATATACTGTAGGTCAAGAATAATGCCTAACAAAGCTTCTAAATACTGTCCGACATGTCGTCCTCTAGAACTGCCATGTCTAGCTGTCTAAAAACAAACCTTGTGAACATCACTTCTCAGAGAATGACCTTCAGGGACATCAAAACTTAAACCCCTTCTTCCCACCCCACTTTCTTAGCCGTGCAGTTACATTCCCAAGCTCAAACTGCCCCCATGGGGTAGCGCATGACACTGGTAGTATTTCTATAAAGACTTCCTTGGGGGTCCTTGCTTAAGCTTGTGCCCTAGATCCCTGAAATAAATTGTAGCACCTTCTGTCTTCCTCTAATTGTGGTTAGGTGACAAAAAGTACCGAGACCACTGGGTCAGTCCCAGCTCCTCACAACAATGTGTCTACCTAATCTGCATCCAGGGTAGGAAGGGAGCGATAAATCAGGAACACCCCAAAAAAGAATAAACATATAATGGTGCAATAAAATCACGAATATGGGCAAAAAGAAAAACTTGGCTCATATGAATTACCTACTTACAAAAAGTAGGTCAAGAATCAACGTGTTAACAGGGAACAGGGTTGCAGGAACTCGGGAGGGCTTGCACTGTGGATCAACTTATGAGGAAAAAAGAAGAAGAAGCAGGCACACGGTCTTACTCAAAAGGAGGTTTAATATGCCATAAAGTCCAACGTTTCGGCAGTCAAATACTGCCTTTCTCAAGGTGAAGACCGTGTGCCTGCTTCTTCTTCTTTGTACTGGAACATTTGGGACTACAGGAGCTCCCCAGGACCAGCGCACCGGCAGCTCAGTACCCCACCTCTATTACCATTGATATTGAGTGCGTGTCTCATCCTCTGTCAACTCATGAGGAAACACCGCAGAAAAGAGACCATAGTGCAGACCAGCAAAAAGGTTTATATCACAATAAAAGGTAAGGAATGTACTCACAATGTGTACAAGTAAAATAGCCACATAAAATAGTGAAGCAGTAGATCTCACGCCAGAGAAGTTGTGACCGGACCGTCTCTCCAATACTCCCGCAGTCAGACAGTGTTCGGGTGGCGTCTGACGTCACATCCGTTGAGGCTTGACAGCTTCCGGTAATGCGGGGAAAGAAACAGGTACGCAGTACAGCGGTCTCCTCTCCTCTGGAACGGGGATTACTGCACAGGAAATGGAAGCTCTACGCGTTTCGCTGACTGGCGTCAGCTTCATCAGGAGCAGTATTCCTAATCTGCAACATGCAGAAAACGAGCACCCTGGAGAAAACAAACTGTTTGGTTTTTCGGAGTCACGGGCAACAGATTGTTCCCGCTAGATGTTATTTTTTCTAAACATGTAATTTTTGTCATAAACTGTTTGTTGGCTATATGTGGGGGAGAGTGTTCTTGGTTAGAAAGCAGGCAGTGGTAAGTGTTCTGCTGCTGCTGCAACATGCAGTATGGCAACTTGTTTCAAACGGAGTCTAACAGGAAACGATAACTACAGATGTAGACCTGAAAGAAACATTAAAAAGCGGAGCAGGAGAGCTTATAAAAAGAAACACATTCCCTCTTCATGTTGCAGCATCCTCTATGCCAGGGGTGCGCAAACTTCTGGAGCTGTACCCCCCTGCCCGGGAGCTGCAGCGTTCGCCCCCTCCCCCACTACACAAGGACACGGCGTCAAATGACACCGCATGCCATGTGACAAAGGCCTCACACCTCACCCGACATTTCATTTAAATGCCATGGGGAAGAGCACGGGGTCTCTGTAACCGCCGCCCCCCCTAGAAATTCTCGCACCCTCCACTTTACGCACCACTGCTCTATGCACCCTCACTGATCCCCCCCCCCCACCCATTGGCTAAACAGCACTTACTTTTGTTATTTAACACTTTATAGAGCTGGGCAATAATAACGAACCATCAATATTAGGCGTATCCCTTATAGAGATGGCAATAACTGCAAGGGTGCTCTGAATCTGAAGCAACTCGCACCGTAGCTTCCCTAGAAGAATCCCCCGTTGAGTGTCACTGATTTTGTGTGACCAAAGATAATAATCTGAGAAGATCTATGTATAAAGATGCAGTTTGCTCCTTGGCACAGTTTTATTTGGTGTTAATTTACACTGGTGGCAAATGTAAAAATGTCTTACATGATAAGCTGATGTATTGAGCATAGAGATTGTTACCCCGGACATGGAAGTTTTAAACGATGCAATGAGCAAGAAAAACTGTGGCAGTCATGGACCTGAATTTTTAACTTATTCGCAGCCGAAGGGACCTGTAACACATGACATTTGTTCTTTGCCCCTTCCTTAAACCCACAACTTCCCAAAAAAACATAGACATCGTAACTTGGGTTCATATTACCCCATTCTGCCACTTATCTTGTAAACCCATATTAAATATATCCAATGCTATTTCCGAGATGCACTCTGTCCTCACGACGGAGGCCCTCCTACTCACATTTCAATTCTTTATGCCACACCGTCACACACCCCATTGATCTCACCTGTTCCTATCAACTGCCTTTCTATGCTGAGCCCCCTTCAGACCCGTCTTGGAATAATCTCAGACAATACTAACACTGAGACCGAAAACAATACTGAAAACTGTGCCACGCCCTTTCTAATCCCATTCACAAGGTCAACGGAATGCACTTGTCTCAGGTCGTTCCCTCTAATATGCGCCACCAGAATATCTGGGGCTGCCCCCTCCGTTTTATCCTGTAAAACCACAGTAAGGATATTCACCCAACACATCCCCCAATACCCCAACCAGGAAACTCTGCACCTATCCCTGCGAAACCCCAGCAACTTTCCATACTGCGTATGTTTTTCTCTCTTCTTCGCCCAATGTACATGTATGTCCCCACAGATCCATGACCTCACAGAATGGTCATCTAAAACCACAAGTAAATAACAAGAAAAACCCGCTCAAATCCTACTCAAACTCCAAAATGTAATGCATCAGATGCATTCTAGTTTAACTACGAAACCGGCCCAACTTCCATCTCCCAATCCTCCTTATAACCTTCTGCCCCAAACCCAAATGGACCACCTCCATTGCTGAACCAAGCCAAAAAGAGCGAGAGCCAAACAAGCCCTTACCCAGCCCAGTGCATTCTAGCCTAACCTTAGCCTCACCGACCAATTCCTCCACTCAGTTATACAAAAAAGGAAATTGGAAACTATGCCCTAAACAGTATCACCTTATATTTGGAGAAACAAACCTTGATCGCTTCCAAAACGACTCCCAGCACCCCGGGGGAAACCAGCGTCCTTCAATTCATCGTAGAATTTTCTCTCCTCATCCACCCACCAATTTCTTCACCAGAAAATATTTAGGTGGGTCTTTCCAGCCTTACAGGCCCAGAAAGAATACGATCAGCTGTTGTTCTACTGAACTGTCACTGAACCTAGCCAGCAGGAAACCTACAATAGCAATACTCTTCTGAATCCACTCCCCCTTGCCATGGCAATGAGCCCTCACATACTCCACTTATGTCGCGGGTGCTATCGACTTCTTTACCACCTCCATCAATCCTGGTCAAAACAAAGAAAGTTTCTTCCTCGACAAAGCATTCACTTTGTTTTCTACCCTGGGTACATGAGAGGAGAGATATTCCTTTACAAGCACCTTGACCTCAAGAGCCTCAATAATCTTATCACTGACTGGGAATTGGCCGATAATACGTTCACCTCATCTATCACGCCCAAGCCATCCGACTGAACCATGACATTTCTATCCCGCAGCTTTCCCCACAGCTCAACTGTCACAACCACCGGGACCAGCTCTAGAAATGTAAGGTTCCTTGTCAACACATCTCAGCCCAGGCCGTGGTCCATTACTCCGCACCCCACTTTGTGTCTACCATCATCAGCATTGTTGTCCTTCCTAGCAGCCTCTTTTCCTGCCACTTCACTGTGACAAGCGGGGTCCGTCATCTTTGAAGTCGCGCATGCGCAGTGCGAGGCTTGCGCATGTGCAGTGGCCTCAACCTTTGCTGCGGCCATTACAAGAGTGGGGCGCATGTGCAGTGCACCAGAAAAGCGGTGGACATTACAAGTTAAGCTCCGCAGGGGAACTACAGTTCCTAGCATCCCCAGGAGCTGCGAGTCACAGGGGCAAGCACAGCCAATAGTGTGGCAGGATTCTCCTGCTGAGATAAAGATACATTTGGCGCGCTGGCAGACGCGCTTCAATCGGGAGCTGGACAGAAGAGGGTAAGGTAGTGTCTTGGGTGCCTGTGGCCCTGAGACTAGGACTAGAGTCCCCCCATCAGGCCCCAGCTAGGCCGCAACTCCCCATCAGCTTGTGGGTGCGTTAGGGAATAGCCCCTCAGATAGGGGCATTTCCCCATTAGCCAAATAGTGTCAGGGATACACCAAGGACGCCGTGCAGTGATGTGCATCCTGTGATCTGGCATCAGACCACCACCGCAAGTGAGAGACTATCAAAGGTGAGATACTCCAATGGGAGTTCACCCCACGCAGAGGTGGACATCTTTATTGGATCCGACGGATCCTTTCATCAGTCGGCGGTACCCGGGTGCTGGAGCGCCCAGCAGGTATCCACCTCAACCAGTGCTCCAACGGCCACATAAACATTCTGTGGGTAACACTACCACACACTTTGGGGTGGGATCAGCTCTATGGACACTGGGTGGATAGGTGCCCAGGGCCCTCAGTACTATGGGGGAACCTCACCGGGGTGTGTATACGGTGGTGGTTGGACAGTGGGGCACTGTGTGGGTACGGCCGTGCGAAGCCCTGTATGGTTTTGGTGTTATCAGTTAGTGTTATCAGTAAAGATCAGTTATATAACTGTGTGTATAATTATCCCTTACTGTGTGTTCCTGGGAGGGGGATATCCAATTGCACTTGGATCCCTCCCAGGTGGAGCCGCTGTCACCAGGTAGAATCAGGTACACCCCAGTCTCCCTGCAGCGCAGGATCAGGCCTCCTGTGAGCCAATCAGGTAACGCACCACACATAGTTTCCCTAGACATGGGGGAAAGGGGGCTACGCCTACAACTTATTCTCATGCAATTGTCTTGCTATAAGTTCTCATTCATGCATTTTAATAGAATAAATGGATTTCTAACATGGACCTTCTAACACTATGGCCCAGAAACACCACAGGGTGCTAAGCTTTAGCACGCCTTTTGCTCCTATTCATCTGACAGGGAGTACAGGCTTAAATCCCTTTTGTGGATCAGAGCCTCCGGCAGGTAACAGAAATGCCAAGGCTATCCTTCTGTGGAGTAAGCCAGGGGTGCGCAAACTTTTTTTGCTGCCCCCCCTTCCCTCGCCTGCTCTCCTCTGGTGTCGCCCCCCGCCCCCTTACCTCGTGCAGCATCAAATGACGCTGCGGGGTTGTGTGCGTCACGTGACCCGCGGCGTCATTTGACGTCATGTTACCATGGCAACCGTGATATCACGTGACCCCGCGGCAAAATTTGACGCCACGTTGCCATGGTGACGCATCCTGAAGCCGGCTGAATCTCGGTATGTAGAGGTTGCAGAGGCCTCGCGCTGTCCCCCGGCATTTAATTTAAATGCCTTGGGGAAGTGCGTGGGACTTCTGCAACCGCCTGCGCCCCCCCCCCCAATAAATATATCCCGCCCCCCAGTTTGCGCGCCGTTGGAGTAAGCAATAATCTGTAGTGCATTTTTGTAACCCTTACTATACAGAAAATCTCCTAGGTGTTCAGAATACCATTTAATACCACTAGATAGCAGCACCATATCATATATATGTCTCTCTCCACTATATGCAATTTACCTGACAGCAAAATACAAACTTCTAACAGAAATAAATAAATAAGTAGCTTAAATATATAACTGAATAGATACACATAATTGGATAATTTCTTCATTAAATAATGTTTTCATTGCATTTGGAACTGGTCCCATGATAACAGTGAAATATGCATCCCATTTGTACTAGGAACTGGTGGATAACCGCTCCAAACTATTACTGTCTCTGTATGTTTTTCTTTTTCAGGATCAACACACAGACGGTCAGGTCCCAAGGGTGCTCAGCCCCTTGTGGAAGAGGAGACAGGGACCCTCTTTCTCACAGAGTTCCGTGGGGAGGCCAACGCTACTGGTACAGCTGTCCCAACTGCACCAGTAGCTGCCCCCCCAGCAGCACCTGTGTTTATACCCCCAGCTGCACCGTTGTCACCCCTTCCCCCCCCCCAGCTTAGTGCACCTTTGGGCATATTACATTTCTGTTAATACAGGCCAATATATGCATAAGTAGGTCTGTCTGTGGGTTTGCATATTGTAATATGAGTATTTCTGAAAATAATGCCCATTATTGCAATTCTGTATATTACTCCAAGGGACCTACTTTTTAAACTGTCCTTTTCATGACAGCAGCTGTTTATATTTGTGTAACGGGTATTCCCCCACCCCCAATCGCAGATAGAGTGAATGTGAGGGGGAACCTGTATGTTACCAGGTGTGGTGCAGTGTGGTGCAGTATACCTGTCAGGCTCACAGGAGGCCTGAGCCTCCGCCAGTGAGAGCCTGGGGTGAATCCTCTGGAACGATCTTACTTGCAGCGCCTCCACCTGTGTAAGATTCTAGGAGTGTAGAATGTTCCGTACACAGGACCCACATACACAGTAAACACATACACCAAAGTATATATAAGAACAGTTTACTGTATACAACATAGAACATAACTCATACATCAATGACAATAACCTTAGTGTCACTCCTGTAACACTGGGCCTCATAGGCTGTAACCCCACACCATATATCCCTGAGTCCCAAGTGTCCCACAACCCCACCCACGTGTGGGACAGCGCTGCGCACTAAGATGAAGTGTATAGGTGGTGCACTTGGTGACTTGGAGAATACCTACCCGGTGCTCCTGCTACCGGGTGCGCAGATGACCTTTACTTGGAATCCCTTGCTCCAGGAGATGATCCAAGATGCCTCCGCCAGGAGAATCTGTAATCCTTAGTGGCTGTTTGACTGCATGTGCTCTGGGTGAAAGGGCAGTCCCCAGAGGCTGCTGGGAATTGTAGCCCTCTCAGGACCTCTTTAGCATTGGGACCGCGTGCGCTATCTTTACTGTGCACGTGCGATCCTGTAATGGCCACCGCTGCACTCAACTGCGCTTGCTCTAATTCTGGTAGGCCCTACGCTACTGTAATGGCTACCGCGGTGGTTCTACGCATGTGCGACCTCACGCCAACCTTAACATTGCCGCCGGCACTCCTGGCACTGTACAACTACACTGCGCAACCGCGAGCTCCTGCAAGATGGCGACGCCCTGTAGCTGATTTCGCCGGCAGCCCCCGGCGACGCGAACGCCCCCGCAGCTCCCCGACATAATACGGGGTCCACCTTTCTCATGCGGAGGTAAGGGGGGCCAGGGGGAAGCCTGCTATATTTGAAAATCCTTTTGTAATATTCAATCAACATTTTATTGCAGGTTTTGGCTGGAATTTTTTTTTCTAGCAAAGCCTTCTGAGCCTTTATTAATGACATTTGTAAATGTATATGCCAATGAGTTTGTGTAGTTAATCATTCACTAAACTGGGATGGCATTCTGTATTTGAGTCAATAAACAAATTCTTGGAGATTTCAATGCCTGGCACGCAATAAAGTACAGGTAACGTACATATTCATATCATGAATGAGACACTAGATGTCACTATCACTGTTTGCGGTGTGCTGCAGGTATGTATGAATCTCTTCCTGTAAAAAGGGTGCTTTACTGTAGTTAATACAACAATACAGGTTTCATTTCTTTTTTTTTCTTATTACAAGTGTAGCAGGGTTCCCCTGGTGCCCCTTGACCTCCGCTCTGTTGCGGGGACCCCCGCGGTATGTCAGGAAGGTGCAGGGGTGATCGCGTCGCCGGGAGCTCCCGGTGGCATTAGCTGCAGGGCGCCGCCATGTTTAGCAGACACATGTATGCGCAGAATAGTCACGGCGACCATGTTGTGGTTGGTGCGACGGTTTGCGCATGCGCAGGAGATCGCGCGATGCCCATTACAGGATTGCGCATGCGCAGTTAAGAGTAGCGGCGGCCATTACAGGTAGCGCATGCAGCCCCAATAGAGTAAGGGCTACAAGAGAACTAGAACTCCCAGCAGCCTCTGGGGACTGCCCTTTCACCCCTATCACCTGCTGCATTACAGCCAATAGGGCTTACAGATCCTCCTGCTGCGAAGGAGTTACATTGTTGTGCGCTGAGTCAGGAAGTCAGTCGGTGCTTTGATAAGGTAGGGGGAGGTAGTGTGTGCAGGGAGCAAGTGGCTCCTGCACTAGGCCAGGTTACCCCCTAGGACCCAGCTAGGCCCCGGCTCATATTAGATTGCGGCTGCTTTAGGGAAGGCCCCTTCACTTAGGGACTTTGTCCCTTTAGCAGTTAGTTTAGTCAGGTACACAGCTGCAGTGCTGCGTGCTCTGGCAAGTGTGACAAGTGTGGTCTGGGATCAGACCTACTTCACTGAAGACAAGAGACTGTCAGTTTGGTGAGGTCATCCAGAGGGAGACGATTCTATTTGGAGGAGGACGCCATCGCTGAGGTTTCGGTGCTGGACGCAGATGGAGTCTCTTTCTTGTATTCTGCTGTACCCAGGTGCAGGAGCCTCGGGCAGGTATCAGTCACCAAGTGCACCAACTATACACATCATCTCGTACAGCGCTGATCACGCCTAAGGGGTTTGGTTGTTGGACTCTTGGGACTCTTGGGACACCTGGGTATAGGGGTGGGTTTTATGGCCCTAAGAGGCCAGTGTCATAGAGGGACACTATTGTGATGTGTTGATGTATGTTGTTGTTATATTCGTATCTGCACTTATAGTAAACTGCTATACTTATACTCCGGTGTATGTGGTTACTGTATGTGGGTCCTGTGTCAGGGGTCATTCTACACTTTAGGATCCTGCACAGGTGGAGGCGCTGTGTTATATTGTGAGTATCGTTCCAGAAGAATACGCCCCAGACTCTCACTGGCGGAGGCTCAGCCCTCCTGTGAGCCTGACAGGTATTACACCACACCTGGTAATGCATGTAGATTTCCCCACATGGTCCCTATCTGTGATTGGGGGGGAGTTTGGGGGGGAAGTGTGTTACACAAGATTGAAGCAGGGGGTCTCCAGAGCTGATCTGTATTCATTTCAGCTCCGGGAACCCCCTGTTTGCAGAGATACTTACCACCGTAGCAGTCTGTGCAGTTTAATTCCCCCCATTCATGTGGACCAATAAGAAGCCTCACTGAATCTATTCCTATTGATCCGCGAGACATTCAAACGCTGCCCATATGTTAGGCACACAGTTCCCTGCTAGCATAGATACTGACCGTCCCTACGGAGGTAAGCATCTCTAAAAGCAGGGGGTCTCCGGAGCTAAAATTAACACAGTTCAGCTCCGGAGACACCTTGCTTCAATCCTGTAATTAAAAAAATTAAACCTGTATTGCTACTTTAAACTACTTTAAACCACGGTGTGTTGATATACTTTGTTGGATGTACAACTTAGGCACAATATGGAAAAAGGTTAGAAACCAATGCACTCCTGTCATTAATACAGTATTTGTTGAAAGGTTTTGATGGAGATGCAGGACAATGGAGCAATGCAGTCACACAGCTGCCTCAAGTACATTACTATGCAGTTATATCGACACTGCGACACGCATGCACTCATTTCCAGCTTGGGATTCAGGAAGGCATATTTTATTTGCAGGTGACTGTGACAAGAAAGCACAATGTTTTGGGGGCACCACTCCCTTCAATGGGCCCAAATTATCGAGCAATACAGAGTATGATACAGTGAGAATAAACTAAAGAGTCTCGTCCTCTGTTTTTTGGCACCATCTCCAAAGTATATACATCACTCTCATTATACAGTATGTGAGATTATGTCAGTATGATGTCATACTTCATTAACATATGTTTAGATACACAAACACAATGCAATTCATTATCAAGTACTTTGTTTAACGAATAAATAACTGGGAAACTGTGTATAATACGTGAAGGATCAGCAATATTAGGCAATTATGATATATTGTTCCTACACAATAACACTATCAGTTAGGAAACATATTATGAAAACCTATAGGTTACATAGAATTCTTTACTTTTGACAATAATATGTATGATAATGGTGTAACGGTGTTTCCCCCACGCGATCGCAGATAGGGGCCATTACAGGGTGTGTGGTGTACATATAACTGCTGGCAACAGGAGGGCTGAGTCGTCTGTTTTCCCCCTCACCTTTGGTACTGCACTTGAGTGACAGAGGGGGGTGGTACATCCTGTTGCAGCTGGGACAATGGGGTGCCCGCCATCTGGCTGTACTTAAGGGCAGGACTGCCCTAAACTTAGTGGGTTTCCTTCCCCTCTGAGGAAGGCTGGTCATACGTCTGGGAGCCTGAGATTGGAGTCTTCCCATGTGCTCTTCCCTCTGGGGGAGAGTGAGTGTGGACCATACCTCTGCCTCTGCTAGGGAGGTGGGGAAGAGCTAGGATGGCTGCGGGTGCCCTTGGCCTGTAGTGATGGTCCAGGGACCATCTTCAGTGATAGCTGACCTGACAGACTGTATCCGGCGGAAGACTGCTGTGTAACTGTTACTGCAGAATGTAGTAATAAACCCGTTCCTGTTTTGCAATGTAACCCTGTTTCCCCCTCTCTCACCCCTTCCCCCCAATCTCATGTCGGGTACCCTAGGGGAAATGGTGTACTGGTTACTTAGGTGTATGTGAAGTAGACCTGCTGGTAACAGGGGGCCCTGAGTCTCCCACGGTGGTATGGAGGATGTCATCAGGACTGGCTTTCGAGGTATAGCTGAGTCATACTCACTGGTGGTACAGCGCCTTCATCAACAGATCCCCAGCGTGGTAGGGAGGAATCTCTGAAGGAGAACCTCTTTGTGCAACTTCTCCCTGAATGATTCCAGGCTCAGGCGAGAAGGTTTCTATAGCAAGGATATACTTTATTTCCTCCACAGGCAGACTGCCCATCATGCAGCCCGGTCACTCAGCTGCTCAGCATAAGGTTGTCACCCGAAGGAAGTCCCTGGACACCACTCCTAGTCAGGGCCCTAGGAGCTGTCCTAGCTCTTCTCTTACTCCCTCGTGGAGTAAAAGGAATAATCTCCCACCTCTCCCAGAAGGAGGGCCACAAAGTCTGCCAGAGCCCTGGCAGCTTACCGGGATAGACTATCCTCTCTCAAGGGTGGAGAGGAACTCTCAAAATTCAGAAAATGCTATGCAATAAGTAGTTCCAATAGGCACCACCCCCGTGTCACTGTGATTGGACACAGAGTCTGATGACACTATCTTCACTGCCTCCCTGCACAGCATAGGTGGGTGGGGAAAACCCATGATTACTCCTGGCAAACCTGCCCTTAACAGGAATTACTGCACAGGATGAGGAAGAACTATAGCCCCAAAACTACCCAGGGCTACAGCAATATACCTCCTGCCTGGTGCGTGACCTTACTGGGGGGAGAGGTAATAAGTTCTACCGTGGGAGATCACCATCAGTCCCTGGAGTCCACGGCACTTGGAGGCGCTGCACTGCTAAGTAAATATGGGGGGTATGAACCCCAGAAGCCTGTTCCTGTGTCCTACACACTGTCATAGGCCCCCTTTACAATGACAGTCTAATCCTGAACTGTATTGAACATGCACAATGAACAATATAACATCCCCAGCATAGTCTACTGCTAACGCTGGCCTGTTACTAAATGGGACTTACATTGTTATGAGGCCAGGAAATCAGTAGTCCCAGGAGACTGGGCTACAGAAGCATTTTCATAACCCGTTTTATCTCCCACTAGTTTGATATTTCAACAAATGCTTTATCTGCTTCACTTCCATCCTTCGACTGAACAGGCAGACAAGGGAACCCTCAAAGGTTATGTAAAGGTCTCCGACATATTCACAGAAATGCCAAGGAATGAGCATTACATGAATCATTTTCCCACGAGTTCACCAGTCAACTAAATATAACAGAAATGTTAACAGCTCAGGAGCATATTAAGCTTCTTATGAATTGACTTCTTTGTAAGGGCTATGATACCTAACAGGGAAGCACAATCCTGTTAAACACGGGCAACATGACATTGAAATAAGGTGGAAGCGCCATGCTGAACACTTCACAAAAGAGGCGGTTTGTTTGCATACGAGGGGGTGAGGGGGTATTTATCAATGTGCCCAGATTGTGAAAGCAATGAAAATATTTGTAGCCAGATTAATTAAAGAATACAATTATTTTCACTGTGAATATTATTTTTCCTTATGTAACAGGTTTTCCCCCACTCTCGGGGAGATTACACTATTACACTGTGTCATGTGCTGGTTACCTGCTGGATCACAGAAGCTCTGAGGTTGTTAGTGGGGAAGGCAGGACAGGCTTTTGGGGTGATAGATGGTTCTCTCTCAATGATGCGGCGCCTCCATCTCTTGCAGGCTCCAGGAGTGCTGGAGGCAATCCCTGCAGGAGAACCCTTTGATACTCACCCTGATAGTTTGCAGGCTCAGGCAGGAGTATATTACAAAACAAGAACGGCTTTATTTCCAACAGCACACAGAATAAAGTCTATACTGATTCACTGGTGACTTCCCTCCTCTGGATGGTCCCTGGAATCAACCCTGGGGCTTGGGGACTCCAGAGCCTATCCTCTGCTCTTCCCTCACCCCCTGGTGGGATGAAGGGCATAGTCCCCACTCCCACTCCCCTAAGGGAGGGGATGGAAGGTGGTCAGAGCTCTGCACACACTCTTCCTGGGACAGTCTCTCTCAGGGGAGAGAACACTGACTAAATTTGGCTATACAGCTCCCTTACTACACAGGAGGAGGATCCAAGGTCTGAGACCCTGATTGGGCAGTACACAGGCCCTAGCCTGACCCCCTGTCACTCAATAAGCTGTTTACTGCAGGGGAAAACCCAGATTGGGCCTAACACTGCCTGCACTGAGACCAGGGCTTACATGTTAGGCAGGATTAGTAGCCAAAACCAAGACATGGAAACACTTCGTATTGTACATTTTGTGTTCCTTTATTGCCCCAGTTAGGCAGCCCTAAAAAATATGATTTAAATTTAATGTAGTAAATCTGGTAGTTTGGCACATTGTCATACTGAACCACTTCCCATGTTCATATAGCTTCAATTAAATAGGCTTTACCGCAAGTTAATAAGTTACCATCATGATGAACGGCAAAACAGGTAAATAAAAAATATGGGATTTTTCCAATGATAAATCTGGTGCACTTCTTTTGCACCAGTTTTACCCCAGGTTTGTATCTTGCAAATATGATAAATAATCCTCAATATTTGCAAGTGCTGGCTTAAAGCAGCAATCCAAGCTGCGCTTTTTAAAAAAGCTCCCCCCCCCCTTTAATTTGTTCGTCAATACAATCCACATAATGATAAGTAATGAGCTAAGTTGCAGATCGATCCGTTCTTCCGTGATCGATCGGCAAAGATTCGGCTCCGGGGTTCACTACTGTAAATGGCTGTCAGTGCAGCAGAAGAGGACCAAAGATGCAAAGTTCTGTGGGGAAGATCATGTGACCAGGCAGTCACTAGTTACAATTGGTGCACTGCTAGAGAGAGGACAGGCCTCGAAAAGGGGTGTGCCAGAGCCTGTTTCAGAAGATGAAGGGGGTGTGACTTTGTAAATGGTTACTATAGAAACAAAAAATGCTTGTTACATTATAATACATTAAAAATGTAATTTAGAGTTTTTTCTTATAGTACTGAACTGCAGTGTTTACTACCAATAATAAATATTTTGCAGGATATGTATTGTAGTTTTTTGTTATATAATTGTATTTACTAAAGACATTATTTAACCAAACGGGAAAAAAAATCCACTTCTTTCAGTGAAATTCTTTTACTGTTTCTATATTTTCCATTTTTTTTCTGAGTACCTCTGAAAAGTTTGAATATACAGTATGGATAAAGGCAATATAAATATATCTGACAGGAATGTCCCTGATGGGTATAGAACCCTGGTGCTCCCAGGCTGGAGCTCTACTTGTCAGAACAACTGATTGTCTTCACTGCTTTTTCCACAGAGATCCTTCCTAACTGCTGATTGCCTCATTGCCATCAGCTGCTCCCTTCATTGCCATCAGCTGCTCCCTTCATTGCCATCAGCTGCTCCCTTCATTGCCATCAGCTGCTCCCTACATTGCCAGCCTTTATAAACCGACCCTTTCTTTTGCTCCCTGCTTGATTGTTGAGGTTACTCTGCGATTAAGCGCTTTGCCACAGACCCCTGTGTACCATACCCTTTCCGGATGTTAGTCATTGATCCTCTGTTCTCCTTATGGACTTTCAGTGAAGTGGACTTGGGGCTCTGGGCCTTCACGCTGCACATTATTACTGTGATTGTATTATATTAACTGGAATATATATGGGGACGTAGCACAATGGCGCAGTCGGCACAGATTCCGCCACTGGTACGGTTCTGGTCCCGTGTGCTTGCGGAATCCCTTCAACCAGACTTATGGCCCATCAAGATTAACACAGCGAGGGTCACCCATTTTAAAGAACCCCTGTCTTGACGCAGCCCCTCTCTTACTACCTTCATATATCTCTCTTCTCCCCTTTATCTCTAGGCTACTTGAGCGACTTGTGTAGCCAGGTCTCCCCTGCTGAGCAGCACCCCCCTCACCTGGTGTTCGATCGCGGGTGCCGCCGAGGCCAATGGCGGCCCCGCGCGGCGATCGAACCGGTGAGAGCAGTCAGGTCCCGGCTCGGGGGTTTCTGGGGACGCGTGCGGCCGGTTGCTAAGGCCGCACACGCGTCGCAGGGCTCCCGGCGCTCCCGGAGCCGGGCGGTAAGGGTGCCGCCATTGCCCCTTAGTTCGCGCATGCGCAGTGGTCGCGCATGCGCAGTTAGAGCCCCAGAGTCCGGGCGAAGTCGCGCGAGGGCTAGGTTAGGCAGGGGAAGATTGAGGAAGCCCCCTATAGCTCGCGCATGCACAGGAAAGGCACGCACGCGGCCCCTATGTGTTTTTAGGCTCCATGAGACTACAACTCCCATGGGGCATAGCGAGACAGGCACCAGGTGCCTCATAGTAGCCAATAGGGCTGCAGGATTGCGCTGGAGGAAAGGATACATTTGGCGGGCTTGCAGCTACGTTGTCAGTCAGAGGAAGGGGCAGACAAGGGAAGGAGGTAGGGTACCAGAGAGAGGGACCCTGTACTAGGCCAGCACCCCCTTGGCCCCAGATAAGGCCCTAGTTAGCCCTGATTCCCCAGTAGTGTGAGTGTTGCCAGCGATAGTCTCAGGTTAGGGACCCTGTCACTCATGGTAGTCAGAGCTGGGGAATAGCCAGGGATAAAGGGGGCTGAGGTTAGTCTGCAGACGCATTGCGGCAGGCTTTCGGTGAATTAGTGGCACGAGACAGCTGGGGGGTTCATAGCGGTAATCAGTCCGGGGAGCCATAGCCCAGGGTCCGAGTTGCGAGTGGCGAGGCGCTGGGGGGGTTCATAGCGGTAACCAATCCGGGGAGCCATTGCCCAGGCCGGCGTTGCGCGTAGTACGAGGCAACTGGGGGGGTTCATAGCGGTAACCAATCCGGGGAGCCATGGCCCAGGGCCCGTATTATGAGTAGGGTGGGTACAAGACCTACCTATATAGGATAGGCAACCCCGAATGCCCTAGGAGATTGACCCTTAAGCCACTTAAGGATGCTGTGTTATAGGGACGGCCTATAGTGCAGTGTGTGTCACGTTGCTATACCGTCAGTTAGGGACTCAGCGGATGCTGCGGTTCCAGTGACGGAGTTCGGACCCACGTTGGGGTCACAGAGAATATCGCCAGGATAGGATCAGATGGATTCATCACGCGTCTGACCCTTTGTGAAGCGTTGCTGATCCGAGCACTGGAGTGCTCGGCAGGTATCTACAGTTCTAAGTGCACCATCAGGCCCTTAGCTTAATAGTGACTGCGCAGTCACCCATTGACTCTCTGCAAGAGTGCGGGACATTGGGTGGGGTTCTTGGGACACTGGGTGGGATCACCTAGTGTTGGGGAATCGTCCTGCGAGACGTCACGGTTAGTGTCTCCTACTGAAAGGGACAAAGGTTATGTTATGAATGTGATGTGTCGTATTACATGTTAGTAAAGTCCTTAGTTATTACTGTATACCCCATTGTGTATGTGATTATTGGGTTTGTCCTGCGAGGATACACTCCCCCTCTGGTGGGAGCCATCGCAGGTGGAGGCACTGCACCTATTGTAAGTGGTTGTCCATAGTATTGTAATTGCCCCAGGTTCCCCGTGGCGGAAGCTCAGCCCTCCTGTGAGCCAACAGGTAACGCACCACATTCGAGTAACATTGTATGTTCCTACACCTCCACAGTATAATCTGCGATTGGGGGGGGGGAAGACCCGTTACACTTGTATACAACCACCTGACTCATTTTCTCTCCTCCAACTCCCTGCTTGACTCTTTGCAATCTGATTTCCATCCTCTACACTTCACTGAGACAGCACTAACAAAAGTGGCCAATTACCTACTCACAGCTAAATCTAAGGGTCACTTCTCCCTACTAATTCTCTTGGATCTGTTTGCTGCCTTTGACACTGTTGATCATCCCCTTCTCCTTAAATTCTCCACTCAATTGGTCTCTATGATGCAGCCTTCTCCTGGCTCATGTCCTACCTTTCCAATCTCTCCTTCAGTGTTTCATTCTCTGGTGTCTCCTCCTCTTCATTCCCTCTTTCTGTTGGAGTCCCATAAGGCTCTGTTCTTGGACCTCTGCTCTTCTCACTCTACACCTCTTGTCTTGGTGAACTAATACAATATCTCTCCTTCCCTGACCTCTCCCCTCTTTCCTGTCCGTGTCTCCAACTGTCTCTCCACAATCTCCTCCTGGACGTTTCACCGGTACCTGAAGCTAAGCATGTCCATGAGTGGTCACTGGAACCCACCAGAGGGTGCACCCCATGGACACCAACCCAGAACCGGAGACTGATATAAAGAGCCCCTGATAACAGGTATCTCTTTGGACTTTGGGGTCAGAGGCTGGAAAGGGGCATATCCTCCCAGCCCTGTAGATAGGGACTGGGAAGGGTCCTCAATAATTATTTCAAGGATCTAGGCCGCAAGCTTAAGGAAAGAACCTCCAAGGTAGTATTTTCTGAAATACCACCAGTGCCATGCGCTACCCCAGGGAGACAGTCGGCGATTAGGGAGGTTAATGCATTTCTAAGAAAGTGGAGTAGGAAGGAGGTTATTGTTTTTAAGGCTTCAGCATATTTGCCACCATGCATAATTTCGCACATCTTTTTTGCAGCCGGAAGTACTAATGTTTCACCAATATTATATGGCTTCAGTGTCCTTTCAATGAGTTGAGACTTCATAAGATGCCCTCTGAGCCTTTGACAATACTGTCACATATTTATTCATGACACTTGCACTTGCCTTCCGCGATTCTTCATGTCACTTAAAAAAGGCAATATATTTATTGCTGTGTTCTGGATGCCTGGTAACCATGTGGCGCGTGAGTTTTGTTGGTTTCATGCTGTCGTTGGCCAAGATATCAGAACATAATACACACCGTGGTCGTTGCTCATGATTAATCATTGTCCAAGAAAATCCAAGTTAAAGATATTCTTCTTTATATTTTCTTATGTTGCTACTTGAAGATTCCATTTGCACATTCAGTTGCTTTGGAATTTTCAGGTACGTTATGCAACCTTTGTACTTTTTTTGATGGACCATCATTTGATGAGATACTGTAGCAGTTGTAGCATTCACACCAACCTTTAAAAGCCACTTATCCATTTTCAGGGTGAAAATATATTTAACTAACTGTTAACTGTAGCAAAAGTTTGACTCATCGGAGCCGCAGATGATGCTCCAATTATATCAGGATTAAGACTGTGGCTATTTAAAGAGAAAAAAACTGATATAGCCCAACACTGTACGATATCATATGTGACAATCTCAAGTAGATTCTCCTCATCCCCTCCTCTTCTCTCACCCCCATTCTATTGACGTCAATAGACGCATGATGCAAATGCATTTTTAAAATATTGTTTAAATTCTCAACACTTAGTTAAGGACATTAATTATTATCTGCCATAGACTGTAAAATGTCTGTAGAACTGCAGTGTTATAGTGACCAGAAGACAGTAGGACAGGGATGAGAGAACCATGAATGCACGGAAATCTCAATGGGACACTGAGTAATGTTGGTAGTATTACAGAAGAGTTGGTGATGTTCTGCCTCGCTATGCTGGTAAGCATTATTAACTCATTAAATGTAACAGCTGAACTTTGGACCTGTCAGGCTACAGATAATGAAATCAGGTCACCGCCCGTGTATAGAGGCTCTAATTGAAGAAGGAAAACGTCCCCTGAACACTGCACCAGGCCTCCCAGGAACTGACACTCTGGATCAGCTATGCACCTTATTAATGCATCAGGTGACCCTCGAAAGCAGTAATCTTATCTTATTCTCACATTCCTTGCTGAAGAGCATTTCACTTATCATAACATTTGGGGCTGTAACATGTTTATGAGATGTCCCATGCAGGCAGTATACTACTAGTAATAGATCACTATCTGTTTATTTGACTGATTGTTGGTATCTGGTAATATTTTTGTTTTTTTTGGTGGACCTTCAATATCACACATGCAATCCTTTTTTGACGGCATTCATCCACCACTTTACTACCTCCCTGCCATCTCCCCTCCCTTTTTTTCCCTTCTCATATTTGCCTTCGCCCCCCGTCCCCCGCTCTTTGGCTTGCCTTCCCCAGTGTCATCCACACTCCTACCTACCATTATTATTAATTTATTTTTCCGTTTTTAATGTTATGTGGTGTTTTTACTTGTTTTTTTAGTACATTTATTGCATTCAGAGTAACATTTATATTGCAGCAGCCTACCCTTTCAATTGTCAGCTGTGCAGAGACTCGCAGTGAATCAGGGTGCCAGCGGAGGAGAGCAGGACGAGAGTGCTATTGCAGGGCAGACACCGGAAGGAGGGGCATTTAACATCACAGCACTGGGGCGTGCCCCTCCCCTGCCGTCCTACTGCGTGCTAAACCTCTTCTGATGCTTTTCTTCTGCAGCTGCCGTACCTCCGCCACCTGCCCACACGAGCGCGCACACCATCAAGTTCGGCGGCATACCCCGCCACCTGCCCGCACCAACATGTTCGTCCACCTGCACTGCTAGCTCACAGCATTTTTGTCCATTTTGTGTCCATTTATTGCCCCAGTTAGGCAGCCCTAAAAAATATGATTTTAATTTAATTTAGTAAATCTGGTAGTTTGGCACATTGTCATACTGAACCACTTCCCATGTTCATATGGCTTCAATTAAATAGGCTTTACCGCAAGTTAATAAGTTACCATCATAATGAACGGTAAAACAGGTAAATAAAAAATATGGGATTTTTCCAATGATAAATCTGGTGCACTTCTTTTGCACCAGTTTTACCCCAGGTTTGTATCTTGCAAATATGATAAATAATCCTCAATATTTGCAAGTGCTGGCTTAAAGCAGCAATCCAAGCTGCGCTTTTTAAAAAAGTCCCCCCCCCCTTTAATTTGTTCGTCAATACAATCCACATAATGATAAGTAATGAGCTAAGTTGCAGATCGATCCGTTCTTCTGTGATCGATCGGCAAAGATTCGGCTCCGGGGTTCACTACTGTAAATCGCTGTCAGTGCAGCAGAAGAGGACCAAAGATGCAAAGTTCTGTGGGGAAGATCATGTGACCAGGCAGTCACTAGTTACAATTGGTGCACTGCTAGAGAGAGGGCAGGCCTCGAAAAGGGGTGTGCCAGAGCCTGTTTCAGAAGATGAAGGGGGTGTGACTTTGTAAATGGTTACTATAGAAACAAAAAATGCTTGTTACATTATAATACATTAAAAATGTAATTTAGAGTTTTTTCTTATAGTACTGAACTGCAGTGTTTACTACCAATAATAAATATTTTGCAGGATATGTATTGTAGTTTTTTGTTATATAATTGTATTTACTAAAGACATTATTTAACCAAACGGGAAAAAAAATCCACTTCTTTCAGTGAAATTCTTTTACTGTTTCTATATTTTCCATTTTTTTTCTGAGTACCTCTGAAAAGTTTGAATATACAGTATGGATAAAGGCAATATAAATATATCTGACAGGGATGTCCCTGATGGGTATAGAACCCTGGTGCTCCCAGGCTGGAGCTCTACTTGTCAGAACAACTGATTGTCTTCACTGCTTTTTCCACAGAGATCCTTCCTAACTGCTGATTGCCTCATTGCCATCAGCTGCTCCCTTCATTGCCATCAGCTGCTCCCTTCATTGCCATCAGCTGCTCCCTTCATTGCCATCACCTGGTTCCTACATTGCCAGCCTTTATAAACCGACCCTTTCTTTTGCTTCCTGCTTGATTGTTGAGGTTACTATGCGATCAAGCGCTTTGCCACAGACCCCTGTGTACCATACCCTTTCCGGATGTTACTTCATTGATCCTCTGTTCTCCTTATGGACTTTCAGTGAAGTGGACTTGGGGCTCTGGGCCTTCATGCTGCACATTATTACTGTGATTGTATTATATTAACTGGAATATATATGGGGATGTAGCACAATGGCGCAGTCGGCACAGATTCCACCACTGGTACGGTTCTGGTCCCGTGTGCTTGCGGAATCCCTTCAACCAGACTTATGGCCCATCAAGATTAACACAGCGGGGGTCACCCATTTTAAAGAACCCCTGTCTTGACCCAGCCCCTCTCTTACTACCTTCATATATCTCTCTTCTCCTCTTTATCTCTAGGCTACTTGAGTGACTTGTATACAACCACCTGACTCATTTTCTCTCCTCCAACTCCCTGCTTGACTCTTTGCAATCTGATTTCCATCCTCTACACTTCACTGAGACAGCACTAACAAAAGTGGCCAATTACCTACTCACAGCTAAATCTAAGGGTCACTTCTCCCTACTAATTCTCTTGGATCTCTTTGCTGCCTTTGACACTGTTGATCATCCCCTTCTCCTTAAATTCTCCACTCAATTGGTCTCTATGATGCAGCCTTCTCCTGGCTCACGTCCTACCTTTCCAATCTCTCCTTCAGTGTTTCATTCTCTGGTGTCTCCTCCTCTTCATTCCCTCTTTCTGTTGGAGTCCCATAAGGCTCTGTTCTTGGACCTCTGCTCTTCTCACTCTACACCTCTTGTCTTGGTGAACTAATACAATATCTCTCCTTCCCTGACCTCTCCCCTCTTTCCTGTCTGTGTCTCCAACTGTCTCTCCACAGGACGTTTCACCGGTACCTGAAGCTTAGCATGTCCATGAGTGGTCACTGGAACCCACCAGAGGGTGCACCCCATGGACACCAACCCAGAACCGGAGACTGATATAAAGAGCCCCTGATAACAGGTATCTCTTTGGACTTTGGGGTCAAAGGCTGGAAAGTGGCATATCCTCCCAGCCCTGTAGATAGGGACTGGGAAGGGTCCTCAATAATTATTTCAAGGATCTAGGCCGCAAGCTTAAGGAAAGAACCTCCAAGGTAGTATTTTCTGAAATACCACCAGTGCCATGCGCTACCCCAGGGAGACAGTCAGCGATTAGGGAGGTTAATGCATTTCTAAGAAAGTGGAGTAGGAAGGAGGTTATTGTTTTTAAGGCTTCAGCATATTTGCCACCATGCATAATTTCGCACATCTTTTTTGCAGCCGGAAGTACTAATGTTTCACCAATATTATATGGCTTCAGTGTCCTTTCAATGAGTTGAGACTTCATAAGATGCCCTCTGAGCCTTTGACAATACTGTCACAAATTTATTCATGACACTTGCACTTGCCTTCTGCGATTCTTCATGTCGCTTAAAAAAGGCAATATATTTATCGCTGTGTTCCGGATGCCTGGTAACCATGTGGCACGTGAGTTTTGTTGGTTTCATGCTGTCGTTGGCCAAGATATCAGAACATAATACACACCGTGGTCGTTGCTCATGATTAATCATTGTCCAAGAAAATCCAAGTTAAAGATATTCTTCTTTATATTTTCTTATGTTGCTACTTGAAGATTCCATTTGCACATTCAGTGGCTTTTGAATTTTTAGGTACGATATGCAACCTTTGTACTTTTTTTGATGGACCAACATTTGTTGAGATACTGTAGCAGTTGTAGCATTCACACCAGCCTTTAAAAGCCACTTATCCATTTTCATGGTGAAAATATATTTAACTAACTGTTAACTGTAGCAAAAGTTTGACTCATCGGAGCCGCAGATGATGCTCCAATTATATCAGGATTAAGACTGTGGCTATTTAAAGAGAAAAAAACTGATATAGCCCAACACTGTACGATATCATATGTGACAATCTCAAGTAGATTCTCCTCATCCCCTCCTCTTCTCTCACCCCCATTCTATTGACGTCAATAGACGCATGATGCAAATGCATTTTTAAAATATTGTTTAAATTCTCAACAATTAGTTAAGGACATTAATTATTATCTGCCATAGACTGTAAAGTGTCTGTAGAACTGCAGTGTTATACTGCACCGACACACTTTATTCGAGCAAATACCCGGTATGTACCTGGCAGATACCTGGAATGCGCCGCTCCTCACCTCTGACAAGCCCCGTTGCATTTGCCTTCCCAGCCTGGGTTCATGCCTGGCTGATGGGCGGCTGATCTGTTAAATGATAATGATTAGGATTTAATAGGCTGCAATGCTTCGCGTGTCTACCAGATGGCATAAATTCATGAATTGTAATGCAGTATATATATATGTACTGTGCAGTATTGCAGCCAGCGGGAATAAAATGCTTCAATCCCTGCTGGAAAATAACTCAATGCACTCGGGCAGAAAACAGTCACAAACCTCAATACACCCGAGTATACCCGAATTCGTGGGACTAGCCGAGCTCGAATAAAGTGTGTCGCCAGTGTAGTGACCAGAAGACAGTAGGACATCGATGAGGGAACCATGAATGCACGGAAATCTCAATGGGACACTGAGTAATGTTGGTAGTATTACAGAAGAGTTGGTGATGTTCTGCCTCGCTATGCTGGTAAGCATTATTAACTCATTAAATGTAACAGCTGAACTTTGGACCTGTCAGGCTACAGACAATGAAATCAGGTCACCGCCCGTGTATAGAGGCTCTAATTGAAGAAGGAAAACGTCCCCTGAACACTGCACCAGGCCTCCCAGGAACTGACACTCTGGATCAGCTATGCACCTTATTAATGCATCAGGTGACCCTCGAAAGCAGTAATCTTATCTTATTCTCACATTCCTTGCTGAAGAGCATTTCACTTATCATAACATTTGGGGCTGTAACATGTTTATGAGATGTCCTATGCAGGCAGTATACTACTAGTAATAGATCACTATCTGTTTATTTGACTGATTGTTGGTATCTGGTAATATTTTTGTTTTTTTTGGTGGACCTTCAATATCACACATGCAATCCTTTTTTGACGGCATTCATCCACCACTTTACTACCTCCCTGCCATCTCCCCTCCCTTTTTTTCCCTTCTCATATTTGCCTTCGCCCCCCGTCCCCCGCTCTTTGGCTTGCCTTCCCCAGTGTCATCCACACTCCTACCTACCATTATTATTAATTTATTTTTCCGTTTTTAATGTTATGTGGTGTTTTTACTTGTTTTTTTAGTACATTTATTGCATTCAGAGTAACATTTATATTGCAGCAGCCTACCCTTTCAATTGTCAGCTGTGCAGAGACTCGCAGTGAATCAGGGTGCCAGCGGAGGAGAGCAGGACGAGAGTACTATTGCAGGGCAGACACCGGAAGGAGGGGCATTTGACTGGGGCGTGCCCCTCCCCTGCCGTCCTACTGCGTGCTAGACCTCTTCTGATCCTTTTCTTCTGCAGCTGCCGTACCTCCGCCACCTGCCCACACGAGCGCGCACACCACCAAGTTCGGCGGCATACCCCGCCACCTGCCCGCACCAACATGTTCGTCCGCCTGCACTGCTAGCTCACAGCATTTTTGTCTGCCTGCATGCCCGCCCATGCACAGCATGTTTCGCTATCTGCCTACCCGCGCACACCATGTTTCGTCGCCCGACGCCTTTACTGGCCATGCGCCCCCCCTTAAAAATCTTGCGCACATTCCAGTTTGCGCACCCCTGCCTCAGCCATTAGTAACTGCTACAGTAATTAAGGGGTTAACGTCCCTCCCCCGCTACCCACCCGGGAGAACTAACCACCCTCCCCGTGGCAACTACCCGCATCCTCCAGTCCCGCTGCTTATTGATTGGCACAATGTTATTACCACTATGGCAATAAATGGGCAGGCTAAAAAAAAAACAGTCACAAAATAAAACATGTGCCAATACATTTTTCCAGTAACGTAATCTACAGCCCTCTGAGAGCCTTCTTTCGATTGTGCCAAACTCACCTTTTCTACAAAATAAAAAACATTACATAATTATTTTTTTGAAATGCCAATAAACCAATTTATTGACACAGTGGTACATAATGCCCATATAATATGGGCATGGTTTGCCACTATAGCAGGCAATGGGCAACCTAAAAAAACAAGCATCAAAAATACAATACAGATGTAGCCGGGACCCCGTTCCCCCCCCCCCCGCCAATTGGTTGTGGGGTGGGTGAGGTGCACCTAGGGAACGCTCCGATAACGGAGGTTCCGCGCAAGAGGGAGCTGCCATGTTAGGTTGGCGCCAGCGCAGAATTGGTCCGGCCGGAGGTTGCGCATGCGCAGGGCAGGGACAAAAAGCCCGCGAAGGAGGAGAGCTAGGGGAGGAGGGGAGTTAGAGGACTAAGAGTCCAAGCAGCCCCCGCATTTCCCCCATGATGCGCCAGAACCAATCAGGTAGAGAGGAGGGAGGAAAAGGAAGTGGAGGGGCACACGAGTGGTCAGAGCTAGCTGTCGGAGGAAGGAGAAGGAGTTCCGGTGTAGGGAGGCTGCCACCCCTACCTAGGCCGCATGCCCCAGGCCCAGTTAGACCCTGAGCCCCAGTAGCATGCAGCGGAGCTAGGGACTGGCCATAGTCAGGTTCCGGATCCCCTTACTGTGCTACGAGTCATACCAGGACAGTTCTAAATCCGCGGGAGGCCTGGGACCAGGCCCCGCTACTAAGTCGCAGCGTTTCTATGGGTGACGTCATCTACGCCCTCGCCGATCCTTTGTGAAGATAATTGCAGAACCGGGCACAGGAGTGCCCAGAAGGTAAAACGTCAAGTGCACCAACGGTACCATTCTCACTCCAGGACACGGTGGCTGCGCAGTCACACACTTATACATCCACTGACTCACTTGAAAGGGGGGTGGGGAACGTACTCCAAGAGGGAGCTGGACACGGGGGGGGGATCACCCGGTGTAGGGAGAGGGAGAGTGAGCGTTCAAGGACGCTGGTAGTAGAGAGGGGCACCTGTGATTACGTTGCTGGTTGCTATAAGTAAAATATATTGGTTACGGTATTGCTGTGTGTGTGTGTGTGTTCATGTACATAAGTTCCTGCGAAGACCCACTTCCCCTAGGGCGGAAGCTATCGCAGGTGGAAGTGCTGCACCAAGGCATAAGTATTGTGAGCACTCCAGGCTCTCCGTGGCAGAGGCTTAGGCCCTGTGAGCCTACAGGTTATATAGCACATGGTAGTGGTCTGTGTTCGATAGGAAGCAGGGCTACATTTGGAGGCGCTGCTGAGATCCTCCCGAAAAAAAAATATCGCCATGGCCCTTCCTTTGCATCAAGAAATTCGCGACTGGGCACTACAAATGCGCACGCCCACCCGCCGTGCAGTGGCGGTGACTCGAGTACCCGTGGCTTTACCCTTAGAGACAATATATATTTTCTTTAACTGTGCATGCAATGTCTTGTATATAATGAATAATAAATAAATTGCAAACGGCCTTACGACAACTACCGTTTTTTGCCAAAGCCCGCCTGGTAGACGTACTCATAGATCAAGATGCTAAGTGGAACAGGTTGCTCGTAGATTGTCGGCGAGATCTAGTAGTCCTCGAACCTACCACCCCTCAATATCTGCCGCTTCCAAACTCTCCGTCCGGTGGCAGCCCCTTGGTCTATCCCTTCTGGACCCCCCTGTGGGGGAACTTGGTGATGAAAACCCGACCCTCCCCTTTGCTCACTACCCTGAGACCGAGGTGGGTAGCTGTCCATCCGAATGTAGCTACCCCGGGTCTAGCGCCTCAGAAGAAGCGGGAGTGCGTAGTGACATTCTGCAGAAACTAAATGATAAGATAGACCAGTTAACCACCCCCTCAAGCTTACCGCTGTTAGTTGAAGCGCTTACCCTGGCCACGCATTCCCAAAGCTACCGGAAATTAAAGGCCTTCTCGGGGACTCTACCTGTGCCCACGGGAGAGGACGGGATAGACCCTTGGAAGGAGCATACTAGGGGAGTAATGGAAGAATGGTCTTGTACAGATGTAGTGAAACGCCAGCGGCTCATGCTTGAGACCCCCGGCGTCCACTTTGATCAGTATCCACCGAGAGCAGTATCCCGATCTGACAGCTCGTATGATGATTGAGTTTCTAGTCGAGGCCTATAGTGCGACCGAGAATGATGGGGCCTTGTGGGCTAAGTACTACGCCATCAATCAAAAGGAGGGAGAAGATTTGTCTGCCTATATCCACCGTGTGCAAATCTCCCTGGGTCCCCTCCTGCATCATAAATTCTTGGCCGCATCCCAGATGGACGAATACCTCCGCAAACAATATCTACGGGGGTCCAGTCCTACTCACCCTATTGCCAACATGATTCGCGATAATCTCACTCGAGGGCCTCCCCCCTCGTTTATCAAACTGTTACAGCAAGTCAAAGAGCACGAAACACATCTCATGCTTCACTACCCACAGAAGTCTAAAGCAGCCAGCAACCCGAAACCCAAAGGGGGTGCTGAAAAGAAGGAAGAACCGCCGGATAAACCAGGCCCGGAGAGACCGAAATACACTGGCTGAACCTCGCCTCCGTATGACCGCCGTACCACCTCCCGAGAGATGTCCTGCTATAAATGCGGGAAAAAGGGACACATCTCCTACGATTGTCGGATGGGGGACTCTCACCACCGGAGCCCGTCTCCCAAGAAATTCACGCCTCAGGCCATGATATGTGGTGTATACGCGACCAGCCCCGAAGCCCCTGTTTCCACCCAAAGTGGCGGCGAACCTGAAGAGGAGAGTAACCGCGTGGGGCCAGTAGCGCTGATCCGAGTACTAGTAGACGGTATCTACTATTCTGTCCTGCTGGATACAGGATCCCAAGTAACCATCATATATCGAGGATTCTACAATCGACACCTCTAGAAGCATCCTCTGAAATTGGCCAGGCATATCAAAGTAAGAGGGCTGAGCAATGACGACTACCCTATTGAGGGCATAGTGACCGTGGACGTGGAGATACAACAGCTCAACATTGGGAAGTTGAAGGTGGATGCCATGAAGGTGGATGCCCATGAAGGTGGATGCCTTGGTGTGTCCGGAACCCAAGGAGACACCTAAGTATCCCATCATCCTGGGTCCGAATGCTGACATTGTACAAGCCGTTATCCGGGCCTATCTACACGAAACTAACGAACTGCCCATGTCCAGCCTACAGCTACAACTGGTCCAGGTGGACCCGGATTCCTCTCCGGCCCCCGCGGAGGACCACGGACTGCTGTTCTGCGGTCGGGCAGGGCTGACCTGGCTTTCACCGGGAGAAACGCAGACGGTACCCGCCTGGTGTGCATATGCAGAACGAGTAGGCGAGGAGCAGCTCTTTATCTCAAAAGCACGCCCAAAGAAGATGTCCGCCGAGGATATCGGCTAATACCGGAATTTCGGGATTGGCCGACCTCCATCCCCCGTCGAATTTATGTGATGGTCCAAAATCTTTCGCCCTTCCCCATGGCCATCGACGCGGGACAAAGGATAGGGAGGATTTACCCTGTCAGCTCGGTGAATGAGGCCGTACAAGTAAAAGCCGCCAGAGTGGAAGATCACGGAGCGCCGCTAGACTTCGACTTCGGCTCGTCCGGATTGTCGGTAACCTGGAAGGAGCGACTGCGAGTACAGCTGGAGGAGAGACGACCAGTATTCTCTACCGGAGAGATGGATGTGGGGTGTAGCCGACACGCCCAACACACCATTCGGATGACTGATAACAAGCCCTTCAGGGAACGTTCCCGCCGGCTCGCCCCCAAGGACGTGGAAGATGTACACTGGCGACACACTTTATTCGAGCTTGGCTAGTCCCACGAATTCGGGTATACCCGGGTGTATTGAGGTTTGTGACTGTTTTCTGCCCGAGTGCATTGAGGTATTTTCCAAGCAGGGATTGAAGCATTTTATTCCCGCTGGCTGCAATAATGCACAGTATATATATATACTGCATTACAATTCATGAATTTATGCCATCTGGTAGACACGCGAAGCATTGCAGCCTATTAAATCCTAATCATTATCATTTAACAGATCAGCCGCCCATCAGCCAGGCATGAACCCAGGCTGGGAAGGCAAATGCAACGGGGCTTGTCAGAGGTTAGGAGTGGCGCATTCCAGGTATCTGCCAGGTACATACCGGGTATTTGCTCGAATAAAGTGTGTCGGTGCAGTACGCGCGGCCATCCATGAGATGGAAAAAGCCGGAATCGTTACAGAGTCACAAAGTCCTTATGCCTCACCCATCGTGGTAGTGCGAAAGAAGAATGGGATGGTGAGGTTATGTGTAGACTACCGGACCCTCAACAATCGAACCGTACCGGACCAGTACAATCTTACCTGCATAGAAGAAATCCTGGATGCTCTACATGGAAGCAAATGGTTCAGTGTGTTGGACCTACACCGGATACTATCAGGTGCCTATGAGTCATGAGGATCAAGAGAAAACGGTGTTCATTTGCCCCTTGGGGTTCTACCAATTCACCCATATGCCCCATGGCATATGTGGTGCCCCCGCCACCTTCCAGCGGCTAATGGAGAAGACTTTAGGGGACCTGAACCCCTGAGAATGTCTTGTGTACTTGAATGACATCATAGTCTTCGGGAAGACCTTGGAGGAACATGAGGCTCGACTCCTGAAAGTTCTTGACCGATTAGAGCAAGAAGGACTTCAGCTCTCTTTAGATAAATGCCATTTCTGCTAAACATCGGTGACTTACGTGGGACACATAGTGTCCACTGAAGGAATCGCTACGGACCCAGCCAAAATAGAAGCCGTCGTCAACTGGCCCCGACCTGACAATGTAGGGGAGTTACGATCGTTCCTGGGGTTCTGCGGATATTATCGCAGGTTTGTGGAGGGGTACTCCCGACGGGCCAAAGCCCTCAACAGCCTCCTCAAGATATATCCGGAAGACACAGGCCGGAAGGCTATGCCTGCCCGACAACCCTTCGGGGACAAATGGACGACAGAATGCGAACAAGCCTTCCAGGACCTAAAACAGAGTTTAACCGCAGCTCCCGTGTTGGCCTATGCAAATCCCGAACAACCATATATCTTACACGTGGATGCTAGTCTGCATAGGCTAGGGGCGGTGTTACATCAAAAATATCCAGAGGGACTACGACCAGTAGCTTATATCAGCCGCAGCCTTACTGTCAGTGAACAGAACTACCCTGTGCACAAACTGGAGTTCTTGGCCCTCAAGTGGGCCATTGTCGACAAGCTTCGTGATTATTTGTATGGTGTGTCGTTCGAGGTGCAGACCGACAACAATCCACTTACCTATATTATGACCTCAGCCAAAGTCGACGCGGCCGGCCATCGCTGGTTGGCTGCCCTGTTCAATTACAATTTCACCCTGAAATATAAGCCCGGGACCTTAAACATTGGAGCTGATGCCCTGTCTAGGCGACCAGGGCTGACCACTACCCCCGATGAGGACCAATGGGAAGAAATCCCGGGACCAGGACTAAGAGCGCTATGTGGTACCGCTGCCATAGTCAATGATCAAGTGGCATTCTCAGAATTAAGGGTGGCTGACTCTCTAGGGTGCACATCCAACTCTATACCGGAGGCTTATCGGGATCCCAGTGGCATGCACGTTACTCCAGACAAGATCATAGCCTGGAAAGATATGGTACGCTACCAAGAGCAAGACCCGGTCGCAGGGGCCATTCGCTATGCTATCCGGCAAAATCGTCCGGCCCTCCTCAGACAAGCTCCGGGGGATGTAGGAGGTATACTAATGCGGGAAGCCGACAAGTTCAAACTAAGAGATAATCTGCTGTACAGAGTGGTAGAGTATCATAACCACCCAAATAGGAGACAACTAGTACTACCCAAAAGACTACAGTACTTGGTACTGAGGGCTCTACACGATGAACATGGTCATTTGGGAGTTGACAAGACTTTCGGTCTAGTGAGAGATCGATTTTTCTGGCCCAAAATGAGAGAAGCAGTAGAGCATCACTGTCAACAGTGTGTGCGGTGTATTCAGCGAAAGACATTGCCCACCAGGGCCGCTCAATGGGCCACTTAAAAAGCACATGGCCTATGGACTTAGTGTGTATGGACTTTCTATGCATTGAGCCTGACAGCCGCGGCATAGGCAATGTGCTGGTCATCACGGATCATTATACTCGCTACGCCCAGGCCTTCCTAACCAAAGATCAGAAAGCCATTACAGTGGCCAAGGTGCTCTGGGAAAAGTACTTTATGCATTACGGGCTCCCTCAACGACTTCATTCCGATCAGGGAAGAGACTTTGAAAGCCACTTAATAAAAGAACTGCTGAAAATCTTGCACATAGCTAAGTCTCGAACTACCCCCTACCACCCTGAAGGGGATGCATTGCCAGAACGGTTCAACCGCACGTTACTGGACATGATAGGCACCTTAACGGGGGTGGAAAAGACTGAATGGAGTCAACACGTGGAAACGCTAGTGCATGCCTACAATTGCACGCGACATGACTCCACGGGATTCTCTCCGTACTTCCTCATGTTTGGACGAGAAGCGCGACTACCGGTGGATATACGATTGAGAGTCTCCACCAATGGGGTACAGAACACTATTCATTTCCGATATGTACAGCGATTGCAAGAGAATCTGCAGCGGGCCAACGTACAAGCTGAGAAATCTACTGAAAAACTGAACGCCGGGAATAAACGGCGGTACGATCACAAAATTAAACACAGAGACATTAAACCCGGTGACGCCGTACTCCTCTGTAAACTGGAAGTGCCGGGAAAACATAAATTGGCTGACCGATGGAGGTAGGGAGTGTATGAGGTAGCCTCACAAATGCCTGGCCTTCCGGTCTACTGCATCAAGAACTCGGAGGGTCGGGTGAAGACATGGCACCAGAATCATTTGCTCCCTATTCCCAGAGTAGAAGAGGGGGATTTGGATTGGCCTGCATCCTCGTTGGATGGGGAAGGAACCTTGGAAGACGACATGCCAGGGAACTCAACCGTTCAGGAAGATCCACAAGAGGGAACCTCTCAAAGGGGCTCTCAACAGAGCGTACCTCTCGATGGAGCTATGGGTAAAGGGCGTCGGGAGCATTCACCCCAGGGGGTGGCTCCGGAAAATTCGTCACTGGACCCACTAAGTCCGTGTTTTGCACCGAGTCTGGATAATTTAGAGACTGTAACCCCCTCAAGGGAAGAACTTGAGATTCAAGACCAAAATAGTCACTTCCCCAAGGGAGTGACCGAACAATTGTTAAGGCGAAGCCAAAGGAACGGGCAACCTCCCATTAGGATGGCCTACGATCAGTTTGGAGCACCCCACTATGAGGCTCAGCAGTGGGCCCGCAGCCGCGTACAATCAGTAATTGTGATGTTCAGCGAAATGTACAATCTAATTTAAGAGAGGATATGTCGTGTGTTATGCAATTTTTCATTATATAATGTTGTACCATTTCAAAGGTATTGTCCAAGCGGGAACGTTGGAATCCACAGGGGGGAGGCTGTAGCTCCGACCCTGTTTCCCCCCCCCCCCCAATTGGTTGTGGGGGTGGGGGAGGTGCACCTAGGGAACGTCCGATAATGGAAGTTCCACACAAGAGGATGGTTAGGTTGGCGCCAGCGCAGAATTGGTCCGGCCGGAGGTTGCGCATGCGCAGGGACAAAAAGCCCGCGAAGGAGGAGAGCTAGGGGAGGAGGGGAGTTAGGGGACTAAGGGTCCCAGCAGCCCCCGCGTTTCCCCCGTGACGCGCCAGAACCAATCAGATAGAGAGGAGGGAGGAAAAGGAAGTGGAGGGGCGCACGAGTGGTCAGAGCTAGCTGTCGGAGGAAGAAGAAGGAGCTCCGGTGTAGGGAGGCTGCCGCCCCTACCTAGGCCGCATGCCCCAGACCCAGTTAGATCCTGAGCCCCAGTAGCGTACAGCGGAGCTAGGGACTGGCCATAGTCAGGTTCCGGATCCCCTTACTGTGCTACGAGTCATACCAGGACAGTTCTAAATCCACGGGAGGCCTGGGATCAGGCCCCGCTACTAAGTCACAGCGTGTGTGGGTGGGATCGCCCCGGACACCTACGGGTGACGTCATCTACGCCTTCGCCGATCCTTTGTGAAGATAGTTGCAGAACCGGGCACAGGAGTGCCCGGCAGGCAAGTGCACCAACGGTACCATTCTCACTCCGGTACACGGTGGCTGCGCAGTCACACACTTATACATCCACTGACTCACTTGAAAGGGGGGTGGGGAACGTACTCCAAGAGGGAGCTGGACACGGGGTGGGATCACCCAGTGGAGGGAGAGGGAGAGTAAGCATTCAAGGACGCTGGTAGTAGTGTCTCCTCTAGAGAGGGGCACCTGTGATTACGTTGCTGGTTGCTATAAGTAAAACATATTGGTTACGGTATTGCTGTGCGTGTGTGTGTTCATGTACATAAGTTCCTGCGAAGACCCACTTCCCCTAGGGCGGAAGCTATCGCAGGTGGAGGCGTTGCACCAAGGCATAAGTATTGTGAGCACTCCAGGCTCTCCGTGGCAGAGGCTTAGGCCCTGTGAGCCTACAGGTTATATAGCACATGGTAGTGGTCTGTGTTCGATAGGAAGCAGGGCTACACATAATTAAATAAAAACAAGCATTTGCCAAAAAACACATTGCTTGTCACTGTGCATATCTATACCCATAAAGGGGCATAGATAAAAACATTGTCAGCCAATGGGCAACCTAAAAAAACCACATACAGACGAGAGCACGACAATTCTAAAGCTTGCCTTAAACTAGCCCGGTTACATTCTGGGTATGTGCTGGGCTAGTTTAAGGCAAGTTTAAGGCATTTCTGCATTGACTAATGACCCATAGGATTAACACAGCAGGGGTCCCTGGCAGTCCCATTCAGTTTGAATGGGACTGCCAGGGACCCCCGCTGTTAATCTGATGGGCCATTAATCAATGCAGAAATGCTGGGGCTAGTTTAAGGCAAGTTTAAGGCATGTATTCAGAATGTACCTGGGTGTACCGGGGTCTTTTTGGCGATTGCCACTGGTTTGTGTTAGAATAATAACAGTCTCTGCTGTAACAAAAAATACAATACATAACAATTAAATAAAAAACAACATTTGCCTAAAAATGCATTGCTTGTCACTGTGTATCTATACCCTGAAAGGGTGAAAAAGAAAAAATGTGCACAAGCGCTAAAGACTAAAACACCAGTGTGACAATTGCAAAATATATATATATAAAGGCTGCCTAGTAATACTGTCAGTACTGACAGAGAAAGTGAAAGTGAAAACAAAGAAAAACCTGGCGCCAAAAGTTCATTGGATAATCCTGTACTCCTCAGGGGATCAGCACACTTGCTTGACAGGCCATATAGGGGAAAAAACACAAACAGACACAGATCATAGTGCAACACTGTAGGGTTAAAACAGGTCTACACTAATACACACACTGCACATATAACATAGAGACTCCTAGTGACTATAAAAACTATTTATTAAATAAAAAGAACTATGCCATAAAATGGTTTGGACAAATGAGAACACCGCTGGTCATCCAGATGTGAAAAATCAGAGCCCTACTTACAAGCAGCAAGGCAAATACAGGCAATGCAACAAAGAGTCTTCCGGCTGCTGCTGATGTCTTTGCAGAGATGTGATTCCTGCTGCACCGTGACTCTCGTGCTGACTCTCCCTCCAGGGGTTAACAGGAACAGTGGCAGTGTTGGAGGCCTGCTTGTGGGGCTCACAGCTCTCCTCCACGTGAGGCTGCTCTCCTCACTTCCTCCTCCGGTTACACAGGCTGTCTCAGCGTGCCTGCACGCGAGTATGCACGTGCCCTTAAAGGGACAGTACAAGCGTCCTGTATGCCAAGAACTAACGGCTGCAATGGGGCTCAAATGTGACCAAGTGTCCCAAAAAGTCCAATACCAAGCTCAAAGTGGCTGTGTCACCTGCCCCAGGTCAGTCTTCTCTTCTTTACTTGTAATCCAATCCAATGGGGCGGATGTTGTCCCGTCGTCTTCTTGGCATCAAATGAGATGGGATAGGCCTTACATAAGGCCTGTGACATCACATTTGAGTGTCAAATGGTACACCCTCAATCCGATTGGCTGGTGTACCATGTGACAGTTTTCTTTTTTTTTTTTTTAAAGATGTGACGTCATCAAAAGGGAGGGAAGCCAGCCAATCAGGAAGGCAATGCTTCCCTCCCTTTAAGATGAAGTCACAAAAAAAATTGGCTGCCATCACGTTACTCCAACCAATTGGTTTGGGAGATATTCCATATGAACCAATCTGCTTGGTTGTAGTACTATGTTACAGCTTCCATTTTTTTTTCAGAGGATGTGATGTCATCCTTTAAAAAAAATTAAGCTTTTTTTAAAATACTGTTGTGCGGGAGCAGGGAGTCTCCTGAGATGAACCGCATGATTGCAGCCTCAAGGACCCCCTACTTCCCGAGATACAGGCTCCGGTATAGGATGCCGGTATAATATTCAGGAATACCTAATGGAAAACAAAATTATTAGTAATAGTCAGCATGGATTTATGAAGGATAGGTCGTGCCAAACTAACCTTATTAGGTAAGTAGGAATTTAGACCTTGGTAATACCGTTGATATGGTCTACTTAGATTTTGCAAAGGGTTTTGATATGGTTCCACACAATATAGTATGCAAAATAAAGCAAATTGTACTCTGTAAAAATATTTGCACCTGTATTGAAAACTGGTTGAAGGATAGATAACAGAGAGTTGTCGTAAATTGAACTTTTTCAGGTTGGGTTAAGAGTGGAGTACCTCAGGGATCAGTTCTGGGACCCCTGTTTTTTAACTTCTTTATTAATGACTTTGAAGTTGGCAAAGAGAGCAAAGTCTCCATCTTTGCTGATGACACTAAATTGTGTAAGGTACTGTAGTAGAATCAGAGCAGGATTTAATTTCTCTCCTGAAGAACTTGGAGAGACTGGAAACTTGGGCAGGTAAATGGCAGATGAGGTTTAATACAGATAAATGTAAGGTTATGCATTTGGGAAACAAGAATAAACAGGCAACTTACAAATTAAATGGGGATAAATTAGGGAAATCCTTGATGGAGAAGGATTTAAGAGTGCTTGTAGACCAGCAGGCGTATAAATAGTGCCCAAAATCGTGCAGTAGCTGCAAAGGCAAATAAGATCTTATCTTGCATTAAACGGGCAATGGCTGGAAGGGAAGTAAACATAATTATGCCTCTCTATTTAGAGTGTTAGCAAGACCACACCTTGAATATGGAGTACAGTTTTGGACACCACTCCATAAAAAATACATGGAACTAGAAAAAGTGCAGTGAAGAGCCACCACATTAATAAAGGGGATAGACAATCTGATTTATGGGGAGAGACTAGTTAAATTAGATTTGTTTACATTAGAAAATAGGTGTCTAAGAGGGGGTATGATAGCTACTGTATATACAAATATATTCAAGGACAGTACAAGGAGCTTTCAAAAGAACTATTCGGATTAACCTATCTCTATGTACCAGATAAATATTTTGCCTACTACTGTACACCTAAAACATTATCTTGAAGATTATTTCTGAACTTAGAGAGTAGGTATGGTGAGACGTACACTCCATGAAATAACTTCAATTGTTGCTCTCTGAGATCCGCCAACACTGTACAGTATCTGAAATGATTATATCCCAGAGGTATCACGTCTGCATCAGCTAACTCATTAAAATCTCAAACCCACCCTTGTTTATTTGGGTTATCGAAATTGCCAACATTGATATCCAAGTGGGGTCCAGTAATTAGCTCAGTATACTAGCCTAAAACAGTCATGAACCTGAGAATGTAGTTCAATGTGTTATCAGCTGAGAAGGAGATTGCCTCTTTTATGAGTGAGTTCATATTATGGCACATTTGCAGCTATGCAAACAAATGTGTATTAGAGAGCTCATATATAGATCTAATGTCCTTGAAGGTAAAAAAAATATTTGTGACTCAGAAACACTTCAATATTAACAATGCCCTTGGCATGCCATTTATCAAAAGGAGATACTGAGTCTGCTCAAGGAAACTTGGGATTTCCATTAATAGGTAGAAGCGGAGACATTTGACTGTAAATTGAATTTCCCTCGCAAGCGCTTCCAGCCCTTAACTGTATCCAGTATAACAAGGTTATTCATAATACAGAGAAGGATTGGAGAGAAACAGTCCTTGAGTGTAGAATATAAGACAATAAAAGTGGTTTGACTATCTCAATTCAGGCTGTAATTCCCAAATATATTGCATTTATATAACCAATCTCTGGAGTACTTAGTTAAGACATGCTACTTTCAAATCTTGAAGACTGGGGAGGTTCAGACCACAAGCGTGTTTATCCCAAACTATCTTAGATAGGGTAATTCAATGTTTTTTTTTATTTTTCATATACAGCAAAATGGGTTACTGTGTTAATAATATACTTAACATCTTTTGTGTATATAATAATAGCAGTGGAAAAACTAAGGGAGCTCAGGTCATCGGTAAGTACAGGAAAAACAAAAACACAAATAGTGCAATACTGTATATGAACGAAAATATAAATTAAAGTGATAGGAACTCCGACTGAAGGCACACTCACAATATCAGTAAGATGTGCAAGCCTGTACATCACAGTATCAGGTAGGATAACTGGATGAATTCAGCTGGCCAGGGTGCTTGAAGTGCAGTACAACAGGTAACTCAGCTAACCCAGGTGCTTGAAGTGTAGTGCAGCGGGTAGCTTCACATCTGTACTCGCCCAGAGATGTAAAATAGAGACACAGACAGGATAGTGTAGAGGGTTCAGAGTATATTGGTATATACACAAATGAGCTGAAATACACACTCACATCTCCACCCTCATACAGGGCATGATACGATACAGTGTTGGTTCCTCCCTTCGGTGGTAGGAGCTCAAGGTGCCACGGTCGTGGGGGCTCTCCCAACGGGGGCCGGTGCGCCAACAGTCCCTGTGTTACTTGCGTTCCACAGCTTCCACGTGTCAGCCCTGCGTTCCAACGGACGTCAAACGTGATGACGTCACTCCTCCGGATCTCGTTCCCAGCCTGCGACTCTGCGCGTTTCGCAGTTAATGCTTCGTCAAGAGTCGGATTCTGGGTGACACTTGTAGTAGAAGCAGCCGGCAGCCATGGGTCCCACTGCAGCCAAACACCGGCGGAGACGTGGTTGCGGCGAGAAGGTTGTGTCCAAATGTCCCATTCAGCTACAGAATGTATATAACAGGGGTCTCCAACTCAGTCCTCCTTTATATAATATGTATAATAGCAAAGGGGGACTTCCCATGAAATAAGTAATATTTGGTAAATTACCATTTTAACTAGGGCAACTCTACCACTTAATAAAACAATGAAGGTCAAGAATTGGCCAAATTCAGAGGATATTTTGGTGTTAATTGATTTATAATTACATTTATATGTTTTTAACGGTATATTGGTACCCATGTATTTCACAAAATTATGAGCTTTCTAAACAGGTGGCACAGAAGAAGGATAATTGCTGGACTCCCCAGCAAGCAAAATGACCAAGAATTTATCAAAAGTAATTTTATACCATTCAAAGAAGATGAAATCATTGATAAATTCAGTAATTCCTGGTGTGGAGTTAAAGATATCCTTTATAATAAGAAATATATCCTCTGCATATAGTGCCACTTTCAGACTGATTGCCATTTTTTAAACCTTTCAAATGAAGCCTCAAAGCTATTGCCAAGGGTTTGAGTGTGTAAAACCTTATACAGAATATGCATGCACCCCCAGAACTTTACTGGACTGTGAGAAACTTTTATGCACTGTGCATGTTACCAGTGGTTATAATGTAGGTTAATATCCAAAGGCTGAGAAGAAGCTAATAACCAGCAGTCCTTGAGTGACAGCAAGAAATCGGTCCATGAGATCAGATGTAAAAAGGTCTCAGCCAACAGCTGAGACATGACAGAACAAAGCAGCAAAAATAGACCGTGACCTTTGGCCAGTTAAAAATAGCCCGTAGTCAGTATGGTTCATAAGACAGATGGCCATTAAGTGACAGACTAGCAATAGGCCACCTAAGAAAGAGAAAGGCGAGTGGGGGTTTGTATGTGTGCACATGTGAGATGTGTGTGTTTTACCATAAAGCAGCATGAAAATCAGTGCTTCAATGAGATCTTCCAAGAATGGCAAAAGTTATAGTATGCTATTATATAGAATCACGGCTGATAATAAATAGATAATAAATAGACAAACTACAGGAAGAATCTGGAGTCATTCTTTCAAAGTGCAATGCCAAATAATAATGGCCAAGTGGGCAGCCTAGTCTTGTTCCTCTTTATAATGAAAGCATGGGAGCAGCAAACTCCTTTCAAATTTTGAGTAGTAGTTTTTCCAAAAAAAATGTTTAAGTATGGTAGTAAATTGATCTCCAAATACAAATTTCTTTAGAGAGGTAAACAGATGGTCCAAACAAATCATATTCAACCTTTTTTTCTTATCATGACAATGTCTCATTTGTTTCTTTCTGACACCTCTGAAGTTTTTGCTATATGTTTACTAACAACTACTGTAGTATCTCTTTCAACTTCTTAATTAGCAGCAAATATGTTTTTGACTAACTGCAAAACACTTGCACTGATTCCCTATCTGAAGAGATTCACTTTTTTTGAAGGAAGGGGCTGTGCAGAATCTTCCTTTTTTCCTCAACTCCTTTCCTGATTCCCCCTGAATTACAGTACTGACTAAAATATAAATGTAGCCAGGTCCCCTTTGGCTCAGCGGTTCACCATTGAGAAGGCAGAGAGGCAGGAAGGGCCTCTAGAGGTCGCGCAGGCGCAGTTAAGCATAGCGGCGGCCATTTCAGCTTTCATACAGGCGCAGTAAGGTTAGCGCACGCGGTCCCAATGCTAAAGAGGTCCTGAGTGGACTACAATTCCCAGCAGCCTCTGGGGACTGCCCTTTCACCAACATCACGTGCAGCCAGCCAGCAAATAGGGTTTGCAGCTTCTTCTGTGGGAGAAGGATACAAAGGACCACGCTAGGCAGTTGGAGCTGTGAGCAGGAAGGGGGAGGAAGTGTGTAAGGAAGAAGGGCTTCTTACACTAGGCCAAGTTACCCCCAGGCCCCAGGTAGGTCCCACTCTCCACTAGGTTAGTGGGTAAGTTCATAGGGAAGGCCCCTTAGGTAAGAACCCTGCCCTTACGTGTGTGTAAGTCTTGTCAGTGACACAGCTGCAGTGCTGTGTGCTCTGACAAGAAGAGACAGTGTGGCTTTAAGTGCAGCCAAAGCAGTTAGCTTTGTTTGTGTCAGTGAAAGGCCCCTCATAGGAAGAAGTGGGGTTGCTTTCCAAGTTATGCAGTGTGTGTAATATCACCAGTGCCAGTGCACGTGGTGAGCTGCCAGGGTCTGGGATCAGACAGAATCTACAGTGAGAGATCTTCTGCATGCAGGGACTAGGGTAGAGGTATACCCCAGGGCCCAGTTAGTCCCCTGAGACACTGTAGAGGGAAACTGTATGGTATAGGGTCTGCCTTAGGACAGGGACTCCTTCCCCATACTCAGAGAGCAAGAGGAATGCTGCATGACAGTGCCTGACTGTCAGTACAGCGTGTAGCAGAGACTTTGATAAAGGATCATTCCGGCTGGAGAACTCTCCCCTGTGCAGTCAGCGTGCGCATCCATTCCTGCAGAGAGCAGCGCAGCACGGCGTGGGATCACTGTGCGGTGTTGCTGAGTTCCAAGTATTTTCCTGATCAGGACTGATCAGGGAGGTAGTATATATTAAGTGCACCACCGGGACCCAACACAGGGAAGCGCTATCCCTCACACTCACACTCTCTTTATTGTTGTGGACACTCAAGAGACTGAGGGGAATGTGATGATGGACATGTGGGTGAGGGGATGGTATGCATTCAAGGTGATGCACTGTTATTCATATGCTGTATTGATGTTATGCAAAGAGAGTTTCATTGAAGTTATCGTTCATGCTCAGTAAATACTGTTTATTCACACTGTGTGTATTTACTGTATGGTTGTTCTGGTGAGGCACACTCCCACCCCGTTGGGATCCCTCATCAGTGGAGGCGCTGCACCGAGTGTAAGTACATACCCCAGGTTCCCTGTGGCGGAAGCTCAGCTCTCCTGGTTGCCAAACAGGTACCGCACCACACTGATACGTAGTCAGATACACCTACCCACCTCAATCTCACTTAGGGTGGGGGTAAGAGGGCTACACATGTATCATGCATTTATTGCTACTTGAAAATTTGGTTTAATCCCTTTTTTCACTCTTAAGACAGCGGTGCGCAAACTGGGGGGCGCAAGATTGTTGGGGGGTGGGGGGGGCGGGTTTAGGCGGCGGCGATTTTGCCATGAGCAAAGAAAAAAGCCACCTGTAGCTGCAATTTCTCTTTTGACCATTTGGTGGCGCTGTGCTACACACCAGCATCTCCTTCTTGCTTCTTGCATCAGCGTGGTGAGTGAGTGTGACACAGGGACATGGGGAGGAAGTGTGAGACTGGGACATGGGGAGGGAGTGTGAGACTGGGACATGGGGAGGGAGTGTGAGACAGGGACATGGGGAGGGAGTGTGAGACAGGGACATGGGGAGGGAGTGTGAGACAGGGACATGGGGAGGGAGTGTGAGACAGGGATATGGGGAGGGAGTGTGAGACTGGGACATGGGGAGGGGGAGTGAGAGACTGGGACTTGGGGAGGGAGTGTGAGACTGGGACATGGGGAGGGAGTGTGAGACTGGGACATGGGGAGGGAGTGTGAGACTGGGACATGGGGAGGGAGTGTGAGACAGGGATATGGGGAGGGAGTGTGAGACTGGGACGTGGGGAGGGGATGTGAGAGTGGGACATAGGGAGGGGGGTTAGTGTGGGACATAGGGAGGGGGGGTGAGTGTGAGAATGGGACATGGGGAGGAGATGTGAGAGTGGGACATGGGGAGGGGATGAGTGTGAGAGTGGGACATGGGGAGAGTGTGAGAGTGGGGCATGCTGAGGGGGGGTGAGTGTGTGAGTGGGACATGGGAAGGGGGGAGAGTGTATGAGTGGGGCATGGGAAGGGGGAGAGTGTGTGAGTGGGACATTGGGAGGGGTGTGAGTGGGACATGGGGAGGGGGGTGAGTGTGTGAGTGGGACATGGGGCGGGGGGTGAGTGTGTGAGTGGGTCATGGGGAGGGGGGTGACTGTGAGAGTGGGACATGGGGAGGGGGTAAGTTTGTGAGTGGGACATGGGGAGGGGGGTGAGTGTGAGAGTGGGATATGGGGAGGGGGGTGAGTGTGTGAGTGGGACATTGGGAGGGGGTGAGTGTGTGAGTGGGACATGGGGAGGGGGTGAGTGTGTGAGTGGGACATGGTGAGGGGGTGAGTGTATGAGAGTGTGACATGGGGAGGGGGTGAGTGTGTGAGAGTGTGACATGGGGAGGGAGGTGAGTGTGTGAGAGTGTGACATGGGGAGGTAGTGAGAGTGTGAGTGTGACATGGGGGGCTGAGAGTGTTAAAGTGTGACATGGGGAGGGGGTGAGGGTAAGTGTGACATGGGGGGAGCGAGAGTGAGAGTGTCTGTGTGAGAGTGTGACATGGGGAGGGGGGTGAGTGTGACATGGGAAGGGGGTGAGAGTGTGACAGTGTGACATGGGGAGGGGGGTGAGTGTGGGGGGGTGAGACTGAGAGTGTGGGTGGGTGAGACTGAGAGTGTGGGGGGGGGTGAGAGTGTGACATGGGTGAGACTGTGGGGGTGAGTGTAAGATGGGGAGGGGGTAAGGTGTAGGGGAGTGACAGTGGGGGGGGGGGGTGTGAGTGTGACATGGGGAGGGGGGTGAGTGTGACATGAGGGGGGTGAGAGTGTGAGATGGGGAGAGGGGTGAGAGTGAGTGTGACATGGGGAGGGGGGGTGAAAGAGCTACATGGGGAGGGGGTGAAAAAGCTACATGGGGAGGGGGGTGAAAGAGCTACATGGGGAGGGGTGTGAAAGAGAGACATGGGGAGGGGGTGAAAGAAAGACATGGGGAGGGTGTGAAAGAGAGTCATGGGGAGGGGGTGAAAGAGAGTCATGGGGAGGGGGTGAAAGAGAGTCATGGCGAGGGGGTGAAAGAGAGTCATGGGGAGGGTGTGAAAGAGCTACATGGAGAGGGGGTGAAAGAGCTACATGGGGAGGGGGTGAAAGAGCTACATGGGGATGAGTGAGACACTGGAGGGAAGGAGAGAGACACTGACAAGAGGGAGGAAGACACTGGCGGGAGGGAGAGACACACAATGGCTGGAGGGAGAGTGTGAGAGAGACACTGGGGGAGGGAGAGACAATGGCTGTAGGGAGAGACAATGGCTGGAGGGAGAGTGAGAGACACTGGGGGGAGGAAGAGAGTGAGAGACACTGGGGGGAGGAAGAGAGACACTAGGGGGAGGGAGAAAGAGAGAGACACACTGGGGGAGGGAAAGAGAGAGTGGGGGGAGGGAGGAGGAGACACTGAGGGGAGGGATAGAGAGAGACACTGGAGGGGGAGTGAGAAATACAGGGAGAGGGAGAGACTGGGAGAGGAGTGTGAGACTGTGGAAGAGGGGAGAGAGGTCCTGAGAGGTCCTAATGTGGCGAAACAGAGAGATTAATAATACAGCATAAATGGGGACGCTATTAGACAAATATCATAATATTTATTTTTAAGTGATGTAATTTGTGTTCTAAATACTTTTTTTGTAGACGCGTGGCGGGGGCGTTACAAAGCTGGCTCGCCCTCATTGGCTGAACCAGCTCACGTGCGTTGACGTCGTGTGATTTTGATTACATCAGGCGGGGGGGCCCGAGAAATTTCATGGATGAAAAGGGGGGCTCGGCATAAAAAGTTTGCTCACCCCTGTCCTAAGAGACCCTTTTAGTAGTTTCACATCTATTACCAGTAATACAGATCAGGACAGATTGATAAATCAGTTTAGTATATTTTATTAGTATTTATATTTAAAGAGACTATCCAAGCCTTTTTTTCTCTTTAATTTCTTAAATTTTTTAAAAACAGGATTGAAAGCAGTAGTCCAAACTGCCATTAAAAAAAAAAATCTCTTTAATATGTACATCAATACAATCTTCAAAATAAGTATTAATTAGCTAAGTTGCCGATCGATCCGTTCTCCTGTGATCGATTGGCGAAGATTTGGCTTTGGGGTTCACTAAATGGCTGTCAGTGCAGCAGAAGGGGACACAAGATACAAAGCTCTGTGGGGAAGATCATGTGACCAGGCAATCACTAGATACAATTGGTGCACTGCTAGAGAGAGGGCAGGGCTCAAAAAGAGATGTGCCCAAAGCATGTTTCAAAAGAGGAAGGGGATGTGACTTTGTAAATGGTTGCTATAGAAACAAAAAAATGCTTGTTACATTATAATACATTAAAAATATCTTTCAGAGTGGTTTAAAAAAATGCTAGAAGTATTTTCTCACAGTATAGAACTGATTTATTAAAAAAAAACACATGTAGGATATTGCTTTCGGCAGCTGGAAGCAGGGGGGTCTCTGGAGCTTAATCCCATTTATTTCTGCTCCCGGGGAACCTCTGCTTCCAGAGGTACTTGCTTCCATAGTGGGTGTCGGTAGCCACAACAGGGTTCACATTATGGCTGCTTTTAAAGGCTCTCTGCCACTGCGTACCAATAGGAAGCCTTGACATCATCCTGTGCGGCTTCCTATTGGCTAACGTGAACAGGGGGCTTTAAACTGAAGAAAACTACAAAAGGTAGCAGCACCCTGTTCAGAGGTAAGTATCTCTGGAAGCAGGGGGTTCACCAAAGGGGTTCCCCTCCGGGGACCCCCTGCTTCAATCCTGTGTAGCCAGGTCTCCCTTAGGTGTCAGCACCCCCCTCACCTCGAGCGCGATCGCGGGTACCGCCGAGTCCCAGGGCGGCCCCGCGAGCCGATCGCAGGGGTGAGGGCGGTCAGGCTCCAGCTCGGGGGTTGCCGGGGACGCGTGCAGCCGGTTGCCAAGGCCGCGATCGCGTCACCGGGCTCCCGGCGCTCCCGGAGCCGGGCGTTGAGGGCGCCGCCATTGAATAGTGACTCGCGCATGCGCAGTGATCGCGCAGGCGCAGGTAGGGCCCCAGAGCCAGGGAGAAGTCGCGCGAGCGTGAGACTAGGCAGGGAAACAGTGAGGCAGCCCCAGATAGCTTGCGCAGGCGCAGGACAGCACAGAGAAAGCCAGCGAAGCCCTAGTCTACCAGGGAAGGCTCTAGGTAGGGACTACGAGTCCCAGGAGCCTCTGCGCGCACCACGTGATGCCAGGGAGCCAATAGGGCTTAGGATCTCCAGGCAGGCAAAGAGATACATTTTCGCAGGCTTGCAGCACGCTAGCAGTTGGAGCCGGGAGAGCTGTGAGGGAAGGAAAGGTGCAGGGAGCGAGTGCAGCTCCTGCACCCAGATAGGTACCCACATCCCAGGTAGGCCCCAACTCTCCACCAGGTTAGTGGGTAATTATAAGGGACGGCCCAAGATAGGGACGCTGCCCTTAGTGTCAGTGTGCTGTCTTGTGAGGGTCACGGCTGTCAGTGCTGTGAGGTCTGACCGGCAGGCACAGTGTTGTGCAGCACGTTGGCTGCAAGCATCCAGTGGGTCACAGCTTGTTGCTGCAGGCACTGGGACCAGTTAGTTAATAGTGACTCGGGTAGTACGGGAGGAGGTAGTGCGGGTGCAGGGGGTCAGGGACCCCTGCATAAGATAGGCTACCCCGTAGGCCCTAGGAGTTTTCCCCAAAGCCATTACATGTTGCTGTGCTGTAGGGACAGCCTATAGTATAGCGCGTGTCACGTAGTGGCAGTGATAGATAGGGACACAGGGGACGCTGCGTTCCTGCTGAAAGGAGACTTGGTCTCAAGTCTACGCCTAGAGAGAAAGACTATCTTCAGGGTGGGACCGCCCCTGGCGGACCTCAAGCAAGGATTCACCGGACCGGATCAGACGGGATCCCAGAACGACAGATCCTTTGTGAAGTTCCTTGCAGGCCCGAGTGCAGGAGCACTCGGCAGGAACTCTATAAGTGCACCAACAAAGATCATAACATTCTCTCTCACATAGTGGCAGCGCTGACCACGGGACAAAGGGGTTGGGCTGTGGGCACCGTGTGGGGATGTTATAACGTGGTGATGTTATAAAGTATAAGTATGATGTTATAGTATTCTTTGTTCATTCAGTAAACCTGTTATACATAATACTGGTGTGTGTGGTTTCTGGGTGGGTTCCTATGTTAGGGTCATTCTACATTCCCATAGAATCCTACATAGGTGGAGGCGCTGAAACCGAGAACGTTCCAGAGGATTCACCCCAGGCTCTCACTAGCGGAGGCTCAGGCCTCCTGTGAGCCTGACAGGTATACTGCACCACACCTGGTAACACCGTATGTTCTGCGCACCCACATCATATCTGCGATTGGGTGGGGTGGAATACCCGTTACACCTGCATTAATTTTTAAATAAATAACGGTTTGGATTGCACCTTTAAGGAAAGCATTTCTACTGTTAGGCTGCGTCCCTGGTAGCGCTGAGTGGGCGGTGCTTGGCGAGGTGACTTGCATATATATATATATATATATGCAAGTCCCCGCTCACATGGTGCGCGCGCGGGTATGCGCGTGCACACACGCTCAGCGCTTAGGTAAATAATTTTTTTTTAACTTTCCCGCTCGCTCAACTATACGGCAATGCCTCGCCCCATCCCTCTCCCCCCCCGCGGGTGCGCGAGCAGACGCAGGACACCCGGCTCGCATGCTTTGAGCGCGCTCAGCGCCAGCGGGGACTCAGCCTTAGGAGAGATAAAATGTAGACTTCATTACCCATGGAGACTGTGATGGCAGATTCAATAGATATCTTAAAAAAAAAGGTATGACATCTTTTTAGAAAGGAACGGTATACAGGGATATACCAAATAAGTAAACAAGGGAAGGATGTTAATGCAGGGAGTAAAGGGATTTCCAATATTCCAGGAAGGAAATATTTTTTTCCCATTTTAAGACAACAAAGCATAATGTTTCTCTGGGGTTTTTGTTTGCTGTCTTCTGGATCAAAATACTGTAAATACAATTATAGGAAAAGTATCTAGCGTCTAAATGTAGCAGGTTGAGCTTGATGGACATATATCTTTTTTTTAACCTCACCCAACTATTTAACTATGTAATAAAGAATTTAACCATGCAATTGTGACACCTTCTCATGTTTAATATTAGTTCTTTCTCATGGGTGTATATATACAGGCATACCCCGGTTTAAGGACACTCACTTTAAGTACACTCGCGAGTAAGGACATTTCGCTCAATAGGCAAACAGCAACTCACACATGCGCCTGTCAGCACGTCCTGAACAGCAATACCGGTTCCCTACCTGTACCGAAGGTGTGCGCAAGCGGGGAGACTATAGAGCCTGTTACAGATGCGTTATTTACATCAGTTATGCACGTATATGATGATTTCAGTACAGTACATGCATCAATAAGTGGGGAAAAGGTAGTGCTTCACTTTAAGTACATTTTCGCTTTACATACATGCTCCGGTCCCATTGCGTACGTTAATGCGGGGTATGCCTGTATATATATATATATATATATATATATATATATATAGTGTTCAACAAATCACCCAAAAATCTACTCGCCGAACCAAAAAATCTACTCGCCACCTAGTCCCGCCTCCAACCCCGCCCCTAGTCCCACCCCCGCCCCTAGTCCAGCCCCCAACCCGCTTTAAAATAAAATATATAAATAAAATACATTTAATAAATTCCTAGTCAGAACAACATTCGTTTTTGACATAAATGTATTTATTGTATTACATTATACTACAATTAGTCCTTGTTACGTGTGTGTGTGTGTGTGTGTGTGTGTGTATATGGGAGAACACACACACACACACACACACACACACACACACACACACACACACACACACACACACACACACACACACACACACACACACACACACATTATCCCATATATACACACACACACACACACACACACACACACACACACACACACACACACACACACACACACACACACACACACACACACACACACACACACACACACACACACACACACACACACACACACACACACACACACACACACATTCTCCCATATATATATACACACACACACACATTCTCCCACACACACACACACACATTCTCACACACACACACACACACACACACACACACACACACACACACACACACACACACACACACACACACACACACACACACACACACACACACACACACACACACACACACACACACACACACACACTCTCCTATATATACACACACATTCTCCCATATACACACACACTTTCTCCCATATACACAGAGAGACAGAGAGGGGGGAAAGAGACAGAGAGAGACCAGAGACGGGGGAGACCAGAGACCACACATTCTCATCAATGTGGGGTTGATTAACTAATATATATATATATATTTTATATATATTTATATATATATATATTCAAATAACAGGGGAAAAAAGGGGAGAGGGATAGGGAAAAAGAACCTCGCATCTACTAGTACAGAATTAATGCCACCATAAGCCAAACGAAAATATCTTATTTAGTTTACATGAATGAGGTTTGGCGGTGCTCACGGGTTGTGAATTATGTGAGTGAAAAGAGAAAAAAAGTAACCCGTATGGGAGCACTCAGGTATGCAATTGATATATTAGTTTATTTATTTGACACAGTGCAAAAAGGGATGAATAAACAGTACATGATTAAAAACACTTAAAAAAGAGGCATGGACCCCTGTCACGGGTGTTACCCTGAAACACTGATGAACAGTACTAGGGAACGACACACATTGTCAACCCTAAACATGAATAGGTTAGTGACTCAAAAAACACTAGGGTAAGTCAAAGTAAATCACAGTTGGTTATTGGGTTCAAAGGCACCTATACAACGCTAAGGATAATGCACACTACACACCAAACAATAGACTGGTCAAAGTATACTGACAGTCTCAAACCATCACACATCTGCATGAGCATAATGAAATCCCTAGATGTGTAGAACAGTAAAGTTAGTGAATAGCATATATAGGAAAATACCTAATGAACACCTATTGTATAACCTTGTATCTGTTATCAGTGTCCCTAATGAAAAAATGAAACGTCACAGTCCAGAAAAATAGTTTGCATGAGTGCTGGGTAGCATAGTTACGTGAGCCATGGGTCAGGGGTCCTGCCTAGCACCCCCACTCCGACGCGTTTCGTCCAGAGACTTTGACTAGGAGTGCATACCTGAGTGCTCCCATACGGGTTACTTTTTTTCTCTTTTCACATATATATATATATATATATATATATATATATATATATATATATATATATATATATATATATATACCTACAATATTAATCCCTTGTGGCAATTTTTATGTTTAATTGAAACATACTAGTAACCTGTAAATACAAAATGCGGACATTACCATTAATATTTATAATTGGTAAGGAAGGCATAGGGTTATGCCATATGATGTATACTACTGCTTTGTATTGGTAACTACACATACAGTATACAAATATATATTTGTGGTAGTTCCTCAGAGATCTGTTAAATTGGATTTGCGGTACACTGTGATTACGGATTTTCCCGAAAGTGTAAGGGATGTCTGACTTAGTCATACGCAAATCATATGGTAATGAGCAGTTTACCTACCTAACAGTGCAGATCCTCAGACCTCCGTTCATGTTATCGCATGGGAATAACACTACGATACTTAAGACCTTCCAAAAGCTGCCCTTACTCACATCCGGGCCCTTGTTATCAGTGTGTTATTTCAAGAGATAGCCTTCAAGTAAAAAGGGCAGGTCTTCTAAGTGGTACCAACATGAATTTACTGAGTGTTGGACTTAACCCTTTCATTACATGTCATAGTAAGATATATATGACGGGATATATTATTGAACTTGTTTTATTTTCACGTAATAAACTATAATATGAGTTAAAAATCATATTTATTGTAAGTAATATTGAGTTCATTAAGTATGGAAGTACACTAATGTTTTTACATACTGCATGAGAACAAGTATTACCAAGAGACAGAAGTTTGGAAAATAAAAATGTGAATCACACACAGTTAATTCACTGTGTGTGACAAAAAATAAATAAATATTTAACAATATATACAAAATGAAATGACAACAAAACAAACCGAAAAGATAGTACAGGACCCCTTTTTGGCAGTTGCGCTGCCAGGCTCACTCAGACCCTGGTACGAGGTCTTCCATGCTTCAATGTCCGCACGGACGGTGTTGATGGCGAGGTCAACTCAGGGGACGGTGGAGTTTACACCATTACAAATAGGTCTTATGTGGAGGCCCTGGGTGTTGTCAGCATAGAGGGTGAACGGATGCTCTTAAAGTCCTGGTGTATAGCCAATATTAGCCCATTTATGGATGAGGCTATCTGAGCCATACAATTTATAATAGCACTTATGGGCTGGAGCATGGTGTGTATGTTGATGCGGTGGTTGCTCAGGGCTGCTTGCTCCATGCGGCAATCACCTCCCTCAGCCGTGCCGTGGCTTCAATATGGGCAAGCTGGGTCTCAAGGCTTTTGAAGCCACATTGCTGTATCTCCAGCAGCTCGACCTGGCAGAACCACACTCAAAGTTTATTTGGAGATACAAAAGACCGAGAATAGGGGGAAAGATATTAAAAAGACCAACATTAGCGCGGGGCTGGTGGTATCTTGCTTGTTGTCTTACTATAATGCGGCCCAATTAGGCAAAATTTCCCAATGGCACATAACACAAAAATTGGAAAACTGCGACCCGCCACCAATGAAGAAAGAGGGTGACTGAGAATATATAGAAAGTTTCATTTTCCCTGTGTGGCGCCTGTGTGGCGGCCTCAACCCCCCCTTCCCTTCCTTGGTAAGGAAGGAGCGCGCTCCAGCAGTAGCCGCACTGCCGCACTGCCGTGCTCCCCCCCTCCTAGCCAGGCCCGCTTCCGCCGCTTCTTCCCCTGCCACCTCCGCTTCTTCCACCACCGCGATCAGGTAGGCATGGGGAACGGGGTAGTTGATGATGAGGGGGATTGCTGAAAGGGACTAGGGAGATGATGAAGGGTGCTGGGGGAGAGGAAGGGTGCTGGGGGAGATGATGATGAAAGGTGCTGGGGGAAATGATGAGGGGTGCTGGGGGAGAGGATGAAGGGTGCTGGGGGAGATGATGAGGGGTGCTGGGAGAGATGATGAAGGGTGCTGAGAGAGATGATGAAGGGTGCTGGGGGAGATGATGATAAAGGGTGCTGGGGGAGATGATGATTAAGGGTGCTGGGGGAGATGATGATGAAGGGTGCTGGGGGAGATGATAAAGGGTGCTGGGGGAGATGATGAAGGGTGCTGGAGGAGATGGTGAGGGGTGCTGGGGGAGATGATAAAGGGTGCTGGGGGATATGATGATGAAGGATGCTGGGGGAGATGATGATGAAGGGTGCTGGGGGAGATGATGATGAAGGGTGCTGGGGAGATGATGAAGGGGGCTGGGGGAGATGGTGGTGATGATGAGGGGTGCTGGGGGAGATGAAGGGTGATGGGGGAGATGATGATGAAGGTTGCTGGGGGAGATGGTGAGGGGTGCTGGAGGAGAGGATGAAGGGTGCTGGAGGAGAGGATGAAGGGTGCTGGGGGAGATGATGAATGGTGCTGGGGGAGATGATGAATGGTGATGGGGGAGATGATAAAGGGTGCTGGGGGAGATGATGATGAAGGGTGCTGGGGGAGATGATGATGAAGGGTGCTGGGGGAGATGATGAAGGATGCTGGGGATAATGTTGTTTTGTGCATTTTTTGTATGTCTGCGGTCTCACCAAATAAACTCAATTTTATTCAACAATGTTGCTCTGCCTGCCTAGTGGTTTGATCCAAGAAGGTATAAAGGTGTTAAAAGTGCTGGTGTTCTGTGACAGGCTTTTAATAAAATAAATGTATAATTTTTAATAATAAATGCTGTTACCCGTGTGGCCCGAATCTGTTTTCTTTGGAGCATTTCGGCCTTTCTCACTTTACAAGTTGTGCAGGCCTGCGGTAGGGGGTAGCCAGCCTTCATAATTAAAGGTGAAGCACGGCTGGCTTCCCATAAAACCGTATGTCAAGGGCTGAAATATCAGCCTTTGAGTCTAGCATTGTACCCTGATATGTTTCCCTGTACCTATGTTCCCATTATACTGTTCCCTGCAGGATTTAAAGCTGTGGATACCATGTGGGGTTAGGGACCCCATAGGTACTAGCTGCAGGACAGGGACGTTGGGAACGGGGGTTAAGGGCGGATATTGGGGGGGGGGGGGTAACTAATGCTAGAAACAGTATAAAATGTTGCTGAGCAAAGTTACCGGTAGCATTGTAAATGTCCATCTGTAAATGAAGACGGGGTGTATTATGGAAGTCCCTACAAAGTATAGCAAAAACCGGACCTGTTTTGGGCTTTACCTTTTCCCCTTGCCCCAGCAACATAAAACTTAGAGAATGTAAGTTTTAGGTGGGATATTTGGGTTGAAATGTAGTTTGCAAGAGTTCGGGGGTCCCAGATACCGGAGGTCCTGGAATTCTCCCAGACATCCAGGCATGTTTTGCGGGTACGCAAGTGGAATTACACCGGGGCTCACCGGTGTCCCCTAGAATCCTGGGCTTTGAGCCCAAGTATCCCATACCCATTTCCCTCATAGGTATAAGGTTCCCCATGGTATATACTTTATTAGATATGTTTTATAGTGTTCTATACATTCTGTATAAATGTCTATGCAGTCAGCCGAGGCATTTACATAGGTGCCGGGATGTCTGCATAGACATCGGAGTTGTCCGGAAAACAAAGGACACCGCTTTGGGATACCTTTTGGACTGCCAGACCTGGTGGAGCCTGCCCAGCAGGTGGCAATGGGTGAGCTGGGGAAGATGCCACTGTGAAGTCTAACTGCCCCTAAAACTGTGTGTCAAGGGCTGAAGTGTCAGCTCTTGGGTCTAGTAATGCACTCTGATTTGATTCCCTGTATTTCTGTTCCCATCCTATTATCCCTTGTAAGCTCAAGGATGCCATGTGTGGGTAGGTCCCCTGGTAGGAGAGAGCTGCAGAACAGGGACTTTGGAAACGGGCGTCTAAGGGTGAATATTGGGGGGCAACTAGACTTAAAACCTGTGTAAAATGTTGCTGACCGGAGTAGCCGGTAGTCCTGGAATTTTACACGCAAATCGCGGGGACCCGTCTATAGATGAAGACGGGGTATGTGTATGGAAGTCCCATGCAAAGTATAGGAAAACCTGACCTGTTTTGGGCTTTACCTGTTCCCCCTCCCCCAGAAACATAAAACTTCAGGAATGTAAGTTGTAGGTGGGATATTTGGGTCAAAATGTATTCCTTTTGTTTGCAGGAGTTTGGGGGACAAAGTTACCGGAGGTCCAGTAATTCTCTCTGTTTTGTAGGCATGATTTGCGGTGTACGCGAGGTGAATTACACCGGGCCTCTCCGGTGTCCCCCAGAATCCTAGTTTTCGAGCCCAAGTATCCCAGACCAATTTCCCTCACAAGTTCCCCAAGACATATACTTTATTAAAACATGTTTTATAATGTTTGGTGCACACTGTATAAATGTCTATGCAGTCAGCCCGGGAATCTACATAGGTGCCGGGATGTCTGCATAGACATCGGAATACAGTGTTGGAATGGACAGCAACCCGTTCCTGCTGCTACGGTGCTTGGTGTGCTTTGAGACTGCTGCTATGCTGATGGGCATCAGTGGAAACCTGAAAAGCTAGATAAAAAAATTGGAATGAAACGTAAAAATCAAAAGAAAGAAGCAGAAATCGAGCTTAGGGGCATGCATCACCCTTGGTGCCTTTTCTATGGGTCATGCCACGCCCTTGGTGCCATTCCTATTGGGCATGCCACACCATTGGTGCCATGCCTTGCCAATGAGTACATAACTTGACTGTTATTACCCTCCAGTCAGAAGTCAAACTGTTTCTGCTTCCAGACTGGTAACATTAAGAAAAGTCCCGCAGCACAGAAGCAGATCAGCCGCAGGAGCCATAGAAGAAGAAGGATGCATGTCTGCAGAATAGGTACCAATCTATTTAATACTATTATCTCTTACAAATACCAACATAATTCCCCTGTAAGCTTGGCCATTAATAGTACAGTATAAAGGACTGTCAGCCAATCAGAGAAAAGGCACAAGGCTGAATGTAATGATTGCCTCTTGATTGAAGAGCTAATCCATGCTGAGTTGCACGGCTGTAAATGCTGATTGCCATTAGCCAACTGGATAGTCATGGGGCGTAGTTTAGCACCGCAGGTGAATTAGATGAGGTAGTTATCCTGCTGTCAGTGTCAACTCGTGGTTGAGTCCTTTGCCTGACAACAAATGGACGACGCTTGCGCACGATCCTGTCAGCGCAATGCGCCTCACTGGGGGTGTCACGAGACATGTCACGGAGGCGAGGCCTAAGACCGATCCTTACAATTAGTCACTTATCGAAGCTACTAGAATTGTCCCCTTTGAGTACAGTCCGCCATTCCCCTGTCTTTTTGGATATCAGTTTAGGATAAAGCCCATGTATAAGTTGGGGCAGAAAATAGTTGTGCCTGGTTATTAGGACTCTAGCTAGTAATTTTATATCTACATTGTCACAGGAGACCAGGAACTTACACCTTTATACCAGGATCATATCACTGAGCAAAGCCAAGAAGTAAAACAAATTGCGATTTATTCCCTAGAAACAGACGTACACACAGTGGATTACAATATACAAGAGAAAACACACTTACTGGGGCTCTGGGCGTCAAAACTAACCTTTCCTAGTTGAAATAGCACAAAAAACACAGTCTTTAGGTTGTTCGGGAGTTACCCGCAAAAGTCCTGGAACTCAATTTGGCATGAGTTACCAGACGCCACCGCTGTATCTGCTCCCGAGCTGCCAAAATCCCTTGACCGGGAGAAAATACCAAACGTCCTGGTACTCTTTTCGGCTTGTAGTTCCAGCCACGACCGCTACGTTCTCTTTTCAGAACTTGGCCCCGAAAAGTGGGACCTAGAAAATTTCTTGCCTTGAAATTTCTGAATCCGGATCGCGTTTATTTCTCCAAGAGCATCTTTTGGTGATTTCAAATTTGCCGCTGCTGTCTTGGCGCTTAGAATCTCAGGTCCGGATTGGCTGCTGGGTTTCTTATAGTATTTAAGATTCATTCATGAAATACTACAACCAATCTGAGCTTGGGAACTTTTCAGCAAGCCAATCAGAAAGTGGCTGCCAATCTTCCAAAGCCGGGGAAGCGGTTCTTCCAAATGCAACAAGGGCAGTTTGTTCGTGAGTTTGTCACCCTAGCCACTTGTCATTCAGCAGCCACCCACTGGGTTTGGTGCCTCCAAGTCTGGGAAGGCAAATGCTGGCCGCTCAACCTAACCATCCTGCCCAAATGGCATTAAAACCTCTGGCAGCATCTGTGACTTTGAAGTACGGACCTAGGGCAGACTCAGTGGCACCACAAACTGGTAGCCCACTAGCCCCCCTCAGAGAACCATCTTTGAAAGTCCCAGCTTATAAGTATAATACATTTACAAACATCTCAGTTTAATATAAATATACTTTTACACATTGTTACTGTAATCCATCTACCTCTCCCCCAACCCCCCGGTCGCAGATCGGACCCCTAGGATGTAATGAGGACTGGCTACATGTCTGTGGGTGGTGCATACCTGCTGGTAACAGGAGGGCCTGAGTCTCCCGCGATGGTATAGGGGACAACAGGGACAGGCTTCTGGGGTTAGTGCCTTCATCTTCTAGCAACGGTGCAGCGCCTCCATCTCTGGCGAGCCCTATAGGGGTAGGGTGAAATCCTCCCAGAGAAGCCCTGGTCTCAGGGCGAGAGATTTCAGTCTCACACAAGTCTCTTGTAAAAGCAGCAATGTCTCTTTATTGAACTCTTTCTCCACAGCACAAAGCAGCAGCAATAGGCAATGTACAGGGTATCGTCCTCCTCTCCTTATCCTTCAGGATGGGCTGTCTGGAGCTCCAATACTCCCGACCTCCACCCCAAGGTATAGAACCTCAGGGTGAGGCTAGCTTTCCCTTCACCCCCTGCAGGGTGTGGGGCATTGGTCCACCACACTAGCGTTTTATCAGCTCTACTCAGTCTGGCCTGAGCTTCTCCTCCAAAGGTAAGACTGCATGCTCCTGTCTCTGATCCCAGGACAGGTTTCATTCCTCTCAATCCTAAAACAGGTCTCACTATCACACTACTGCCACTGACAGGATCAGGCAACTAAATTTAGACAGCCCCACCCCTCATGATGTCAGCAGGCCCCTCCCCTGTGTCTCTTGCCTTCCACACAGAGTCAGGAGGCCTAACTCCACCAATCCAGGCAGGGCTTGAAGTTGGGGAAACCCATGATAACTACTGGCGGCCTTCCCTTAGCAGGACTTACACCAGTAGGAGGATAGATATATAGCCCCCATTTCTTACCGGGGCTACACTCTCCCTTAGGTGGAATCCAATGGTCCCCCCTTGGACCTAACTTTAGCAGCTCCATCCTGCAGGTGAACAATCTGGGAAACAAACACAGTTCAGGTTAGTGTCTGTACATCAGACCATCCACCCGGATGGCGTAAACAAAAAGGCACATTGTTACTCCCAGCATGAAGAACCAACTTAGTAATAATGTCGCGGGTCAGGCTTTCTTACTTCCCGCCCATTATGATCTGTTACCTTAACATAGTACGGCTGTACTGACCCATACTCCGGCCGATACACTACGCTGTGCATGTATATGCTTCTCCCAACGCTCCAGGCCCGGATCACATCACATATTTTATCCTCATTGTGATAACCTGCCTTACTAAATCTAGTCCGTAAGTACTCCATCACCGCTTCTGTGAGCCAGCTATCTCTCTGCTCCTCAATCTTTTGCATTATAGGCTCAGGCACGTAAGGGAACTCATAGCCATGAGATTGCCTATACCTGGCCACTATGGCCCTGTCTGCTCGGCTCAGCTTGGTAAGCTTACGGTTACCCGCCCTGCTTGGCAGTACCCAAAACTCAGGCTCCTCTGGGGCAACATCGTCATACAGTATGGCAGCCCCCTTAGGAAGGATGTTCTTCTGCTCTATCTCCTGGTATCTGTGCTTTAACTCATCTGCCACCTCCTGGGGAGTAAAGGCCCACCAATGGTCGACTATGTTGTTTCTGATTAACAGGAACCTCGTACGGTCCATACCTTTGTGGTATCCTGTAAACAGAGGTGCCCACCACTTGTCAAGGTGCTCATACTCGGACACTGCACTGGAAGTACCTGCCTCTGACTCTGTTTGTGAGGACACACCTGACGTGACCGCCTCAGTAGAGTGCGAGCCTCTGTGTCTACCTCTTGTATCATCTGTATAGATGGTGGGGTTCATTTTATGGACCACTTTACTCACAGGCCCTGCCTCCACAGTAGTATGGGACCCGCGGGCCCTCCCTCTAGGCATAGGAGAAAATGGTACAGGGTTAGACACACGAATTACATTGTCATATGGTATTTCCCAATCAGACCCCCATCACTCAAGTCCCAATTCCTCCAATCTTTAGAGTACTTGGGATTCTTATCCAATTTATCCCCGCTAGGTCCCGGTGTCATGACTGATGACGGGGCAGGGGCAGTGGCAGGGGCAATGGCGCTAGGGGTAGGGACTGGGGCATCGGCAATGTCCGTAACAGTATCTATCAGTCGGGCAATGCCGCGACCAGTGGGCATCTTTCTGCTTGCCCTCTCCGGCGTGCTTCGTGCTCCTCTGTAAACGCCGTGGCTTTCGAGTGTGGCATGTGCAGTTCTCATGGCTGCTCCTCTTTCTGCAAATATCGCTGCCGGGCCTCCGTGCCAGCCGGACCCAGAAATGACGTCATCACTGTTGCCCGCGGACTCTCCACCCGCTCCGTGGTCTCGCACCGGAAGTGCGTCGAGGACCGGAAGGGGCGGTGGTGGGTCATCCGGTCCGCGGATGGGCAGGTAGGCTGCAAGCCTCTCTCTCTCTCTCGCCCTCTGCAGGTTCCGTCTTCGCCTGGCGGGAGTAAGGGGGTGGGGGTGTCTCCTTGCCGCTCCACTGCCGGCTGATGATCTCTGGTTCCTCCGGAGCCGTCTCGGATCCCGTCTCCGCCGCACTGGGAGTCACCACGGCCGTGGGACTTCTATGGGCCCCAGGCTGCACCAGCGCTCGCCGTCGGTGGGTGCCCGGACTCGTCTGCTCCCCCTGGTAAGTGGACCGCCATCTTTGGTACAGCTGGGGTGGTTCACGGGTAGGCACATCGCCACCGATGAAACGTCATCTTCTTCCTCTGAAGACGACTTAATCTGATCCTCCGCTAGGGAGTCACCTGGGTCTTTTGCGGCATCGCCAGTGGGTTGTGGTACAAAATGGGCCCGCTCCGGTACCTCCACTGCGGTCGTGCTCTTCTCCTCCGGAACATCTCTCGGCTCTGTAGTTGGCTGGGCCTCAGCGGTGATGCAGGGAACTAGGGCAGTCTTCTCCGCCGTCTCCGCCACCTCCGTTAGGGTTCCCAGAGAGGCACCCCGAGGGGTCTTGATCATGGGCCATGGCTCGGTAGGCCACAGGTAGAACGTGCCACATTGAGGGCATCGTGCTTTTGTGCTTGGGGCCGGTCCGGGTATCCTGCAGTGTATGCACAGGCACCGGAGGTACTCTCGGCCGTCAATCTCCACCACCAGGAAGCCTCCTGGAAACTGGAAGGTGGTCATGCTCAGCTCTGACATATTTTGCGCAGGGGTTGAACAGTTCAGTTTGTTAGCTCCTTGCTCTTTAAAGGCCAGACAAAAGTGAAGTTCCTCATTCTCTCACTTCCTGTCCCTCCCTTCTCCGGAGAGGACAACTCCGATTGCCTCTTGCAGTGCCCCCTCCCTCTGGTGGAAAGAAGAGGAGGGGCAATCTTTCGTTCAGCGTGATGTGGCTTTGTCTTTCGGCCAGTCACAGCACAGGTGGGTGGGCTTTCGGCTTTCGCGGTGCTCCGCTCCTTTTGCAGGGGATCTGGGTTTGGCGCCAAACCCCTGCACATCTCTCGCCACATTTCTCTCACTGTCTCTTTGCACGCTTCACGTGCGCGATCCAGGATTGGCGGGAGTCGCCATTTTGGGACGGCTGCTAGCTGCTGGGCCGTGAATGACGCTGCTGTCGCCATTTTTAACTCCTTGCTCTGCAGAGCACATGTAGTGACGGCCACCATCTTTGATGAGCCCTCCACATGTATAGTTTCACTATTCTCAGTGTTTAGTGCATAACTCGTTCCTAGACACTGACTGTTCTCAGACTGCTCACTGAATGCTCTCTCGAATTGCTTTACCCACTGATATTTTGGCATACCCCAGGCTAGGCAGAACTCTTTCTGATACACCGCAATCGCTGACGGTTCCTACAAGTACTATGTGGTGTGTTTTATGTGGGTGCTGGCTAGTGTACCGGGCATCTCCCTAAGTACGGGCGTCTCCTACTTTTGGCCACTCATAATGCGGGCCCTGGGCCATGGTCCCTGGACAAGTTAACAGGCTAACCCCCCCAGTTGCCTCACACTATCTGCCTCAAGGGACTAGGACAGCTATAGCCCCACACCCATCTTACAACACCCTCTTAGGGCACCCAGGGAGTACTGTGCGAGAGTCCACGCTCCCCTGACTACCCCTGATGTTCATCTGCACCCTACTTTCTCCAGCACTTGCATGGAAGGTGTACCTTACACTTCCAGCTCTGCTTCGCTGAAAGCCTGTCCTGTTTCTGGATCTCAGCAGCCCTAGGGGTAGGGTGAAATCCTCCCAGAGAAGCCCTGGTCTCAGGGCGAGAGATTTCAGTCTCACACAAGTCTCTTGTAAAAGCAGCAATGTCTCTTTATTGAACTCTCTCTCCACAGCATACAGCAGCAGCAATAGGCAATGTACAGGGTATCGTCCTCCTCTCCTTATCCTCCAGGCTGTACCCCTTCAGGATGGGCTGTCTGGAGCTCCAATACTCCCGACCTCCACCCCAAGGTGTAGACCCTCAGGGTGAGGCTAGCTTTCCCCTCACCCCCTGCAGGGTGAGGAGCATTGGTCCACCACACTTGCGTTTTATCAGCTCTACTCAGTCTGGCCTGAGCTTCTACTCAAAAGGTAAGACTGCATGCTCCTGTCTCTGATCCCAGGACAGGTTTCACTCCTCTCAATCCTAAAACAGGTCTCACTCTCACACTACTGTTACTGACAGGATCAGGCAACTAAATTTAGACAACAGGAAAAGGTAAGGATCGATTATTCAGCCGCTCCGTAGCAAAAATAGTAGGCACTCACCAGCAAAAGGGGTTAAAAATCAACTTTAATTTAATTTTAATTAACAAATTAACAAACAAATTTTAATTAACAAATCAACTTTGTTTGTTTTTTATGTAGTCCATTAAAGTTGGTGAGTGCCTACTATTTTTGCTACAGAGCGGCTAGATAATCGATCCTTACCTTTCCCTGTTGTTGCTTGAGAGGATCAGTTTCATCACCGGATGCCTAAGGGAGACGCCTCTGGCAGCATCAGGGCTGCAGCTGGAAGGAAGGGGATCAAGGTGGTGTTCCTATCGTGAGTAGAGTGTACTCCACACCGGGCATAGCCAGGGCTAGGGGGACTGAGTGATCGCATATCACAATTATCTGTCCCCACAGTGTTCCCTCCTTGTTACCCGTAGTAATCTGCATTTACTCTGTTACTGCACAGCCCTTCAATCCGTATTTTCCGGTGTCAACTCCTGTGATTACATTATTTATTATTGCTTTCAAGGCATTCTGACTAAACCTCTTGGAGCTTTTACACGTTTTTTTTCTCTATGAACTAAATTTAGACAGCCCCACCCCTCATGATGTCAGCAGGCCCCTCCCCTGTGTCTCTTGCCTTCCACACAGAGTCAGGGGGCCTACCTCCACCAATCAAGGCAGGGCTTGAAGCGGGGGAAACCCATGATAACTACTGGCGTCCTGCCCTTAGCAGGACTTACACCAGTAGGAGGATAGATATATAGCCCCCATTTCTTACCGGGGCTACATTACCTTGTCTAAGTCTTTTGGGCTATGAGGAGTAGAATGGGACTATATACTTTTATTCCCCCTAGCCATATCCCTCATCCACTGTAAACCTGAGTTAGACTGTAAAAACCTTATAGCACATTGGCTATTAAACATTTTATGAAACATAAAAAAATATTTCCCATTTTTCTTCTAAGCCCCACAGTGAAATGAAAAGATGCTCAGCTTCAATCTCAGAGCTGTAACTCCTTCCCTTAAGGAAACAAAATTTTCTTTAGAACCAAAAAACACAGGCACACTCTCCGGGCTGTATCTCTTTCCTTTACTGAAACTTGGACTAAGGTTTCATAAAACTTCTCACAACTTAATATATCATTAGAGAAAACCCCTAGTACCTCTATTCTGATTCTGGGGTACCTGGGTATATATTGGGGGACCCCCCTTAACTGTACTCGGGATATACAAATCTCTATGCCCTGATTTACCTTTCTGGTCTGTACTGAAGCAGGGAAACCTGGCGGTGAGTTGCATAACTGTTTTCAAGGGAGGATTTTGACCGGAGTGATGTGTCTATATGTCCCCGGGAATATGTCCTGATTCCCGGATACATTTTTAGGGTAACCAGCAACTCTGGCCCCGACAACCTAGGCACAATCCGACAACACTTTTACCGCAAAACCCCCCTTGAAACTCATAGCCTGCGAATCTCCACTGGTTAGCACTCCTGGAAAGTTAAAACACACATAAAATCTTAATTGTCATACAATACATTCATTGCAGGTACAATACACAGGTTGAAGAGCTGACATTCTAAAACCTGAAACAGGGCTCAGAGGTAACCTGCCAGGCATAATACCTTGATTGATGGCCTGGTTACCCCTTCACCATTACATACATTTATGAGCAGAAATCAGTCTATGATTTTTGCAGTCTGTCCAATCTTTTTTTGGTTTAGGAATGAGTGAAATAAATGCCTGCAACATCTCTCTAGAGAGGAATTTTTTGTTGTTGCTGAGAACACTGTTAAAAAGATTTCACGGGTAGGGTATCTATACCTCTGAGAATGTCTGCCTTTTATGAAACTGCTGTGTCTCAAACATGTACAGTATGTCGCTCAGTATCCCTCTGTAGTGTAGAGAAGATGGATAGTAGGTTGTTTTACATGGATGCTGCAGGTACTGTGTGTGCCTCCTATTGGTACTGTCTTACTTCCTCTTCACTCTAGATATTGTCTAAAAAAAGACAAAAGCAATCAGCAGCTCACTACTTTTTTATATTGAGCCTTTTGACAGAAATGTCTTTAAAATAACATTGCTATTCTACCCAGTTCTATGGCACATTTTTGCTCTTGATTTGTTTAATTAAAACCTGCATATTACTTTAATATCTCTCTGTCCCTTTTTATTTCTTCCTGTCAGTGAAATGTTTGGTGCAATATCTCAAAAAATATAATGTTATGAAGCTATAGTATAGCACAGGGGAGCGCAATCTTGTTTCCCTGCGGCCCCTGTCGGCTGCCCCCCTCTCCTCGCGCCCCCCCCCCCCCTTACATTGGCTCAGATGTTCTGGCGTCATGCTGTCATGGCAACGCATCACCAGAAGCCGTCTGAACCAAGGTAAGTAGAAGTTTACAGAGGCCCTTGTAGCTCCCCCGGCATTCATTTAAATGCCTTCAGTAAGCACCGTGCCCCCCCCCCCCCACTTTGCGCACCTCGATATAGCATACAGTATATACAGGGGCCTATGCAGAGAGCAGCGAATTTTAAAAATGGCGAATTTAGTAAAAAGTAGCTTTTTTGGAGAGTTTTATTCTCCATATGCAGAAAAGTGCGAATTCTGCTATGTTTAACATGGATGCGTGTGGCGAGTTTAAATTGGCGAGATGCGCGCTTCAGAAACGTGTAAAAACAAATTTGCGCCTTTTTTTTCCCATTGCAATGGCTGCGAGCGGCAGCTTCTTGCCAATTTTTTCTGGCGAGGCAAAAAGGAGACAATCGCGCCATTTTATTGGCGCGAACAGCCGCTAGATGCCGTTCGCGGCTCTCTGCATTAGGATATTTTTAAAACTGGCGAGATTGAGGTTCTCGCCAGCCGCGAGGCGAGTTTTACAAATAGAAAAGAAAAATTGGCGCGTTTTTCGGAACTCGCCATTTTCTGCTGTTTTCTGCGCGATTTTCTCCAAAAAATGGCGAATTTCGAAATAGCGCTGCTCTCTGCATAGGCCCCACAGGGCCTTATGCAGAGAGCATAGAATTTTAAAATTGGCGAATTTCATAAAAAGTAGCTTTTTTGGAGAGTTTTATTCTCCATATGCAGAAAAGTGCGAATTCTGCTATGTTTAACATGGATGCGTGTGGCGAGTTTAAATTGGCGAGATGCGCGCTTCAGAAACGTGTAAAAAAAAATTTGCGCCTTTTTTTCCCCTTTACTATAGGCGGCGAGCGCCATCTTGCCATCTTTTCCTGGCGCGGCAAAAATGAGCGAATCGCGGCATTTTTTGGCGCGAACAGCCGCTTTATGCCGTTCGCACCTCTCTGCATTCGGAGAGTTTTAAAAATGGCGAGATGGAGGTTCTCGCCAGCCGCGAGGCGAGTTTTAGCAATTGAAAAAACAAAATGGCGTGTTTTTCGGAACTCGCCATTTTCTGCCGGTTTCTGCGCGAAATTGTACAAAAAATGGCGAATTTCGAAATAACGATGCTCTCTGCATAAGGCCCACAGTGTTTTATTCCACTATATTTGTTATCAACTATTTGGTATGTTTCTGTGAGCTGATTTCTTCTATCAATTGCAAGAGAACTTTTTTTTTATAACTTGTATTTTTATACAGGAACTAAGAATAACATGACACTGATATAAGCATTTAGAATAAAATTCAGCTAATCTGTAGAAATTATACATTGCACTGGGGGTGACGACAAGAAAACAAAAGACAAGACTGACTCAGACAACACCAAATTCTCGGTGGGTAAGCCGTTTGAGTATTTGAATATTATACATAACAATTTACCGGGTGAGGGGGGAGGAGGTGACACAGAAGGGAGAAGGATGGTAGGGGTGGGACTGCCGATAGGGGGAGGGGGGGGGGTGGGTGTGTGGGAGGGTAGGATTACGGATGGAGTTTCTGAAGACTGTTTATTGGAGCTTGTCTTCACATTACTGTTATCGAGGATCATTTTTGTCTGGTTGAACGTGACACCTGAGGCCTCTGTGTGGAGATGGAATATGGTCTGAACCCACCGAAGGAGAATGTACCTAGAACTATCAATGCCATATTGTGTCACGCTCCACCCCGGGGATGTCTGTTTGGGCTAGCCAAGGTATCCAGAATTTTAGATAATTGATGCCAGTGTCATTAACCAGACTCATTAACTTTTCCATCTGGCAGACAAACCAAAACCTGTTTCGAATCTTGGGGATGGATGGAGTTTCATTAAGTTTCCATACTGCTGCGATCTCGCACCGGGTCGCTAGGGCAAGATGCCCAATTAGTTTATTGCTTGCTCTTGAGAGCTCTTCTAGTGGCCTGTTCAACAAGAACAGCCATGGGTCTAGAGGAATCGGGAGGCCCAAAATCCTCTGAGTCCAATCTCGAATTTCTTCCCATAGAGGGGCGATCCGTGGGCAGGACCACAGCATATGTAACAGGTCAGCCGACTCTCCACACTGTCGAGGGCACAGTGGGGAAAGTCCCGGCACATACCTTGATAATTTTAGTGGGGTGCGGTACCATCTCATTAGGACCTTATATGCATTCTCCTTTAGTGTGGTGCAAATTGAGCTTTAAGCAACCACCAGATAGATTTTGTTCCAGTCCTCGTCTTCTAGGGATTGTCCCAGGTTGGACTCCCACTGGGATCTGTATCTCGGGTGTCTCTGCTCTGGGTCATCAGAACCGACCACCTCCCTGTACAACTGCGATGTGAGTCCCGAAGTGTCTGATTCTACCAGACAGAGCTTTTCAAAATTAGTCAGCGCTGGGTAAGGGGCTAATTTATTATAAAATGCTCGGACCTGGAGGTATTTAAAAAATTCAGAGTCGGGGATATTCTTTTCAGATCTAATATGTTCGAATGATTTTTTTTTTTTTTTGTACCAATTCCCTCCAGATCCCTGAGGCGCATATATCCGGCCTTTATCCAACTAGAGGTACTACTGTACTGCAGGCCAGGAGCAAAATCGGAGTTTCCCCAAAGGGGGGACATCATGGAATTTTTAGTGGTAAGGGAGTGACTGTGCTCTGATGTGTTCCGTATTGACAGCGAGTTGGTCACAGAGGAAAGCGGTACGTCGGCACCTGCGCGTGGTCTTTTGGGGATCCAAATCAAGGATTTCAGCTCTATTGGGGTGCAAATTGCCCTCTCTAGTTCCACCCATCTTTTCAATGCAGGGTTGGAATGCCATTGAACAATTTGGCTCAATTGCGCCGCTTTATAGTAGGGCCACAGGCAAGCTACCGCTAGGCCCCCTGCAGTAGAGGGTCATTTCTTAGTTAATTTGTTTACTCTCGGTTTTTTACCTCCCCAGATAAACTTGGAGATATCAGACTGAAGCGAGAGTAGGTCTTTCAGTCTCAGTGGCACAGGCAGTGTTTGGAATAGGTATAGGATACGGGGGAGGAGATTCATTTTGATACTTTGTATCCTGCCTATCCAAGAGATTCTTTGGGAGGACCATTTTGAGATGTCAGATTTCAGTAATCTAATTAGGGGGGGATAGTTTGCCTTATAAATGTCTCTGACATCTCTGGTGATATATACTCCCAAGTATTTAACCTGGTTCTGTTTCCAATTAAAATCAAAATTAAGCTTTAGTAGCTTTTCAACCTCCATGGGGAGGCTGATATTAAGAGCTTTCGATTTAGATTAGTTGATTTTGAATCCAGATATTTTAGAAAATTTGTCTAGCAAGTTGAAGAGATTTGGCAGAGATGTGAGGGTGTCAGGAATTGGCGTTCTCCACGCTCCCCACACAGAGCACTCTCTCCCTCTAGGCAGCCCCTGTATGCTGTGGAATTCCAGACTCTAGCAGCCGATACTAACTGGGGACAAGAGGCTCTCGTCTCAGTATTCTGGCAAGGCTGGCAGATCCCATCAAGGATGAACTCTCTCACCAACCCAGGCCAGATCAATTGGAGGTCCTCATCGAATTTGCCGTCCGAGTGGATTAACGTATCCAGGTACGCCGCTCAGAGCGTCAGCGCACTCGCATTCATAACTTTTAAGTTCCTTTCTCCAGTTCTCCCAGCAGTACTCCTGTGCTCCCAAGTGCTACCACTCCTCTTCGTCCTACACTGGAGTTGCCAGAGCCAATGCAATTGGGGGTACAAAGCATCCGCACACCGATACGGCAGTTCCGCCACGCCGGGGGATTGTGTTTCTACTGCGGATCAATGGAGCATCTGGTTCGGGAGTGACTTTTTACAGTATAGTAAAGCCCTGAAAAGCCGTCTGGGCCAGGGGCCTTTGACGGTTTTAATTCTTTTATCACCGTGGTTAATTCCTCAATAGTGAAATCAGCAACCAGACTTTCTCTGTCCGCCTCAGTGAGCTGTGCCAGATTGGAGTTTGCCAGGAAATCTCCAAGGGTCTTACTCGTTTTTGGGGTGTGTGCCACTTCCTCCCCGTTGTAAAGAGACTCATAGAATTTACCAAATTCGTCCACTATAATTTTAGGGTTGGCCGAGGTGGAGCCTGATTTCAGTCTAATTGCTTGAATATTATAGTTGGCCTGTCTGTTACGTAGCAGTCAGGCCAGCATCGTATCTGGCTTGTTAGCCCTCTCGTAAAATTTCCTCTTGGACCAACATAGAGAATTGTCTGTCCTGGACGTCTAAAGCATATTTAATTCAATCTTAGTATCTTTCAAATCCTTGAGGGCCTGCAGGTCTGTTTTTTTATGTCTCTCAGACAGGGAGTTTAATTTAGACTGAAGGGTGATAATTTTAGCGTCCCTTTCCCGCTTGCGTCTCGCTGCGACACTTATCAACGTACCTCTGAGGGTCGCCTTGTGAGCCTCCCAGAGAACTAACTGAGATTCCACAGAGCCTGTGTTGATTTCAAAGAATTGGTCTATTTCCTTACCAATGTGTTCGCATATGTCAGGTATTTTTAAGAGGGATTCATTTAGTTTCCAGTTTGCTCCGAGCCTGTCATGTTTAATTTGGTTACACCGTAGCTCTATAGGTGCATGGTCAGACCACGAAATATCGTGGATGTCCGCTCGGGCGATCAACGGGACCAGTCTACTAGAGACGAAGAAGTAGTCGATTCTACTGTACGAGTTGTGAGGATGGGAGTAAAATGTATAATCCCTATCTAGTGGGTGTAACTCTCTCCAAATATCTGTTAGATGGTTTTTCCGGAGGCCAGAGGTTAGGGCGAGCTGCTCTTTTTTGTTATTCTCTTTAGGGGTGCTGGATCTATCTAATGCTGGCTGAAGGGCTATGTTGAAATCCACTGCTACGATTATATGGCCATGTGCCCATGTGTGTAGGGTTTGGAAGAAGGTGTCAAAAAATTGTGCATCTTTCTCGCAGGGAGCATACAAGGCTGCTAAGGTGATAGGTAGCTCATGTATGAAGCCTGCCAGGATAATGTAGCGACCTTCTTTGTCCTTCTTTACTGTCTTAGCCAGTTTGCGTTTGATGGGCCTATTGAGATCTTTTACGTTATGTGAGATAATGTTAAGGGCCATCTAATGATAACAGTTGTGGAATGCGAATTGTGCACCAAGTTCTTACCCCGTTCCTGCGGTCGAGGTCCCCATCTGTTGGATTGACTGGTGATGGGAAAATAGAGGCTCCAAGTGGACCCATGACGGCAGTTCCTCTCTCCGCAAAGGTGGGGAAGGGAGGGGGGATAGGCCAGACGAGGGGGGGGGGGGGTGATACGTGAGGGTGGGGGGGGGGGGGGGCGGGGAAACAAGTAACATACAAAAAATAAGAATAACAATGTCAGTTTCAACAGTGTATTTCTGTTGGTAAATATACACATATTTAGAAGGAGCCCAAGTGGGGTCCTTATGCCCATAGGTATGGCTCAACAGATCATCTGCAACGTTGGACTGATCTGTGTCCCGAGGGACCAGCCTCCTAGGGACTTGAACATGGCCCATCTCAGGGGATTGGGTCGAATTTGGAGACGCCTACAGCGGGAGTAGTCCCCGTCAGTACATCTCTAAACAATATTTATTTTAACTTTTGTAGAAGCAGAATATTTACAAACACCTCATTCAAACGACAACGTGAGAATGAATTTAAAAAGGTAGAATTAAATGTGTAGGGGTGATCGAGAAAACTTAGCTCAGAACCTCCTCTTTAACTCTGGCATGACCATACCTTTAACTATATGTTAAGTCTCTGCACCCCTCATAGCCTTATCTCTAATTATGGCTAATCCTAACCCCCCTTAGCATCATCACTCCTGCCTCCTTCCCCATGACCCTGGTTTTTAGGGGGCCTAAGCATGGAGAACTCCTGTCTGATCCTGTTTATCGCTTCCTCCTAATTCCTTATTAATCCTCTTGGTCTGTGTATCTATTTCCTATATAGGGTATGTTTAAAGAAGGGGGGATAGGGCAGGTCTTTCGTATAGCAGAGGTATCTCGTGGGGAGGGCCTCAGAAACTACATCTGTATTTGCTATCCTGTCTGCACAATCCACCTTCCTTCTGATAGATAATCTTAGTTTCAGGACGGGTATACGCCTCTTATGCTTCTCCCCTTCCCCCCCCCCGCCCATTAGTAACTTTCTTTATTTGTAGCTATTGTAATTTTTGGACCCAGCTCCGCTGTGTCTCCCTGGCCATGCAGTGGGTAACGTTTCCTTTGGGTGTGGGCTGTCCTGAGCCCAGCCCCCCTTCCGTTCCGACGTTAATCCCCCGAACCCCGCATCTCCCCTCCCGGATCCTCGGCGCCCCGGCCCAGCTCGCAAACCTCGCGAGATACCGGAAGCGAAGGGGAGGGACCCGGGAGGAGAGGCCGCCATCTTGTGGGCTGCCTGTGAGCCGAACGGAGGCGTGTTCAGAGGGCCCGCGCATTTCCTCGGAGGTTCCCGCTCAGCCTGGAGGGAAGAAGGAGGAAAGATGGCCGCTGATCTAAAATCTGCGACGGGTCATCGGGGGCTCTGAAGCTGCCAGCACCAGACCTTTGGACAGAATCGTCTTCACAGCAACAGGATCCAAAGGGATGGCACTTCCGGGTGAGTCAGGGGGAGCGCCATTACTCCAGGGGCTTCATCTGGTCAGCAGTATACTGTAGAGGGCTTGTCCGGAGCGGCTCATTCTTTAGTGATGGAGGGGGCAGATGCAGATCCAGCTCTACTCCATGAGATCGCCATTGCTGCAGGGGACTTGCGAGGGGTCTTATGGAAGTAGTTTGCTACCGATGTGACTTTTTTGCCCCTCCTTGTAGTCAGCGACATCCCCCGTTGTTCGGAAGATTGAGGCTACCTTTTTTGGTAAATTTTGTGCGAAAAATGCCGGTATTTAATTATTTATTTGCGCCGACGGGCTGGAGCTGTGGTTTCAGGCTTCCATGCACAACCGCTCGCACATGCGCCACTCAATTTGCAAGAGAACTTAAATCTAATTAACAACTATTTGGTATGTTTCTGTCAGCTGATTAGGCAAACCCCTCCCTTAATTTTTAGTCAAGTGAATGTATTTAAGACAGTCTATTTGGGCTGTGTGTAACATGTTAAATGTGACATATAAAGTGTCTGTGGAGTTAATTTTGGAGTTGAATTGGAGTTGAACATTACAGGAATATCTGGACTCTGCACCACAACAACTTTGCAACTGTGAGAACGTGACTTTCTAAATGCTGTGATTATTTGTACTCTTCCTCTCCTCCAATAACTGGGAAGTCCCTCCTCCTGATCTCACTATGCTCTCCCTATTGCTTTTTCTGTTTACTGTTTCCTCACTCCTTTGTGAACTTTTCTGTACTCTCCGACTTCCCCATTCCCCTCCTATCCACATCTTCATCTCTCCTCCACCTATGCATGTGCCCATACACGTCACCATTATTTATACACCTCTCTCCCAACAACTTCTTTACCCATCAATAAAAAGCACCCACACAAATCCTCTATTCACACCCTCTATCTACTCCTTCCTGCTGCTGGGGATCTCCAGTAAGCCTGAACCCAGATATAAACACACCTGCTCTGACTCACGTCTCCATGCCATCTCTTCTCCTGTAAATTGTGTTAATCTTCTGATTTAATTCTCGCCCCATAAATCAAGCATCCCAATAGCCTGCACTCATGGCTATTGTCCCACACCCAGTCACTCCTGCCACCCATTGTGCCCAAGCACTGCTATCTATAGCACTTATTCCCTCACCTGCTGCCTCTGTAAGTCTCCCATCATACCACTTAGATTGTAAGCTCTTCGGGGCAGAGATTTCCTTTCCTATTGTCTGATTTTGCTGCGCTTATTGTATTATTATAATGCCCTGTACGGTATTCTTTGTGAAGCACTGAGTACACTTTTGGCGCTATATAAATAAAGATATGCATACATACATGTGGCAAAAGCTTGCTTGCATGAATATGTTAACATTGCGTCTTCTCATCACATACATAGATTTAAAAATATTACCAGCTGTTTTACTGTAAGTTACACAGACAACTAAAATGCCTTAATAACCTCTAAAGGACGGGAATCCACTAGAGACAGAAAAGTTTCTTGGAATTACTATGCTTCTAAAGATAGAACTATCACTACTAAAAAACCCATTAAGGGCCATATTTACTAAGTCGTGCTAAGTCGTGCTATGTCATAAGACATCATGTGGCTTAAAAATGGCAGTGAAATACCTGTACATTCTGTATTAAAGTTGGACATAAAGAGAAAGTAATACCATATGTGGCCAGGAAAGCATAGTCCGTCCGCGCCTGGCTGACCTCAGTTGCATTTACAGAGCTAGTTCACTCTGATACACATGGTTCAGAGGGAAGATCCACATAAACCTGTTGGTGGCATTTCCATGGAGCTAGAATTACCCTGCGAGGGAGGAGGGAATCAACAAGAAAGAAGGCCCCCCTGTCATGGTAGACCAGACCAGAACTTTAAACACCAAAATACCTGGATCCTTTGATTGAGGAAAGCAAGAGATAAAATAAATTGTGATTTATTTACAGAACGAACACACACAGGTTGGTTTACAATTACAACGAAAATACACTTACTGGAATGGGGTAAAATAAAATATCTTGTTCCCAAAATGAAATGTTGCAAAATAAAGCCTCTAGGAGCAATTTCCCAGGAGCGGGAGTTGCTCGCGAAAAGAGCCCGAAACAGTCCTCAGCCAGCAGCGCAACTTGCCACTGCCGTTTTACTCCGCCGGAGCTGCTTCTTTCGTTCTCTTCCCGTAGTACTGGATCTAGAACCTTAGTTCTTACGAACCCTTGAAGCTTGGCTGAATCTTTGTTACGATGTTACGAATCTCTTACAGCATGATGAATCTTAGGTGAATCTGTTACAGCATGATGACTCTCTTTCTGATGGGCTGCACGGGTTCTTATAGGGTTAACATTCCTATACGTAACTAGTGCATCCTATCTCTCCGTGGGAATATCTCCGTCCCCCTATCACGGAGTTGCCAAAACTTTGCAAACCTGGCAGAGGGGCCTTCTCATTCTGCTCTTGGCACGTCCAAACTTTGCCCCTTTGCCGCTTAGCATATGAGACCCTGCCCCTCTTAACTGGTGCCGCTCAGTCTCAGCAGGGTGACATCTTGCCAGGATGGCTTATTGAAGTTCTCTTCCTTTACCAAGCAAGCTAACAAATGTTTTAATACTTCCATATCCTGGATAGCCTTTGGAACTTGCCAGGATGGCTTATTGAAGTTCTCTTCCTTTAACCCTCCTTGCTAACAAATGGTTTAACACTTCCATATCCTGGATTGCCTTTGAAGCTTAGAGGGCGGAGTAGCCCCTCTGTCTCCCATGCAAAAAGATTTTTACCCATACTGAACATTACTTGAACTTAAAAAACGTATAACTCTCGCCACCTTATACCTGGTGGGAGATACACTGAACCCCAACCTGGTTCCTGGGGTTTGTGGGCATTTACCAGGGTACCGTGAATGTGATTCATTCCCCTGCCCGGTCTTACTATTCTGGTCTGTGCTGAAGCAGGGAGATTTGGCGGTTAGCTGCAAACTGCTTTCTAAGGAGGATTTTATACGGTGGTCTATGTTCCTCATGTCCTCAGGAATTTGCGGGGATTCCTGAGTACATGTTTTGGGGTAACCCGCAACACTGGCCCCCTTCTATCCAAACACACCCTGACAAAGTGTTACCGTAAAATCACCCCTGAAACTCACGCCCTGCACATCTCCACTGGTTGGCACTCCTGGAACAGTAAAAATACACATACATCTTTATTACAAATACGTTACATGCCATGATTGGGTTGAAGAGCTGACAATCACAATTCCCCCATATGGCTCAGGGGCACCCAGCCGGGCATAATACCTTTATTATTGGCCTGTGTACCCCTTCACCGTCACACACCCCCTCTCACTTGTAGTTGTACGTGGCTCTCCCTCCCCGTAGCAGTGGCAAAATGCTTTTTCTGCCGCAACTCTGGGGAAGGAGAGTCATGCTTTCAGTATGCCCTGATCCTTAGTGTCCATAGCAGTGATTCTCAACGTAGAGCAGTCCCAGGAGTTTCGCCTAGCCGCCCCAGCAGTTTCCTGGCTCTACCCCTCCCCCCGGCTCTCTCCGCTCTCAGCCGCACTCTAGCAGTGCAGCATTTCCTGTGCCTGCTGCTAGCGAGCGCGTGCGTGTGTGCAGTCCTCGCCGCCGCTGCCTCCTGCATCTAGTTGCCTCTCACCCGCAACCACATCCTGCATGCCTCCGATGCCTGAGGTATGGGGGGAGAAGGGAGATATATGGGAGATGCAGGGGTGGGTGATATGAGGGAGATGCAGGGGGGTGATATGTGGGAGAAGCGGGGGGGGGGTGATATGAGGGAGATGCAGGGGGGGTGACATGAGGGAGATGCGTGGGGTGATATGAGGGAGTTGCAGGGGGGTGATATGAGGGAGATGCAGGGGGGTGATATGAGGGAGATGTGGGGGTGATATGAGGGAGATGGGAGATGCAGGGGGGGATATGAGGGAGATGGGAAATGCAGGGGGGTGATATGGGGGAGATGCGGGGGGTGATATGAGGGAGATGCAGGGGGGTGATATGAGGGAGATGCAGGGGGGGTGATATGAGGGAGATGTGGGGGTGATATGAGGGACATGGGAGATGCAGGGGGGTGATATGGGGGAGATGCAGGGGGTGATATGAGGGAGATGCAGGGGGGTGATATGAGGGACATGGGAGATGCAGGGGGGTGATATGGGGGAGATGCGGGGGGTGATATGAGGGAGATGCAGGGGGGTGATATGAGGGAGATGCAGGGGGGGTGATATGAGGGAGATGGGAGATGCAGGGGGGTGGGTAAATGAGAGTGATGTGAGATGCAGGGGGGTGGGTATATGAGGGTGATGTGAGAGTGGGTATATGAGGGTGATGTGAGATGCAGGGGGGGTGGGTATATGAGGGGGATGATGTAGAGTGTGGTTACATGTATTTAGGGGGGCGTTTTTTTTTGGTATGTACTTTCTGGGGGGGATTGAGTGAGAATGGGGTAATTGATGGAAGGTAGGGGCGAGTGAAAGGAGAGAGGGGGGAGTGAGTGAGGAAAAGAGGGAGTAAGATGCATGGGAGATAAATACATGCGAGGCGTGAGGGGAGGAGAGTGTGTGAGACTGAGGGTAGAAATTCATGGGTAGAGGGTGGGAAATAGAGGGGGCTCGTGAGGTGTGAAATTAACCTAAAACCGCGCTTATAGTGCCGGCGACGCTGATGTCACGCTGCGGGCGCTGGAAAACTCAAATTGAAGTGACTTCCAGTGATCGCGACCAAGCCGTTGCGCCGTCCTGTCGCTCCAACTATAAGCGCACGCGACGCCGTCAATACATTTGTTTTGACGCAACGTCGCCAGCACTATAAGAGCGGCCTAATATGTGTCAGCCAGATAGGGGTTCCCCGAGATTTTTTTAAATACTTCAAAGTTTCCTCCTAACAAAAAAGGTTGGGAATCACTGGTCCATAGTGAACCTTACTGCGGGTTTATATGTCTAATAATGTGCAGTGTAACTTGTATACACTGCAATGTCAGGACTTCATCTTCAGTTCTTTGCCGCTCGATTCCAGGTAACATGGTTTACTGGAGGAGATCATGTCATAAAAGTATGAGTTATTTTTTTAATTGGGTGTACAGTGCCTTAGCCATAAAAGAACAGAGCACTGCACATTAATGGGGCACACTCCTCTGATCCGTCATGGAAACTGATTTACCCCTTTAATTTTGGACATATAGCCAATGTACTGTATAGAATATCATTATCCCGATGCCAGTTGGAGAAGCAGAAAGGGTTGACTTCTGTATTGATTAATTCTACATTTTATGAAAACTGACAGTATTATGTAAATTCGGTTTGTAATATCAATAATGTCACATTAGACCGGCTGACGAATACCTAAATCCAATAACCATCTCCTGCAGATTTATCAGAACCTTGGCTCTGCCTGGGTATTTCCAAGTTTACTTAAATGTTATTAACTCAAACACTTTAGTCTCCAGTGGCTTTATCAAGTGCAGATAATAGGTTCCCCCCCCCCCCTGTGGTAATATAGAATACTAGATTAGCAGATACGTGAGTGCAGTAGGTTAATAAAAACAATATGAATTAAAACAGACACCCAACTCATAAGGATACACATCTTAATTGAAATTCCAACAAAGGCACACATTTGTATTTAATGGCTGCAGTGTGGGGTGAACCTTTTACTCACCTTCCACAGCACAGAGCAATGGGTGAAATACAACACGATTAAATATACAAAGTAGACACAGCCTTTCGAACCTAAAGATAACATACAGTAATTGGTGAGTAAATCTTCAGGTAAATCGTCAGGTTCCAATCCTGATAAACATTTTGCAAGAGAAACTTTTTATATATAAGGCATTCATCACTAAGTTAAAGGGGCAGTTTTCTGAAAACAGTTCAGTGTGAGGCCGCTTAAAACAGCAATCTAAGCGTTGAATTAAAAATTTTTTTTTTTCATTTTTCTTTATTTGTTTTACATTTTTTGAAGTAAGGGGCCTCTGCAGCTGAATCCCATTAATTTGAGTTCTGGGGGCCCATGCTTCCGCAGATACCTCCGTTGGGAGAGCTGGTAGCCACTCTGGCAGTGGTGGATTGAACCCTCCTCCTTCAGCATCATTTGACGCCGCGACATCACGTTGCTATGGCAACGCGATGCCATGCAACGTCATGTTGGCCGTCACGTATGTGCCCGTGTTGCTGGTAAGCGCTGATCGGGCATGCACGTCCAGTAAGCGCCGATGTATTACTTATTAAAAATTCTTGAATGAGTTTGCATATGTAGCTATTCACAAAGCTTCTATAACATGCCAAACTCGCTCGAGAAGTGCTTCTCCCCGGTCGGTCGCGCTCCCGCACAGACAAACCGTGCGGGAGCTTAACAAAAAATGCTCAAACTCGCATTTTTTGGTGAAATCGAGCTATTCTAGTACTGTAGCTCTGAGATTGACGTCGCGGCTGCAATTCGCAAGCAACTCACAGGTTCTGATCTTGCCACCTTAAAGGTGGCGAGATGGGATCTGCGAGGTGACTCTGCACAAAAAATATATATTTACTGCATCAGAGTGAAGCTGGGAGTCCCCGGAGCTGACCCGCATTAATATCAGCTCCCGAGACCCCCTGCTTAATTCCTATGTAATAAAAATACATTTACACGCAGCTTCATTATCTTAGTGTAAGGTAATGTAGGGGTTAAATACCAGTCCCCCGGTTTATTGGGGATAGAGGGGGTGGGTGAATGTGGTATTTGGCCCGTGGTGGGTGTTTAGGCCTACCGGATTGGTTGCGGGAGGAGTTAACACCTTCATTACCTTTGCAGTTACTACCGCAAAGGTAATTAAGGGGTTAACCCCTCCCGCTACCCACCCGGTAGGCCTAAACGTGCACATCGGGCAACTACAACCTTCACCACCCCCTCAACCCCCAATAAACATTAAAACACAATACAAACACTAATACTAGACAATACAACCATTGATTGCCAGTGTGGTTACCTGTGCCCTCAATGGGAGCAAAGATAACCCCAATGGCAATGGGAACCCTACTACCCACCCACTTTACCCCCAACAACAACCCCTCCCCCCCAAGACATACAGTACAGTAATGGGAAAAAATCCCTATTTTCCAGATTTGGATAATAGCTCATTTCCCCATTACAAATAAAACATTATCCATCCAGCATAAAGTAAATTAAAGTTGTACTTACCCATGCCAGGATGAAGGCCACCCTGGTCCTCATCACCGTCTTCTTCGTCTTCTGTGGGCAGCAACAGTGGGCTCCCCACTCCCCCAATACCCCAAAATGGCTAATAGCAAGTTTGCCCATTTGTTTGCAAAACAAAAGAAATGCACAATAAAATAACATTGGCATAGCAGTACACCAATAAACCCCTTAATTGTCACAGTGGTAAACCATGCCTACTATATGGGCATGGATTTCCACTATGGCGATGAATGGACAACCTAAAAAAAAAGAGCCACAAAATAAAACACCTGCCATTAAAATAAAAACAAGCATTTGACAATAAAGCCATTGATTGTCACAGAGGTAACTCATGCCCTCCATATCAAGCATGCTTTTAGGAAGGAGTTCACGTCATAGAGTATGTTTGGACCTGCCCAACCGAACGATTCCTTGTGCAATCCTGATTATATAGGTATGGAAGAAGCAGACAGTACATACAGATGAAGTCTCCGGTTCCGTCACGCCTCCAGGAACGCTCCGTGGGCAGTCCGTTGACTGCCCATTGGGGAATTTGTTCCAGTGCGGGAGCCATGAGGAGAACACGTTGGAACCGGAGACTTCACCTGTAGTTCTCCGGTTGCTAAACCCAAAGCCTGAAGTGTCTTCTTAAAAGGGCCATTTGATATGGGGCATTACTGTGAGGAGTTTGGGATCCCAGCGCCCCTGCCCTGGCCCCTCCTCACCTTCTGTAACCCCCGCTGCCATGGTGCGTGCCCTTCGATGGCGTCACTTACCTCCTGCTGTCCTGGAGGTCCCCCGCCGTCCCCGGCGGTCTCCCGTGCCTGCTGGCTCTTCCCTCTCCCATGCGGCTGCCATGTGTCCCGGCCGCGCGCGTGTACAGCTCGCGCCGGGTGAAGATAATTTATTCACTGCTCTAGCAGTGAAACCACGCCCCCAGCAGACTAATAGGACCTCCTGCCAGAATAAGAGTCCTCACCTGCCTGCCAATCAAGTGGACCTATCCAGGATAGCTCCACACACTCCTCCAGGCCTGCCTCCACCTGTGATTGGTCAGCCGCACTTTATAATGCCTGTCCTCCCACTCATTCATTGCTCGACATAGTTTCCACTAGGATTACTACTCTGGCGTTCTCTCTCTTATTCTCTCAGGTTACGACTTGGCTTGGCGGACGCTCTTCTCTGGCTCTCGATTCCTGCTTGGACAACGACCTTCCGGAATTCTCCAATCCCTGACCTTGGCTAAAACGGCAACGACGACGGCACTCTTTCTCCGGTACCGGCAAGTATTGCTAGCTAACATCACCTGGCCTGGCAACGCCTAAATCACCACACTCCGGACACGCTCCTTTTGCTGCGGGTGCGTGTCCATATACGTTCCTCACCTCAGTGGAAGGGACGAGTCTGGTCTGCGGGCAGCACCGGCGTAACAATTACTAACGCTATGCAAGAGACTGAGAATGTATCCCTTGCTACGGTAAGTATACTGTAATTACCTCCGTAATGTAGGAGTGAGAGCTACCGGGGGTTGAAGTACAGAGTCATATGTTCCACAAGTTTTCTGCCAAGTGAGATGTATGTCAGTACAGTACCTGTGGAGCCTTGTAGACGAATGCCAAATAAAACACCTTTTATGTTTTACAAACGTTCCTGGTGCCCATTCTTTTTCTATCTGCTTATTCACTCCCAGCCTTTACCTGCCCTGCACCCTGAACAGGAATGAGAGACTGAGCACTGCCAAGGTATATAGCCAAATCTGCTGTGACCTTCTTTAGAGCCAGGTAAGGAAGGTTACGTTAATAATGCCCTTCCTCATAAGGCGTCTTAGACTTGTCAATATATGTCTTATGGAAATCCTTTGAGGAGGTGTGTGGTGTGTCATTTAAATATGTGGATCAGTCTTAAAAAGGCAGATTTTTTTTCCCCACTGAAAGTTCAGGGATGGATTCAGATTTTTAAACCTCCACATTTGCTTGCAAATTACAGGCCCTGAAATATGTGTTTTGAGGGAGAAAGAAACTATTTTAATAGAGTCCCAAGCACTATATATATATCCCCTCATACCTACCTCCAAATAAACATATGGAGATACACTTACATACAGGGAGATATACAAAGCATATTTAAATGACACACCACACACCTATTAAAAGGATTTCCCTACGGCATATATTGACAAGTCTAAAGCACTTTACAAGGAAGAGAGTACCCAACAGGATCAACATCCACAACCTCTGTTATTCAAGGGCTGTAGCAGTGAGCTAAACCAGTTGCTGGTAGTGTCACGGCATCCCTTTGAGCTCTTCTGTTCACTGCTCACACCTGTAACCCTCTGGATTCCTTTAAACACAACCCACTTTCACTGTCTTGTTGCCAGTTTAATGTCCCTTATGCACACACAAAAAAAGAGATATGCTAATAGCCGGATTAGCTACAGGTGTGAGCAGTAGACCTCAGTAAATTATGCTGACCTTGTGACACCTTGACCACATGATTGTTTAGGTAGGTATTAAATGGTCACGAGTCATGACTCAGTCCCTGACAATGGGAACACAAGAGAAAGTCCTCCTCTTCTCACCCAACAGCACCCACACGTGATGCAATCTCTTCTCCACATGAACAGAAAAGTGATGAGTTTCACTGGATAACTTCGGGCCACTAGTGGATTCTCTCATCCAGTGACCTCTTAGAAGGCTTTTTAAAGTTGAACTAGTTTCATATTCGACTTTCTTACATTAGATGGCAATCCACAAGACTGATATAGCAAAATGATTACAGTGTGTCCCTACAGACCTGGCTCCCCTGACAGACGCTGCCCCCTATCGAAATCTAACTGGGACAAAGTAAGAGCTTTGATAAATGACGCGCAAACTCAGAATAATTAGAAATGTTCATTGATCATCGCCAAGTTCCATTTATAGATCTCAATGAAGATACCGGAAGTATATATACTGCCTTGAAGTTTTTTGGTGAATTTCTGTAAACTCGAATTTATTGCACAATTCAGAGGGAAAACATATGAAATAATCTCAGATTATTATAGCATATTAATTAACAGAACAAGCCATTTTTTTTCTTGGCTAATGGTTCTAGAAAGTACAGAAAACAAACTATGTGGATACACTTACCTTTAAAGCACTGACCTAATGCCTTTGCATTGTTGGCTTTTGGTTTAGATTATTGCGTGACATTGAGAACAAAGTAGGCATAATAGGATGCTGCAGTTTTAATAAAACATTTTATAGTGAGCCGCTGGGTACGTACTAATAGAGAGAGCACGTCATTATTCTTTCATGGCTCATTTAAACAATAGGCATCAGTAAAATAACCTCTCAGCTGTTTCTGGCAGCCTCCAGGGACAGACACCACTAGAATAGGAATGTAACGAGATTAATGTCGTTTGGAAAGACTTCATCCCCAATCACATTAAGACCAGTGAGCAGAGCTCTATATGGTTTTGGAAACCCTTTCAGAAGTTTTCTGTTCTGTATAGTACACTCCATTTCAGGGGTATCCAACTCCAATCCTCAAGAGCCATGAACAGGTCAGGTTTTTGGGATATCCCTGCTTCAGTACATGTGTTTTAGTCATAGTGAGTGAGCTATTGATTGAGCCACCTGTGCTGAAGCATTTTTTTCAATTGAGTTTATTTTTAATTCTAAACATAATTTCACCCATAGATCTTCCCTCACCCTCACTCTCTCTCTCTCTCTCCTTTTTTTTTGGCTCAAAATTTGCCACCATTCTCCAATATTTGCCAGTACAGTATGTTTCCAAACATGTGACCATTTTCGCTAAACATTTACAAAAGTTGGTATCAGTGTGCTCTCTCAATTTACAATTTGCAGTTTTTCCTATCCAGACCCTGAAATAGGCCTTATCCATGGTCTAGATGAGAGCAAGACTACAGTTGGTATGATTTAACTAACATTGTTATTTACAGGGTTCTTTTCCAACTGCAATTAAAAACCTACAGGTTATTGATGGGAGTAACACCCCCTTTGGGTTAGACAGGCTTAACATCATGTTATTTAAAGCTAATATATGGCATTACGCCAATGCTAATGAGACAGCTAAAGGCTGTTGTTTTGCATACAATAAGCTTTGTGGATTCGCTTTAACCTCAGAGAAAATAATGTCTGTTAATGACTTTGATAACGGCACATTATCAGCTAACAGCGCTCTGTGGGTGCTTAATGTGCAGCGTGGCTGGTCACACATTATATTTTTGGTTCTTATTATGTGATTATTACTACATTTACCAGGTTCATCCTTAGGAAGATTCCCTGTGTCCACAAAACCTTCAAGGCCAACTAGTTTTGATTTCTGTCATGCATCTCTCATACTGTAGATGGTTGTAACTACGTTCCACTGGTGGTCCCTCTCCAGACTTGCTGCTTTCCCTAGCATCATCAGCCATTTTTTTTCTTACATTTTCTTTGCTACAGCTGCAACTGTCGGTTGTCGACCGCATCACGGGACAAAACACGTCCTTTTCTCATCACTTACAAGTGACATAATCAATCTTCACTCCCTCTAACTCGCGACAAGTTGTGTCGCGTTGTCAAGCACACCTGTATTTACCTGTAGCTGTCAGACTGAATTCTGATTTGTGTGGTTGCAGTTCAGCACGTGTCCGCCAGATGGCAAAGTGAATGTCTTTCCCTATGGGGGACATTGGATGCTACAGTTCATTCTGTATACCTTATACTCAATGCCTGAAACCAGGTGTCTTTAATGCCATATAAAAAGCGTGGGCATTACAGTAATCCATTGTTAAATGACCTTGGTTACTGAAGACTTTATAAAAGTTAGGCGTTTCACATTTTATTCCAAAACAGAATGTTCAGTACGTTAAATAACATTGACTTCACTGCTGATATTCTGTCTTTCATGTTATTTCCCATCTGAATTTGAGATGAAGTGTTTTGTACTTTTTGAAGTGTTCTCATTGAATGTGCAGTCCTTACAGTTAAGACACTTATGAAATCCTTTTGATATATTGCCTAACCATCCCATTTCTTTCTCTTTTGCTTGGAATTTAACTTGGAGCAATTTGTTTTTTTTTGTTTTTTACATTTCTAGCCTTTATAAAAATAATTGGAGGTTTTAGTGGTAGAATTTGTTACAGTATTTGATCTTTTCGTAGGAAATCCCAATGTTTGGTAACAATATTTTTTACATTTTGAGCTTGAACTGCTGTATTGAGTGAAGTATGAAACAGATTTATTTTTGCTACAGATTTTCTCTTTGGCTTTATATTCAATTAGAGAATCTCTTCAATATTTTAGTTCTTTCATACGCCACATTTATAATTTCTTCATTGCATTTTTTCTCCAGAAAATTTTCTTTAAGGGAACATGCTTGTTCTATAAAAGTAGTATCCCCTGAAAAGTTTCACTTCATTCTGCGAAACTGTTCATAGGGTACATGAACAATCATTTGCAATCATCTGCAGGATGGTGATTGCTGTTTGTCAAAATAAAATTGTTAGTCTACTTCTTTATTTTAATTTTTAATCTTCAATTCAATTTTCTGTTCTCAGTATAGATCACCAGGTTGTGTTTGGATGAGAAGTATTCAATTAAATTCATTACAATTGAGATACTGTAGAAATTGTTAAAGTGAATTTTCATCCTCATTCCAGACAAAAAGAATGCCATCAATGTATCTTTACCAGGTTTTCTCAGAGCTCCTGGTTTGACCAGATGGCAAGGTCTTACCATTTCCCCATAAGGATGTTGGCATAGCTTGGCATAGCTCAGAGCAAAACTGGTTCCCATGGCTGTTCCCCTGGTCTGTAGCTGTCGATTCGTCTTGGGCCACTTCACTTGAACTGCATAACGGGATTCTAACGGTCATTCTTTGCTTTAATGTATTTTTTTCAATGTTGTGCATTGGCTTTACATTTAGCTAACACACATGCCCTGAAAATGTCTCAACTTACATGAGTGCTATTTAGAGATTGACGAGAAATATGTCAAAATTTGGTTCGCAGGTTCATTTTTTTTTTTTTTTTAAGCATTTTCTAATGTTCTCTCAATTTTCATTTTTGGTTATTTTGCAAATTTTTTAATATGTTCAATTTTTTTAATATTATTTTTTTTAACTTCAATTAATTCACTAATATTGAAAATGCCAAAGAAAAGGCATCTTCAATCCAAATTAAAGTCTTGGCAATGAATTTGCTCATCTCTAGTTCTTTCTGTATCTCAATGCACATGTCCATCTTAGGGGGCTATGCACTAAGCTCCGAGCTTTCGCGCTGGCCTGAAAAAAATTAGCCACTCCTTCTCTTATACACCTTCTCTCCTCTCACTCTCCCCCTTCTGCTATTACTCAATTACCCCCTCTCACTCGATCCTGCTTCCTCAATCCCACTGTCCTCACACTCATTCCACCCTTTCACCCTGGCCATAAACACACATACAAATCCCCCCAATACCCGTACAAATCCCCATCCACACTGCCCCCACTAACAATACACACACACAATACCCTCCAATGCATACACCACTCCCCAAATACAGACACTACCACCAACCCCAAATACAGACAGAACTACACCCCTCAAATACAAACACCACTATACCCGCCCAGGTAAAAACACCACTACACCCACCCAGATACAAACACCCCTACACACCCCAAGATACAACCACCCGTACACTCCTCCCAGACACAAACACCACTACACCCCCCAGATACAAACACCACTACACTCCCCCAGATACAAACACCCTGTAACAGGGACGTAAGGTAAGCCGGTAAGGGGCTTTTCCTCCCAGTCTTGCAGATAGGGACTGGGGAAGTAAGTTAGCCCTTACAAAGGGGTAGATGTTTGTTTCTTTTGTATATATGTATATTGCCTCAAACTGCTGTTTAAAGTGACTGGCGGAATAAAGCCATGTTTAATTTCCCCCAAATTGGTCTCCCTGAGTATACCTCTGCACAGGTCTCCTAAACACCCCTTCACCCCCCCAGATACAAACACCACACACTTACCTTTGGTCGCCACCGCTGGGCCCCCACTCTCCACAACTCTTTCCTGTCTCTTCCCACGCCAGGCCTCCCTCTCTCCCATAATCAAGCAGCCGGAAGCTGGGCCCAACCACTCAGCTTCGAGGGTGCATCTGTGGGAGAGAGGCCCAGCGCGGGAAGAGGCAGGCAGGAGCTAGGAAGAGCGGCGGCCCGGCGGCGGTAACCCGGACATCTGGCCGGGCCCAACTTGTAGCATCTGCCGACCGGGCAGCCTGCAGCCTCCAGGCCTGGGACATGTGTCCGTGCTCTCCCCCCCCCCTGTCCGCGGCCCTGTGGTTCATCTCCATTGGCATTTAAACAGCTAACATCAGAATAAGTAGTTCGCATGAAAAGGCAACTTTGACAGTATGCTCTTTCTCTTAGCATGTCAAGTATTCTTCAATTGCTAAACTGGTCACACAGAGGATTTGAATCCTGTTCCGTTGTTAATGGAGAGAGTTTTAACCTGGGAGAAGTCTTTTCATTATAAGGAATGTACTGATTTGTAACTGTAATGATTACACGCGGAGAATTTCAGTTCAAGGAAAAATCCCCCCTGTGAGGCACGCAGCCAAGTGCAGGTCATTTCCATTAGAATTAACACAACTAAGCAAGAGAGGGTAAGATGCAGGCGCCTGTAGCATGCAGAATTTATTCAGGAACAAAAAAAGGATGTTAAAGTACATATGTTTTGTGAAACCATAACAGGATTATTACATGATCAGATAACCATTGGAGGTATTTAATACATTTCTAATTATATTACTTATTACTTATTACTTACTTATTAATTATATTACTTGAACATGAACAAGCTGAAGATTCCTCTCCCCCGAGTTCGATTTGAAGGAGACTAAACAGTGTGTAACAACTGGGAACAAGGATTAACATTTCCTTAATTAAAAGTAATTATTGTAATGACCATGTACTGTGGCACTGCCTATTGCTTAGTCACTGTACTGGAGTTAAAAACAAGTGATCCCAGTTCACTTACGTCAGGGGTGGCGAACTCCTGTCCTCACGTGCCACCAACACGTCAGGTTTTCAGGATACCCCTGCTTCGGGTGGCTAAAGGTTGCATATAGGAGCACAAGAAACATTAAAGGAACAAACAATGGGTATAATGAACAATACAATATTGAACGGGTCTTACACTTTCCTGAATCGATTGTTTGATTGTCCTCAGAAGTAAAGGGGCATAAACTCAAGCTGAATCCACACTACTATAACCTCTTTAGATGATTCCCATGAGCATCGTTCTTCATTAAGACACCATTTAGTATTTAAGAGGAACACATTTACTCACCTTTCTTCTGTAGCCACTCAGGGAGTGTCTACCACAGCGTGTCAGCTGCCAGTGATTGGAGTCCAGGTGCAAAGATAGAGCCAGAGCGATGCACAGCCAAAGGAGCCAGGGTCAGGGTCACAAGTAGAAAAAAAAACTTCCGTTCACTTGGATAATGAAAAGGAGGTACAGCGACTATCCTACGCGTTTCGCACTGAGAGGTGTTTTATCAAGGAGCTATTTATAAAGCACCTCAGTGCGAAACGCATAGGACGTTCACTGTACCTCTTTTTGTTTATCCATGTGAACGAAATAAAGATTATTTTTGTACTTTTGACCCTGACTTTGGCTCTTTTAGCTGTGCACTGCTCTTACTCTATATTTTGAATCTACCCCTGCTTCAGCACAGGTTACTAAATCAGTAGCTCAGTCATAATGACTGTGCCACTGATTGAGCCACCTGTGCTGAAGCAGCAATATCCTGAAAACCTGACATGGTGGTGACCCTTGAGGATGGGAGCTGGCCACTCTTGACTTATGTAATAGAGTTCATCATACAGTAGTTTTGTATTGCAGTTACAGTATGAGGTATATCATGAACAGAGACGCAGGTTTAAAATAATGTCTCTTTCCTACTGCAGCCCATATACAGTATATATGGGAACTACAAAAATGTGTATACTCTTGGCATTCATAACAAAGCTCTATCCTGGATCTCCTCTTACCTCTCCCATTGTACTTTCAGCGTCTCTTCTGCAAACACCTCCTCCTCCTCTATCGATCTCTCTGTGGGGGTACCCCAGGGCTCTGTACTGGGACCTCATCTCTTTTCTCTTTACACACTCTCTCTAGGTGACCTAATCACATCTCTTGGGTTCAGATATCACCTCTATGCTGATGACACACAAATTTACTTTTCTACCCCTGACCTTACACCTGCTGTACAGACTAAAGTTTCTGAATGTCTCTCTGCTATATTATCCTCGATGGCCCTCCGCCGACTTAAACTTAACATGGTAAAAAATAGAACTCATACTTCCTCCCAAACCTGCCCCTACTACCTCCTTCCACATTACTGTTGGTAGTACTATCATTCACCCAACAGCCCAAGCACGCTGCCTAGGGGTCACACACGACTCCTCTATCACATTCTCTTCTGACATTCAAAAGGAAACTAAAACCTGTAATTTTGTGCTCTGCAATATTACAAAGATACGCCCTTTCCTTTGTTGCTCAACTGCAAAAGCTCTGACACCGACCCTCATTCTCTCCTGTCTCGATTACTGCAACCTCCTGCGGTCCTGCCTTCCTGCCTCTCACCTGTCTCCTCTACAATCTATCCTAAATGCTGCTGCCAGAATCACTCTACTATTTCCGAAACCTGTCTCAGTGTCTCCCCTGCTAACATCACTCTCCTGGTTTCCTATCAAATCCCGCATCAGACACTCAATTCTCCTCCTCACTTTTAAAGCTCTACACTCTTCGGCCCCTCCTTACATCTCAGCCCTAATTTCTCGCAATACACCATCCCGAGTCTTGTGTTCTGCTCAAGGATATCTTCTTTCTACCCCCTTTTGTATCTAAAGCCCTCTCCTGCCTTTAACCTTTCACACAACTGCCCCACACCTCTGGAATGCCCTTCCCCTCAATATCCGACTAGCACCCTCCCTATCCACCTTTAAGACCCACCTCAAAACACACCTGCTTAAGGAAGCATATGAGTAGCTCCATGGCTGATAATTAACACCTCGTTAACCTTGGCCCCTTGCAGACACACGTACCAGAACGCCCTCCTACTGTGTCTGTACGTTCTTCCAACCAACCAATTAGATTGTAAACTCTTCGGGGCAGGGACTCTTTTTCCTAAATGGTACTTATATGTCTGAAGCACTTCTCCCCTTTATGTGTTATTTATGTTATTTGTTATTTATACGTTTGTCACGTGTATTACTGCTGTGAAGCGCTATGTACATTAATGGCGCTATATAAATAAAAAATAGGGAGGTCTGCTGCACGCCATAAACACAGTAAAAAAATACATTTACCAGTGCTCCTGCAATCAGGGATGGCCTGTATGTAATCCAAAGTACATGATATAGAAAAGAATCACAGGGCACTGCGGATATTTAAACTATTTATTAGCCAAATACTGTTGACTTCTTCTGATCCTCATCTCTGTTGCGTTGTCATGATGAATTTTGGTGGCTCTTCTCTGCACTCTCTCTAGTTCCATAATGTCTTTTCTAAGGAGTGGTGCCCAAAATTGTACTTCATAATCAAGGTGTGGCCTTACTTACTCTATAAAGGGGCATCATTATGTTTATATCCATCCATTGCCCGGTAATGCAAGATAAATATTTTTAAAATGTATGCCTTTGCATGACTTTGGGCACTTTTGTTAAGCCTGCTGTCTACAAGCACTCCTAAATTCTTCTCCATCAAGGATTCCCCTAATTTATCCCCATTTTATTTGTAAGTGGCCTGTTTATTCTTGTTTCCTAAATGGATAACCTTACATTTATCTGTATTTAACCTCATCTACCATTTACCTGCCCACATTTCCAGTCTCTCCAAGTCCTTCTGGTGAGAAATTAATCCTGCTCTGATTCTACTACAGTACCTTACAAATTAGTGTCATCAGCAAAGATGGAGACTTTGCTCTCTATGCCAACCTCAAGGTAGTTAATAAACAAGTTAAAAAGCAGGGGTCGCTGTACCGATCCCTGAGGTACTCCACACACAACTTTTGTCCAACCTGAAAAAGTTCCATTTATGACAACCCTCTGTTGTCTGTCCTTCACCCAGTTTTTAATCCAGGTGCAAATATTTTTTATATTTATATATATATATATATATATATATATATATATATATATATATATCTACTATATATTTCTGAAAGTGTCCTATGTGTCCGGGTCTGTATGTGTCTCCCTGTGCCCCTCCCCGTGTCCCTAGCGGCAATCCCATTGGACCTGCCTCAGGCCAATGACATTGCTCCCTTGGCCCACCCGCCCCCGAACACCTCACACCACTGACTCAGCCCAATGACATTGCTCCCTTGGCCCCACACCCGCCCCCGCACACCTCTCATTGGCCTGCGCCCAACACACCAAAACCACTGCCACACTCTCCCAGCCCTCACTGACCTTTGGGAATGCTTCACAGCACCTAACCCTCAGTTCTCTGGGAGATTTGGTAACGCTTCACAGCACCTAACCCTCATTGCTCTTCACAGCTCTCACCTCTCAACCAAAACAACTGCGGAATCAGGTACAGACTCTTAGCTATATATATTCTTTTCACCACTGCAACACTACCCACCCTCACACAACACCGCACGCTCACCCCACCTCCACACAACGCACCATCACGGAACACACACTACCTGTTCACAACCACCCCCCCAGCAATGCACACCACAAACGCACGCCACACCTCTCCCAGTAGGGCCTCACACATCACCTTAACACTCCTGCAACATCAATGCTTCACTATATGACATAGCACTCATTACATTCTAATACACCTCCTCACACATGTCTGCTTTATGCACCACAAAAACCACCTCCACGGACCACACATCTCGCCTTCACCCTGCTGCCACATCCGTGTTTCAATCTACACAACAAACCCTCCTGGATACCGGCCCCCCCACCCCCCCAAACACTCCCGTCGCACGGATGCCCCCCCCCCCCACCAGCCCACAAACACTCCCGTCGCACGGATGCCCCCCCCACCACCCCCCAAACACTCCCGTCGCACGGATGCCCCCCCCCACCACCCCCCAAACACTCCCGTCGCACGGATGCCCCCCCAAACACTCCCGTCGCATGGATGCCCCCCCCACCACCCCCCAAACACTCCCGTCGCACGGATGCCCCCCCCCACCACCCCCCAAACACTCCCGTCGCACGGATGCCGCCCCCCCACCACCCCCCAAACACTCCCGTCGCACGGATGCCCCCCCCCCCACCACCCCCAAAACACTCCCGTCGCACGGATGACCCCCCCCACCACCCCCCACAAACACTCCCGTGCACGCAAACACAGCAACACCTCCTGTACGGCCTCAACCCTACCTCCGTTCAGGGCCCGCATCCCAAGCGCGCACGTGGAGCGCCAACACTACATATATACACACCAAACACTCCTGTATACCGCCCGCACAACACTCATAAACTCCCGTCGCACGAATCCCCCCCCAACCCCCCAAACACTCCCGTCGCACGAATGCCCCCCCCAACCCCCCCAAACACTCCCGTCGCAAGGATGCCCCCCCCAAACACACACACACCATCCCGTAGCCCCATCACAACCCCTCCTGCAGGAGCAACACCTCTTCTATCCCGCTCAATACACACAAAACACTCACGTACCCAACAAAACACACCCACAAAACACTCCCGTTAAAACTCCACAAACCAAACGCATCCCAAGCGCGCACGTGGAGCGCCAACCCTACCACACACACTCCCGTCGCACGGATGCCCCCCGCCACCACCCCCCAAACACTCCTGTCGCACGGATGCCCCCCCAGCACCCCCAAACACTCCCGTCGCATGGATGCCCCCCCCCACCACCCCCCAAACACTCCCGTCGCACGGATGCCCCCCCAGCACCCCCAAACACTCCCGTCGCACGGATACCCCCCGCCACCACCCCCCAAACACTCCCGTCGCACGGATGCCCCCCCAGCACCCCCAAACACTCCCGTCGCACGGATGCCCCCCCCACCACCCCCCAAACACTCCCGTCGCACGCATGCACCCCCCTCAAACCCCCAAACACTCCCGTCGCACGGATGCCCCCCGCCACCACCCCCCAAACACTCCCGTCGCACGGATGCCCCCCCAGCACCCCCAAACACTCCCGTCGCACGTATGCCCCCCCCCACCACCCCCCAAACACTCCCGTCGCACGCATGCACCCCCCTCAAACCCCCAAACACTCCCGTCGCACGGATGCCCCCCGCCACCACCCCCCAAACACTCCCGTCGCACGGATGCCCCCCCAGCACCCCCAAACACTCCCGTCGCACGTATGCCCCCCCCCACCACCCCACAAACCCTCCCGTGCACGCAAACACAGCAACACCTCCTGTACGGCCTCAACCTTACCTCCGTTCAGGGCCCGCATCCCAAGCGCGCACGTGGAGCGCCAACACTACATACATACACACCAAACACTCCTGTATACCGCCCGCACAACACTCATAAACTCCCGTCGCACGAATGCCCCCCCAAACACTCCCGTCGCAAGGATGCCCCCCCAGCCCCCCCAAACACTCCCAATGCAAGGATGCCCCCCCCACCCCACACTCCCTTTCCCCCCCCCACCCCACACTCCCTTTCCCCCCCCCACCTCACACTCCCTTTCCCCCCCCCCCACTCCCCTTTCCCCCCCCCACTCCCCTTTTCCCCCCCACTCCCCTTTCCCCCCTCCTCCCCCCCCACTCCCCTTTCCCCTCTCCTCCCCCCCCCACTCCCCTCCCCCCCACTCCCCTTCCCCCCCCTCCCCCCCCACTCCCCTTCCCCCCCCCCACTCCCCTTCCCGCCCCTCCTCCCCTCCCTCCTCCCCCCCCTCCTCCCCCCCCACTCCCCTTCCCCCCCTCCTCCCCCCCCACTCCCCTTCCCCCCCTCCTCCCCCCCCCACTCCCCTTCCCCCCCCTCCTCCCCCCCCACTCCCCTTCCCCCCCCACTCCCCTTCCCCCCCCTCTCCCCTTCCCCCCCCTCTCCCCTTCCCCCCCCTCTCCCCTTCCCCCCCCTCTCCCCTTCCCCCCCCCACTCCCCTTCCCCCCCCACTCCCCTTCACCCCCCCACTCCCCTTCACCCCCTCTCCCCTTCACCCCCCTCTCCCCTTCCCCCCCATCCTCCTCCCCTTTCCCCCCATCCTCCTCCCCTTTCCCCCCCTCCTCCCCTTTCCCCCCCTCCTCCCCTTCCCCCCCCCCCCTCCCCTTTCCCCCCCTCCTCCCCTTTCCCCCCCCCTCCCCTTTCCCCCCCTCCTCCCCTTTCCCCCCCTCCTCCCCTTTTCCCCCCCTCCTCCCCTTTTCCCCCCCTCCTCCCCTTTCCCCCCCCTCCTCCCCTTTCCCCCTCCCTCCTCCCCTTTCCCCCCCCTCCTCCCCTTTCCCCCCCCTCCTCCCCTTTCCCCCCCCTCCTCCCCTTTTCCCCCCCTCCTCCCATTTCCCCTCCTCCCCTTTCCCCCCCCTCCTCCCCTTTCCCCCCCCTCCTCCCCTTTCCCCCCCCCTCCTCCCCTTTCCCCCCCCTCCTCCCCTTTCCCCCCCCTCCTCCCCTTTCCCCCCCCCTCCCCTTTCCCCCCCCCCCTCCTCCCCTTTCCCCCCCCTCCCCTTCCCCCCCCTCCTCCCCTTTCCCCCCCCTCCTCCCCTTTTCCCCCCCTCCTCCCCTTTCCCCCCCCTCCACCCCTTTCCCCCTCCCCTTTCCCCCCCTCCACCCCTTTCCCCCCCCCTCCTTTCCCCCCTCCTCCTCCCCTTCCCCCCCTCCTCCCCTTCCCCCCCTCCTCCCCTTTCCCTCCCTTTCCCCCCCCTCCTCCCCTTTCCCCCCCCTCCTCCCCTTTCCCCCCCTCCTCCCCTTCCCCCCCCCTCCTCCCCTTCCCCCCCCCCTCCTCCCCTTCCCCCCCCCCTCCTCCCCTTTCCCCCCCCTCCTCCCCTTTCCCCCCCTCCTCCCCTTTCCCCCCCTACTCCCCTTCCCCCCCCTCCCCTTTCCCCCCCCTCCCCTTTCCCCCCCCCTCCCCTTTCCCCCCCCTCCTCCCCTCACAGCCGCTGCACGCACTCCACAGACACCCGCCACACTCGACACATACCTGCCGCCACACACACCTGCTGCCTACCGCCCCTACGCACCGACATCACTGACCCACCGCCTCACACCCTAGCAGGACCCCCACTCACAGACAGCGCTCACAACCCACGCGCCACCCGCCGCCTCACACCCTAGCAGGACCCCCACTCACAGACAGCACTCACAACCCACGCGCCACCCGCCGCCTCACACCCTAGCAGGACCCACACTCAGACAGCACTCACAACCCACGCGCCACCTGCCGCCTCACACCCTAGCAGGACACACGCCTCACATTTTTACATCTGTTATGTCACCAAAATATACATTGTACTGTGGTGTCTTTACAATAAACCATTTTTATACAACATCGTATTACATTTTATTCCATCTTTCTTTTCAACATTATTATCCAACCTTTACAACAAATAGTCACCTATTGTTGCACGATTTATAAATAATACTACCTATTACGCATTTACATCCCGGGCAACGCCGGGTCTCTCAGCTAGTATATATATATATATATATATACTGACAGAAATATAGACAGCGCCCTTCACACACTACACCTAAATTGCTGCAGTACTGATAAATGTGGCAAGTGTTTGCACCAGGTAGATTAGTTTAATATAAAATGGTTAAATCAATAATGTATGGCATGAATTACATATATAACTTGCCTAAAAATTAAATAAAAAACAAAAAGAAGTGTGCATATAGTTACAAAAATAAAATAAAAAATAAAAATAATAATAAAAATAAATTTGCTAAGTAAATTGCAAAAAATGACACAAATTGTGTCATAGGACTAAGCTAAACAAAAAATACAAGTAAAATAGGCTCATTAAAAAATCAAAATTGTGGACACATAAAAAACAATATGAAAAAATGAGCCAATATGAATGATTATAAAAAGAGTACTTAAGTCCTCATAAAGTCCATGATAAGTAGATTACAAAAGTCCAGGCTGCTTCTTCTTGGGCTCACCAAACTCCCACAGTACCTATTAGAGAAAAAGAAAAAAGAAGCGCCCGATCCTTGTGTAAAATCAGATGAAATTTTTTTTAATACATCATGGACAAGACAATTGCACACTTACAATTTGTCCGATAAAATAAGGCATATTATGGGACCAGCCCATGCACCAACTGAAGACTCCACGGTCACCTCTGTGTGTGTAGGTATCCACAATGGTTCCAGATCTTGTGTCTGTATCAGCCGCTGTCTCCAGGGGTCAGGGATCCCCTGATGAAATCCGCAGAGACGGAAGAAACGCGTAGGGTTTCTGGCATTGAAGCTACGGTGGTCGAGCAGTTCCTGGCACCAGCGTGAAGACGTAAGGACGTGTGTAAAGATCTTTCCGGGTCCCGGTGTTCCACAAGAGAGGTGAATGGCGGCCGCACGCTGTAAATAAGCGCTCCCAAAGTAAAGAACTTTCATCTTGGAGACAGCGGCTGATACAGACACAAGACCTGGAACCATTGTGGATACCTACACACACAGAGGTGACCGTGGAGTCTTCAGTTGGTGCATGGGCTGGTCCCATAATATGCCTTATTTTATTGGACAAATTGTAAGTGTGCAATTGTCTTGTCCATGATGTATTAAAAAAAATTTCATCTGATTTTAAACACGGATCGGGCACTTCTTTTTTCTTTTTCTCTAATATATATATATACATTTATGATCCATGTGTGTTCTCAGCATAGTCCATAAATCCTCCAAAAATTATTTAAGAATAGTTGTCTGTAACAAAAATGTCAATCGACTATTTAGTCCAAGAAAAGGTTAATTTTGGTCGAAGTAAACAAGTTTATTTTTATTTGCCATGGAGACTTGAAGTTGGCAGACATTTTTTGACAAAATTCTTGTTTGCGTTAATTGCATTTGTTCCATTCTCATGAGTTCATAATTAATTAGATTCTTGACCTGCTTACTTGAAATGTGCTATTTAAAGCTTCAATACAACGAAAAACGGTGGTAACTGTAAGGTTAGGGATTAAAAGGATTCCGTGCTCAACACAAATACACAGTTCATTAACATACTGTACAGCTAAGGTTAATATTTTGAATTTATTTGGACAACTGCTCTATAGGACCTGATTTGAAATCTGTTATACTGCTTTACGTAATCAACCATTGCAGAATTTCTAAATAACTCTTGTGAAAGAAAGTTCACTAACTTCAGCTTAAGTATAAACAATAGAGTTTTGTGCACTGTGCATTTGTCTTTTACTGTGTATTATCCCAGCAGTGCATAAACTGGGGGGCGCGAGATTATTTTTGGGGGGCGCGGACGGTTGCAGTGATTGTGCGCTCTACCCAAAGGCATTTAAATGAAATGCTGGGGGACCGCGCAAGGCCTCTGAAACCTCTACCTACCGAGATTCAGCTGACTTCAGGACGCGTGACCAAGGCAACATGGTGTCAAATGATGCCGCGGGGTCATGTGACATCACAGTTGCCATGGTAACGTGACGTTAAATGAGGTGAGGTGGGGGGGAGCGCAACAACGGAGGAGAGCAGACGGGGGTGCAGCAAAAAAAATGTGTTCACCCCTGTATCACCCCACTTACCTCCTTTTGTGCTATGTCATTATTTGAATAACAAAAATGTCAGCTAGAATCCGTGAGCCCTCCTGCTCCTCTTTCCCTTGAGAAAACGCGTACCTGCCGGGCGAAACGTACATCGGGTTGTGACGTCACCGTGTTGGCGTCCTGGAGTGAGTAGGACGGATTGGCTTCCGGATGCACTGGTCGTATGGCGATTGAGTCAGATGTATTTTCACTAAGTTAAATTGTATCAGGAGGGCTCATGGATTCTAGCTGACATTTTTGCTATTACACTTACCAATGATCTCTGTGCGGCAGTTATGCACGGATATATATGTGAGCACCTAACGTGTATACTATGAGCTAATAGGGCTATCGATGTGAACATTGGCTTGCTTAAATACATGTGCTCAGTAAACTGTGTCTGTATTGCAACAGATAAGATATGATATATGCTACACAAGAGGGCACTCTGATACAAGCTTACCTATTAGCTATATTTGTCAATTATGTCAGCTTTTGCTGTGTATATGTTTGTGTGTCTCATTTAGCCAGGAAATAATGGGGCTTACTGTGGGGGTATAGGTTCATGTGCCCGTTGTTTTTGACATACACAAACTTTATGTGTTGAATTTTAGGTCATTACGATATGTGCTGACTCAATTCCTCACCCGATTTAATTTTTTGGGGGGCTATTGCTATACTAATAAACTTATGAGCCTAACCATGAGGTTCTGACCATCTGATATGTATTAGGACTATATTTATCCTAAGCCAGCACGGATAGACGATCTTGGGTAGCTATGCAATATATGCCATTGTGGTAGAGGAATTACACCTATTGATCTTAGCTAATACCCATCTACTTTTAGTGGGATTTTTTTTTTTTACCTTAGAGCACTATATATATATATATATATATATATACATACTGTATGCATCACTGTTGTTTCGTCATCATCATTATCATAATAAAGTTTTATGTTTTTGGCCAATATAGTGGCTTTTGTTAGTATTTGCTATCCTACGGTGTGGGGAGCATTAACTACAAGTCATTTACACCTACCATTATATAACACGCACACATTGGACCATGCAGTCGTACGTCAATATATATGACTGGACAGAGTGCAGCAAACAGGAATCTTGGGATGATTTCTTCATCGTCCTTTTTTGGTTGCCTGGATAATAATTAAGATTGACACACTAGAGGTGTTCTGGACTACAGCTTCCGGAAAGAAGGAAGAACCGTGGTCGTGGAACAAACTTAAAGGGACCTGGAGTGAGGCACTAATAAGTTCAAAACGCTAAGGAAGAGTTTTTGTGGAGGGGCGCAACTTATTTTGAAAGGCACCTGATGTGTGATATTTACTAGTCACGAATGTTTACCTCTGGACGGTCCTATTATAAAAGATTCAGAGTATGTAAGTAACCTGATATTTTTCAACTATTCGCTGTTATAGTTACAAGGGTTTTTACATAAAGCAACATAGCTTTTATCCAGGTACAGTCATATATTTATAAGGTTTCTCTGGTCATGGATTCAGGGTGTGTGGATATCTGGGATATCTTATGGAAGCAGGTTATCAATGTATTTAAAGAAATTGATGACAAGAAATATGGCACATATGAAGAGACAAAAAATTGTAAGCTCTTGGCCAAGATGGTGTTAATCTAAGAGCAAGAGGGGAAATCTTCCAAATGTCAGAATAATTTGCATAAAACATATGATACTGACCCTACCTGTAATTTTTTTCCCCACCCGGTTTATGTTATCAGAATCAGTACCTGTGGGATTTATTAGAAATATGCTCTAGGATCCTCAAAACCATATCTGCTATCCCTAAAATATGTATGGTGGGCAATGCAGATGGCAATGCAGAGGTTAAGGCAGGGGGAAAGGCAGAGGTTAAGTCAGAGGGTACTGCAGACAGTGAAGAGGAGATTGATGATGCTCCTATATCCAATACTCAACTAATGTGAAGGAAATTTGGGACAATTTAAAGGCATTCATTAGAGAATTGAAAGAAGTGAGAGTGAGAGGTGATGAATGAAATGAAATCCCTCCTGAGTGTCCAGATTATAATGATACAAAACACAGAGGGACATTTTATAATCTGATCAAGCTAAATTTGAAATAAAGTGCCTGATTAGATACAATTTTTACCTACCCCGGTGGAATGACAATTTTTCGCTTCCACTCCACTAGATTTGAAAGAAAATGAGGTGCTAATGAAATCAGTGCAATCTATGACCCCGTATGAAGTTGCAAATGGTCCCTTTCAAAATATGGAAGTGTTTGAAAGTTGAGTGCGAAGGATTGGAATGAATGATGAAGTCGCATGCCAAGCACTCATTTTATGGCTATCACCCCATATAGCCAATAAAATGGAAGAGGTGACTCGATGCCCTTGATAGCACGTCCCATACTTATGTGACACAGGTACAGAGACTAAGAATATTAGTCAAAGCGGTAACAGGTGTGCCCCAGCTGGGACACACAGCTCTTGACTCTTTCCAAATCTATCCGCAAGGTGATTTAGAAGCTAGTGCTGTTAGCTGGGAAAATGTTTGGTGATTAATTATGGGGAAGGAACAGCAAAGGCTGTCTGAGAAGGATAATAAACAATGTATCATTGAGTTCCTGCAAAAAGTGCCAGGATTTGATGAAGGTACAAGGGTTATGGCTGCAGGAGCATCAGATATTTCAACGGCTGCCAACATTTTAGTGGCTGCAGGATTAGTTAAAAAGGGAGGTGCAGTTACAAAACAACAGCTGTTTGCCTATGGAGAACAGACTCAATGGGATGCATTTGACCAAGATTATAGGGGATGGGGACATGGCAGGGGAAGCAAACGTGGCTGGGGAGGATCACCCCCCCCCTCGCCTACCCGACATCTTTTTACTGTTACTATTGTAACAAGACTGGTTATTTGAGAAGGGATTGTAGACAAAGGATGTGGGAGTTAGAACAAGGAGGTGATCCTAAGGATAACACCCCCTCCATACCCAGTCACGGGAACAAGAATGGGTTTTATTCTCAGCAGAGTAGAGGGGTATGTCCAACAGCCCCCTCCCTTCAATTCAAACATCTTTATAGCCCGGCCAACCAAACTTTAGCAGCCAATGTAGAAGGTGATGGTACATATGGCTCCAATTCCAAATTCGGAGATGGGGAAGGAACTGGTAATGATTAAGCGCAGAAGTTTGTGCCTCCTATCACTTTGTCATACATCGCTAAGACACAGATTCTTTCCCAAGCAATACAAAATGTAATACATTGTACTCCATGTATACATACTCCAAATCTGTGTGCAAAGAGTTATCAAGAAGGTGGGATAAATGACGGGTTAATCATGAATTACAGAGTGATTACACTGGCGACACACTTTATTCGAGCTCGGCTAGTCCCACGAATTTCCGGTATACTCGGGTGTATTGAGGTTTGTGACTGTTTTCTGCCCGAGTGCATTGCGTTATTTTCCAGGCAGGGATTGAAGCATTTTATTCCCGCTGGCTGCAATACTGCACAGTATCTATATATATACTGCATTACAATTCATGAATTTATGCCATCTGGTAGATACGCGAAGCATTGCAGCCTATTAAATCCTAATCATTATCATTTAACAGATCAGCCGCCCATCAGCCAGGCATGAACCATGGCTGGGAAGGCAAACGCAACGGGGCTTGTCTGAGGTGAGGAGCGGCGCATTCCAGGTATCTGCCAGGTACATACTGGGTATTTGCTCGAATAAAGTGTGTCGCAGCAGTATATTGAATCACAGCTCTAGGCCGTTTTGCCTACAACCTGCATGAAATATAAACCCAACTCCTGCCTCCTATCTAAACGGTATCCACGCATGTGCAGTTTACAAATATGTAATTGCAAGTTAACCATTAATTGAGAAAGAAATTGTTTAAAATTCAAAAGACGTAGAATGAATGCATGTAATTTTTTTTAATGCATAATAAAATATTAAAACTTGTTAAAAGTCAAAGGGCTACTGAGCATGGCAATATATATTTAAAACCAGAGACAGAACATGAAACACAGACAGAGCTCAGTGCACATCCAATGAAACTTATACACAGTACAGTGCCTAAATATATATGTATAGATATCATTTGATTAAAATGGTCTTTTAGTTTAACTCTTTGGCCAAAGTGTTGTAAGCCCTTGAGCCACTTCATGGCAGACCACATCTCAAGGGTACCTAACACTAATATAAATTCTTAATAACCTGTGCATTACCAGGAAGAATGATTTGTAATAAATCTGTCAAAATTAGTTGCATAGTTCTAAGTCTGATTGAAGCTTTTATTAACCTGTACATTACCAGGAAAAGCACTCTGTATTAGATTTTTCACAATCAAACTGCAAGCAAGCAAGTTTCCCTGAGAGTGGGAGATCCAATGGAGTGAGCTTTTAACCATTTAAAAGTGGGCGGGGGTGAGCTTCAAACTAGGTAGGAGGAGCCACCCTCCAATCAGCTAAGACCAGCTGAACAAGAATTATAAAACATACAGGACACCTACAAGCTCATATTGAACCCCCAAAATAACCACAACATATATAGAGCATATAAGTGTCACAGAGGAGTGCTACTTTTTTTGTCGTTTTGTTCTCCAATGCAACTACAACACACATCACTGCGAAATGCTCAAAGAACTAGATTGGTCATCACTAGAGTCTAGGCGCAAAGTTCACCTTTCCTGTCTCACCCTCAAATACTTTCTGGGCAAGCTACCCAGCTACCTGAACAAGCTCCTCACCCCTACCACATGCAGTACCTATCACCTGAGATCAGACTCCAAAAGACTATTCATGGTCCCAAGACTCAACAAAGTATCCGGACGTTCCTCCTTCTCCTTCCGTGCACCCCAAAACTGGAACAACCTACCAGAGACTCTCATATCCACCACCAGCTTAAGTTCTTTCAAATCTAAGGCTGTCTCACACTTTAATCTGGTCTGTAACTGTTTCATACGCTCATAATATATATTTTCTTTAACTGTGCATGCAATGTCTTGTATATAAATGTATACCTTGTTCATTTATGTATCTGTATTTGTAACCATGTATTATTTGTTTTACTCTGTGCCCAGGACATACTTGAAAACGAGAGGTAACTCTCAATGTATTACTTCCTGGTAAAATATTTTATAAATAAATAAATAAATAAATACTGAGCATGGCAATATATATTTAAAACCAGAGACAGAACATGAAACACAGACAGAGCTCAGTGCACATCCAATGAAACTTATACACGGTACAGTGCCTAAATATATATATGTATAGATCATTTGAATAAAATGGTCTTTTAGTTTAACTTTTTGGCCAAAGTGTTGTAAGCCCTTGAGCCACTTCACGGCAGACCACATCTCAAGGGTACCTAACACTAATATAAATTCTTAATAACCTGTGCATTACCAGGAAGAATGATTTGTAATAAATCTGTCAAAATTAGTTGCATAGTTCTAAGTCTGATTGAAGCTCTTATTAACCTGTACATTACCAGGAAAAGCACTCTGTATTAGATTTGTCACAATCAAACTTGCAGTATTATAAATCATTCTTACTGGTAATGCAAAGGTTATTAAGAATTTATATTAGTGTTAGGTACCCTTGAGATGTGGTCTGCTGTGAAGTGGCTCAAGGGCTTACAACACTTTGGCCAAAGAGTTAAACTAAAAGACAATTTTATTCAAATGATATCTATACATATATATTTAGGCACTGTACTGTGTATAAGTTTCACTGGATGTGCACTGAGCTCTGTCTGTGTTTCATGTTCTGTCTCTGGTTTTAAATAAAAGTCAAAGGGGTCTGCATCTCCATACACAGCTTTTACAGGCGATCGCACTGTTTCTATTTCATTTTAATAACACAGTATTGTAGCAGAGGGTCTCCGGAACTGTCAATCAGTGAACAAAGTGCAAATGAGTGAATAGTAAATAAAATGTGCTCAAAAACAGTAATAGTATATTACAGTACTCGAAAAGTGGTGTCAAATAGTAATGCACTCACTAAGGGATGTCAAATAGATGATATGTTATTAGACCAATCAGATTCCCCAAAATGAAGTGTAACCCTGGTTCCTAGCGAACACAGACCACTACCATATGCTGTATAACCTGTAGGCTCACAGGGCCTGAGCCTCTGCCACAGAGAGCATGGGGTGCGCACAATACTTATAACTTGGTGCAGCGCCTCCACCTGCGACAGCTTCCGCCCAAGGGGAAGTGGGTCTTCGCAGGAACTTATGTACATTAATACACACACACAGCAATATACCTTAACCAATATACTTTACTTGTAGCAACCATCAGATTTATTAACAGGTGTCCCTCCCTAGAGGAGACACTATTCTCAGCGTCCCGCCGAACGCTCACTCTCCCCTTCCCTTCACCGGGTGATCCCACCCCGTGTCTAGTTCCCTTTTTTTGAATAAGTCCCCCACCCTCAAGTGAGACAGTGAATGTATATGTATGTGACTGCACAGCCACCGTGTCCTGAGTGAATGAGGGTACCGTTGGTGCACTTGAAGTTTACCTGCCGGGTTCTCCAGTACCCGGTTCTGCAACTATCTTCACAAAGGATCAGTGTGGGCGTAGATGACGTCACCCGTAGGTGTCCGGGGCGATCCCACCCAGACACGCTGTGACTTGGTAGCGGGGCCTGAGCCCAGACCTCCCGCTGACTTAGAACTGTCCCGGTAGCGATTGTGTAAACAGTAAGGGAATCCGGAACCTGTCTATGGCCAGTCCCTAGCTCAGCTTCACACTACGGGGACTCAGGGCCTAACTGGGCCTGGGGCATGCGGCCTAGGTAGGGGTGGACTGCCTCCCTACACCGGAGCTCCTTCTCCTTCCTCCTACAGCTAGCTCTGAACAAACGTGCGCCCCATCACTTCCTTTTCCTCCCTTCCTCGTACCTGATTGGCCCTCGCGCGTCACGGGGTGCCGCGGGGCTACTGGGACCCGTAGTTCCCTAACTCCCCTCCTATCCGAGCTCTCCTCCTTCACGGGCTTATGCTCCCCTTGTCTGCGCATGCGCAACCTTCTGCCAGGCCAGTTCTGCGCCGGCGCCAACCTAACATGGCGGCTCCCTCTTGCGCGGAACCTCCGTTATCGGAGCGTTCCCTAGGTGCAGCATCTCCCACCCCACAACAACAAATGGTGGAAAAAGGGGTCCCGGCTACAGAAGCATAGCATAACAACGTTTTAATCAGTGAAATCTGGGAGAAACATAGGTACGAAACTCGCATGTTCCCAGACTTGACTAGCAGTAAGTGTATTTAGGCACAATAAGATCTCACTGGACAGAATACACTCCAATCTGGGGGTGACCGATAGCCTCTCCTTGCTGTATTGCAGGGCCCCCGTAAGCCGCAGATATCCTCTGATGTCGGCGCCGGGGATTTCCATATGTGCACCGCTACGGTGTCTTGCTTGAGTTAGATTCAGGCTAGAAGTAGGGTTAGAATCACACAGTGTGTCAATGCATTTTAAACAATGTCACCAATCCTAATGGTTTAATTTTGAAAGGTACTGTATTGATTTTATTCCTGCTAACTGGAGAGGGGGAAACCGAGAGAAAGATTTTTCCTAGAGAGGAACTCTCTGGATATTTAAATTAAAAACTTTGAAACCATTAGGATTAAATATAGACTTTGATTTAAATAATTTTTTTGGGTTGACATTGTCTTGTGATGCATATTTATCTTTGTTGTCCTTTTTTGTCCTTTTTTAATGCAATTGGGTTTTAGTTGGTTTTGATTTATATCCCTATGTTCTACTATACGATCGTTTTAGCGTTTTATATTATATTATTAATACCTACATATCTTATTTTACTCAATTGATTGATTTTTATTATTTTAATCTAATATTTCAGTTAAAATTATTAGCATTTAATGTATTTAATATCAATTCATTCACATATATCTGAGTCAAAAATCTTATTACATTTATAAAAATGCATACATTGCATTATGAAATGTTTTTTATGTTATACAATCAACTTACAGTTAGGTCACTACATAAAATATATATCAAAATAATATGTTTATTGACCTTTGTCTCCTTTCTTTTAGTGAAATCCATCTATTTGGATAACATTAGATTTTTAAATTAATAATTTTAAATATATTTTATATTAAAGAATGTTATTTTTATTCATTGTATTTATAACTTAATTTTGCATAATCAGTATTTCAAAGTAATGCAATTATGGTAATTATTTGGGATCAATTAGATGATCACTTCCCTATTTGCACCGTTTTATTGGACTATGAGACCTATAAATAGAATTTTGTAGATCAGAATGATGAAACAGCAGAAAAAAATGCAAAAATGCTCAAAAGCATCAAGCAGCGCACTGCCCAAATGAAAGGGAAAACAGGTGGTAAAAAAGTGAAAAATTAATTTTTTTGCCCCATCAGCATAACAAAAAAGGAGGTGTAGACCCTCCTACGCGTTTCACACCAGATAAAGCACATAGTAGGGTCTAGATCTCCTTTTTTGTTATGCTGATGGGGCAATTAATAAATTTTTCTCTTTTTTACCACCTGTTTTCCCTTTCATTTGGGCAGTGCTCTGCTTGATGCTTTTTTGCATTTTTTTCTGCTGTATTGACCTCTATATGCGGCTGGACACGCCATCAATGAATATTGTGTGGCTCTAGGAGTGGGTAAGTCATAAAGAAGACTTCTGGATTCATGACACGAATTACTACAATCTTTGGTGATTTTTTTTCTTTCTGGATTTTCATCATATTACTGTCGCCAATGAGGTGCAGCGATGTGAGACTATAATTTTTTCTGCTACCTTCAGGAGACTAAGCAAGAAAAGTTGTTATTATTCACCTAGTAGTACACCCACTCCTTTCAAGATAAGCCACTATTCCATATGATATAGTGAAGAATTATTGAATGTATTTCTGGAACTGTTGGAACACCCTCTACCCTATATAGTCCAGAATGATGAAACCCCTGACGAAGCCATTTTTGATACGTCAAGGTGAAACGCGTAAGGTTTTTTTTATCTTTCATGGACACCGTAGAAGCTCTTTTGACTCCAGGAAGACACCGTATAGGTGCGCGCGCACATGCGGAAGTCCCCAGCGTCGACACCCCTTCACTAGCTCATACCCCGTTTATCTTCATATTGCAGCATACTCATTTATCTGTGTAGTGAAGAAGTTGTGGGGGAGAAAAAAAATACACAATGCTTATAACTGTGTATTATTTTTTGTCTTGAGATGCACAGATGTAGCCAGACTGTCGGGAATGGCAGCTGGAACACAAGCCTGTCTGTCCTTGGCAATGGTTGGGGGTGGGGTAGGGGGTTAGGTGATGGGGGGCCCCCATTGGGGGGGGGGAGGGGAGTCAATTTGGAAGCACCGACCCCCCACAGGCAGCCGTGACTTTTTGCCTTTTCTGCTGCAGCTTTGGGGAAAGCAAGTCTGACAACATCTGTATAATGCACTGTAGCGGCTAGATGTGTGACGCTAGTCTTGCGCCTGACTGCAGTGCTGTCTCTCTGAAAAGCAGAAAGCTGTAAAGTGTCCCTTGGTGTAGAACATCTCAGGGAACACTTATCTGTCAGTCATCAACGGCTTTCTACTGTGAGAATACCAGAATATTATCATTCATTTCCAGTATCTAACAGCATTTTTGCATCCTTGTAAACGTTGATGAAACCCACTCCATGGTTCTACTTCTGTGACTCACAAGGCAGAGGGGGGTAGTGTGCTAATAAGCACTTTGTCAAAAAATAACAAGTAATGGGTGGATAGAGGTGATATTTTAATTGGCTATCTGAGATTCATAGATGTAAGATTTCAGCACGGCTGAGGTCCCCCTTTCAGGTGTTTTTTTTCTCCTTAATAAACCGTAAGATAAAATATAAAAAGCGAAATTGTCAAGCAGCAAGGACATGAAAGGTCAGAAGAAAGGCCCATTTGATCTCTCGCAAACACAAGCACTGTATTGATTTTGAGTGGATGCAGAGTTGTTTTGTACATTTGTATGTATTTTCATTACAGAAAAATAGTGTGGTTTTCAGACCTTGAAATATACCGAATGGTTTTAACCAGGATGAAAACACAAATCCCCTCCCAACTTCTACATGCTGTGTAAAGTAAGAACATCATGTGCTACAGGCTAGAAAAGCAAAATGCTACACTGCCAAACAAACCAATAATAATGTTTAAGAGTATGTTTTTTATTTTTTATCTTCAATGGGCAGTACTGTTTCTTCATTTTAAAAATCCTGAAATGAAGTCTCAGGGAATGTAAAGTATTTATGGGCTAAAAAGCATTGCACTTGGAGCTCAGGTGAAGAACACACCATGATTCCGACATGCATTCATATTACAAAGCCTTGAGATACTGCTGGGGCGTATTTACATATGAAAAAAGATCATGTAACAATTGCCCTGTGTATGATTCAGAGCTGGTTTTCAGTTTTTACATTGCATCTAAGTAATACAATAGGGTGTAGAACTAAAGGAAAGCTACATTTGTGCATTGTGGCCACACGGTAATCCTGTTACTGACCATCAGTCGATGCGTAGGATGCTTTGAAACAACTGAGTTTCCGGCTTGTAACAGGATAAACACATTGTGGCTGTAATAAAAGCATAGAGAGCTTTAGAAACCGCACAAGTCTCTTCTTCACATGTGCTGTCAAAGAAGAGACCTGGGATTTTTCAATCTTTGCATTGTATGTATTAGAAATACATTTACAGGCAGCTTCATTACCGTAATGGCTAACCGCTAAGGTAATGAAGGGGTTAAAAACTAGCGACCGGTTTATTGGGGGTAGAGTGGCAGGGGGAAGGTGGTTTTTGGCTCATGGTGGGTGTTTATGCCTACCGGGAGGGTAGCATAAGGAGTTAACTCCTTCATTACCTTAGCGGTTACAACCGCTAAGGTAATGAAAGGGTCAACCACTCCCGCAACCCACCAATTCGATTGGTTGTAGTACCATGTGATGGCAGCCATTTTTTAAGGGTCTGATGTACCTTCCTTTAAGATGATGTCACATCCTTTAAAAAAAAAAAGAAGAACACTGTCAATTGGTACACCAGCCAATCGGATTGGGGGTGTACCATTTGACACTCAAATGTGACATCACAGGCCTTATAGAAGGCCTGTCCCATCTCATTTGAGCTAAAGAAGACAGAAGAAAAGAGAAGAAAAGAAGAAAAGAATCAGGAAAGAAGAAAAGAATGAAGAACTCACCGGGGTAGACGTCACTTCAATAAAGATTTGAACATGGACTTCTTTGCATTGGCTGTTGAGGATCATTGCATTGAGGGTCAAGAGTTGGTGCTCACGTAAGACGGGGGTGAAGACATCAATGGTAAGAAAAACATTGATTGTATTTTATTTAATTGAGTATTTTTTTTATTTTGCCCATTGACTGACAATGTGTTAATCTATGCCCCTTTCGGGCTATAGATAAACACAGTTACAAGCAATGCATTTTTTTGGCAAATGCTTATTTGTATTTAATTGTTATGTGTTTTTGGTGCTTGTTTTTTTTCTAATTGTTGTGTATTTTTGGTGCTTGTTTTTTGTAATTGTTGTGTGTTTTTGGTGCTTGGTTTTTTGAAATGTGTATTTGTGGTGCTTGTTTTTTTAATTGTGGTGTATTTTTTGCGCTTGTTTTTTTTTAAATTGTTGTATATTTTCTGTGATTGTTTTTTTTTATTCTTGTGTATTTTTGGTGCTTGTGTTTTTTTTTAGGTTGCCCATTAACTGCCATAGTGGCAAATCATGCACATATTATATGGACATGGTGTACCACTGTGCCAATCAAGAGGTAGAGGGTGGGGTAGTTACCCCTCGGAGGATGGTTAGGCATCCCAGGTGGGTAGCGGTGGAGGGGTGTTAACCCCTTAATTACTTACTGCTAAGGTGATTAAGGGGTTAGCGGCCATTAGTTTGTTTTTTGATTGTACGGAGGACATGGACGCGGAGGACGGTGATGAGGACGACTTTCATCCTGGCAGGGGTAAGTAGAACTTTTATTTACTTTATGCTTGCTGTATAATGTTTTATTTTTAATGGGCAAATGAGCTATTATCCAGATCTGGATTATTGTAATGTTACCAATTATTGTACTGTTTGTGTTGAGGGGGGTGTCGGGGGTAGAGGAGGTGGGTAGTAGGGTTGTTGTATTTTAATATTTCTTGGGGGTAGAGGGATTTGGTGAAGGAGGTAGTTGCCCCAAGGGTGGGTGGTTAGGCCTGTTGTGTGGGTAGTGGGAGTGGTTAAGTGGTTAGCGGTTACCCCTACTATGGTAGTGAAGGGGTTAACTCCCCCTGCAACCTTCCCGGCAGGCCTAACCACCCACCCTTGGGCAACTACCCCCTTCATCCAACTCTTGTATTCCCAATAATCCAGGTACTCGGGTTTAACCCTTTCATTGCCGTAGCTGCTAGCCGCTAAGTTAATGAAGCTATTTTTATTTACATTGTAATACTAGTGTACGGGAGCAGGGGGTCTCTGGAGGTGAACCGCTCTGGGGACCCCCTGATTCATGAGTTACAGGCCCCAGTATGGGGTGCCGGTATGTCCTGCAATGTTTAAATCTCCCGCATTACGTGACCATGACATTTAAACGCACACAAGATACCGGCACCCCATACTGGGACCTGTAACTCGGGAAGCAGTTGGTCCCTGGGTTAAAATTAATGTGGTTCTGCTCCGGAGACTCCTTGCTACAGTACACTGTTATTAAAATGTAAATAAAAACACTTCTATCTCCTGTAAGAGCTCTGCAGGGAGAGAGTCAGCTCTCTGTGTGCAGCTCTTTATTCAGCTCTTACAGACTGTGGCCAGATCGTATGGGGAGAACTTTGAGACAGGCTGGGATACCATCGCTGCTGTCCCAAACTGTATTGGCATTTTCCTACCTCACGGTTTGAGACTTGTCGAAATGGTTTCAGATTATTTCTGAATACCGCGATAACACAAATGACAAACCGTTCAGTGGGAAAATGCCAAACCATTCCAGATGGCGGTCATAGCCCTGGAGGATAGACACTAACCCCGGCCTGCTGACTTTTGCTTCTTCGACCGCAGCACTGGGGTCAGTGAGTCTTGCTACATCTGTATCTACACTTCTCCATGACCAATATGATTACTAGGACCTTAAACTACATGTAGCACAGTTAGCTCCACCCTATGGGAGATGTGGTGGCTTCTGTGTGGGTGGTGCATTACCTTTGGCTCACAGGAGGCCTGAACTTCCGCTGCTGGGAGCTTGGGGTGTGCCTGATCCATCTGGTGACAGCGCCTCCACCTGTGCGGGATCCAACTACTGTATGTTGGATAACCCCGTCACAGGACCCAATGCAATAACACACACAATGATATAGATAACAGTTTACTGCATGCTTATGAAACAAGGATGAACAATACACCACCCACACCAAATAGGCCACGCACGGCCATAACCCCACAATGCCCTCCAGCACAGTGTCCACAATTGAATGAGATATTTCCCCAAAGTACTGAGGTGCCCCTGGGCACCCAAGCAGCCTGGTGTCCACAAGAGTCAACCCACCCAAAGTGTGTGACAGTGCTGCCCACAACCGCGTGTTAAAGTTGGTGCACTTGTAGGTGTAGGTGTGATACCTGCCGGGTACTCCAGCAATCGATAGCGCTGTCTGAAGATAAAGGTGTCATGCGTTCCCAAATGTATCTTTCTTGGAAGCAGGGGATCCTCACAGCCCTATTGGCTTAGCCACGTGGTACATTGCCCCTGGGCATGATGGGGCTTGTAGTCCCCACGGAGCACCTTCCCTGCAATGGCCGCCATGTCCTGCACATGTGTGCACCTCTCCCTAATGGCCGCCGTAACTTGGGACAGACTGAGCATGCGCGATCGCACTTCGCATGTACGGCGACGCCCTGCAAGGGGAGCCGCTGGTGACTCAGTCTCCTCTCTATTCCTCCCGCCTGCACCTGGTCCTGTTGAACTCCCCCCGGCCGCAGCAGAGGTAAGCGGAGCACAAATGGGAAACCAAGAGGGAATCTGGCCACATACAGGTGCCAGACTGCTATATTAAAATTTGGCTAATTGGCCACATTTGGCTAATACGCCTATTGACCATTATTGTAGGGGTGGACTTGTTGGGGATGTGGGGGTAGGGAGAGTGGATTATGGTGGTAGGTGCCCGGCTGAGGTAGGATAGGTCACTCCGGGGGGTGATGGGGGTTGCAACCCCTTGTATGCCACAGTGGTTGTTCCACTATGACAATGGGTATTTAGAGTGTTTTTATTAACCCCTTGGTTATCTTAGTGGCCCTGAAGGCATGCATAATGCATGTCTTCATGGCCACTATGGCTTCCAAGGGGTTAATACACAGGTCATGGATACATTATTTGGCCTAGCCCAGGGTATTTGCTTTAACTTCTTATACTGCTAAGCAAACATATGAAGCCCAAGTGGCCACTTCAGCACTCTGGACAAGGCCAAATAATTTTCTGGCACCTTGTGTTAGGAGCTTCTAGCACCTAACGCCAGGTATAACCACCACATACAAAATGCTTTTTATAATGTGTTATTTCCCTCATTAAGTTTAATGGACTGCTGAGGATATGCGTTGAGGTGTTCCCCTCCTCTCTTGCACCCTATTAGCACAAAGATCCGTTAGAGTTAACGAGAGTCCGTTTTTAAGTAAAAACACTTAACACAAAGTTACTGATTTTGGCAGATCCTCGTTAGCACTTAATGGCACGTTAACGGATGTTAAAATAATGTTAAGTATTTAAGTTCTGAGGATCTACCCCTAGGTGTACTAAAGCTCCATGGGGCAGGGACTGTGTCTGCAAAAATGTCTCTGTAAAGCGCTCTGTAAAATACAAGAACAAACTATTATTATTATTAGTATGTATTGACCCTGATTCACTGAAGGGTGCTAAATTTTAGTATGCCTTTACTTTCATTCAAATGAAATGGGTTTGTGACACACCACATCTTTACACATACAGGTTCTTGTGGATGGCCTGCCATTAATAATCACTCGAATTAACTGACAAATGCAAAAGCAGAGTTAGATATCGAGAATAAAAAAAAATAATGACATTGAACCCCGACTTGCACTTGTAATAAATGCACATTTACTCCTACGGTGTCTGTAAGTCTCCCAAAATACCCCTTAGATTGTGAGCTCTTTGGACATTTCCCTTTGCCTTATGTTGTCATTTGCTAGCTTCTCTTATTCCCATTGTTCGTACTTTATTTTGTCCGTATTTAAATGTTGCAAAGCGCCGGGTACACTGTTGGTGCTATATAATTAAAATGATACATACATTAGACTTTTATATTAGAAACAATGGCTGCTTCTCCTGCCAGCGCCACAGGTTGCAATAACGTTGGCTACATCTGTATTTATCTCAGGCATGTAAAATTAAGTTAGACATTTGTAGTCAGTAATATGTAGGTAATATCAGAGTTCTCTCTGTGTATAAAACATCATGTACTGTAGCAAGTTATTTATTTTGTTATACTGCAAGGCAAGACGTGCAAGAGCTTCTCACTTGGCCGGTTGGCCCACTTACTGTTGAACAGAACAGATGTAAAACACCAAACGCGTCCTAGTGATAACACAGAATACCTCAGAACCCACAGCCCAAAATATCATAGAGCCTCTATAAGATTCAATGTCAGTGTTGGTGCAGAATATCATAACATAACCCAGCAGAAGAGACCATTAAGCTGGCTACACCTGTACATCAAACTATTTACAAGATCCATATTCACACACTCAAAGAATACCTCTGAATTAAAACATAGCATTTAATGAGCTTGTAATAAAATAAAGGCAGGGAACATCTGAAATAATGAAAAGAGACATTCAAATCTCAACTAGAGCCGACCTATGCTGTGTGTGTATGTTTAGGCGCCATCTGAGTCTGTTAGACACTACTGTGCAGTGTCTGTCTTCAGAACCAATATAGCCGATGTAATCATGCAGAGGTTAGTGAGTAGTCCTTCTATTCTTGGGCTGTGTGGTCTCCTACATGAGACCAAGCTTTCCCAGTGAGTTACAATGAACCGTGAACAAAGAATGAAAAACCTGTAAAGCAAAGAGTGTGTGTGAGAGACATAGGGAATGAAATATATCTACAAGGGAGTAGATATTTGTGGTGGAGAGAGGTAAGTGCCAAGCTGGGATTGCGCCTCTCAGACTCGGTTGGTAGGCCTGATGAAGGAGCCAAGGGGCCTTGAAACTTTGCTCTTTTGTGCACATATAACAGTGTATAACATTTCTTTTCCCTGTGTGTGCTGATATTTTTTCTGTATTGCTGCTGTTATTGATACATTAAAGAAGAAACTTTGTGAGATCAAAAAGTCCTTCATTTTCTTTGATTTCATTTTTGAGTGCTGATCCAGCATGGTTTTTATAGGGTGGTTTGTACCTCACAGAACATCTCTTTTAACTATTTTAGTTGTTCCTGCCTTTATTTTATTAAAATCTCATTAAATGCTAAGTTTTAATTCAGAGGCATTCTTTGAGTGCATCAATAGGGTTTTTGTAAATAGTTTGGTTTTAATTTAACCTTTGATGGCACCCCTCTGGCATTCATTACATTACATAATGTATTCCCTCGCACATTTAATACATCTGTACATCAAAAGAGTACAGCTGAGTCTTGTGAGGTCTGGAAGGTTGTATACAACCACATTTATGAAGAGCACATATATTAGTTACTTTAAAGGTGCCAGAACTGATAATAATGAAAAATGGATTTTCATTAACCTTCCCGGTGTCCCAACAATTTTTTTCAAAATGTTAAAATGTCCCGATTTGTAGCTTTTCCCTCTTTAACTAAGAGGGGGATGGGGGGGGGGGGGGATAGAATGGGGAGAGAGAATATGGGGGGTAGGGTTGGAGAGAGTATAGGATGAGAGAGGGGGTGTGTATGTGAAAGGGAAAGGGAGGTGAGAGAGAGAATGGGGTCAGGGAGTTGATATTAGTCAATAATCAATAATACAGCATACATGGGGACATTACGAGACAAATACCATTATAATATTTATTTTTTGTGATGTAATTTGTTTTATAAATAATTTTTTATTGTGTCTCGGATTCTATTTTTGAAAATCTGGTCACCCTACATTGGGTTTGAAGATTTTGTAGAATAAATAAGACACGAAAAGGGTACTTCTGCTAACTGTATAGTCTGATAGTGCTTTGCACATAAAGGGTATGAACCCCGGGATGGGTGAATGGTTTTTTTTTGCAAATTTGGATCCTTTCCATTGATCGTGGATTTTTGTGGATCACTCTCTAAAAGGCCCTTCCGTAATTTGAGATTTTTTTTTTCTTCAGAGACAGAGAGTTTTCGGGCGGATTTTATAGAATCCGCACAAAAAAACGTTGCCAGATTGTTAAAAAAGGGAGAGAGAGAGAGATTCAAAAGAGTCCCGTCCCACACTTCCTAAAAGGATTTCCATACCAACTATGTAGATTTGATAAGCCAAAGGTACCAACCTAATAACTGGAATGGTCTGAAAAAACAGGCAAAAGGTGGCACTGTGTGCTCATTTGCATGTCATTTCCCAGAATCCCTTGCTGCAGTGGAAAAACTGTATGCTGGTGATAATGGTGAAAGGCAGGGTTGCAGACCTGTCTTAGACATGTGAATGTGCTGACAAGTGATCTTTTTATTTGCTATATGCAATACGGAGGAGGTTTCTTGTCACCTTTTTCACCCACCATAACTTAAAATGTGTATGGTAAACCCTACAGCCTAAAAATTGCAAAGCCAGTGCAACCAACTTCACACTGATGAGACCCATTAAGATAAAAACGTTTCTGTGACTGGTTTCTTTGGCTTTGCATCTGATTCCCATGCTGTGCTTAAGTGTTAATAGCGAGCATTAGCATAAAATGGTTCCATGTAAAAATGGATTTCAGGCAAAAGGTGACACGGTGTGCTTATTTGCATGTAATTTCCCAGAATCCCTTGCTGCAGTGGAAGCACTGTATGCTAGGTGATAATGGTGAAAGGCAGGGTTGCAGACCTGTCTAAGACATGTGAATGTGCTCACAAGTGATCTTTTTATTTCAGTCCTCGGTTATCCAACGGAGTCCGTTCTGGAAGTAGCGTTGGATAGTGAAACCGTTGTAAAGTGAGTCCCATGTTAATCAGTGGCGGTGAGCGTTGGATAATGCATTCAGGCGTAGAAAAATGGCCCAAAGGGTTGCGTTGGATATGCCATTTGTTGTAAAGGGAAATGTTGGATAGCGAGGACTATCTGTATATATACTGTATATAGAATTTAACAACCTTCAATGTAGCTTCCACTGCTTTCTTCTAACTCAGGAGTCCTCAACTCCAGTCCTAAGGTCCCCCCAACAGGTCAGGTTTCAGTATATCCCAGCTTCAGCACAGGTGGCTCAGTCGATGACTGGGCCTCTGATTTAACCACTTGTGCTAGAGTAGGGACTGATGGAGCCACCTGTGCTGAAGCTGGGGTATCCGGAAAACCTGACCTCTTGGGGGTGGGGGGGGGGGGGGGGGTTCTTGAGGACTTGAGTTGAGATCCCCTGTTCTAACTGAATGGCAAACGTAGAATAATTTAATTAGAAATTCCATTGATTCTCGTCCAGAATGGGTTATTTTTACTCTTTGTTCTTTGTGTGTAGCTCTTGTCTATTTAAACTGTAACCTTTTAACAATCTAACGACTTGTTGCTTGGTCACAAACAGACCTCTATGACACAGATTATTACAGGTCTTGGTGTCTTCTGAGATACTCAGGAAATTGGATTTGCAACAAATCTCTCATACCAGAATGACTGCTAGAACTGAACATAAGAACTACACGTTTGTTTCTAATAAATGAACGATGGCAACCAGGAATGATTCACAAAACTGTGTCTATTGCAGTACAGTGGAATTATTAAGTTTAAGTGTATTTATTTTTTGCCACCAATTTTTCGGCATGTACTTTGGAGTCACATATCAAAAACTAGTGCTTCTCTCTGCTATCAACTGACAGGAGAGAACCAGAGGAAATATAAATACATATCATCTTTTTTAAAGATGTATTTTTAATCTAATACGATTGTACCTAGGCTCCTTCACCAACCTCATTCTTTTACTTTCTGAATGCTCTTTTAATTATAAGTATGAATAACTTGTTTTGCTGTCATATGTTAATTTAATTGTGGGAGTGAGGAACTCTTGCCTTGCTCAACTAACCCCAGCTGATTATCTCAAATTAAAAGGAGAAAAAGATAGGAATCTCCTTGTATATTATACATTACAGTCCAGCAAATCAACACAGACAACAATTCACTGGAACAGTAATAAAGAGTATCAATTAGCATATAGATTAAATTAATATATTATACAGTTGCAAGTCCCAACCACACGTTTTAATTAGACTTACAGAGACAGCACATTGTATTTCAGTTTTGAATGTGTTTGCATCTTAAACAAAGAACATTGTTTTTACCATTGGATGGTGATCTCATATTACTTGCTAGACTCCCAGCTGATCAAATATTTTTGACAAGATATGCTTTATCCCCAAGAACTTTGCCACACACTATTTAAGTCAAATTAATTCTGTTTATCGTCTCCTGTGTATCTCTTCTCCTATCCTGACTCTTATTATTGTACAGCATTTGCAGTCAAACGACAGTAATTGCACACATACGGCACGGTTCTTGTATTGATAATAGCTGGAAATGGTACAATATTCCATTCCCAGCCATCGTTTCTGACTCAAATTGGTAAACTTGCTAGGCGCACTCAGTTGTCCTGAGACTTCACTACCAAATCCCTTTTTGTTCGTCCTCCCTTCCATTCCAGTGGTTTCCAACTACAGTTCTCAAGTACCACCTACACATCAGGTTTTAAGTATATCCCTGCTTCTGCACAGGCTGAGCCACCTGTGCTAAAGCAGAGATATCTTTAAAATCGGACCTGTTAGGGGTACTTGAAGACTTGAAGACTGTAGGTGGGAACCCCCTGCTCTATGCCACCACTCCTTTCTTCAGTATCTCAAGCACTGTTCTTACCACTTACTGTATGAACAACAGGTTCATACCCAAGAAAGTAATTTTACTTCGAAAGATTCATGTGATACAGTATATATTTTTTAAATATAAATCTAATTGAATAGTGTTTTTATCGTTTTTTTGGGGGGGGGGGGAGGGGGGAGATCAGAACGAAAATCAAAGCGTTCATCCTACCCACAGAGGGTAAATGTTACATTTTTTGGCCTTTAGAAATTGTCTTTTGTGTCTTTGTTGGATCATCCATTCATTTTGTGCGGGTTTAGGTCAGTGTTTCTCAACCCTCTCCCTAACCCATCCCTGCCAGACGATGTTTAGTTTAACCAGCCAATCACTCATTCACATGCAGATGTACAGTAGCAGAGCTACCTGTATTTGTTCCCTTGGTAGTATACAGAGTTAATGTAGCATTAAGGTGGGGCTTGTGTTCCAGTTGGACTAAGCTTAGGGTTATATATTTAACCATAACCAAACCATAATGCTATGTTAACTCTGTATAATATATTTCTTAATAGGAACTCCAGAATCATTAGCGAATGTACAAATTAGTGAATGGAAGTCCCGCAAAAATGTATGTAAATTACACTTAAAAAAAAAAAAGCCCGGTCTGTTGATGTAGTAAGTGTGTTAAAACATGCCATGGTGCTCAATAAACCAATCTGTATGTGATTGTAGCGGGCAGCATTGCGGCGGGTGCAGGTAGCGGCGAACGACTCGCTGGAGGTACCGGTGGCTTCCTCTGTCGGCCGCCGCCATTTTGAGTTATGTTGCGCATGCGTGAGGTGCCGCACATGCGCAGTGCAGGCGCGCAAGGCGCGATTGAGCAAAGGGGAATCCGTACGGAACTACAAGCCCCTTGATACTTAGGGGCATACCACACATGACGCCAGGGAGCCAATAGTGTGGCAAGATCCCCTGCAGCAGGGAACGAATACTTTTGGAGCACTGTGAACCACGCCAGTCGAAGAGGGACTGCAGAGGGTCAGGTAGTGTCCAAGGGCTAGGCAAGACCTTGTCCACTAGGCCCCAGTTAGGCCCCGACTCACAAGTAGAGTTTGTGTTTGCTTTAGGGACAGGCCCTTAGGTAGGCACTCTGCCCCATTAGCCATTTCGTAGTCAGGGATATAGCTGCTACGCTGCGCAGCCCTGCAAAGTGGGTTCTGGAATCAGATCTTCACGAAGAACACAGGGAAAATCTTGACGGTGATATTATCCACGCCCGAATTCACCCCACGCGGTGGCGGATGACGACGTCAGGCCGGACGGATTCCCTCTTGTATTCTGCGATACCTGGGTGCAGGAGCCCCGGGCAGGTATCGTTCTAAAGTGCACCAACACACTGTACAGTACAGCGCTGATCACGCCTAAAGTGTGGGGGTTCTACTTGGAGACACTTACGTGGTAAATTTTAGGGATCCTATCAAGGAGATAACACAAGAGTTATGCTAGCTCACTCAGGAGTATTGTGTTGAGACCCCTCTTCAATATTTATAGGTGCACCTTTTAACCCTTGTGAGTTTCAACTTGATCCATAAGTGATCTAATGAAACGGAGATAGCAAATGGTGATATGACAAGCAAATAGCCTGTCCTATATCAGAACAAAAAAGTAGTAACATAGAACAAGTACAATTACATAAGGATGCACACGTGGCTTGTGTATATATTTAAGACATATTTGAAAAACAATGTTACTGTACATTATTTGGTGGATATGGATGATCCACATAAAGGGAGCAAAGCTATGAATAAAGGTAGGTATCAGAAGGACAAAGTAACATGAAAATGAAATATCTGAAAAACGTCTATGTGACAGGGTGAAGTCAACCCCTATCAGTTATGCCTGGGAAACATATGTCTGAGTGCTTCATCCAGCACTCATAAGGGTTAACTCAGGTGGAAGCTAGCTAATCATGATGTAAGCTGACACCTGAGAGCCAGCAAGGTAGATAAGGATCTTGTTACCAGCAGTATCTGCCTGTCTCAGATGAGAGCACATGGATAGATGTGCTGCTAGCCAGAAGGATACAGCACAGTACCTACTGCAGCCAAAGTAAGATTTCTTTCATTTGTTTGCATGACTGCTTAAAGAGACTCTTACGGTTTGGGTATGGTTTAGCCAGCCAGCCTGCTAGCTAGGATTGCTGTGTTAGTCAGTTTTCTCCCAACGTGGAGCAGGATTTATTTGCTTAAAGGGACAGTGTACCCGCATGTTATGTTGCTGTGGAGAAATAAAGCCACTGAACGTTTTCATTTATCCTGAAACTACATGTGTGGACTGTTCCCTGACCTCGGCTACAGGCCGTCCTGCCACAGGTGGTGTCAGAAGTGGGATGTTGGACGGGCCCTTTATCTGAAGGGCCACACACACACAGACGGGAAAAAAAAATGGAGACAATTTTTTCTCAGTTCCTTGAGCAACAGCTCCAGCTAGCAGAGAAACAAGCTGAGTAACAGGCCCAGCAATCTGAGCGACAGGCCCAGCAAGATGAGCGACAGGCCCAGCAAGATGAGCGACAGGCCCGGCGAGAGGAAAAGCTACTCCAATTGCTGGCCGAAGGCCCAGCCCCAGGCAGAACAGGGATTCCAAATAACCCACCGGTGATGCTGCATAAAATGAAGCCAAACGAAGACCCAGAGGCGTTTCTCCTCACTTTTGAAAGGGTAGCCACGGCAGTTGATCGCTGGGTAACTACTCTCGCTCCACTCCTCATAGGGGAAGCTCAGGCAGCCTACCAGGCTCTTCCAGCAGACGAGGCCATGGACAATCAGCAACTAAAGGCTGCTATTCTGGATCGCCTAGGCCTCACTCCAGAGACCTACCGACGGCGGTTCCGGACAGTCAAATATACAAACAGAGACGGACCCCGGGTCGTAGCCCACCGCTTAGTAGACTTATGTACCAGGTGGATACAACCGGAAAAACATGACAAGGCAGAGATCCTTGAACAGTTTGTGCTCGAGCAGTTCATACAGATACTGCCCCCCTCCTCCCGCTCCTGGGAAAAAAGACACGCTGCATTTTCCCTGAATTCAGCGGTCCGCTTGGTGGAAAACCTCCTGGGCGACGACACCCAACAAGATAGCTGGGAACGGCCGGTGCAAACACCAGTTGCTTCCGGTGATGCTAGAGGCAGGAGAGCAGACAATCGAGGGGTCTACAACCCGCCAGCTCGGGAGATCCAGTCAACCCGATCGGAAGACCCTTTCCCATCTTGAAGGGTTCCTGGTACAAACTCCCGCAGAGACGCCCATCCTTGGTCCGAGGCCACTGGATCACTCAAGGGAGGCCGCCATCCACAGTATTCCCCGAGAACCTGGACTCCTGTCACCCACCCGGTGGAGAGGATAACCCCACCAACCAGAAGGGAGGACCCCATCCAACAGCGGAGAGGTCCAAACACCGAGCCCCGTCGAGAGCTTCCGCTGACGACCGAGGTTGCGGATTCAGGAGATGATGAGATGGACTGTCCATATGGCAGAACCACTGCCACAGCTTTTCTCCGAGGGGACCACAATCCGTGGTTAGTCCCAGCATCTCTGGAGGGGACAAAAGTAAACGCCATGCTGGACTCGGGCTCTGGAAAAATCCTGATCCTAGAGGGCCTAATTCCAAGCAACAGACTATCTTATGACTCTCCTTGGAATATCGAGTGTATCCATGGGGATACAAAGAGATACCCGACGGCGAACGTTCTACTGCGTATCCAGGATCAAGAGGCTAGCCTACTAGTGGGAGTTGCTCCCTGGCTACCTGCTCCTGTTCTACTTGGCCGAGACTGGCCCTACCTCGAAACATTGTTGGCCCCTACTCCTACGGAGCCTACTTCTCTGGTACCGGAGAAGCCCGGAGACTTGTTCCCTTTTTCCCCAGAGATTTTTGCCCGTAGACATCATGTCCCAAAGACACGTAAACAGAGACGTGTGGAAAAAGAGGTCTGGTTAAGAAAGGCTGGGACTCTTGGTAACATCAGTCAGCCCAAAGGACTGCAGGTCATGGCCGGGGATGACCAGAGTGGGGAACAGATAGATACGGGAATTTTGCCAGACCTGGATCTTCCTGACTTCCGTCAGAGGCAGAGGGAGGACACAGCTCTGGCTAGACAATATGAGAAGGTGGTACAGGTCAACAATAAGATAATGGATGAACAGGGTGTAAAAGTGTTTCCACATTTTGAACTGTTGAATGACATTCTATATCGTGTGAATAAGGTTACACAAACAGGGGAGGTCATTCGACAGATGCTAGTCCCTAAAAGGTTGATTAAAACAGTGTTCACCCTAGCCCATACTCTCCCATGGGGTGGTCATTTGGGCAGAGATAAAACCACGGACCGCATCTCGTCCCGGTTTTACTGGCCAGGCATACATGGTGACATCATGAAACTATGTGAGACATGTTCTGAATGCCAGTTAACTAGCCAAAAAGGACAGAAGCCGGCTCCCTTGGTTCCTCTGCCCTTGGTAGCTGTCCCATTCAAGAGAATTGGGGTAGATCTGGTCGGACCTTTAGAACCCTCTGCGAAGGGACATAAATTTATACTCATTGTGGTTGATTATGCCACCAGATATCCTGAGGCCTTCCCTCTGAGATCAGCCACTGCTAAACAGGTTGCTCACAGGCTGTTAGAACTGTTCTCTAGGGTAGGACTTCCCCAAGTAATGTTAACTGACCAGGGAACAAATTTCATGGCAAAGTTAATGCAGGATGTCCTAAAGTTATTGGAGATAAAATCCGTCCGGAGCTCAGTCTACCATCCTCAGACTGATGGATTGGTAGAGAGGTTTAACCGTACTTTAAAAACCATGCTTAGGAAGTTTGTGGACACTGAAAAGCGAGCTTGGGATGAACTTCTCCCTTTTCTGTTGTTGGTGGTTTGAGAAGTTCCCCAATCATCCACAGGCTTCTCCCCGTTTGAGCTCCTATATGGTCGCCAACCTCAGGGTATTCTCGACCTACTGAAGGAATCCTGGGAGGAGGAGCCTTCCCCCTCCAAGAATACCCTTCAGTATGTCATAGACCTTAGAAACCGCCTAGACATGATAGGTCGGTTTGCTAAGGATAACCTCAAATCTGCCCAAGAACGTCAAGAGAGGCAGTACAACCAAAATGCTCGCTTGAGGGTCTTCCAACCTGGGGACCAAGTGATGCTACTACTACCGACATCAGAGAGTAAACTCCTTGCGAAGTGGCAGGGTCCTTTCCAAGTTCTCCACCGCACCGGGGAGGTGAACTATGAGATCTCTCAACCAGGGTCCAGGAAGGGTAAACAAATCTACCATGTGAACCTCCTGAAACCCTGGAAAACGATGAGATCGCTGTTCATCCACCCTCGGGAAGGAGAGACGGATTTGGGTCCGCAGCTTCCAAAGGGTAGTACGTACAATGACCATCAGGTTCCCATGGGAGGGCAGTTAACAACGGAACAAAGGTCAGACCTACTAGAATTATGTGACCAGTTCCCAGATGTTTTTTTGGAGCTGCCAGGGCAGACTAATTTAGTGTCCCATAGGATTGAGACAGAACCTGGCGTAAAAGTACGGTCCTGTCCCTATAGATTGCCAGAGGGCCGAAAAGACCTGGTAGAGAGGGAGATAATAGACATGTTGGAATTGGGCGTGATCGAGGAGTCCCACAGCGAATGGTGTAGCCCTATCGTGTTGGTCCCTAAACCAGATGGGAAGGTGAGGTTTTGCGTGGATCTGCGAAAGGTAAATGTTGTATCCAGATTTGAGGCATATCCAATGCCTAGGGTGGATGAATTGCTTGACTCGCTTGGGAAAGCAGAGTATATCTCTACCCTAGATCTCACGAAAGGATATTGGCAGATACCTTTAGCGGAAGAATCCAAATGCAAAACTGCCTTCGCCACCCCTCTCGGGTTATACCAATTCGTCACTATGCCATTTGGGTTACATGGGGCTCCAGCCACATTCCAAAGGTTAATGGACAAGGTACTACGACCCGATAGGGCATATGCCGCGGCCTACTTGGATGACATTGTCATCTATAGCAGACACTGGCAGTCTCATATAAAAAGGTTAAGGGCAGTCCTAACGTCGGTAAGAGAAGCAGGGCTCACTGCAAATCCAAAAAAATGTGCCCTGGGTAAATCCACTAAAAAGTACTTGGGCTATGCCGTTGGGGGAGGGATAGTAAGGCCACTAGCTACAGTAGCAAGGTGGCCGCCATAAAGGAAGTCCCCACCCCACAGACAAAGACACAGGTCCGCTCCCTTTTGGGGTTAGCAGGGTATTACCGGCGGTATATCCCCATTTTTTCAGAAATATCTGCACCCCTAACAGATCTGACAAAAAAGAGTGCCCCGACCCAAGTTAAATGGTCTTGGGAGTGCCAAGATGCCTTTGACATGCTAAAAAAGTGCCTGTCAGAGGGCCCCGCTCTTCGGAGCCCAGATTTTAAAGAGCCCTTCATCATCCAGAAGGATGCCTCAGAGAAAGGACTGGGAGCAGTGCTGTCTCAGCAATTTGATAGTGTTGAACACCCCATACTGTTCATCAGCCGGAAGCTGTTCCCAAGGGAAGTGAGGTATTCCGTTATTGAGAAGGAGTGCCTCGCTGTAAAATGGGCAATTGAGGCCTTGAGACATTATGTCGCCGGAGTACAATTCACTCTGGTCACTGACCATGCGCCCTTGAAGTGGTTAAACACCATGAAGGACACAAATCCAAGGTTGACCAGGTGGTATATGGCCCTCCAACCCTTCTCTTTTGATATTCAGCATAAACCTGGAAAAGACCATGGAAATGCTGATTTTTTGTCAAGAGAAGGAGTGGAGGGTCAGGCTTCAGCCGTGTGGGACACTAGCCACACACAAACAGGGGAGGTATGTGACAGGATGAAGTCAACCCCTATCAGTTATGCCTGGGAAACATGTCTGAGTGCTTCATCCAGGTGGAAGCTAGCTAATCATGATGTAAGCAAACACCTGAGAGCCAGCAAGGTAGATAAGGATCTTGTTACCAGCAGTAGCTGCCTGTCTCAGATGAGAGCACATGGATAGATGTGCTGCTAGCCAGAAGGATACAGCACACTACCTACTGCAGCCAAAGTAAGATTTCTTTCATTTGTTTGCATGACTGCTTAAAAAGACTCTTACGGTTTGGGTATGGTTTAGCCAGCCAGCCTGCTAGCTAGGATTGCTGTGTTAGTCAGTTTTCTCCCAACGTGGAGCAGGATTTATTTGCTTAAAGGGACAGTGTACCCGCATGTTATGTTGCTGTGGAGAAATAAAGCCACTGAACGTTTTCATTTATCCTGAAACTACACGTGTGGACTGTTCCCTGACCTCGGCTACAGGCCGTCCTGCCACAGTCTACATGAAAAAGTATATTTAAAATTGGGAGGAAAAAAATTCAAAATTAAATAAGATAATAAAAAACAATGTATAGCTATTTAAAAAGGGGTTATAGAACTAAGAACTGGTGGCACCGAAACTGAATGGGGATTCAGTCTCAATGACACCATTATACACTACAAACTAACTAAAAAACTCTCTATCAGCGCTTGATCCAAGTGAAATACTGTGAATTTGAGTGATTACACCAAACCCAAAAGAAATACGTGTAGATACAAATGCAGCCAAGGGGGCAGTAAACAATAGACCGTTCAAATCCAATTAACAATACAAATACAAAAATAATGTCCCCTGCGCAAAAAATGATGATCACAGTACCATATCAAAAGACAGTCCTGGATGGAGTGACAGTCCTGATAGTGGAGTAATACACCAACAGATGTAATGAGGTAGATTTTCTTCCAGGTGTGATTTCCCAGATGATGTCTGTAATTACAAATAAAAACAAAAACACACCATTGCGCAGTATATAGACTACAATACCCTAACCAGGAGAAGAATATCCCTACTTACAAGATAGACTCTTGTTGATTTAGGGGAGAGAATCTGTTCCAGGCTCCTTTCTTCTTCCCCTTGATGTCCACGGACCTCACGTGGTTCCCAAGATGGCCCTCTTCACCCTGATCGGCATCCTCGCAGGGGCAGCATGCACCGCAGCAGCCGTAGGTAGAGAAAAATAAAGACAGCCTAGTGTACTCCGCATAAAACTTTATTAACAATGATAAAAAGCAGCAAAGTTCACACTCACAATATGCAAGGGCAAACGTGCCACTCAAGGATGCCGTCCGCAACTTGTATCCAGCACAGTGGGGATGAGGTCCACGAGGTCACGCGCCGACTGATGACATCAGTGGCGCAGCGCCAGTTGCTTTCCCCAACACCAAATGGTACACAGCGGGTGACGGCTGACGTGCACTGTACTAGGCTCCTCATCCCTACGCGTTTCGTGACAATGCGTCACTTCCTCAGGGGATGTGGGAGCCCAGTACTCTAGTTCCTAAAGTACAGGCAAAATAGCTAATATCCGCCCACAAATGGGCGGAGGTGTTGCATAACAATTAGTAGAGTGATTACGGAACAGAAAACAGCTCACTGCTTGTGCTATGCTGTTGGGGTCAAACTGGTCCTAACTGTCACTCATACCATTTATGCAATTAATAAAATTGATTCACTCCTGTGAACTACACATTAAAAATCTACTAAAACATTAAAATAGACACTCAATATTGCAAGTTTATAACTATGTAAATAAAATGATGAAACGTTTATGGACAATGGATATGGACATTCTTTAAGGATCTTTCAAAAAAGATGCCAAATCAAAGTCGATGTTTAGACCCAATGGGGACAGGGTTTTTAACACATAAATCCAATAGCTTTCCCGTCTGGACAACATGCCCAACCTGTCTCCCACACGCCAATTGGGTTTCAAATGTTCAATGCCCATGCATGTAAGGCCATCTGGAATCTGATTATGTACTAACTTAAAATGATTAGAGACGCTATGCGTCTCGAGACCCCTCTTGATATTGTATATATGCTCGGCGAATCGCCGCTTGAGGGGTCTCCCAGTCCGCCCTATATATTGCAACCCACATGGGCATTGAAGTAAATAAACACAGTAATCTGTCTTGCAATTAATAAACGTTTCTACGTCATAGACCGCTCCCGTTATATTGGATTTAAAAGTTTTACCTTTAACACTATTCTTACATCCAATACATTTGGAGCAAGTGTAATAACCCTTAAGGTCGTTCAAAGATTTAACGTGGCGGTCTCGAAGACCATCAAAGGGACAGCTTGGTGACAACCGAGACTTAAGGTTTTTCGCCCGTCTATACACTATCTTAGGTCTTAATAATTTGAACTTGCGGTTTACATTGAACCAAAGTAAGTCCAGTATCAACTTCCTTGACCTCTCTCTATACATAGAAAATAACACCATCCAGACAAAAACATATAATAAAGATGTGGACGCCAATACATATTTATTGGCGTCAAGTCATCATCACCCTAATTGGCTCCGGAATATCCCTAAGGGACAAGCATTAAGGGTTAAGCGGAACTGCTCTAATGATAAAGTTTACCAACAGCAGGTTAGTGGCCTTAGAGATAGATTCTTGGAACGGGAATACAAAATGTGTGACATAGACTCCGCCATTTCTGAAGTGAATAAAATAGATAGGAAAAGTATTATATGTAAGGATCCATCAAAAATTAAAACAAAAGAACGTGATCCATTTCCATTATTTATAACCCAATATAGTGGTCTGGCCCCCGTTATAACATGGGTTCTTACCAAACATTGGGGTATCCTTCAGAGGGACCCAGTCCTTAAAGAAATTGTTCCGGACAAACCTAAGATAGTGTATAGACGGGCGAAAAACCTTAAGTCTCGGTTGTCACCAAGCTGTCCCTTTGATGGTCTTCGAGACCGCCACGTTACATGGTTGAACGACCTTAAGGGTTATTACACTTGCTTCAAATGTATTGGATGTAAGAATAGTGTTAAAGGTAAAACTTTTAAATCCAATATAACGGGAGCGGTCTATGACGTAGAAATTAATTAATTGCAAGACAGATTACTGTGTTTATTTACTTCAATGCCCATGTGGGTTGCAATATGTAGGGCGGACTGGGAGACCCCTCAAGCGGCGATTCGCCGAGCATATATACAATATCAAGAGGGGTCTCGAGACGCATAGCGTCTCTAATCATTTTAAGTTAGTACATAATCAGATTCCAGATGGCCTTACATGCATGGGCATTGAACATTTGAAACCCAATTGACGTGGGGGAGACAGGTTGGGCATGTTGTCCAAACGGGAAAGCTATTGGATTTATGTGTTAAAAACCCTGTCCCCATTGGGTCTAAACATCGACTTTGATTTGGCATCTTTTTTGAAAGATCCTTAAAGAATGTTCATATCCTTTATCCATTTTCTATAAATGTTTCATCATTTTATTTACATAGTTATAAACTTGCAATATTGAGTGTCTATTTTAATGTTTTAGTAGATTTTTAATGTGTAGTTCACAGGAGTGAATCAATTTTATTAATTGCATAAATGGTATGAGTGACAGTTAGGACCAGTTTGACCCCAACAGCATAGCACAAGGAGTGAGCTGTTTTCTGTTCCGTAATCACTCTACTAATTGTTATGCAACACCTCCGCCCATTTGTGGGCGGATAATAGCTATTTTGCCTGTACTTAAGGAACTAGAGTACTGGGCTCCCACATCCCCTGAGGAAGTGACGCATTGTCATGAAACGCGTAGGGAGGAGGAGCCTAGTACAGTGCACGTCAGCCGTCACCCGCTGTGTACCATTTGGTGTTGGGGAAAGCAACTGGCGCTGCGCCACTGACGTCATCAGTCGGCGCGTGACCTCGTGGATCTCATCCCCACTGTGCTGGATACAAGCTGCGGACGGCATCCTTGAGTAGCACGTTTGCCCTTGCATATTGTGAGTGTGAACTTTGCTGCTTTTTATCATTGTTAATAAAGTTTTATGCGGAGTACACTAGGCTGTCTTTATTTTTCTCTACCTACGGCTGCTGCGGTGCATGCTGCCCCTGCGAGGATGCCGATCAGGGTGAAGAGGGCCATCTTGGGAACCACGTGGGGTCCGTGGACATCAAGGTGAAGAAGAAAGGAGCCTGGAACAGATTCTCTCCCCTGAATCAACAAGAGTCTATCTTGTAAGTAGTGATATTCTTCTCCTGGTTAGGGTATTGTAGTCTATATACTGCGCAATGGTGTGTTTTTGTTTTTATTTGTAATTACAGACATCATCTGGGAAATCACACCTGGAAGAAAATCTACCTCATTACATCTGTTGGTGTATTACTCCACTATCAGGACTGTCACTCCATCCAGGACTGTCTTTTGATATGGTACTGTGATCATCATTTTTTGCGCCGGGGACATTATTTTTGTATTTGTATTGTCAATGCCACCATTGGTTTATTCTTCAAGGGAATCTAGTCATAGGGAGGGTTGCTGCTGTAAGAGAAAGTAAAACGTAGTCCCCACCCCACTTTTTTTGATGTTTTGGGAGCAGAAATATGCATAGAAATATATTTGGCAAATTATTTTGTAACTACAGACTTTCATCACCCAGGAATTTAATTAATGAACCACAACCTGCCTGGCATTTAATAGCTCCAGTACCATCCCATCCTATATTGGATCTTTCCTGGTGTTTGGTCTCGTTTATAACCTAAAATGTTTCCTTATTTTTTCCTGTTTGTAACAACAGTGCTTTGGGAGAAAAGCACTAAATAAATGAAGTTATTTTTATTATTATTACTATTATTACTACTATTATTATTACTATGATTATTACTGTGATTATTACTAATATTATTATCATCACACTGATACAGGCCTGCACAGAATTTATCTATCTATTAGTCTGTAATAATCAATCAACATACAAGAGATCAAGTTGAAAATATGACAACAGACTTAATGCTGATAGAATTAGGCCACGATTGAGACTCGTAAAATGACCTCCCCTGGGAATAAATCTGGTGAATTGAGGACGGAAGAAAGCAAAGGATTTGTGTATACTATCCGGCTATGTAAAAAGTAATGGCAGCTTACCCCAGCTTAAAGAGCAGAGTAACACACCCCTTTCATACCTTGCCTCTCTTGGAGAATTGGGCAGCTTGATCTACAAATGGGCTTTACTCAGTGTTAGGTAAATTATAAAAAGTAAAGCCCTGTCCAGGAATTGAATGTGGTAGAGAGTTACAATATGTGTCCCAGAAAAAGAAGTCATTATTCTACTATGGCTATTAAAGAATATACTGTATTGATCTCTTTAAAGTCAGAGAGGCGCACATCCTGGCAGTGAAGGCATTAAGCACATATCCAGCCACATCCGACATGACCTTTTGTCAAATTTCCAATGGAACAATCGAAAGCGTATGTATTAATATAATCTGAGTTTTATATGTCAAACTCAGCCGTACGCCCAGTACGTACGTAGGTCATTCGTGAACTTTTTCCTAAACCTGGATTGCTTTGATCACCTTTAAATATTCTGACCATCGTTCACCTACCTGAGAGGATGAAGCTGTCGGGAAAGTGATTCTCTTGTTGTTATGGGAGACCAGGTTATTTATACCTTTTTACAGGGATCATTCTTGAGCAAAACAACGTCACTGTGCTCACTGGCTCTGATGTATTGAATACAAATAGAAGTTGTTTGGACTCCAACTCTATCCTAGTCTTTTGTGTGCTTCTTCTAACCTACCTTTTATAGCAAAACAAGGTAGTGAAATAAATTGTAATTTATTCGGCATAAATTCGCTTACACACAATGATACACAAAATACAGATGAAAAGACACACTTACTTTGGGGCTGGGGTTGAAAACTAGACTTTCCTAGGTGCAGGGCACACTATTGGGAGAGTTTTATCCTGACCGGGACTTAGCCCAAAATCTCCTGGAACCCAAATCGGCATAAAATTCCTTACGCCACCGCTACGTTCTATTCTGTGTACTTGGTCCCTCCTGACCGCGAGTCAGCCCAAATCTCCTGGAACTCAAATCGACATAAAATCCCAGCCGTGACCGTTGCGTAAAATTGAAGCCGGTTGCTTTGCTGTTACAAACAAAGCATCTTTGAAAAGCCCGCCCGCGCTCTTTCAGCTCAGACTCAAGGGGAACACACAATCTGATTGGCTAAGGGCTTCTTATAGTATTCTTTGCTTCATTCATAAAATAAAAGCAGAGCGGACAGCCAATCATCGTGTGGGAACTTTCCCAAGCAGCCAATCAGAGCCGAGCCAGCTAGAAAAGCCGGGTCAGCGGGAAATTTGAAACAGCTATGGGGCATGCGCAAGCCTGCCACATACCACCTCAGCCATCCCAATGCCACCCGCTGGCAGGCTCCACCAGGTCCGGCGGAACAAGTGGCATCCCGGAGGACTGCCATTGATCTCAAGACCTAATAAACCACCTTTCCCCACTGACCAAATGCTATTCACACCTCTGGGTATCCTCTGGCTGCTTTGAACTCCGATATCCAGCAGACATACCGGCGCCTATGGGTTTGCACGGGCTGCCTGTTTGGACATGGGTTCCGAATGTAAAAACATATTACAATCCATTAAAGTATATTTTAATACACTCTGAGTCTTGGAGTACAGGGAACAGAAAAGGAAAAAAGGTTGTCTCTTTACTTCTGCCTGCCTTATTTCCCCACACACGTTCCCTGTGACTCAGTTGCACTCTCAGAGTCCCCCCCAACCTTTTATATGGTTGGGCACCCACAAACACTATACTGGTTGTGGGTCACCTTGGCACTAGCTGGGTTACCCCCCTTAACCTAGGGATTTCCTCAGCTACAGGAATACATATTTATCCCTGTGCCTCATTCTCCTTTCTGGGCTGTGCTGAAGCAGGGTACCCTAGGGGTGAGTCACGCTTGCGTTTTCCAGGGGAGGTATTGCCGGGACAACGTGCCTACATGTTTCCGAGAATCAGAGATGATTCCCGGGTACATTTATGGGGGAACCAACAACTCCAGACCCCAACCTCCTAGGCACATTCTGTCAAAGGATCCTCCGCTAAACCCCCCTTGGAAACTCATATCCTAGCAATCCCTGCTTGACTGCATGCCCAGAAATGGAAAAACATAAAAAATGGTTTTAATACATACAGTATAACACAGTGATACAATGTTACTGGGTGCAAGAGCTGACTCTCTGGGTCCCTTATACACAGACCAGGGGTAAACAAAACGGGCTTGACCTTTATTAGAGAGCCTGGTTACCCCCTGCCATCACAAAGAGAAAAGAAGATAGACAACGGAGTCCCACCATAGAAAGCCACAGGGTCACGTTCCATTGTTATTGTAGCTTTCTGTTATCTCTCCAAAGGGGAGGCAATGTTCTTCCCCCAGATAAAAGCAAACCGCGAGTGAATACTCTTCCTAGAATTAAAGTGAACTAACGACACTCGGGTGTTTAATTCCTTGTCCTCGGGAAGGTTGCTCGCATCTCTGGCAGCCAAAGGGTTAATAAGTAGGTCATTGACAACGTAATGTTTCCATGGTAAAATAATGACTATTTGTTTATTTTTTTTTAATGCTCCAAGTCTATTTCATGCTCCTGTCTGTTTGGACTCTCAGAGTCCTCCCCCCCCCCCCCAACCTTATACACGGTTGGGGCACCCACGGACCCTATACTGGTTGTGTGTCACCTTGGCACTAGCTGGGGTACCCCCCTTAACCGAGGGATTCCCTCAGCTACAGTAATACATGCTTATCCCTATGCCTCATTCTGGGCTGTGCTGAAGCAGGGTACCCTAACGGTGAGTCGCGCTTATGTTTTCAAGGGGAGGTATTGCCAGGACAATGTGACGACATGTATCTGAGAATCAGGCATGATTCCCGGGTACATTTATGGGGGGAACTGGCAACTCCGGGCCCCAACCGCCTACAGTAGGCACATTCTGTCAATGGTTCCTCCAACAACCCCCCCCCCCCTCCTCCCCTTGAAAGTCACACACTAGCAATCCCTGCTCGCTGGCATGCCCGGAAATGGAAAAACACAAAAAATGGTTTTATTACCCAGCGTGCAATGGGATCATACAATGTTACTGGGCCCAAGAGCTAACTCTCTGGGACCCTTGTACACGGAACATAGGTAACCAAAACGGGCTTGACCTTTACTGTAGAGCCTGGTTACCCCCCTTCCGTCACAGTGTCGATCTTACAAGTTAGACCCCTGTATTGCACTGTGCGTAGAACTTAACATCACGCTCACGCGCAGATTACACCCGCTACCAGTTTGCTGAGTCAATTAAGTCAGAAATTAATAAAAGAGCCAGAATCGGCACTTAAAACCTTCATGAAAATGTGCAGTTTTAGCATGAAATTATATGTATATGCATAGTGTGGAACTCTACGGGTTAGGACAATCTTAACTCATAAAATGATCATGGCTTACTGTATATGCATTTCTTCCCCATATTATAGCCAAAACGGTAATAAATGGTGTGACTACCATGTAAAGATTTTTCCCAACACCTGTGATGCAATTAATTTACATTGTTGTCCTTTTTTTATCTCTACAAGGCAACAAAAATAGTAATGCCAGGAGAAACATGTTATGTGTTATGTAGATGGGAGATCAGAGTCCTGCTAGACCTGGGTTCTCCCATATAATTATTTTGGGGACATTTGTGGTCTGCTTATCCAAGTCTCCTACTGCTGCGCCAGCATTTATTCTAAAACTTCTCGGAGCCGTTGTCGTTGCATCTCCGGTATTCCACGCGCTATAAATTTGGCATCCACTGGGATCATGCCGCATTCGTGTCGCGGTTGATCTGCGGCTGATCTGTTTAATTACTGGTTTCGGATTTAATTGGGGGCAATTCTTCGCGTATCCGCCAGGTGGCAGATATTCATGAATTGTAATGAATTCTAATGTGTACACTGCTTGAGCTACAGTAATGTGTCGACTTGCAGGTGTTTTAAAAAAAAAAAAAACAAGTCTACCACAGAGGTCCATTGTGAATTGACCTTGGTACTGAAGAAGTTACTGTATCAATGTAGGCGTTTCATAATAAAAACTCAATGCTCTGTGTCTTTTTTACACAATAATAATAATAGCATGTTCTTGTATAGCGCTGGTAATTGTACGCAGCGCTTTACAGTGACATTTTGCAGGCACAGGTCCCTGCCCGTAGAGCTTACAATCTATGTTTTTGGTGCCTGAGGCACAGGGAGATAAGGTGACTTGCCCAAGGTCACAAGGAGCCAACACCGGGAATTGAGCCAGACTCCCCTACAGCAATCTCAGTGTCAGTGAGTGTCTTTACTCACTGAGCCACTCCTTCTCCCTACAATTGCTAACCTACACAATGAGTATACAGCAGTACGTGTGCAAAAGACCTGACTGCACTTATGCATTTTTAATATGTTCTGCAATTAATGCAGCAGGTGATAAAATGGCCAGAGTTGCTCAAATCCGGGCGAGGTTTTAGAATAAAGGCTGCCGCCTCTGTAGCTACAAAAATGGGTGAAAAAAACACTGCAAGAACATGGGATTGATTGTAACAGGCTGTTTTTTTCCTATTGAATCTATTATAGTTTCTATTCCCCAGTTTTGCAGCCAGCAGACTTTGATAAATAACCTAATTGATTGGCAATATTCTGCAACTTCCCCCCCCCCCCAAGCTAATGATATGATTTAGCAAGGTTATGAGAGGTGGCTTTAACTACCCTGTGTGTATTCCCATGTTTCTGTGTGCTACAGAAAGTGACGTACTAGATAATAATGTGCATTACCTACAGTAATAGAAATTGGAAAGCATAAAGTGGAGGTGAGATTGGTTGCATGAGCCTCGGGGGCTTGTGGGTAAATGCTACAAAGTGACATCAGTGCACAAATTACTTGAAATTATGCTGATATTTTCCCAACATGATTTACTAAAAGTTTACAGAAATGTGTTTTTTTAAAAAAAAAAATGTATTCTGTGCCTCTACATCACAACTTGCAGGCAAAGGCAGATTTAAAGATATTTTCCCAATGAAACACTTTGTAGTAAAATATGGGGCGTTTTGTTTGGACTTCTCAAGATAGATGTTTGTATTTTTTTTTCTAAACTTATATTTTTATTAGTTTTCACAAAAATAAAAAGAGGGAGGGTGGGGGAAACAACCATTTTGTGTCAAATTTCAAATCATACAACTTTTGGTAAACACCATATTTAACACACAACACTTCCAAATCCTCTCTTCCTCCGGGAGCGCGCCCCTATACAGCATCCCAGGGCCCCCAGACCCTATCATACTTCCTAGTGGTGTGGTTCAAAAATGAGGTAAGTTTTTCCATCGATTGAACATCATTAACCCTTCTAATAACCTCTCTTCTGGAGGACGGGAGTGTCTTTTTCCAGGCTGCAGCTGCTACAGCACACCTAGTCGCCGTTAAAATATTCAGAATTAAAGTTTGTGTATAGTGATTTACATCTTCCATAGGTTTGGCCAAAATAACAAAAATTGGATCTAGCGGGATTTTGATATCAGTCACGTCTTTTATTAGTTTCAAAACCAACCTCCAATACACCTGCATTACTGGACAGAACCACCAAATATGTGCCAAATTTCATAATTGTCCACAACCCCTCCAACATCTATCCGAAGGTCCCCGAAACATCTGCTTTAATCTTTGGGTGGTGTACAGTAATACCATCGTAACACAATTTTATATATATTCTCTTTTGTTACCGTACATATAGAGGTTTTGCCCGCATTATCCCAGGTATCCTCCCAGTCCTCCCTTTTTATTTCAAGTCTGGAAGTCCCAGGCCCATTGGTCCATATATTAATGGTTTGGGGTATCTTTCTTAAGAGTTAGCTCCTGGTATAGGGATGATATCAAACCTCATAATGGAGGCCCTGGCACACAAAGTGTCGGACCTGCATGTACCTAAATAGCTCAATTTGAGGCAGACCATACTTTCTCATCAATTCCTCAAAAGACATTAGTTTATCCTTTTCTAATAAACCTTCCAACTCCAGAATTCCTCTGTTTCCAAACTTCAAAACCCTGACCCTGAAAGCCCGTGGTGAACCCTGGATTACCGAAGAAAGGCGCAATCCTAGAAGGGGCAGACACAACCTTATATTTCTTTTTTGCCATCTGCCATATTTTCATTGTAAATCCAAATCCGTGGTCCAGACTGCACATGCGCGATCGCACTGCGCATGCACACGCACTCTCACGATGGCGGCGTAGAATCCACAATGTAAAATCCACAAACAGATTTCAGCAGTTTCAATCTGCACGGATTCAACAAAATCCTCCATTGGATACAACCCGTGGCCCACGGAATGCTGAATCCGCGGATTTAATTCTACAAATGGGTCCATGGTTTGCGGACAGGGTTGCCACCACTCCAGGCTTGACCCAGGGACTATGGGTTTCGGTGGCGGATCTCTGGACTACGGTTTTACCCAGAGAATATCTTGGCGGTACCGGCGGCATCTCGTGGCATCTTCTCCCACTGCACATCCTGTCATCATGGCTGCGCGATGTCGAATGATGCCACGTTGCCATGACAATGGGATGCTTTGTGACGTCATGGCGCCACACCACTTTCCGTTGCCATGACAATGGCCTCAGTGCCATAAGGCATCCCGTTGTCATGGCAACATGATGCCGCGTGACACCACGCTGACATGTTGCATTGGCAAAGCACGCCAATTGACGTCGCGGAGCCATGCTGTCTGCACCTTGCAGGGGACGAAGATGTCGGGAGATGTCACAGGTAGGAAAGATAAATACATAAATAAATGTGAAAAAATGTATTGCGAAAAGTCTCCTGGTTAGCCTCCAATAGAAGGTAGCAACCCTGGTTGTGAAATCCGTGGAGTGTACTTGTTATAATAATAAAACATCGGCAATACGCGAATCTCCATTTTTGAGATTGATTCACTGTACTCCCCAGACAAAAGGAACCAGCCAAACTACTGCAGATCCAAATTTGCAAAAACAAATTTGTGCCCATCTGTAATTATGAGCCTGGAATATATTCCTCCATCAAAATCTGGTGGAGATAGATTTAGAACTCTATGTCGACAGAAAACATTATTTATTTTCAGGCTCAATTCTCTTGCACCCCATGGGCTCAATGAGTGCATGGGCACTTGTACAATTATTTCAATCTTTATTCATTGTATTTATTATTCACACAATATTTAACATACAGTATATAAATATATGTACACATTCATTATAATGGAATAATTATATAGTGTTGCATATCTTGTTTATATAATTACATTTAATTATTTGGTGTTTATTTAAATACATATATCTATATAATTGTCCATTTATATACACATATATATGTTTTTTATTTATTAAGATACATATACTATATATATATATATATAACAAAAAGGGGACAGCGTGGGCTGTATAGTGTAAAATAGTACAGATTTATTCATCACGAGCTAAAATAAAAAAACTCACAGCAATGAGATAGGACATGCGCATCGAACAAGAACACCAATGGTCATGCTGTTAGTCAGGAACAGTAGTCTCGTGGCTGCAGCATGTAAATCTTTCTCTGTGCCGCCGGCTGTCTCTGTCGTGATGTGCGTCCACTTCAGCGGCTCCCCGGCTAAAACAGCTCACGCTCCTTTCGTTCCGCAGCACCACAGTTCCCTTCCAGTCCAGCAATTGCTCAATGAGCTAAACACCTGGTGCTTTTAGATAGCGCCCTAACACGTTTCGTCGTGAGTGTACCGACGACTCCATCAGAAGATAAGGAATGAGTCTATCCTCATACCTTATATAGTCCATAATGTTCAATTATTCAATTGGGAGATTCTAGCTACACCCAAAATTGAGTGGAATACTATGTTTGCAAATGGCTAAAGACAATACAGGGGAAAGACACACAATACATGAGTATTATAGAGCAGGTTGATATTCTAAATACATGTAATATACAGGCATACCCCGGTTTAAGGACACTCACTTTAAGTACACTCGCGAGTAAGTACATATCGCCCAATAGGCAAACTGAATCTCACGCATGCGCCTGTCGTCACGTCCTGAACAGCAATACCAGCTCCCTACCTGTACCGAAGCTGTGCACAAGCGGGGAGACTATAGAACCTGTTACAAATGCGTTATTTACATCAGTTATGTATGTAAAAGTCGATTGCAGTACAGTACATGCATCGATAAGTGGGGAAATGGTAGTGCTTCACTTTAAGTACATTTTCACTTTACATACATGCGCTCCGGTCCCATTGCGTACGCTAATGCGGGGTATGCCTGTATACATAATTTGGAGAGGCTACCTGAAAAGTACAAAGAAGGATATGACTGCAATGATACATACTTATATAACATATAGACATATATAGCATAAAAAGGGATAGCTTTAAAATGGATTTAAAAATGGATGAATCAAGATTATTAACTTATGAATAAAAAAAAATGTGAAATATGAATAATAAATATGCTCATAATTGTATTAATATATTTTGATTGATGGATTGTGATTATGTGATATAACCGTGAATATCTATTGTAAATTTAATATAGATTTGTGTGAGTGAATAGTGATAATTTAAATGTATGTACAGTGTAACTAAAACAACATGTGTGTAAAGGAATATGGGATTAGTTTGTGATCCAATAAATCAATTGATTACAAAGATAAATAAACATATGTTAAAATGAATACACCTAAAATATTAATTTAATAAGATATATATGTGTGTGATCATATGGGGAATGTATACTCTAACAAAGGAAATAACAACCATGTAGGACAGTGAGAAAAAACTACTCAAAGATATGCTCATGCTTCACATACAAGTATAATCATGTGTGTTCGCATGCAAGAGACTCATGGATCTGTTAATATACAATATATATATATATATATATAGAATATATATATATATATATAAAATATATATATATATATATATATACTGCTGCGGCACAGTTTATTCGAGCATTTGCCCGTTCTGTGCCGCAGCAGTAGCCTGGCGCGCGCCCGAGTGTGACGGGCGCGCGCCGAAGCAGCGGAAGAGCGCCCTCCGATCGGGGCGCTCTCCCTACCGCTGCCGGGTCCGCCGGGTCCCCCGGAACCCCCTGCCGCTGTCCCGCGATCGCGGGACACCAGGGCTCCCTCGGGGAGCCCTGGACGCGCGTGCAGGGGGCGCAGGCTCCCGAAGACGCGTGACCGCGCGTCTATGACGCGCGGCACGCCGAGGGGCGGCCACTAGCAAGCCGGGAAATCTCCCGGCTTGCGGATCTGGCCGCACTGCGATAAAGTGTGTCGCCAGTGTATATATATATATAAAAATAAATACAAAATAGCATATAAAAATAATAATAATAATAATAAAATTCATACTGATTGATCCATGGGTCGCAGCGTGCATGCGATAAACACAGATCAAAAAATGAGCTTAATAGAGCCCTAACTGATTATATGTGCATGAGCAAATGAGTAGTGGAATAAAGTAAAAAAAACATATAATTATGTAGGTTCAAAACCATTCACAAGAGTATATGTTATATAAAATTATACATGTAAGAGATGCAAGGGTCTAAAAAACTAACCCATGCATCGCAACTTACATGTGATATGCATGGATCAGAGCTATGCTCGCAGGAGCCGTGACTGAAATAAATTCAAAAACAAATGTATGAATAAATGCAAAACATATCTCGTGTGAAAGTTAATAAACAACATGCTAAATGGCAGAGCAGATATAAAAGAAGGACAAAAGGCTTATCAAACTAGATGAGAGTACTAGTATCAATGCACTTGTTGAACCCCCCTGTAGATAAAGTACCCAACATATAGATCCAAAAGGTCTCTCTAAGACAGAGCCTCTTAACTCTATTCCCTCCCAGTACGGAGGAAGGAATATGTTCAAGACCCATAATGGTGGAAGTATTGTATTGTATTGTATGTCTTTATTTATATAGCGCCATTAATGTACATAGCGCTTCACAGCAGTAATACATGTGGTAATCCAATAAATAACAGATAATATAAATAACAGATCATGGGAATAAGTGCTTTAGACATTAAGGAAGAGGAGTCCCTGCTCCGAGGAGCTTACAGTCTAATTGGTAGGTAGGGAGAACGTACAGAGACAGTAGGAGGGAGTTCTGGTAAGTGCGTCTGCAGGGGGCCAAGCTTTATGTGCCATGTGTTCAGAATAGCCACAGTCCTATTCATATGCTTCTTTAAGCAAGTGTGTCTTAAGGTGGGTCTTAAAGGTGGATAGAGAGGGTGCTAGTCGGGTACTGAGGGGAAGGGCATTCCAGAGGTGAGGGGCAGTCAATGAAAAAGGTTTAAGGCGGGAGAGGGCTTTAGATACAAAGGGGGTAGAAAGAAGACATCCTTGAGAAGAACGCAAGAGTCTGGATGGTGCATAACGAGAAATTAGGGCTGAGATGTAAGGAGGGGCAGAAGAGTGTAAAGCTTTAAAAGTGAGGAGAAGAATGGAGTGTGAGATGCGGGATTTGATCGGAAGCCAGGAAGTGGCGGGATCCTTAGCGTGCACCTCTGCAAAGTGTTTGTGAAGACTATGAGCCTGATTGCCATTGATGATACTTCGTCTGTGCTCCAGAATTTTAGTACTCATTGCTCGAATGGTGCGGACCACATATTGAAGGCCCCAAGAGCACGAAACTAGATAAATAACAAATGTGGAAAGACAGTCAATATGTCCTTTAACTTCATGGATAGATTTATTTACAAGTGATTTAAAAGACTTAGTGGTGATCAAATGTACACATGTAAGGCAACGTTTTCTCCCACATTTCTGATTACCTTGATCGTTATGTTTCCTAATTTCCCCATCAGTCTTTGATCTTAACTTACTAGGTGCCAATACATTTTTGATAGTCTTGGCACGTTTGAATGTAATGGGGATTTGTGGAGAGAGAGAGGACCCAATTACAGGGTCACTCTGGAGAATTTTCCAGTGATGTTTAAGTACCCCTTTGATAGAAGAGGCCGCTGAATTATATTTCGTGTTGAATCGTGGGCATTGATTTTGATCAAAATCAGGACTATCCTGTAGTCTAAGCTGTTGTTTAGCTTTGGATGATCCCAACAAATCAATCTGATCAGCTTCTTTGACTGCTTCAAAAGCTTTCAACACTAGATTCCTAACATAGCCTTTGTCAACAAACTTCTCAGTCAACAATGTACCTTGTTGAATGAAATCCTTTGTTGAAGTGCAATTCCTTCTTATTCTATAGAATTGACTCTTTGGAATGTTTTCCAGCCATTTTTGATGATTTCCACTAGAACCATGTAAATAGCTATTCACATTTACTTCTTTAAAATGTGTTCTTGTTTGGATCTTGGTATTATCTGAACCAATAAACAACTCAAGATCGAGAAAGTGAATACATGAAAAATTGTTATCAAAAGTAAACTTGAGTCCCATATAATTATTACTAAATGACTCAAGGATCAATCTCAGTTCTGCTTCTTCTCCATCCCAAATTAGAATGATGTCATCGATGAAATTATTTTTCATCTATTATTTGTTAAATATTTAAATTCGCTTACTTATCAACACATTATTGTAAAATATTAAGCTTCTTTGTACTGTCACTCATTACAGTGGGTACACTGATATTCATTTTATTGTGCAATTATATAGCTGGGTGATTTTTCATTTAATTTCATTGTGAAATTACATAGCTGGAGGATTTTGTATTTAATTCTAGTTATTTCTGCCGTTTATGGATTGATATAGGAATGTATGCAGGATTTTTCATCTTTGCCATACTGGTGTTATATGTTTTATATTGGATTTTTAATTCACGTGTCAGTATTATTATATAGTATATTATTCACTAAATGTACACTTACTAATTGGTTAACATGGTTACCCAATTGTGTATAACAGGTAACTTTGAGATCCATTGCGACATACCCCTGAGAAAGTCGCCCAGTGATGACTAAGCACGTTGGGACAGTTTTCATTGCATCTTACACTGTGCCGATAGTTAGCTCACAATTACACCTTGAGCTCCTCCCCTACTCCATTCTAAGGAGGTAAGTGAGGACGCTCTGTTTGAGACTGCTGAAAATGGCAAAAAAGCATGGCTCGTTTATTTAGCCATAGAGACAAATAACGATTTTCATTTGAGACTGCTCTGAACGATCGAGAGAGTGGGGTCTGTACACTGGAGGTATTCAGGATTTTTTCGTGGCTTCGACCGGCATCCTCCATCTGTAAATGCATCCAATTGGCCTCCTGGGAGAGACGCCATCTCGGGCGCTGTTTAGGGCCTGACGCTTTGTTCCTGGGACACCCCTGACGAAGAGGCAATGCCTCGAAACGCATAGGGTGGTTTTCATTGGTGGAAGAGAGAGGCTTGGATTTTGTGGAGTGCAGTGTGGGCCATTGTGGAGAAGGATGGGAGCGCATTACACAGTAATCCGTGCAGAGATTCCACCATCCCTGAACCGTCAGGTTGTTGCGGCGCACAGACGGAGCGAAGGAGTCACCTGGTGACGCACCAGTGAAGGGTCACGTGGTGCGGAAGAAGATTTCAGATATTGTCTAGGCGTCGGTGAACAGCGGATGCGCTGATCCAACGGTCGAAGAATACCTGCAGAGTAAGGATGCTGCACATCCCAAGCACAACCATTGCCCATTATAATCTGATGTTTGTGAGTGTATTTTTGAATATTTTCTTATGTTGAGTAAAAACATTATTGCACCATGAGGTGTGCGCTTTCTGTTCTTTTCTCCTTCTCTTAGTTTCCTTTTGGATTGCTGGGTTTGCATCCTGGATCAAGAGAGCAACACCCTTTGGATTTATTGGACTGGACCTTTTCTGTTATACTGTGAGGATTGTTTTATCCAGGATTAATGACCTATTGGTCAATTAGTGGGTACATAATTAATTTTAGTGTGTAGTTTGAGCGCCTGTAGCTGAGACTCTGTTATACACGCCATATACTGTAAGTAAATTATATCAGGATTTCAATAGAGGGTACAGTTACAGCATCAGTTAGTGTTTTGGGTGTGTTCTGTACTCCTGGTGTGTTTTGTCCTCTGGTTGAGCCTTGGAGGATTATTTTATTGATTATTTTGTTTAAGTTGTAATATATAAATATTTCATTTGAGCTTATACGATTTGTTACTCCTGGGATAATACCAAGCAAGTTGACGCCTCATCTACTTTCTGGCAGCTGACATCTGTAACCATTGATCCAATCTGTGATTTTGCTATTTTCGTTTGTGAATGTACAGGATCTATTATACTTACCTTTCCCCTTTGTATATTTTATATTAAATAGAATTATACTATGGAGCAGGTGATTCCTTTTTTTAATTTTTTTTTATTTAGATCTTCGTATGGATTTGGTTCATCCATTTGGAAGCTGCTGCGACTCTCTTGAGGATCCTATCTTCAGTTTTAGAGTCGTGGTTGTGACGGTGAAGGGGTACCCAGGCCAATAATAAATGTATTTTGCCCGGCTGGGTGCCCCTGAGCCATATTGGGTAATCGTAGATTGTCAGCTCTGCAACCCAGTAATGGCATGAACACTGTAATTTCAATATAAATGTATGTGTGTCTCCCACAGGTATAAAGGGGCGAGTCTAAAGTGATTTCTAAATGTAAAAGGTGCAAAGGAAAAATGGTTTTAAAACCCCGCACCTAGCAGCATAGCAGGTGGCTTTTTGCTAACTTTCACTAGGACGCTCCTAGCGCAGGGAGATTTGCTGTGAGCACTATTCGGGCAAAATCAGGAAATAGCATATCGCGCAATTTTTATAGTTATATAAAAATTGATGACTTAAAGTCCCCCTATTTTAATTGTACCAACATGTTAGGCATATTGGGATTTTCATGTAACACGCCAGAGACAGAGGAAATGCTTTATTTATAATTACTGTCGTTAGAAATGTATGGCAGGAAATTCCTGCAAAGGTAACAGTGCATATTCAGCCCTGTACTTCTAAGACACCCAGTAAGTAATTGTAAAGTAATGTGTGTGTGTTCACTCTGTAAATAAATCACAATTTATTTGATCTCTTTGCTTTGCTCAATCAAAGGATCTGGGTATAAAGGTGTTAAAAGTGCGGGTCTCCCGTGACAGTGGTGGTATGTTTACTATATCATTAATTTTGTGAGACTATTTTTACTTGGACACTACTTACTTGGATATGTTTGGACATTTATTGAGAGTTTTATTATATGTATATATGGGGACTATTGCATTTTAATTTGTGTGTGATCCAAGTGTTGGCTCACATTTATACTACTATGCACGATTTTATTAATCCATTTAGAGAGTTCATGTGCACTTTATTAGCCAATATTGTATGTATTGTTTATGACAATTTAGTGCTGTTATTCTTTTCATTAATATAATACGGTATAATCTATATCATCTATATATATATATGGATATGGATCAGTACCGTGTTAGCCGAGCTTCAATAATCAAAAAATAAATAGATGATACCGTTCTGTGGCTAAAGAAATGCTTTTATTTGTGCGAGCTTTCAAGATACACTGATCTCTTCTTCCAGCGATGTTACAATGAATGAAGCAAGCAAAGGTTATACTTAAAAACAGTGTCTCTTGGAATGTTATCTGTGCTTGTCCCTCCCCCGTGTGTGGATGTGATTTATGGCCAGAAGTGTTAGTGATGTAAGAGTGTGTGTGTGTATCTGTGTGAATATAAATGAATGGAGAGCCCACAGTGTATACAGTGCTTTACAAAAGGTGTGTGGATTGGGAGTTAATATAAATGGTGTGGGTAGGTGTGGAAATGTGAGAGATTGTAGCATAACTAAAAGTGTGTGTAGATACTATGTGGTCCCTATTGGTGTATAGGGATGGAAAAACAAGTAGTAATTGTATGTGTTAAAGACAGCTATGTGTGCATACATATAGCACAGTATGGGAAAATGGAAAAAAATGTGTGGTCCCTGTACCCCGTAATGTAGCTGTATCTTTTTGCTGGTTCCATTAAATCATTTTTCTATGGGCACACGCTCTCCTTGATTTCATTTAATTTTTTTTTTCTGAGAAACAGTGCCTGCTTTTTCCCTGCTTTGTGTCTATAGCACAGTATGTACAGACATGGCCTTTAGCGCTCATGGGAAGAGAGTTCACTTGTGTCAGTAATGACTCATAAAATTTCGATATCTATTTAGGCCACCGCTAAGTGTCCCGAACAGTTGCATAAATTTGTATTCCTGCAACCGTCTCTCATTCGGTGTTTTAAGATTACCTTTGAGTATGGCAACCCTCAGATCGTTCATCTTATGGCCAGAGTCAGAGAAATGTTCGCCGACAGGACCGTCTCTTATTCCGCGTGTGATGCTGTGGCGATGCAGGTTCATTCTCTTGTTTAGCCCCTGTCCCGTCTCACCTATGTAGTAGCAGCCCCCTGGGCATTTCATGCACATGATGGGGTACACGACATTGCTGGAGGAACAGGTGAACCTTCCTCTGATTTTGTATTCCCGATTCCTGTGTGAAATTTGTTTTGTGTCTGCAGTGTAGAGCATTGCGCAGGTTTTGTATCTTGTGTCCTGGCATGGTTTCGTCCCGCATTCAGTTGTACTGCTGAATACTTTACTCCTCACCATAATATTCTTGAGATTATGAGGTTGTCTGTATGATAATAAGGGTGCTTCAGGGAAGACATGTTGCAGTCTTGTATCTTCCTGGAGGATGGGTTGTAGTTCCCTGGCGATCTTGCGTAGGGCTCCTAGGTGTGGGTTATATGTGACCACCAAAGGTACCCTGCCGCTTGTCTCCTTCTGTTAGTATTCAAGGAGATCACTTCTTGGTATTCTGGTGGCTTTGTGAATTTGCTGGTCTACAATTCTGTGGTTATATCCACGGTTTATAAAATCTGATCTCAAGGCTTTAATCCGCTGGTCTCTGTCTGCTGTGTCGGAGCATATCCGGTTGTATCGTATGGCTTGACTGTAGATGGTTGCATGTTTGGTGTGTATCGGGTGGAAGCTGTTGTCCCTCAAATAGCTGGCTCTGTCTGTAGGTTTGCGGTATACAGAAGTCTGTAGTTGGTTGTTCTTTATAGTAATGGTGGTGTCTAGGAAATGTACTTCGTATAGTAATGGTGGTGTCTAGGAAATGTACTTTGTATAGTGGTGGTGTCTTACTTTCTTTCTACCTGTCACTTGAAACCCTTTACATACTTTCGCTAAATCGATGACATCCTCCTGATTTGGACCTCTGGCGAACAGGACCTCCTACAGTTCTATGACAACTTCAATACATTCCACCCGACCATCAACCTCAAACTCACCCATTCCCCAGACGAAGTACATTTCCTAGACACCACCATTACTATAAAGAACAACCAACTACAGACTTCTGCACTGCAAACCTACAGACAGAGCCAGCTATTTGAGGGACAACAGCTTCCACCCGACACACACCAAACATGCATCTCGAAACGCGTAGGGCTGGTGATGTCATCGCATGTGGGTGCATGCACGTGGAATCCTGGGCGTCCTAGTGTTCCAGTCAGCCGAATGACAGTGCTGGTAACTGATCTATGCAGGAGCAGAGGATGCGGAGGCACTTAGAGCTATAGCGATCTGGCGCCAGCTTGTGACAGGAGTTGGTTGCTGCTGTGAGCTGATTAGGTGCACCCTGCCTATCTTGGACCTCCCCACCCTTGTTGATGTCTTCAAATAGAGATTTCTCTCCCACGTATGGTTGCTTTTTTTTAATCTTGTAAGTATATTTCCTTTGGGCTGCAGTTTTGAATAAATGTACTCATTTGTTTAAACAGTTACATGCTATGGAGCTTGCGCTTCTGTTTGTTTTTTATTCTTAGATTCATAGTGGTTGGCTATACCACTTATATCTGAAGATGCATTATACTCCCTGGATCTTCGTTGGGACTCTTACCTCTCTGGATTTTTTCAACAAGTGGTACATTCTTTTGGATTTATCCTTTATCACTATCACTTTATGGTTTGTTGTAATATTTAGTTAAGTTAAATGTTTGCTATTTTTAATTATAATATATTATATGTACATTATCATTTATTTCCACCTTAGCGCTACATATTTCTGTGTTGTTCTTTTTGTTATATATATATAGTGACAGGGTCATTGACTCTGTATACATTAGTAGGAGATAGCAGTATGCCTGCTTTCCAGTAGACGAGGGGTTAGCCCAGCTTATTAAGCAGTCCAAAGGTGATTCAAATTAAGCTAGCTCACCTGCTTTAAACCAGGAAGAGGAAATGCCTCTGGAGCAGCAGTCTCTCTCAGACACAGAGAGAAGACAGAGGAGAGTTGACAGACAGACACAGGCTGCTCAGATTGATCCTGTCCAAGGGGGAATAAAGCTCCCAGGTAAGGAGCCAACTGGTGTTGTTGAACATTGTTGGGCTGGACTAGGTTAGCTAGCCAGCCAGGTAGATAGCCTGCACTTTTGTTTAGTCAGTTCCCCGACCGGGGATAGGTTTTTGTTTACGTTTATTGCACTTAAAGGGACAGAGTACCCATTGTTTTGGTTACACTTTTGGCAAATAAATCCACCAGCATTATTTCACCAGAAGAGTCGTGTTGTCTCCTCACTAACCACGGTCATCCTGCCACACGTGGTGGCAGCGGTGGGATGTCGAACACCCTGTAAAAGGGGCGGAGCTTCAGATTACGACTGGTGGAACCTGTCCACGCGGTAACTGTCAGTATGGAGGATGTTGTGAAGGCCTTAGTACACAGCACCGCTGTCCAGCAGGAAGCTAACAAACAGGAATGGGAAAGCACAGCTGCACAACGCGAGACAAACGGGATACTTGCAGCCCAGCTTGACGTTATCGCAGAAACACAGAGGGAGCTGATTGAACGCCTGGCCCAGGTTAATATGGACTCGACCAGTACTGCCCAGGTGCGGCCCGTTCAGACAAACCTGTACCTGCAGAAAATGATGCTGCAAGATGACGTCGAGGGATACCTCCGGTCCTTTGAGCGATTCGCTTCCCGGGAAAGTTGGGCCCGCTCCAAATGAGCGGGGATTATCGCACCCTTTTTACTGGGGGAAGCCCAAAAAGCATATTGTGACCTCGACGAAGAAGCCGCAGCAGACTATGACTGTCTGAAAACCGAAATCCTTGCAAGGATTGGAGTGACTTCCGCAGTCTGTGCTAAAGGTTCCATACGTGGAGATACCAGGAACAGAAGTCATCCAGATCCCAGTTATGGGATATGATTCACCAAGCGACCAAGTGGCTAAAACCAGAGGTATATAGCCCGGCCCAGATCCTTAAGATGGTGGTGTTGGACCGCTTCATTCGAGCGATACCCCAGGACTTTCAACAGTGGGTGGGGCAGGGAGATTACCTCACTTGTGATGCTATGGTAGGTGCAGTCAAGCGTTTTCTGGCCACCCATGAACTGTCACGCTCCCCTCGCACAAACCACAACCCACGGCCCAACACGAACAGTAGAGGCCAGCGCTGGCGCCAGGACCCGCGACCGGTCTCACGATTTGAGCGAGTGGAAGAAAACCTGGATAGGGACAGAAACTCTAAATCTTTGAAAGGGTTTCAAGAACCAATTGTTTGTTTTGAGTGTGGGGAGGCGGGGCATATTAAGGCTCACTGCCCACAGTTGTCTGAACCAATGGAGTGTGCGTATGGCTCTGTGAAGTCAGAATTTTGTGGAGTGGTAGGTATGACCCACGGGGGAAAATGTACCCACAACTTCCTCACCACATGATTTTAAATGGTAACCAATGGTAACCAATCTCCGCCCGGGTAGACTCAGGGAGTGATATTAACTTGGTATCCGGGAAGTTGGTTAAGCCTCTCCGGTTACACCAGGGTGAGAAGTAGCGTGTATTGTGCATGGGTGTACGCTTCCTTACATCACGACTCTGATACAAGTGAAAGTTGAGGGGCAAGTCATCCAAACTACGGCAGCAATTGTACCAAAGTTACCCATTCCCTAGTGTTATGCTGTAATTTCCCTGGTTTTGACACCTTGATCAGAGGACAACTCACCTTAAACAATCCTACTCCGGATGAGCTTTTTCCGTTTACAGACCCTGAATTAGTGTCTGAGGTGTCTAAAACCCCTAAGTTGAAACGAGAACGTAGGAAGGAAAAAAAAAGAGGTTCGCCCCCACCCCAGTTAGCACTGGTTACTACTCCTAACGGAGGGAGACCAGAGGGAGAGGAGTTGTCCGAGACAGGGCCTGTTGACGCGCAGGAGTCCGAGTTACCCGTGGATGTAACCGGCCAAACTCAAGATGAGGAAGGTTTTGGAAGTCTAGAACTTTCCCTGACTTTGGTAGGGAACAGGCTAATGATCCCCAGTTGAAAAATGGGTTTAGCCAGGCAGTAGAAGTTAATGGGGTCCCGGTAGAAGGAACAACCAAGGAATCCTATCTCTATTTTTGTATTAAAAATGATTTGTTATACCATGTGAGCCAAGAGGAGGGCCAAGAAATAGAAAAATTGCTAGTACCCAGGTCATTAGTAAGGAAGGACCTAGAGCTAGCACTCTCTCACTTATTGGGGGGTCATCTTGGAGTAGAGAAGACACAGCAAAGAATCCTAAAAAGATTTTACTGGCCAGGGATATATAATGCAGTAAAAAGATTCTGTACCTCTTGTCCCGACTGTCAGTTGACAGCCCCTCGACCAAGTTTGAGGGCCCTGTTAATCCCTATGCCTATTATTGAGATCCCATTTGAGAGGATCGCTATGGATATAGTGGGTCCCTTAGAGAAATCTGCCAAGGGTCATCAATACATCCTAGTGATCCTAGATTATGCCACTCGCTATCCAGAGGCGCTGCCTTTACGTAATACTTCCTCCAAAGCAATAGCTAAGCAATTGTTACAGGTATTCTCCCGACTCGGGATACCGAAGGAAATTTTGACAGATCAGGGTACCCCGTTTACATCTAAACTTATGCGAGAGTTACATAGTTACATAGTTACATAGTAGATGAGGTTTAAAAAAGACATAGGTCCATCAAGTTCAGCCTATGCTAAATTTAGACAACAGATACTTTATCCTATATCTATACTTACTTATTGATCTAGAGGAAGGCAAACAAAAAACCCCATTAAGAGGAAAAATTAATTCCTTCCTGACTCCAAGAATTGGCAATCGGATTAATCACTGGATCAACATCCTTCCCATGTATACTTATTTTGTATATCCCTGTATACCTTTCCCATCTAAAAACTGTTCAACCTTTTTTTGAACAAATCTATTGTATCTGCCATCACAGTCTTCATGAATGAATTCCACATTTTAACTGCCCTTACTGTAAAGAACCCTTTCCTTTGTTGCTGGTGAAATTTCCTTTACTCTGACCTTAAGGGATGGCCCGAGTCCTTAGTACTGCCCGTGGGATCAATAGTTCTTTTGAAAGCTCCTTGTATTGTCCCCAAATATATTTGTATATAGTTATCATATCCCCTCTTAGACGCCTCTTTTCTAATGTAAATAAATCTAATTTAGCTAGCCTCTCCTCATAAGTTAGATTGTCCATCCCATTTATTAATTTGGTGGCCCTTCTCTGCACTCTCTCTAGTTTGATATGTGTAGAGCTAAAAATACAGTCCCTAAGAACCTCTGTTTATCATCCGCAAACGGACGGACTGGTAGAACGATTTAATAAAACTCTGAAGATGATGTTGAGAAAGATGGTTGCTAGTGATGGGAAGAACTGGGACACCTTGTTGCCTTATCTGTTGTTTGCTATCCGAGAAGTACCACAGGCCTCTACAGAGTTTTCCCCATTTGAACTCCTGTATGGGAGACACCCAAGAGGGATTCTGGATAGCCTCAAAGAAGAGTGGGAGCAAAAAGCTGTTCCAGGGAAAAATGTCATCCAATTTGTGGAAGATTTAAAAGAACGGATTGCTCATTTTACTCCCATAGTCAGACAACATTTAGAAGAAGCACAGAGGGCCCAAAAGAACCTTTACAACAGACAGGCTACGGTTCGCAGCTTCCGACCAGGGGACCGAGTAATGGTGCTTGTTCCCACGGCCGAAAGCAAGCTGTTATCACATTGGCAAGGGCCATATGAAGTTCTAGAACAGGTCGGCCCGGTGAATTATAAAATTCGACAGCCAGATCGGATGAAGGTAGAGCAAATCTATCACATAAATCTATTAAAATCCTGGAAGGATAGAGAGGTATGTCTGACGGTAGTAGCTAACAAATCCAGGAAAGGGGAGGATCAACTCGTTCGAATATCGGCAGAACTCACTCCTGAACAATACAGAGAAGCTGTAGACTTGGTAAAAAGGAACAGGGATGTATTTTCTAGCGTACCAGGGAAAACAAAGGTGATTTCCCATGATATCGTCACCAAGCCGAGAATAGCCGTTAAGATAAGACTTTATAGGATCCCAGAAGCCAGAAGAGGGGCTATTCAGTCAGAGGTAAAGAAGATGCTAGAATTAGGGTTAATTGAGGAGTCCCATAGTCAAGGGTCCAGCCCTATTGTCTTGGTACCTAAGCCGGATGGGTCAATACGGTTCCGTAATTAATTTAGAAAAGTCAATGAAGTCTCGAAGTTTGATGCCTATCCTATGCCGTGGGTAGACGAGTTAATTGAGAGGTTGGCGAGGGCCCGTTTTCTAACCACTTTAGATCTTATGGAAGAGGAGAGGAGTAAACGGAGCACAAAATCCACTGCTTGCTTTAAAAAACACAGAGGTGCGTTCCCATAATAAAGTTTAATGGATCAAAAACAACAAATAAACAGAGCACCTACGCGTTTCAGGCTTGTAGCCCTTTATCAAGGTGAATAAAAACAGCTTACCGGAGTGTCTTTAAATACCTGATCCTCGCGCTGCTGTAACCTATCCCCCGCCACTTCCTGGTTTGAAAAAGCGTCGCAGGACGTGTGACGTCAGCGCGTTGGAGCCGGTGCAATACAACAAACTTTATTAAATCATAACACCACAACACTCCGCAACTACCTAAGAAGAGTATATATATAATAAACGTTTAAATCAAAGTTAAAAACAAATAAAGGCACAATTGGGTGAATAATTCATTGATTAAGGGCACAGATATACCCCACATCAATGAATAAAGAATGCTCTATACATTATTTAAAAATATGTCAATCCTCCTGTTTCCCTACACTTCACTAATTGCAATATGGGTAATGTAAACAATTTTTCATACATTGGTATAGAGCATATACCCTGTCCCACCAGAGGTGGGAATAGAAATTAGGTTTTGGACAGGAGAGAGCTCTTCTGGATTTTTACCTTACAGACTCGTATCCCAAATGACCTCAACTCAGATTGGGACCTGTAGGGCCTCTCCTGCTTTAAATAAATGAATATTACCTTTCTCTTCCTTACCAGATGGGAGATGTAGTGTCTCTGTATTTTTGTTTAGATGCTATATATGATTAAACTTATTAATATATATTTTTATTATTGTTAGCCATTTCTTAATGGCTTTTGACATTTTGTTGTTAGGATTGCTTTTTGTGTGTTTAAATACTTGATCCTCGCGCTGCTGTAACCTATCCCCCGCCACTTCCTGGTTTGAAAAAGCGTCGCGGGACGTGTGACGTCAGTGCATTGGAGCCGGTGCAATACAACAAACTTTATTAAACCATAACACCATAACATTCCGCAACTACCTAAGAGAGTATATATATAATAAACGTTAAAATCAAAGTTAAAAAACAAATAAAGGAACAATTGGGTGAATAATTAATTGATTAAGGGCACAGATATACCCCACATCAATGAATAAAGCATGTTCTATTCATCTATATATAAAATGACATGCAAATGAGCACACAGTGTGTCACCTTTTGTCTGAAAAAGCATATAAGCTAATGCTCGCTGTTAACACAGCTTTAAAAGCACAGCATGGGAATCAAATGCAAAGCCAGAGAAACCATTCACAGACATGTTTCAACCTTAATGGGTATCATCAGTGTGAAGTTGGTTGTACTGCTGGCTTTGCATTTTCAAGACTGTAGTGTTTACCATCACATTTTAGTTAAGGTTGAAACATGTCTGTGAATGATTTCTCTGGCTTTGCATCTGATTCCCATGCTGTGCTTTTAAAGCTGTGTTAACAGCGAGCATTAGCTTATATGGGCTCCATGTAACAATGGTTTTTCAGACACAAGGTGACACATTGTGTGCTCATTTGCATGTCACTTCCCAGAGTCCCTTGCTGCAGTGGAAGCACTGTATACTTGTGAAAGGCAGGGTTGCAGACCTGCCTAATACATGTGAATGTGCTCACAAGTGATATTTTTATTTTCTGTATGCAATACGGTGGAGGTTTCTTGTTGCCTTTTTCACCCACCATAACTTAAAACGTATATATATATATATATATATATATATATATATATATATATATATATATATATATATATATACATATATATAATATATGTATATATACAGTGGTTGACAAATCACCCAAAAATCTACTCGCCGAATAAAAAAATCTCGCCCCCCCCCCCGTGAGTCACGCTCCCCCCCGGCGGCCGCTTGGTCCCCCGATGTGCCATCCGGCTGAGTGAGGCTCGTGCTGTCGACGGTAGGAAGCGCCCTGTGTGGGCCTGAGGCTGAGGCGGGACGCGCAGTGACTTACCTGAGGGGGAGGTAGCGCCGGGGAGGTAAGGGAACGGCTGGGGTAGGAGGGCCGTGCTTCCCCTCCGTCCGGAGCCGGTGCAGGGCGGCGCACGTGATGGGGGATGGACGGACAGAGGGGGGGGTGGTGTGTGTGTGTGTGTGGGTACGGACGGACAGAGGGGGGGAGTGGTGTGTGTGTGTGTGTGTGTGTGTGTGTGTGTGTGTGTGTGTGTGTGTGTGTGTGTGTGTGTGTGTGTGTGTGTGTGTGTGTGTGTGTGTGTGTGTGTGTGTGTGTGTGACCGGCCAATGAGAGGTGTGCGGGGGCGGGCCAAGGGAGCCAATCTGATTGCCGCTAGGGACACAGGGAGGGACACAGGGAGGGACATACATACAGACAGACAGACAACGACACATAGGACACTTTGAGAAATATATAGTAGATACAGTGTTCGACAAATCACCCAAAAATCTACTCGCCCAACCAAAAAATCTACTCGCCACCTAGTCCCGCCCCCAACCCCACCCTAGTCCCGCCCCAACCCCACCCTAGTCCCGCCCCCAACCCCGCCCTAGTCCCGCTCCCAGGCCCACTTTAAAAAAAATTAATAAATTCATAGTAAGAACAACATTCGTTTTTGACATTAATTTATTTATTGTATTACATTATACTACAGTTAGTCCTTGTTACGTGTGTGTGTGTGTGTAAATGTTCCTGAACCCCATAACCAGTGCCTGGACGCCCCAGCGTCACGAAATCTAAAGCAGCAATCCCGCCTGGGATCTTACCTGATCTGGAGTCCCTCAATGTCCAGGTACCCTCATTCCCGCAATGTTATACATTGGAGGGGAGGTGTTCCCTACCTGTCTTCTGGGTTAGGGGGGGTTCCGATGTCTTCCGTGTGAAGCTTGAGTCAGATCTGGAAGAAAGCAGTATAGGTTATTTCGGTGAAGTATAGGGCAGTTAAGATATATAGGGTAAATAAGAGATCCAGAGTGTGAGAGAGAGAGAGTGGGTGAGAGAGAGAGACACACACACACAACGAGCAGCACACACAGAGAGAGAGAGACACACAGAGAGAGACACAGAGAGAGAGAGAGAGACACAGAGAGAGAGAGACATAGAGAGAGAGAGACACACACACAGAGAGAGAGAGAGAGACACACAGAGAGAGAGAGAGAGAGAGAGAGAGAGAGAGACACACACACACACAGAGAGAGAGACAGAGAGAGAGAGACAAAGAGAGAGAGAGAGAGAGAGACAGAGAGAGAGAGAGACACAGAGAGAGACACAGAGGGAGACACAGAGAGAGACACAGAGAGAGACACAGAGAGAGACACAGAGAGAAAGAGACAGAGAGAGACAGACAGAGACAGACAGACAGATAGACACAGACAGAGAGAGAGAGACATAGAGAGAGACAGACAGAGACAGAGAGACACAGAGAGAGAGAGACACACACAGAAAGAGAGATAGAGACACGGAAAGAGAGAGAGAGACAGAGAGAGACACAGACAGAGAGAGACACAGACAGAGAGACACAGACAGAGAGAGAGAGAGACACAGAGAGAGAGAGACACAGAGAGAAAGAGAGACAGACACACAGAGAAAGAAAGAGACACACAGAGAAAGAGAGAGACACACAGAGAAAGAGAGAGACACACAGAGAGAGAGACACACAGAGAAAGAGAGAGACACACAGAGAGACACACAGAGAAAGAGAGAGACACAGAGAAAGCGAGAGACATATTGAGAAAGAGAGACACACATTGAAAGAGAGAGACACACATTGAAAGAGAGAGATACACATTGAAAGAGAGAGACACACAGAGAAAGAGAGAGACACACAGAGAAAGAGCGAGACACACAGAGAAAGAGAGAGACACACAGAGAGAGACACACAGAGAAAGAGAGAGACACACAGAGAGAGACACAGAGAAAGAGAGAGACACAGAGAAAGAGAGAGACACACAGAGAAAGAGAGACACACATTAAAAGAAAGAGACACACATTGAAAGAGAGAGACAAACAGAGAAAGAGAGAGACACGGAGGAAAAGAGATAGAGAGACAATGAGAGACAGAGAGACAGACAGACATTGAGAGACACAGAGAGATAGAGACAATGAGAGACACAGAGAGATAGAGACAATGAGAGACACAAAGAGATAGAGACAATGAGAGACACAGAGAGATAGAGACAATGAGAGACACAGAGAGATAGAGAGACACAGAGAGATAGAGAGACACAGAGAGATAGAAAGACAAAGACAGAGAGAGTGCGACAGGGAAAGGGTGACAGGGAGAGGGCGACACAGGGAGAGGGTGACACAGGGAGAGGGTGACACAGGGAGAGGGTGACACAGTGAGAGGGTGACACACTCACAGACACACACACTCACGGACTCTCTCACATACACTCACAGACACACACTCACAGACAGACACAAACACTCAGACACAAACACTTACAGACTCAAACACACAGACACACACTCACACACACGACACTCACAGACAGACACTCACAGACAGGCACTCACAGACAGACACTCACAGACAGACACTCACAGACAGACACTCACAGACAGACACTCACAGACAGACACTCACAGACAGACACTCACAGACAGACACTTACACACACGCACGCACGCACGCACGCACGCACGCACGCACACACACACACACACACACACACACACACAGACACTCACACACACAGACACCCACACACACAGCCACCCACACACAAACACTCACAGACAAACACACACTCACAGTCACTCAGACACTCAGAGACACCCACCCACTCTACACACAAACACACACACACACCCACACTCACAGACACACACATCCACACACATCCACACACAGACACACACACCCAAACTCACACACCCAAACTCAGACACACACACTCAGACACACACACACACACACACACACACACACACACACAGACACTCACAGACAAACACACACACAGACACTCACAGACAAACACACACACAGACACACACTCACACACACACACAGACACTCACACACACACAGACACTCACACACAAACACACACAGACAAACACACACTCACAGTCACTCAGACACTCACAGACACTCACAGACACACACCCACTCATACACAAACACACACACCCACCCACACTCACAGACACACACACCCACCCACACTCACAGACACACACATCCACACAGACACACACCCCCAAACTCACACACCCAAACTCACACACCCACACTCACACTCACAGACACACACCCACAGACACACACTCACAGACACACACTCACAGACAAACACTCACAGACAAACACACACACACACACACACACACACACACACACACACACACACACACACACACACACACACACACACACACACACACACACACACACAATCACAGACACACACTCACTTTGGTATTCATTGGAAGGGTGGGGGCCTACCTGTTCCTCCAGGGCCTGATTGTCCTCCACATGCTGCTCCACATGCCAGGGGATCGGGCAGGAGTTGTGGGAGGATCGGGGGGCCAGCGGGGGGATGGAGGGGCCAGCGGCGGAGTGGGGGGCCAGCGGGAGGATGGGGAGGCCAGCGGGAGGGTGGGGGGACCAACGGGAGGATCGAGGGGCCAGCGGGAGGATCGGGGGGCCAGTGGGAGGATCGGGGAGCCAGCGGGGGGGTCAAGGTGCCAGCGGGAGGATCGGGAGGCCAGCGGGAGGATCGAGGGGACAGCGGGAGGATTGGGGGGCCAGCGGGAGGATCGGTGGGGCAGCGGGTCGATTTGGGGGCCAGCGGGAGGATCAGGGGGCAGCGGGTTAATCTGGGGGCCAGTGGGAGGATCGGGGGGGCAGCGGGAGGATCGGGGGGCAGCAGGAGGATTGGGGGCCAGCGGGAGGATCGGGGGGGCCAGCCGGACAGACGCACGGCCGCCAACCTCCCCGATGGGAAACGTGGCAAGCCACGCATGCGCCCAGGCTGCAGCCAGGAGGGGTGTCAGGGGGAGGTCGGGCATTAGTTGCGACGGTGGGATCGGTGGGGAACAGGTAACAGCCGCAGGGCCACACCAACCTCCCTGGTGGGAAACGTGACCAGGAACTCCACGTGCCACCCCCCCCCCTCCAGCGCGTGCGCGCGCACCCCCCCCAGATGGCCCTGCAGGGGCCTGAGGCAGACAGGCGTGGAAGGGGCTGGCTGCCGGAAGGGGGAGTAGTAGAAGCGCTGAGGAGGGAAAGTTGCTGAGAGGCGGGGGAGGAGCGAAGGCACTGCTCAGAGAGCCGGAAGCGGGGTAACCTCCCCAACAACATGAACCTGCCTCCGGCTTTTTTTTTTTTTTCTCTAGCGCGGGAAAAACAGCAGCGCGAGCGGGGGAAATTTAAAAAACACACGTGTGCTGCTTGGGACAATATTTACTCGCCCGGGGGTTAAATCCACACGCCCGGGCGTGTAAATGTATATAATTGTTGAACACTGTATATATATATATATATATATATATATATATAAATATATATATATATATATATATATATATATATATATATATATATATATATATATATATATATATATATATATATATATATATTATAATACAGTATATATATATTACATTGCTTTTGTAATTTTAATATGAAATGACTTATTTTACATGCCACCTCTCCTGCCCCAGATGTCAGGCAGTATGCTCTAGCCTTCCCATATGTGTCTCTGGCACATTTTGATGGATTGGGATCATGTGTACAGATGAATATACATTGGATGCCAGGCCAATAATACTGCAATTCAATGATTTATCCTAAAGGAAACACACATGATAAATAGAAACATCAACCCAGAAACTGTGCTGTCCTATCTTTATCTCAATACCACTTCCTAAAGCAAATGTGCTGAAATCCAAGCAAAACAATATTCCGGAAAATGCGACGCATTTTGATGGGATTTTTGTGGGGTGTATTGTATCCTAGGACAATGTTCTGTTTATGCTTATGTAATGATTCGCTAACATGAAGGTAACAGTCAGGACAGGATCAAGAGCGTATAATCTGCAAATGAAAAACCTGTAACAGCCACACATGTGGTAGTATAGAAGTCCTATAAGGCAGACAGGTTTGAAAACATTTGTGCGTTGGTGCCCTGCTGTAAAAGGAGTTTGCTTTATTAAAAAAATAGTATTAAGAGGCGCATGCGCGAGGCTGGAGCGGATGGCAGCATAGGATTGAGCTCCGTCCCCCACCTCCAATAAAAACATAGCAAACCAGCGCACAATCGATAATTAAAGTCCCGAAAATATATCACACCACGGTGGCAACATCCGAGATGGCCTCGCTCAATTCAAAGAAAAAAAAGGAAGGCGATTTGCGCAAATATCTCGGGCGCTCTACCACACAGAGTGCCGGAGCCGCGTCGGCGCCGGAATCGGCCGCGGGCTCCGATTCGGAGCGGGAAGAAGAACCAGTGGTGGAGCCAGCACAGATGCCGGTACGAAGAGGCGATTTTGATCGCTTATACCTGGACATGAAAACCATGATTGATGCTGGGCTACAAGACCTGAAGAAAGAGATCCAAGGCCTGGGAGAACGGACCGGTGCCCTAGAAGACAAAATGGCGTCCGCAACGAAACAGATGAAAAAATCGGACAAACGGGCAACATATATGCAGGCCCAAATAGCGGAGATCACTGACAGGCAAGAAGATGCCGAAAACCGAGAGAGGCATAATAATATACGTGTTCGGGGCATCCCCGAGGATATCACGGACGTGGAGGGGTTCATCTCCAGGTGGCTTGCGGGGCTGCTGCCAGATCTCCCAGAAGCTGAATTAGTCATGGATCGCTGCCACAGAGCCCACAGAAACCGCCCTGCAGCAACGGAGCAGCCGCGCGATGTCATCGCGCGGCTGCATTATTTTAAAACCAGGGAGGCGGTTTTCAAGACTACTAAAACGGAGGGCTCCTGCCGGTTCGAGGAGGTCTCGCTCCAGCTATTTCAGGACCTCTCACCACTCACACTGGCTAAGAGAAGGGCACTACAACCGGTCACCAGAGTGCTTAGAGACCGGGCAATAAGATACAGTTGGACCTTCCCGTTTGGCCTAATGGTCATAAGAAACGGGAAGGCCACATCAACGAAAGAGATAGAGGAAGGTGCTGACTTCCTCAATAAAATCGGGGTGAAGGAAGGCCTACCCAAAAGCCCCAGGAGGGAGCATCGTGAAGTGACAGAATGGAGGACAGCTGGCTCCTCAAAATCAAACCGGGATGCCGAAGCCCTAGAGGAAATATGAATGGTTCCTTAAGTCTCCCAAAACCCAAGTTTAAGTTACCCAGTTTATCCCAGGGATTGCCAGTTCCACAAAGTTCCTCCCTGAACCGAGTCCCCCACGAAATACCGAACTTTGAGTCTAAAGCCGGACCTGTAGAAAGGCCCCATCTTGATTCAGACCTGAAACTAAGACTGCAAAAAATCCGAGGGAAAAGACACACCAAAATAAACTTTATTACCTGAAGAGGCAAATGGCGTCTGGAAATGGAACGCAAAGAGGCCATGATGGCGCTGCTGGACTGAACGGACCGCATGGCGTCTTCCTGGAAGAGGAGCTTACCCCAGCAGGAGAGCAGGTACAGAGACGTCCTCCTTCGCGGGTTCTACCAAGGAAAATGGCGCCCCCCGGAAGGACGTCACCGGAAGTGGGGCGGCCGCCATCTTGGAGGAGGCAAAGCGGCAGATTCTGATGACGTCACAGGAGGCCAGGGAAAAACCGCCGGGACCCCGCGAGATGAGGCGGTGAACACAAATAAAGACAGGATCCAAGGGGGAGTCGCACAACAGGCATGGCCGTGGCCACAGTCATGGGCCCAGAATGTAGCATCAGCGGCAATAATATGTGAAATACAGATAACTCCTTCCTCACGAGAGCCACCTAGAGACAGGGGATACAGGGAATAAAGTTACATTTCACTGTTATACAGGGACATAAGGGGGCCCCCCACACTACACTATAGAGGAATATCGACATAGGGGAGGTTTGGTTCTGAGACAGTAGAATGTAGGTGAGGGGGGGATAAGGGGGGAGAAACAAACAAACAAAAAATGATAAATAAGGGATTAAGGCACGTTGATAAGTGGCAATCTATCAGGTTCAAGGGAGAGGTTAACAGTTTCACAAATAAAGCGTTGTGTTGTATTGCAGCTTACTTTAGATGATGGAGGAGGGGGGGGAGCAGCCCCCCAGGACAGTCTTGCGCATGAGACTTCACATGGGCGCAGAGGGGAAGCCCTGCAAGAGGCCAATGAAAGTCCCCACTAGGCCAGCCATTCGGGGCGGGAGAGGGGGATGGTGTACCATCCCGGACTACGCCCAGGCTGTACACCCAGGAGGGGCAAAGAAGGCGCTTGAGGGAGCGGGGTCTCGCTCAACCGCCGGACATGCATTAAAAGTTTTATTACATGTAGTGATGTGTATTTCTGTGTTCCCCCAGTGTGTTTTCCCTGGTTTTCCCCAATTGCAGTCACAGGATGGTGCAGAGAAGAGCCGAAACCCGGCGAATTGACATCCGAGCAGGGAACCCCCAGGTACCAGGCTGACCCAAAGAGCTAATAGACAAGGAGAGGCGTGGGTAACTACACATGAGTAGAGCAATTGTTATCCTTTCACATAACGTGAAAGGCTTTAACAGCCCAGGGAAACGAAAATTAGCAATGACGGACTATAAAAAGACCGACCCTGACATTCTAATGCTACAAGAGACATTTCTCTAAAACCAGCTCCCCGAAATACATTGACTCCAAATATAAAACATGGTTCTCGTCCTCTGCTTGCAAAAAAAAACCGAGGTGTGGCTATCTTGGTCCACAACCGGCTTCCGTTCCAGGTACAATCCATTAAAAAGGATAAAAATGGTAGATTCCTACTTGTCGTTGGGGAGATACGGGGCCAGCGGGTCACGCTGGCGACTGTGTACGCCCCGAGCGACAACGCGGAGGCGTTTTTAGAGAAATTTTTCACCACACTAGGGAAGTCGGCTCAGGGGAGCATAATCCTAGGGGGAGACTTCAACCAGACTTTGGACCCACTGCTAGACAGATGCACCCCTGAGGGGCACAGTCGGTCAAGAGTTAGGGCAGTGTGGAACAGAGGACTGAGAACCAACAATCTACTAGACGTTTGGCAAGAGCAACACCATACTGAAAAAGGTTTTACATTTTACTCCCACCCCCATGACAGATACAGTAGGATAGACTATCTCTTTGTGTCTAGCAGAATGGTCTCGCAGATCTCCCATTCGGGAATCCACGATATTTCGTGGTCGGATCATGCGCCGATTGAGCTGCGGTGCACTGAATTTAGTCTGGACAGACCAGGAGCGAACTGGAAACATAATGAAGTATTGTTGAAAATCCCCGAAATCTCACAAAAGGTGGAGGATAGAATCAGGGTATACTTTCAGGAGAATACGGGAAGTGTGGTTTCACAGTCCACCCATAAGGCAACTCTGAGAGGAGAACTCATTGGGATTGCGTGTAAGCGGAAGAGGGAGAAGGACGCAAAAATTATGCAATTGAAAACTGAATTGGCGGTCTTGTCAACCCTACACAAAGATAACAAAAACGCAACGACCCTTAAGGAGTTGCTAGATACTAAAACTAAACTGAACTTGCTACTGGCCTCCCGAGCTGAGAAAGAGCTGTCCTGGGTCCAAACGGAAATTTTACGAAAAGGCGAACAAGCCAGATACCCTACTTGCCAATAAACTTCGAGACAAAAATCAAGTCTCCCAAATTCAGACAATCCGGACAGCACAAGGGAATCTCGCGTCCGACCCTAAATTAATCGTAGAGGAATTTAAAGCCTACTACGAGACCCTATATGACGGTGCTAAAGTGGTCCACAATACTACCACTCAAGCTCGTCTGAAGACATTCTTAAAAGAATCCAAACTACCTAAATTGTCCAGAGAGGAGGGGGACGCACTACAAGCAGACTTCACTATGGAGGAGCTACTGGAAGTAATGAAATCAGTGAAAGTATCCAAAGCCCCCGGCCCAGACGGCTTCTCCAATATGTACTATAAAAAATTCCGGAACCTGTTAGCTCCCCATTTATTAAAGTTATGCAACTCATTCATGGATGGTGCCCCTATCCCGGCCTCGATGCTCCAGGCGTCTATCTCTGTGATTCACAAACAGGGGAAAGACCCAGCGGACTGTAAAAGCTACCGCCCTATCTCCTTGATTAACTCAGACACAATTTTTTTTTCCAAATTACTGGCTAATCGCCTTAACCAGGTGTTGCCGCAGTTGGTCCACCCTGATCAAGTAGGGTTCATTTGTGGGAGACAGGCATCAGATAACACTAGACGAATCATAGATTTGATAGATTTAGCACAAAAAAAACATATCCCGTCGATGATGCTTAGTCTCGATGCAGAGAAAGCATTCGATAGAATCGACTGGCCCTACCTGAGAGAGACACTTGGGGAGTTCGGGCTGAGAGGGAGATTGCTGAGGGCGATTCTCGCTCTGTACCGGGAGCCGACGGCGAAGGTCAGGCACCAGGGCTTCCCGTCGAGCGACTTCCGGATTCAGAGTGGCACCAGACAGGGATGTCCCCCGTCCCCCCTTCTCTTCGCCTTATGTATTGTACCCCTTGCGGCACACATCCGCCTTAACCCAAACATAACGGGTATCCAAATTGGGGAGCAGCCACATAAAGTGGCCCTGTACGCTAATGACGTGATATTAACACTATCACAGCCCCTCACCTCTCTACCAAATGTCTTCAGTATATTAGGGAATTCAACGCAATATCAGGGTTCAAAATTAACCAGGCAAAATCTGAAGCCTTAAACATAAACTTACCTAAAGTGACTGAAAAGCTGATCACGCTGAATTTTAATTTCAAATGGCAAACCTCCTCCATTAAATACCTCAGGGTCAATATCACAAAGCAATTTGACAACCTCTATAAAGCAAATGACCCCAGACTGATTCGGACTTTGAAGGAGGATCTCCGGAGGTGGGCAGGATACAGCATATCCTGGATCGGTAAAATCCAGACTCTCAAAATGAATCTCCTCCCCAGGATTCTGTACCTATTCCAGACCCTCCCAATTCCTATAATTAAGGAAGACATCCTCCGACTACAGTCCGCAATGGTGAAATTTGTTTTGGGTAATAAAACCCCCCGCATCAAAACTAGCACAATGATTCGGCCCACAACAAGAGGAGGGTTAGCGGTACCTTGCCTGATATCGTATTTCAGAGCGGCTCAATTATCCCAAATTACCCAGTGGCACACTCAGCCGAGACTAAAACGATGGGTGGAACTGGAGGCGGACTGCTGCGCCCCGGTGGCGCTGCAGAACCTAATCTGGCTACCAAAAATGGTGTATAAATCCATAAGCAACCTGCTCTCTGCGGTCAATAGCTCTTTGGCAGTCTGGGACAAGTGCAGGTTTAGATTTGCCCTTACACGACAGCACTCCTTGATGACCCCCATCTTGGGGAACCCTGATTTCGCTCCGGGTCAGCACAGTAAAGACTTTATAATTTGGAAACAGCATGGCTACACTCACCTACTACACCTGGAGGGACGGATAACAATAAAATATTTTGAGCAAATGAAATCTGAAAAAGCAGTTCCAAACTCCGAATTTTTTAGATATCTCCAGATAAGAGCATTCTACTCTAAATTCCCAATCCGCCCGAAGCGCACTAATTTCGAACAGCTCTGCTCCAGAGGGACAGACACCAGTGGACTCATCTCTGGTATATACAGAGAGGTAGTCTCCCCAGCGACTGACGAAGACGAAGTGCTGAGTTACAGGACCAGGTGGGAGAGGGACTTAGGAGAGACGTTAGAGGACGAGGACTGGGACCACATTATTACAGCTGCATCTAAAAGTTCTATATGCACGTCATTAAAGGAGAATGCGTATAAAGTCCTAATGAGATAGTTCTTGACCCCAATATGATTATCTAAGTTTGTCAGAAATTACTCCCCATTGTGCCCCAAACAATGTGGAGAACAGGCAGACTAGCTGCACATGCTGTGGGGTTGCCCCAAGCTAATCCCATTATGGGAAGACATCAGGAATTGGCTACAGAGAATTCTCGGTTGCACGATCCCTTTGGACCCCTGGTTGTTTCTGCTGGCCAGACGCATCCCGGAGCTAAACAGATTCGCACACAAATTAGTTGCACATTTTGCAACAGCCCTGAGGTGTGAAATCGCAGCATTGTGGAAGCGGCCCGAGGTACCCAATATCCCACAAACCAGGAATAGAATTTGGTATGTCTGTCGGATGGAGCAGTTAACGAGTCTTGTTAACGACACCGGCACAAATTTCCTAAAATTTTGGACGCCTTGGCTGGCCCAAATAGATATCCCAGGGGTCAGTGCCCCTAACATATTGCTTTGATAGTCATTGTCGCATTCTCCTCTGATGCTGGAAGACACTAGATGGACGCACACACTAAGTCAGACACGACGATAGGCCAGGTCGGTACCTAGATAGGTCGGAGGGCCCGTTTCAGTGAAATCACACGAGCAGAGATAAGGCGAGACCCGCTGATTGATACCCCAACCCAGGGCCCACATCCTTGGACTCCTTCTGCGACGCTTCAGAGACCCGAAAGCATCTAAAGACTTCTACCCCTTCCCACCTTCCCCCCCCCTCCCCGTCCCCCCCGTAGGTGTCTTGTTTATGGTCTTGTTTGTCAGTACGTCTCCCCAGTAAGTCAGTTATGAGTTGTACATTAATAATGAGTAGTCATGATTACATATATGTATGACATCGGGTTGATAGCGACTGTAATGAATGTATCATGTGCTCAATAAAAACAATTTTGATTGAAAAAAAAAAAATTGTATTAATACCCTATATTTACCTGACATGGGCAAAATGTGACGAAATTTGATTTGCTCTATTTTCTCTCTCGAATTCTCAGGAAAAAATAGAAAATTCTTGAATTTTCCATAAAAAAAAATAATAGAATTTTTTCGAATAATCTTCAATTTTTTAAATATTTGCTGTTTTTTTACTAGCATTTTTGCCAAATTTCATCAGCTTTTGATTTTTTTGGACAGATTTTAACATTTTTGCCAATTTTTGCATTTTCCAAGTTCTATTTCTCTGTTTTTCAAATGTTCACATTTTGATTTCTGTTTTTTTTGCCGTATTTTCAAATAGTCTCCGATTTTCAGGAAAACCTTTTTTTCGATTAGAATTTTCAAATATAGTTTGCAATTTGTGAACTTTTCAAAAATGTAAATTAAGAATAAAAACGAGTGGTGATTTTTTAAAATTCTAATGAATTAGCAAATGTACACATTTTTTTATTATCTTCGGTATAAATTGCCGGTATAAATTGCCCAATAAAGTCACCATCAATCAATTAGCATACATGAATTACATGATTGGGCCGTGAAAACCATGTGTTTTGGCCGATACAAAAAAAAAAATGATGACGTCACTTAAAGGCAATGAAAGCACAGCCAATCAGAATGGCTTTGCTTCAATTGCCTTTAAGATGACGTCATTAAAAGAAACATGGCCGGCCTCACATGGTACGGCAGCCAATCAGAGCGTGGGAACTCCATCCCATCTCTGATTGGCTCTAGTAGACCATGTGACAGAGGCTTGGGGAATAACGGATATGACGTCATTGAAAGCCTGTCACATGGTACTAGAACCAATCACAGTAGGGATAGACTTCCCACGCTCTGATTGGCTATCGTACCATGTGAGGGCGGCCATGTTTCTTTTAATGACGTCATCTTAAAGGCAATTGAAGCAAAGCCATTCTGATTGGCTGTGCTTTCATTGCCTTTAAGTAACGTCATCATTTTTTTGTATCGGCCAAAACACATGGTTTTCACGGCCCAATCAGGGCCGTGGAAACCATGACGAAAATGTGACGTCATAGGCATTTAAAAGCCTATGTCGTCTCATTTTGAAGCCAGACGCCGAGGAGGAAGGACCTCCGGCGAAGAAAGAAGACCAGGGCGTGGCAGCAGACGGGAAGAAGACCCCGCAAGAAGATAGAAGAAACAAGAATACAGATGAAGATGGATTAGAAGTAGAAGACCCCTGGATTGTCGTGTTTTATTATTTTAATGTTTATTATTTTCTGGTTTATTATTTTATGGGTTCCTGTTCGTGGATTGGTTCATGAGTAAGCTGTTCAACGGGAGTCAGTGAGTGGGTCAAGTAATGATAAGTGAACTAAAGAAATGTATTTAATGTAACGGTGTTTTTTGTTGCTTTTTACATGTGTTTTTTTTTTAATGTACATCATTTCTTGCCACTGTATGTATGTATGTATGTATGTATGTATGTATGTATGTATGTATGTCTAGAGAGATATATACATACACGGTAATAAATGATATTGTTTTAAAAGCTTGCTTTGCACTATTTTAAATGATTGTGGCTATGCTGCTATGCATAGATGTGTGTTCAATGTATTTTATAATTAGATAGATGTAATTTTTGGGCTTCTATGCTGTACTATAGGTAATGGTGAGGCTTGGTTTTGTATATTGTAATTGGTGGTGTCCTATTTTGTATGATGGTAACTTGTTCTCTTTAACGGTTGCTATAGTTAATTGTGTAATTGGTATGGATGCTATTTTAATTGTTTTGGGATGTAATTCATGTATGCTAATTGATTGATGGTGACTTTATTGGATTACATTGTATACTTCTTTTGATGTAATGCTATTTTATTTGAAATATTGTATTGATAACATTGATTTGCAGCGTCTACATGTAGCTTATATTTTATGCAGCATGTATACAATGTAAATGCAATGTTTTAAGTGGCATTTGAGGCTTTGGATTGGCATTTGATGCTTTAGATTGGATGATTACATTTGATTTGTTTAGGAAATCGCATTGTATTTCATTGAGGATGTTATGGATAAGTGTTATTTTTATTGGAGCATGTTTTTGTTAACCCTGACACATTTATTTGTGGTTCATCATGTGTGTATATATATATGTATGTATAGATATATATATATTTTTTTTGTTTCTTTCATTTTTATTTTTTCATGATGAAGCCCCTGTACAAATGAATGTGTGAAGGGTGGGTATGTGGCCAGGATGGCTTAACCCCTTAATTACCTTTGCAGTTAGTACCCGATAAGGTGATTAAGGGGTTCATTGATATGTGAATGTCATTGCAATGTATTGGCTATGTATTATTTTGGCAACGGACCACAAGGATGATGCTGGCGACGGGGCCTTCTTATTGAAGAGGTCAGTAGAATTTTTTTTATTTTACTATGCTAGTTAATGTGTTTAATAATGGCCAAATAATGTATTATACCTATCTGGATAATAGTTATTTGGCACATTATTGTACTGTATGTGGTGGGGTGGGGGGAGGGGGTATTGGCTCCAAGGGTATTTGCTAGGCTCCTTTGTGGGTAGTGGGTGAGGGTGGTTAGGCCTCAGGGGGTGGCGGGGGGGGTAGTGGGGGAGGGTATGTGGGTATGTGGGTGATGGTGGGTTAACCCCTTAATGACTGTAGCGCTATGGTGATTAAGGGGTTAGGGGACATTACATTGGATGTTTTTATTCTTGTGTCTGTTTTGCAGAAGCGGATGGGGCATTAGCAGGATGAAGATGAGGATGGCATAGGTGTTGTTGGTGTAATATATATATATAAATATATATATATATATATATATATATATATTTCTTTAGTTAGTGTGGGGCTGTTGTGTGTGTTTTCTTTTTATTGTGGGTAGCGGGGGTGGGTGAAGGGGGTATTAGCCCCAGCGGTGGTTTGTTTAGGGCTTGCGGGTGGGTAGCGGGAGGGTTTAACCCCTTCATGACCGTAGCGGTATTAACTGCTATGGTCGTGAAGGGGTTAAGCCCACCCGCAACGCCCCTGCAAGCCCTAAACAAATAACAAGGGCCAAATACCCCCTTCACCCAGTCCCACTACCCACAATAAACCTGGCACGGCTGTTTAACCCCTTCATTGCCTTAGCGGGTAGCCCCTAAGGTAATGAAGGGGCCTTTAAATGCATTTTTCCTGCCTCGGATGCATGCCGGGGGGGTCCGGTGCTGGTATTAATGGTATCAGCTCCGGAGACCACCAGCACCAATCCCAGCCAGGAAACAGGCCAGACATTTTTCTAAGTGCTGATCCGCCACTCATCAGCAGCCTCTCTCCATCAAATTGCCAACTTTATCTTGCGTGGCTGATTTGCCATAAAAACGCCATTCTAAAGTGGCGAATAGCTCCGCTAAGCTACTCGCCACTACTAGAATACAGCGTGGCGGAAAATGTTTCTATTTTAGGCGGAAAGTGCCTTCTCGCCTCGCCACCGGCGGGGAAAAAAACCGCCAACAAAACTAGCGTTTTTTTTATTCTCGCCACTTTCTCGCCCCTTACTGAATAGGGGTAGGCATTTTTGGCGGGAAAGTAGCGAGAATTGCCTTTTCGCTGCTTACTGCATGATGCCCTTAGTCTTCTTCTGGGGCTACATTACAGGTCTAGCCCATCTTCCCCCCATTAATCGCAGATCGGATCCCCTAAGGTGTTCTGGGGTCTGGCTAGGTGTCTCTGTGTGGTGCATACCTGCTGGCAACAGGAGGACCTGAGTCTCCCGCGATGACATGGGGGATAACAGGCACAGGTTACTGGGGTGGATGCCTTCGTTCTGGTTCAATGGTGCAGCGCCTCCATCTATAGTAAGCCCCAGGAATGCGGGGTGGAATCCTTACCACAGAGATTCCCCACAGGGATGAGAGATTCCAGTCTCACACAAGGATTATCTTTAAAACCAGCAGTCTCTTTATTCTCTTGGGCAGCAGTAGCCGACAGGTACAGTTGATGCACAGTCCACTAACTGTTCTCCCTTGTGATGTCCCTGCCGCCACTCTGGACCAAAGGCATCCAGAGTGGGGCTAGCTCTTCCCTCACCCCCTAAGCAGGATGAGAGGTATTTGATTCCACCTCACTAACTGTAGCTAGATCAGCTCTACTCATGAGCTGATCACTCCTCTCCTCCTAACTCACTATCACTACTGCCAGACTGACAGAACACACACACACTCTAAATAGCAAGTGCACTGCTCTTTTATGATCTCAGCAGGCACCGCCCCTGTGTCTCTTGCTTTGACACAGGGTCAAGTGACCTACCTCCACCACTCAGGGCAGTGCTTGAAGTGGGGGAAACCCATGATAACTCCTGGCAACTTGCCCTTACCAGGGATTATACCAGGAGGAGGATAGAACTATTGCCCCATTTCTTACCAGGGCTACACAGGTATTAGACTCAATAGTGACGTGTGATCGGAAAGATAGTGTTAAATACCAATCTGTTTACAAGCCAAGAAGCACTCTATATCAGAGACTCACTGATGCTCTCTCTCAGTAGCCCCAGAAAAAGCAGGATGTTTGCGAAACACACGTTGGATTTTAGTGATGTCAGTTACTTTGATGTCATGTATGACTTCAATGATACTAGGTTGCAGTAGAGCTGAATAGTATGTTGCGACGACAGTGGACTTATCCAGAATCTGATTTAGCTCAATTATTAGAGTCGTCTAAATATACTTTGCATGTTCATTAGCATACTGTATCTCCCAAGTGTGTTCTTTTCTGATCACAGGTGTCTCTCCACGTGTGGTTTGAAGGGAGGTTTATCTTTCAGGGTCTGCAAACAAATACGGATTTGACAAAACTCAGAATCTGCTTGCGGATTTGCAGTGGTCGAAAAAAAAATGAATCTGGCTTTTGAGACTGGGGAACGGAAATTGCAAATCTGCTGTGGATTAGATTTTCTGTAAAAATGTCACCAATCTCTATAGAACAGTTCCAAACACACAGTACTGTATATTCCCTAGTTTCTATGTCTCTGTAATATAACAAATAACTTGGTTTTTAAAAAAAAGTATGATTAAGGCATTGAGATTTCTATTTAGGCTTCCATTTGATTTTAATTATATTTTAGTATTTACAACAGTCTGTTCATCCTTGTGTGATTAAGATACTATTCCCTATGCTGCTATTAACCAATATGTTGTTGGCCACATACCACACTGGTAACAGCATAGTTTACGTGTTAATACACATTTGAGTACTTGGTCAAGAAGCAATGTTATTAACACAATATCCATTAACCCTAATGAAATTATTTTAAGTAACAAGTTATCTTGATTGGGATATTCATGATATACATTAGTTTGAGTATTTACCCCTTTCATTTAGAAGTAATACATTTAGGCACAATGATATACAGGCATACCCCACATTAACGTACGCAATGGGTCCAGAGCATGTATGTAAAGCAAAAATGTACTTAAAGTGAACCAATACCTTTTCCCACTTATCGATGCTTCGGTACAGGTAGGGAGCCGATATTGCTGTTCAGGACGTGGTGACAGGTGCATGCGCAAGCTGCCATTTGCCTATTGGGCGAGGGGAATCAGCGTGTCACTACTACGGCGGTCTGTAGGGCAAAATAAGTGTCCGTACTCGCGACAGGGGTATGCCTGTAAATGTACAAATAACTTTTAAAATAAAATAGAATATTCAAGAATATTCATTATATATCTTAGCCTTGATGACTGTAGATTTGGCCTATATTTGAAAAGCTACAATATTGTCCTGTATCTTCAGTTATTAAACAAGAACACAAAAATAACAGAACAAAAGTGCACCGAAGGGATTATAAAAGGGTTGCATTAAAACATAGACAATTCAATTCTCACTTACATGTGAGTAAATACAGACTGGCTCTAGTCTTAGTCCATGAGTGGAAGGAGTCCCATCTACCAGGTGTTAGGTGGCGACCTGCAGGATCAGCAAGTGGACTCCCATGCAGTAGGAAGAGGGAAACTTCAATGGATCGATGGCACGAGCAGAGAGCTGGAAGTGACGTCTCTGCTACCCAGAATTACCTACGCGTTTCGATCTTCAAAGGTACTTCATCAGGCTCTGAAATGGAAGGGTGCTGCACCGAATACATTGTCGGGCTGCCTTTATTAATATTTAATGCCTCCTCCAAAGTGGGACAGAGGCTGAGATTGCTTTCCATCCATGAAATAGCCGTCAATTTATTTCACTCAAAAAGCTTATTTAATTGATGCAGATATAATAAGAATGCAGCATGATACAAAAAAAAGACCACTTTGAAAAGCATGCAAAAAGGTTACTTTACCCCAAAAAGTGCAAGTTAGGGGAGTAACACAAACTGCATTGGGCCGGTGCAATCTTCTCACATTCCCACTCAAGGGGAGATGCATGGTACCGCACACGGATCCACCGTTAACTGTAATTCAAGTCAATGTCAGTTAATGCCAAATCTGGATGTGATACTCCTCATTGGGGCTTTGTGAACGCCAACCTTAAAGTTCTGTACTAGTTCCTCAAGCACAAGCTCTATATGGCTGTGTGGTGTGCTGACCCTGTCTGCTTTAGCGTATGTACAATCCTAGAGAACGTGCGAAGGAGGGACAGCATCCCCCAGAGCCAAAGTCAGATCGGAGTACGAGCAGGAAAAAAACATGGTGGAACATACTGAACGTACTGTAGGGTGCTGACAAGGTGGAGATTTTAGGTGATCTCTCTTACTTTTAAGGGGAATTATTTAATGATAACATGTTTATTGCAGTTCTACACTATGTTGCTTTTGCCCTTTCTTTATTTCTCTTTTTACCCTAAAATGTGCATATTTTTGAACACAGGAAACTTGACTGATGCTTTTATTTTCACAGAAAGTACTTTGTATACCAGGGGTGGCCAAGCCAGTCCTCAAGGGCCACCAACAGGTCAGTTTTTCAGGATATCCCTGCTTCAGCAGAGGTGGCTCAATCAGTGGCTTAGTCGAAGACTGCACCACCTGTGCTGAAGACGGGGTTATCATGAAAACCTGACCTGTTGGTAGCCCTTGAGGCATGGAGTTGGCCACACTGGTTGTATACACTACACAACACACATCACTGCGAAATGCTCAAAGAACTAGATTGGTCATCACTCGAGTCTAGGCGGAAAGTTCACCTTTCCTGTCTTGCCTTTAAATTCTTTATGGGCAAGCTACCCAGCTACCTGAACAAGCTCCTCACCCCTACCACATGCAGCATCTATCATCTGAGATCAGACTCCAAAAGACTATTCATGGTCCCAAGGCTCAACAAAGTATCCGGCCGTTCCTCCTTCTCTTACTGTGCACCCCAAAACTGGAACAACCTACCAGAGACTCTCACATCCACCCCCAGTTTAAGTTCTTTTAAATCTAAGGCTGTCTCACATTTTAATCTGGTCTGTAACTGTTTCATACGCTCATAATATATATATTTTTTAACTGTGCACGCAATGTCTTGTACATAATGTATACCCTGTTCATTTATGTAACTGTACTTGTAACCATGTATTATTTGTTTTACTCTGTGCCCAGGACATACTTGAAAACGAGAGGTAACTCTCAATGTATTACTTCCTGGTAAAATATTTTCTAAATAAATAATAAATAAATAATATATTAATTCAGGTGGCTCTAGGACCATTTGCTTTATTGTAAAAACATTTCAATATCCTATCATATTTATTGTAAGTTCGCAACTTTATATTGTATTGTGTTTGACAGTAAAAGTTTTAAGTTGAACTGCAGACTGTCTCAGCTTGATATTGTGTTGAGTTTGACGGTACAGCTTTAAGTTCAACTGCAGACTATCATACCAGATGTCAGCCTAAATCTGTTGAAGACAAAACATTCAAAGCACCAACATGTAAAATGCAATCCTCCAAAATAATCTATACTGCTACCAGATCAGTTGAAATAAAGCCTTTTTCAATGAATCTTTCTGTGACGCATTTCATAAAACTATGGGGATTTAGAAGCACATCCCAAATACTGTAGGCAGTTGTACTTTGCAGAACAAAGGGGGAAAAAAAGGTGAACGGGACATGGAAAATGTGCTTTAATTGATGGTTTGTTTTAATTTAAGTTTGTGTGTTAACATCGCTATGGACCTGTGTTATTTCTCACGGTATTATAGGATTTAGCTAGATATATTAAGTAATATAGTGGGCAAAGTAAAATCCCTATTAAGAGGTTTAGGACAAAATAAAGAGCTTATAAAAAGGCATCCCCATTCTAAAGTAGGGACAGGGGCTTAGAAATAAAAGATAACGCAGTTTGTTATAAATTTAGACCAACATCATTGAACATGATTTACGTAGGAGTTTATCAAATGCATTTAGATAAAAGCTGAAAAATGTTATGAAACACAGTTTAGGCCTTAAGACTAAGCGCATAACTTCTCAGGCAACTGGATTTAAATGTAGTATTTCAATTATTCTCGACAGGTTTTCCCTTGAAGAAGAATACGTAGGAAACATCGACTTTTTAATCCATCAGATCCAGATACAAATTCCATTGTACCCAAAAGTAAAAGTATTTTTTTTCACCCGTTCAAAGGCCTCCAAAAAGAACATGTAATAACAATAAATATATAGAGTAGGTGAATGTATAAAGCATGTGAGAGAATAGCAGTTTGTAACTAGAGAGTACTTGCCACTAGTAGAAATCCCTATTATTGGTGCACAACAGGCCATAAATTATATAGGTCCAATGATGCTCACATTGAGTCTGTTAAAATGTTTGCACTTTATTAAGACCAAATGTCTACACAATATTTTATACTCGATTAAAGTTAAAAATGGTTTCCGTGGTCTTAATAAAGTGTAAAAATTTTAGCAGACTCAATGTGAGCATCATTGGACCTATATAATTTATGGTCTGTTGTGCATCAATAATAGGGATTTCTACTAGTGTCAAGTACTCTCTAGTTACAAACCGCTATTCTCTGACATTCTGTCTATCTCCCTGGTAGCACACAACCTCCATACGACCCTTTTAGTATAATGGTGTTTGGTGCTAGGTACCTCAACCCATTTCATGAATGTATAAAGCAGACAGAAAGAAATATGTGTAAGTTTATTTCCACATTTCCACCAGGGAATTTGTCCGCCCACAGTTTACCTCTATAGTTAAATCTAGAATAGGAACCGAATCCCGACGGAGTGCTACTAAAGTCCTGTGTATATGACAAGTATATAAACCATCTTGAAATTCAATAAGATATAGAACATAGAACAGACCTTCTCAAACACTCCTGTTGTATAAGAAAAGTGACCCAGTGTTGTGTGGTGGTGAGAGTTATACTCACACTGAGTCCATACTGTAGTATGGGAATGGAGGGGGGAGGCTGGATGACACACAATACAACGTGAATCAGTATACAGTACCTGAAGTCCGTGGTGCACCTCCCCTTGGAAAACCTCCGTTTGATCCTCCTGCTTTGTGCAGTCTGCTGCAAACGTTCAAGATCCACACTCGTCACTTATGGTGAAAGGAGACAGCTTGTGCCCGGTAAGTATAATACTCACAGCAATACATGTGGTCCGTTCAAATTGGCGTGCATCAATCCGGAAGTAGATGGTACAGAAAATGGAAAAAATTGAGGCAGGCTGAAATAAACTATTTATTCGGCATCATGCCAAGGTACAAACAACAACAGTAGTTCTCTGACGCGTTTCTTGCCGTAAGGTATCAAAGTGATAAAGTGCCTAACGGCACTAATGAATATTCATTACTTCAGGAAGTCACTTCTTGTACAACTTGACTTGTGATCCATTGTGTTGTATCCACTGTGAAATCCTGCTTGCTCTATACTGGAAAGTTTGGGGTTTGTTACAGCCAATTAGTGTGTATCTTTGTAAAAACCTTGTAAGTGACTGGAAGTAGACTGATTAGTCTGTTGTTATTGAGGTCTTATTTTTCTCCTTTATTGCAGATGAGCATAACTATGGCATTTAACCATTGGTCTGACATTTTCCTGTTCTTCAAGCAGCATGTAAAGAGTTTTGCAAGGATTTTTTCTACTTCTTCCACAGTTTCTTTTAAGATTTCAGTTATAATTCCATCTTCCCCCGGAGCCTTCCCATTCTTCATGGAATTTATTTTATTCCAGTATATACCTGTCATCTTCCTTAGAATAGGGCTAACACGAGCAAACATTACTGGCAACTAGCACTGGGATGTCTTATCCCGACATTGGCTGGCTATCACCGCACTAGTCACATGCTAATGAGGGCCCTAAAGGATGTTGCTTTTGCATAAAATTAGCCTTTGTGGATCAATAATGATTTTTCAAATCTAAGTCAAAACCAATCGAGTTCCACCAAAACAAAAATATTTTAGAACCAAAATAAAACATCAGTTCCCGCCATTAGTAACGTTATTAGTTTATTTGAGAAAGTAACTAGATCAATTCAATCCTGTAGATCTGGGTCTGTAAAGATGTAGTATTTATCCATGCGTGAACATCCAAAGCTGTATATGTACTGTATGTTTAGAAACTTCTCCCAGTGCATCTTAGTTTTGGGAAGGGAACTAGGAATATATCACTGGTGCTCACAACAAATACAAGTACCTGCTTACCAGAAGATAGATGGCAATTATTTCTACCCTTGAGGAAGGAGGCAGAGGCTTCCGAAACGCGTTGGGTGTCCCTCGTATCACTGCTTATTCCACCTGCTGTTCTGTTTCCCGCAAGCCGTGCCGTGCTGTTTCTCCTTTTGGAGCATCTTTGAATTTGCCACCATTAGCCCCCACGTTATCGTGAGGAGCTGGTGAATCTGTGGCTAAGACTCTCCTGATGCCTGGCGTTTCTGCGCATGTCCAAACCATGGTGGACGGAGGCAAGGCACACAGACTGCCTCCCCTTGCCCCTCTGACAGCGTGGATAGACGTTCTCCAAGCGGAACCGATTCTACACGGCTACATGTGGCAGACGCCAGAGAGAAGTGCAGGAGTTGTACCAGCGTTCTATGAGAGGGGATACTCTCTGAATATCCACTGCTAATTGCCATCTATCTTCTGGTAAGCGGGCACTTCAGCCACAAGCAGGATACTAGTGGGACTTTCATCATTGTTATCTATGTCATCTTTCTTTTATGATATATTAAATGTTTTTAAGTATTCATCTGTGTGGTTTCAGCAACATTGTTAGTCATTGTCAGTTAGTTTGTTTTTGAGTGTTTACAGTATTACACTATGTGTTTTTGTTTCTTTATATTTCATATCTGACCACGTCCTGTGGAGATCATCATTTGGATCTGCTATTACACCATCTGGTTGTATAAATTTATTTTATTTTAATTATATATGTTGTGAGCGCCAGTGATATTTTCCTAGTTCAATTGCTACTATCTGACCAGGGTCAGAGTTGTATCCAGGGTGCCCTTTATTTATGTATCATTCTTTATATTAGCGCTACCTATTGTTTTTTACTTTTTAGTGTTGGGTAGTTCCAAATTCCTGCAGATAACTCCCAAAATGATATCACCTGCCGTGTCCCACAAGGCTCTGTTCTGGGTTCCCTACTCTTCTCAGTGTTCAACAGTGATCTTCCTATAGCTTGTAAGGGAGCTCCAATACACATGTATGTGGAAGACACAATCTTATATGCACACAGCCATAGCCTCTCTGACCTTGAACATATAATTCAATCTGATTTTTTTAGACTTGCAAATTGGGTTTCCTAAAACAAACTGTTTTTAAACACTGACAAGACTAACAATGGTATTTGGGACCAAGGCTAAATTTCTAAAGCTATCAATGCCAGAGCTTCAGATCAGAACCAACTCTAATACCATCCTAACTCCTGTTACTCTTTTTAAATATCTGGGCATATGAGTTGACTCACACTTAACATTTGTGGTTGCACATTAAAACCCTGACATCAAAAACCTATGTCAAACGAGGAGTACGTTACAAGAACAAATCCTTCCTAAGTCCGCTGCTCAGAAAGCGCATCGCACAGCAGATGCTAATGCCAATTAGAGGGGACATATATGGTACAGCACCCCAAACTCACCCTAGCAATCTAGACACCCTCTACAATTCAATATGCTGCTTTGTCCTCCAATGTAACTACAACACACATCACTGCCAAATGCTCCAAGAACGAGATTGCCAATCACTTGAGTCCAGGCGCAAAGTTCATCTTTCATGTCTTGCCTTTAAATAATTTCTGGGCAAGCTACCCACATATCTGAACAAGCCCCTCACTCCTACCACATGCAGCATTGTTCCAAACGATTATTCCCAGTCTTTGCCAAGGTTCAACAAAGTATCCATCCGCCCCTCCTTCTCTTACCGGGCACCTCCCACTTGGAACAATCAACCTGAAACTTTCAAAGCTGCCACCAGTCTAAGGGCAAAAGGGGTGTAAACGGGTGCTCTCAGGTAAATGGGGCCTCAAAGTGAAATAAATGATGTTAAATTTTATTCAATACAATCAATCAGTGCAAAAAAATGTGCAAAAGGAGTGACAAAAAAATAATTATATATATATATATCTACTATATATCTCTGAAAGCACTGTATGTTTGTCTGCATGGCCTGTGTCCCTAGGGCCAATCGCATTGCACCTTTGGCCTGTCACTCCGCCATGCCCGCCCCCACACACCTCTCATTGGCCTGCGGCCAACACCACTGCCACACTGTCCCACCCCTCAGTGACCTTTGGGAACGCTTCAAAGCACTTAACACTCACTGCTCTGGGAGATTTGGGAACGCTACACAGCACCTAATCCTCACTGCTCTGGGACCACGCTTCAAAGCAACGAATCCTCACTGCTCTGGGGCCACCTCTCAACCCACAAAACCCTCACCGCCTGCTACCACAGATCAGGTACAGAATCCGAACTATATAAACATTGCTTTCAGCACTCCAACATTACACACGCTCACACAACACCGCACGATCACCTCCACACACCGCACGAGCACGCAGCGCATACCGACGGACACTGCCTCTTAAAAACACCCCCCTCGACCACCACCCCCCCCCCCAACCTAATGCACACCACGAACGCACGCCACAGCTCTCCCGCTACCGCAGCCCCTCACTCCCCCTCCCCCACCCGAACAGACAACGCACGCTGCTCCTCCGGAGGCCGCAATAACCACACAACCTCATGCTCACCACGAACGCACGCCACAGCTCTCCCGCTACCGCAGCCCCTCACACCCCCCCCCCCCGAACAGCCAACGCACGCTGCTCCTCCGGAGGCCGCAAAAACCACACAACCTCATGCACACCACGAACGCACGCCACAGCTCTCTCGCTACCGCAGCCCCTCACCCCCCCCCCACCCGAACACCCAATGCACACTGCTCCTCCGCAGCCCCTCACCCCCCCCACCCGAACAGCCAACGCACGCTGCTCCTCCGCAGCCCCTCACCCCCCCCCCCCCGAACAGCCAACGAACTGGAGCTGCGCAGGGGGGGAGGTGGAGAGGGACGTGGAGAGAGGAGGGAGCAGGAGGTTTTGGTCCCGGGCAGCGCCGGGTCTCTCAGCTAGTATATATATAAATATATATATAATGCCTATATACAAAAATGAACCTTCAGCCCACAGTGAAAAAGGTGTTTTACAAGTGTAAGTGTATAATGCAGCAACTCAGATAACCCTTTGTAGACTGTCCTCTGGTCCCGAAAAAATCTTGGATGTCCAAAAATGGGGAGTGCTCGCAAATATGGTGTCGGGTATATGTGAAGATAAAAATGAATAATAGCGTAGCCAATTCATTTAAAATATACAAAGTGAAAAAGAATGTGTTAATCCCACTCACCAATGATAATGTAGGCAGATCAGAGATACTCCTATCTCTGATATGAGCTCTTTGATCAGTGCACCTCTGTGGAGTCTGTCCTGTATATTGGGCAACTTCAATGTTGTTCGAAGAGAGGGAAAGAATACACCAATAGGGTGGTACTGTATGTCCCAAATAAATATATTACACAAACAATGATAGTTGTAGCAATTTTCACTCACATTTTAACAATGTATCACAGTCATTTAAGAGGACCCGCTGATCAGTCGCTCTATGCTGGTTCCTGCACGGTTCTGTCTCTCCGCAGTCGTTACACTCCGTGAAATCAGAGGTCCTGGCGGAAGGAGCGTCTGTAATCAGTCCGGCTGCCAGCACTTGGATACAGGGTCCTCAAAGGCACGATTCAATGTGTTTCACCGAGACTTTCTCAAGAATCATACCCATACTAGCTAACGCAACATACACCTGTAAATGTTTTGACTTACTGTACTCCAAAAAAAAAAATGTTGATTTTTTTTAATTGTTTCATTGTGTCTCCTTTTATAACAAAATACAGTGTTTCTAGAACATACAGTACTTTACAGGTTTTAATGGTTGGTTAATTAATGTACAGTAGTAAACACAAGAATTTTGCATTTCAACAAGGTTCCATGAGACATACTGTACAGTACTGTACTGTATACTGTAGGCATGCGCATTACATCAAACAGTATTAAAACAATACATACTGTACAGGTATGAATACACATACTTTACTACAAGTAGAATACATGCATACTTTTTTGGGGGGGGTTTATTATACAGTATGTAAAAAAGTATTGTATACTGTATGAAAAAAACAGCATACTGTTTCAGGTTTTCTGTAAAGCTCACAGTTATTCTATCCTTATCAATAAAAATGGCACTGCCACTAATTTGTTGCCTCCGGTACTTGGATTTTTAAATCAGATTCAGCAATATGCAAGCATCGTTACAAAAAGCGATATTATCCATCGAAATCCCTCCATTTCCGTTCTCCGCCTGATGACAAAGTTTCTTTTCTGAGGAAAAATAATAGTATTACTGTAATGGTTGGTTCAAATTAGTCAGTCCCCTAAAGAAGTTTCCACAGTCAGTCCCCACAGTCCCCTTGGTCAGTCCCAACAATAATTTTCTCGGGGGCGTCTTTTGTTCACATACACGCATGCGCCTAATGTGATGACACGCATATGCATTTCAACAAGGTTCCAATGAGACACAGTACGAGCATGCGCCTAGCTGTCCACCAATTGTTCAGTATCTACTGTAGAAGCTGCTCAGCCAATGATATTGCTGGACTACATTTTTGCGAATTATGACTAAAATAGAACTAAATAACCATAAGCAAAGCGATTGATTACAGGAGAATCGCTTGACTGTGCATTGATATTGATATGTTAAAAAAAGAATTAAATACGTCAGCTGTACTCCCCATAGACTTTGCCAATCGGTTGGCGCCAAGCCACTGCCAGTCCCGTATTCTTGATTATACACGTAGTTGACAGGTGACAGCAGGCCTGCTACACCTGTAGTTGACAGCTGATGAAGCTTGAAATCTTTTTGGTACAGGCAAGCTTGCTGGTATCTGTATGTGAAATCCTGCTCAGCCTGCAGGTATCCAGGCAGGGACAGATTGCAATGGTTGCGGTCAGCAGGTTTTCACTGACGGTCGGACCGTTATTGGAAGCCGGTGCTGGCGCTGGCGCATTGCTTGCCTGGGACTTCCGATTCTTAGTTGGTTTTACCACGACCTTTCACCTTCTGAAGTCTCCATGATCAAAGATACTGGAAAAATCTGGCGCAACACACCAATACCCTCCTCTAACTTCGGGTGCGGGATCAATACGAAAAAAAACACGGATCGATACATAACTTTTTCCTTATTGCACGCTTCCACACATTAGCATCTGGTGAAAAATTGTAAAAGTCGTAATTTTTGATAAAATATTGATAAATTTGACCAACTGTGGTCATCTTATCATCTGCTGCATTACTTGCGGACCATATTAAATAAGCGTACATAATGTCTGGCTTTTTTGAAAACGTACTGCGGTGGTGTACTCATCTCGGAAATCTCTGGACAATAGAATACCAGACACTGTACATTGAGTTTTTAATATGAAATGCCTAAATTGATACAGTATTGTAACTTGTTCAGTACCAAGGTCAATTCACAATGGACCATTGTGGTATTTTTTTAAACACCTGCAAGTTGACACATTACTGAAGCACATGTACAGTACTGCAGTGTACACATTAGAATTATTTATTTATTTATTTATTTATAAAATATTTTACCAGGAAGTAATACATTGAGAGTTACCTCTCGTTTTCAAGTATGTCCTGGGCACAGAGTAAAACAAATAATACATGGTTACAAATACAGTTACATAAATGAACAAGGTATACATTTATATACAAGACATTGCATGCACAGTTAAAGAAAATATATATTATGAGCTTATGAAACAGTTACAGACCAGATTAAAGTGTGAGACAGCCTTAGATTTGAAAGAACTTAAGCTGGTGGTGGATATGAGAGTCTCTGGTAGGTTGTTCCAGTTTTGGGGTGCACGGAAGGAGAAGGAGGAACGTCCGGATACTTTGTTGAGTCTTGGGACCATGAATAGTCTTTTGGAGTCTGATCTCAGGTGATAGGTACTGCATGTGGTAGGGGTGAGGAGCTTGTTCAGGTAGCTGGGTAGCTTGCCCAGAAAGTATTTGAGGGTGAGACAGGAAAGGTGAACTTTGCGCCTAGACTCTAGTGATGACCAATCTAGTTCTTTGAGCATTTCGCAGTGATGTGTGTTGTAGTTGCATTGGAGAACAAAACGACTAATTGAATTGTAGAGGGTGTCAAGTTTGCTAAGGTGGGTTTGAGGAGCCGAGCCATATACTATGTCTCCATAGTCAATAATTCATTACAATTCATGAATATCTGCCACCTGGCGGATACGCGAAGAATTGCACCCAATTAAATCCAAACCATTATCATTAAACAGATCAAGCGTGGGTGACGGCCGGCATGAATGCGGCGTGAATATGGCATGAATGTGGCATGAACGCGATGAAGCGCGTGGCATTCTGAAAAAGCCACCGCAAAATAACCGAGAAGTGTTAAAATAAAAGCTGCCGCGGCTGTAAGTGAAAAATAGATTCTAAATATGGAATTTACAAAAGTAGAAGCTTTATTGTTCAAAGACACAAGGAAGTGGTGGGACATGTTGTTCCAAGACAAATATTTAACTGAAAAGAAAATCCCTAGGGGTTTGAGAATTTAAAAAAGCCCTTCTTTTGATCGTGATGACTCAGACTTTATAAATGCATGGGAAAAAATCGTGGACAGTCTATCTTGTGAATTGAAACATAAAAAGAAAATTAATATTTTAGATAAAGAGATAAATGCTATAAAGGAAAAAAACTAGAGCCTTCAATTGAGCATCCAGTGTATAAAGCTAATGAAATTATTCAACAAGAAAGGTTAGAGGCCTTAGAAAAGAATATAGTCAGTATTAAGCAAAATAAGTTTAAGAGAGACGAAGAGGATTATGCTCAGGGGAACTGTAAAAATCGGAATGTGAATAGAAGTTTTGAAAGAAGGAATTTCAGAGAGAAAAGGAAGGACATAAGACAACTAACCCAGGAAAAGAGAATGGTAATCAAAAGATGAGAGAAATATGCCTTTGTTTTGTATGTCTAGACTCCCTCTGCCCTGATCCGTTTCTGCTTGTTCCAGTTTTGAGTCCTGTTCATATTAAAGGCTTTTGCAATTGAACTAGATTGCCCAAGTCTGTTTCCTGCTAGCAAGTCCCAGTCCTTTCCCTGCTTCCTAGTCTCAGTTCCTGCTCTCCTGCCCTGCTCATGCCTTCCTGTTGCCGACCCTGCTTGTGTCCTTGAAGATTCTGCTTGCTACCTGCCACCAAACGCTGCTTGTGACCACGACGATCCTGCTTGCTGACTGCCACCGAACCCTGCTTTGACCCCAACAATTCTTGTCGGCTCCAGCTGTTACGGCCACCGAGGTCCTATCCATTCCATGAGTCTTCCCTTGACAAATTCATGTGTATTTGAGGATTTTTAATTCTTTTATTGTTGGTGTGTTTAGGTGCTTGTGTATTTCTTTGATTATTGTGTTTTTTTAGCCTTAATTATTTTTATTAGGTTAACCATTGAGTGCTGTAGTGGCTTATTATGCCCATATTATATGGGTATGATATACCACTATGCCAATCAATGGGTAGAGGGTGGGTATAGTGGGTCTGGGATAGGTGGTTAGGCCACCTGGGTTGGTAGCGGGTAAGGGTGGGTTAACCCCTTAATTACTAGAGCGGTTATTACCGCTAAGGTGATTAAGTGGTTATGAGACATTAGATTGTATGTTTTCTTGTATTCTTGCTGGCATCGGAGGACATTGACCTGCAGTGTGCTGACGAGAACACCCTTCATGATGTCAGGGGTAAGTAGAAAGGTTTATTTATGCTGGCTGCCTAATGTTTGATTTTAAAATGGTCAAATGCACTATTATCCATATGTGGATAACAGTCATTTTGCCCATTACCAAACTGTATGTGTTGGGGGGGATGGGGTTGTTGGTGGTAGAGAAGGTGGGTAGAAGGGTTGTTGTGTTTTTGAATGTTTATTGTGGGCAGAGGGGGTGGGTGAAGGTGGCATTTGGCCCTTTTGCATTTGTATTCTTGCTGGAATCGGAGGACATGGATCTGCAGTATGCTGACGAGAACGCCCTTCATGATGTCCGGGATAAGTAGAAAGGTTTATTTATCCTGGATGCCTAATGTTTGATTTTAAAATGGGCAAATGCACTATTATCCATATGTGGATAATAGTAATTTTGCCCATTACTGAACTGTATGTGTTGGGGGGGAGGGTTTTTTTGGGGGTAGAGAAGGTGGGTAGTGGGGTTGTTGTGTTTTTGAATGTTTATTGTGGGCAGCGAGGGTGGGTGAAGGTGGCATTTGGCCCTTGCTGTTATAAATGTGTATCAGCTCCGGAGACCCCCGGCATGAATCTGATGCAGAAAAAAAATGCATTTTTTTCTAAGTCCTCTCTTGCTGCCTTCTCAGCAGTTCTCCCCAGCATCACAGCAACTTTTCCTGGTGTGCGGATTTTGGGAGAAACTCGTCATTCTAGAGCCGCGATTAGCCTCGATAAACTAATCGAGGCTACTAGAATTGCATGAGTTTCAGAACCTGCCGATAAGGGGCTTATCGCTGCTTGGATGGCGATTTTCTTATGACGGCTGAAATTTTTGGCGATTTATGCCTTCATCACCCACTTATCGATGCTTACTGAATAGTAGTAGGCATTTTGGCCGATGATGTTCTAAAATATGCACTCTCAATGGTGTTGAGGTGCGTCCAATGTACTGAAGGCCGCAAGGGCACTCCAGCAGATACATGAGGAAATCCATTTTACAATTAATATAACTTTCAATAGTAAAAGACTCCCTTGTAACTTTAGATGAGATTCTTAGTTTCTCAGTGTCTCTATGTGTACAGGCTTTGCAAATGGTATAGCCATTAAAGCCCTTTGGTTTCTCCAGCCATGATGGATTGTTATCTATCTTTCTAAAAGGTCTGTCTGGTAAAACATCTCTAAGAATGGGGTCGCTTTTTAAAGTGTGCCAATGCTTATTTAAAATACTTTTGATTTTCAGAGCCTCTCTATTAAATTGTGTGATAAAGGACATATTAAAATTTATATTAGTATCGATTGTTTTCACTTTATCTTTAAGTCATTTCTATTTACATTGTTGGCTTTACTTATAGCTCATTCTATTGTCATGGAGCTGTAGTTTCTATCTTTACATTTATTGATTAAGCTTGTTCTTGATAAACACTTTCGTCTGTACAGTTCCTTTTTATTCTATTGAGCTGTCCATATGGTATATTTTTAATCCAGTCTCGATGGTGGCAACTGGACTCTAAAATGAAGTTATTGCTATCAACATCCTTAAACAAGATTTTTGTTTTCAGTGCATTCAGTTCAACATAGATGACCAAATCTAAGAATTCTATCTCAGTCTTGCTTATCTTAGTAGTAAATTTCAAGTTCCTATCATTCTCATTCATATATTCAATGAATACGTAAATTTTTTCCATGCTACCCTTCAAAATAAATATTATATATCAATGAACTTCCGCCAGGAGACCAGAATCACATCGAGCTTATGGTGGGACCAAATTAAGTCCTCCTCCCATGCCCCGCATAAACATATTCGCATAGCTCGGTGTGAATCTACCCATGGCTGTTTCACATTTTTGCAAATAATAATTATTGTTGAACCAAAAATAGTTCTTCTGTAGAATAAATTCTATTGATTCCATAATAAATTTGACTTGGTCATCCTTAAGATCCTTATCAGCTCTCAAAGTTCTTTTAACAGCTTTTATTCCATCTTGATTTGCAATTGAGGTATATAGTGATGTGACATCAGCTGTTACTAATATAAAATCTTCCTGTCAATCAATGTCTTTTAAAACCCTAATAATGTCGGTAGTATCCTTTATATAAGACTTTAATAAAGTGACATATTTTTGAAGAAATCAATATATTCAGACAAGTTCGTAGTTAATGACTCAATGCCTGATATAAATGGTCTATCCGGAGGGTAACGAATGTCCTTATGAATTTTGGGGAGAAAGTAAAATAAAGGAAGTTTTGATATCTCTCTATATAGATATTTAAATTCATTTTCAGTGAGAACCCCCTAATCTTTACCTTTGGGTAATAATACTTTCAAATCTACTAAAAATTCAAATGTGGGGTTACAATTTAAAATAGAATAAGTCCGAGTGTCTCCTAAAATTCTATGGGCTTCTCCTACATAAAAACTCTTAGCAATAATAACGACCCCTCCCCCTTGTCTGCCTGTTTTATAATGAGATCATCATTCTCCGTTAAGTTACCTAGAGCATCTCTTTCCTTTTTAGTTAAATTATTTTTAAACTTATTTTTTTCTTCTGTTAGTTTATTAAAATCATTACTAATCATCTGATAAAAAAAATCTAAGAACTGACATTTTCATGACTAGCATAAAAAAGTGGATCTTGGTCTTAATTTAGTATGAATAAAACTATCCTCTCTCCTATTTAGTGGTAACCTATTGTCCATTTGCATAACTTCCCTTTGTTCTGTCATGTGATTTAAAATATGTCTTCGAATGGTGAGTTTTTTAAAAATTTTTTGCATTTATGAATAATTTAAAATTATTCAGTCCTATCGTGGGTGCAAAAGTTAACCCCTTTTGATATAACTTTTTTTTTAAACTCATTTAATGTTACTTTACATAAGTTAAAAATATCCATTCTACCTGTGTGTTCAGTATTTCCCTGTTTCAGTAACTTCCTCCTTCTCCCCCGTTCTCCTCTAGTCTTCTTTTTTATCTGACCAGCTGGGGATTCTAATTCTTGTAGTGGGGAGAATCCGAGTTTCCCATGAACTGGAAGATCTCCCTGCGCCTATCAAACCCAATGGACTGATTACAGGCATACCCCGCATTAACGTATGCAATGGGTCCAGAGCATGTATGTAAAGCGAAAATGTACTTAAAGTGAAGCACTACCTTTTTTCCACTTATCGATGCATGTACTGTACTGCAATAATCATATACGTGCATAACTGATGTAAATAACACATTTGTAACAGGCTCGATAGTCTCCCCGCTTGTGCACAGCTTCGGTACAGGTATTGCTGCCGTTTGCCTATTAGGCGATTATGTCCTTACTCGCGAGTGTACTTAAAGTGAGTGTCCTTAAACCGGGGTATACCTGTACATGGTCTCTCTCATATGTCTGATCCTTATAATTCCTGGTATCTTTCCATGGACCATGGTGGGATGATTCCTCTCTTTTATCCTGATTTCTGATATTTTCCATTTGAATAATGTGATTGTTTCCAATTCTCTCTGTACTATAAGGACAGAGGACAGGAGCAACAAGGAGACAGACAGAGGAACCCCTGGGCAGACCGAAAACAGCAGCACACCCGGTGGACAGAGAAAGGAACTGGGAGAGAGAGAAAACTAGGAAAATATGTCAGGGCTATTTCCTGACATTACTCCCCCATCTCCAGGGATGTCCTCCGGATGACCTTCCTGGATCAGGTCCTTTATGGAAAGCTGACTCGAGGTGGCCCTCCTCCAGTGGTCTATTGATGGGCAAGGAATTTGTCCCCACAGTGACGGCACAGAAACCAGCAACCGGTCCATCAGGTTTTTTATAGAAATTAGTGAGGACATTGAGTTCATTTTCCATGGTCTCCTCTTGTGACCAACGTATCTCTTTCTCCAACTTCATCTTTTCAGACTCCAATTAAGCACAAAGTGTATGTCCCTTGTTAACCTTGCTCATGTCTTGCAAAGCCTCTGCCAGCTTGCTTTTGAATTCTGTCTAATGTCCATAATCTATTTCTAGCATTTAAGACCAGCTATTTGAGTTTTCAGCTCCTGAAGCTGTCCTTCTGCACTTCTTTTCACATTCAAAGCAGTTGCCAGTTTAGCTTCTTTGGAGTTGAGTTGCGATTCCATATCTCCCAGCTGACTCAGAGCAAGGCTTAAAATCTGTTTCCTTTTCTTTATTTTTGACCTGTACTGCACCGACACACTTTATTCGAGCAAATACCCGTATGTACCTGGCAGATACCTGGAATGCGCCGCTCCTCACCTCTGACAAGCCCCGTTGCGTTTGCCTTCCCAGCCTGGGTTCATGCCTGGCTGACGGGCGGCTGATCTGTTAAATGATAATGATTAGGATTTAATAGGCAGCATTGCTTCGCGTGTCTACCAGATGGCATAAATTCATGAATTGTAATGCAGTATATATATATATACTGTGCAGTATTGCAGCCAGCGGGAATAAAATGCTTCAATCCCTGCTTGGAAAATAACCCAATGCACTCGGGCAGAAAACAGTCACAAACCTCAATACACCCGGGTATACCCGAATTCGTGGGACTAGCCGAGCTCGAATAAAGTGTGTCGCCAGTGTAGCTGCCGGTGCTTATCCTGTACCTTGTTCAGCTCCAGCTGCAGCCGGGCCATTTTATGGCCGCGTGGTCCAGCAATTCGCAGGCAACAGCCATTTTGGCCTCAGCGCAGTGTAATATATAGAAAAACAGGACTTCCATCCAAAAAGGTGCAACAGATATATGAACAGGTATATTGTATAACAGGTCCCATATGTCATGGATACATAATTCTTTGCTTGAATTATTAGTGAGGACAAACTGCTTCTTGAGGATATATATCCCAGTCAACCTTATAGACTGTTCATGAGTATGTGACTGCCTATATGGCTTCCAATAGTGGGATTTATAGGGTATTAGGGGAACATAGCGCCATAGGCTGAAAGTTCCCTGTTCTCCTACCACACTAAGGTAAGTCACAGAACAGCAATGGTGACAATATCAGAGAGCAGTAGGTATATCAAAGTCCACTCACTTTTTTGATTGAAGAGTAGTGTATATCAGCAGGGGATCCATGCAGGCGTGCCTCCAACTTGATTGCAGAGCAGGAAGGAAAAAAGCCTCTAGAGAGGAATGTGGAGCACAGCACAAGGACGGACAGCAGGACCAGCACATCAAGGGTTAACTAATTTATTAGTATAGGGGGACACACCATAAAACCGGACAATCACCACTCTGTGATGAGTGGTGATTGTCCGGTTTTATGGTGTCCCCCCCTATACTAATAAATTGGTTAACCCTTGATGTGCTGGTTCTGCTGTCCGTCCTTGTGCTGTGCTCCACATTCCTCTCTAGAGGCTTTTTTCCTTCCTGCTTAGCGCAGTGTAACGTCGGCCTTCTCTTCTTTTTTGGCGAGCTGTATCTTGAGCTCAGCGATCTGCGCTTACTGAGCTGTGAGTTGCTTGGATGTGTGCGCTGCTTGTGTGCACTGCTCCAAGGAGACACGTTCTTCTTGCAACACTCTCTTGGCATTCAGCAGTGCTGTCTGTATGTCTAACTTTTCCTGGGCCAATTGTTTCTTTACTTTTTGGGCTTGGTGAAGCTTCTCAGTCTCTCCACTGACCTGACTAGTTAGATTCATAAACGCTTCCTTCAGATTTATGTTCTCTTTCTATACTGACTATGTCCCTTAGGACCATCTCATAGGCATCCCTCACTGTACACAGCTCTGTGTTTAGACCGTAGCCTTCCTGGCGAGAGTGTTCCAGCTCGGTACTAAGCCTGTAAACATCTTTCTGAGACGCTTCCAGCACTGCGCCAATATGATCCATGAAACTCTGGTCATGGGCAGAATCAGCGTATGCCATCTCCAGCTTACTTGCCAAAATCACCCTGCCCTTTTCCAGCTGATCCTTTTCTTTTTCCAAGGCACCCTCTGCTTCTTCCAGCGACAATTGCATCCTTGACCTTTCTTCTATCAATAGTCTCTTCTCCTCTTATAATTCATGGAGTTTTTTTTATCTCCTTCACTGATTCGGACAGATAAATTCTTGCACACTTGGTTTGCAGTTTCAAAACCATTATTAAACCCTTCAACAATCTCCCTTATTGAACATAGCTCTGTGTTAAGATGACCAACGGTGTTCTGGACCTGGGCAGCATCAGATTATGCCTTCTCCAGATTACTTGACATGATCACCATGTCACTCTTCAACTGATGCTTTTCTGTCTCCTGTAATACGCACTTAGCAATTGCTGTGGACAGACACTTATGTAGTGCAGCCTTGGCCTCTTGCTCTTTATCAAGTCATCCATAGATGCAATCAATCTCATTCCATGCAGATTGAAGTGCCTGAGTTAAGGCATCCTCTTTCTTTTCCACTGTAATTGAACAGCCACTCTTCTTTTTCTTTCTCTTTGCCTTGAGAAACTCTGAAGAATCAGTGGTACTGTGTTCACATTTATTGCTCACGACTGCTTTCAAAATGGGAGCCATAGCTTCAGACATGGGGAAACTAAACTTCCCAAGAAACCAGTAAAGAGGAAATGTGTCTTTAAAGCAGAAGCATTGGAATGAACAACAGAAATATTAGGCACAACAGGGAAACAAAAGATAGGAGAGCTGACCTTTAGGTTTGAAACCTTAGCATCAATCAAAGAAATATCATACAGCAAATTGCAGGGAAAACTATAGACAGAAACTTGCAGTTACGTCTGAAACTTTAGAATCAGGCATAGGAATATCACAGATCGCGAGAAAATAAAGACAGAGGGACTTGCAGTTACATCTGAAACTTTTAGAATCAAGCATAGGAATATCACAGATTGCGAGAAACTAAATACATAGAAACTTGCGGTTAGATCTGGAACCTTAGAACCAAGCATAGGAAGATCACAGATTACAGAGAAATCATGGTATATAGCAACAAAAAAAGGGAGTACTCTTGTTTTTTAAATTGGAACCCTAAGAACCAGCAGTGGAATACCCAAGCAAAGAAATCAAAAACAAATCTGTTTTTAGAAATGCAAGTCTGAAAATCTGCAGTGGCCCACCGAGAAATGCAGAAAGGGACAAGCTTTGTCCAGGGAATGAAAGTCTGAGAGGCTGAAATGGCGATAACAGGTACTGCAGGGAAGGCTTTTTTGTTTTTTTAATGGGAATTCTTCTCAGGGAGAAAATGGCACAAAAAAACCCTGCAGAACCCTTGTGACAACAAAATCCTTCAGGATCCCAACTGGGATTTCCAAACACCAAAAAAAAAGTACCTTCAACCCAATGCAAGCGGAACGGGTCTGCTGAAGCAGGAAGGCAGAGAATTTGTTCCTGCGAGGTCCAGAGATGGCCTCTGTTTTCTGTCAAGGGGAGGCTCCTCGAGCCAGTAGGACCTCATTGGCCAGAACAGCAGGGAACAGGCAAGGATTGTTGGGGTCAAAAGCAGGGTTCGGTGGCAGGCAGCAGGCAGGATCGTCAAGGTCACAAGCAGATTTCGGTGGCAGGCAGAAAGCATTATCGTCGTGGTCACAGGAAGGGTCGGCAACAGGAAGGCAGGAGCAGGGCAGGGGAGCAGGAACTTAGACTAGGGAACAGGAACATGGCTGGGACTTGCTAGCAGGAAACAGACAGGGGCAATCTAGTTCAATAGCAAGAGCCTTTAATATGATCAGGACTCAAAACAGGAACAAGCAGAAATGGATCAGGGCAGAGGGAGTCTGGCCATACAAAACAAAGGCAAGGGAGGAACAGGAAACAGGAATCTATAAGGACAGAGGACAGGAGCAACAAGGAAACAGACAGAGGCACCCCAGAGCAGACAGAAAACAGCAGCACACCCGGTGGACAGAGAAAGGAACTGGGAGAGAGTGAGATCTAGGAAAATATATGTCAGGGCTGTTTCCTGACACAATTACATTAATCTATCACTAAAACATCAAAATAATTACAATTATGTTATCCAAAACATAAGAATACAAATAAATAAACATCTATCCAACCAATCAATTAAAGAAATAAAACCTGTAGCCAACAAATGAATTAATTAATTTTAACCAGTAGCCAACAAAACAAATAATACATTTAAAACCCTAAAGGGGCACAGATGAATACAGTATCAGTCAATGGGCAATCACAAACATAAAAGAAATAAAAAACCTGCAAAAAGACATTTACATACATTCAATATTTAACTTACCTTTAGAAGTGTTCACCCTCCGACTCCCAGCGTATCTCGAAGCTACCGAACCGCAAAGTCATCACCGGCAATCCAACGCCATCCACCTTTAAGATCAGTAACAGGTAACAAAAATCCTCTCTTTAATCTTCTTTCACCTTCTTCTATCTTCTTCTGTTATTCTTTTTTTCTTTTCTTTAATCTTCTCTCTTCATCTGTCAATCCAAATTGCCCCATGGTAAATCCAAACGGATTTTGCCACATCGACTTCTTTCACTAAAATGAGATGTACAGGCCTTATATAGGGCCTGTGACATCACATTTTAGGGTAAAATGGTACAGCTCCAATCCGATTGGACGCTGTATCATGTGCCGGCTTCTTTTTTTTTTTTAAAGGATGTGACATCATCTCCAAGGGAGGTACGTCACATCCTTAAAACCACATGGATATATCACATGGTATTACAGCAAATGGGATTGAAAACAATGAATATAATGAAATCACAAACAAGTGTAAACATACAATCACGCTCAGGATAAAAGTTAGGAAGGCAATAGGACATAAGGCAAAATGCCTTTGAGGCTATGATTAGAGAAGGGTAATTGAAATCCTGCTCTGGGTAATTGAGAGCAGGATCCCCTAGTATGTATGATTATAGTGCTTAATTGGTGTATTTAATTAGCTGCAGTGAACCAGATTAGAGTGCTGGTGGCTGGTGTTTGATAGCATTAAAAGTGGTATCTAATATTGTAAATTATCGGTGCTGCAGTGAAAATATAGCTGCGGTAAGCCACTAGATGACAACTCTGATGGCTAGTGTACGGTAATCATATTAACCCGACTTGCAGTGCAGATCTGATCAAAGGTATAAAGCTCCATTTGCAATTAAATGAGATCTCCGTTCTCCATCTAGATTGTAAATCAATTTGACTAGCTAACTGACTGACATCACAGCGTCATGACTCCAACGCGTTTCACTCATGTGGGAGCTTCGTCACGTGAGCAAAACGAGCAGCGCATCATGATGGTGTGACAATTTAGTTATGTTAAAAGATATCACTCCACGTATTGTATGTATGTATGTCTTTATTTATATAGCGCCATTAATGTACATAGCGCTTCACAGTAGTAATACACGTCACAATCAAATAAATAACAATTAACAGGCCATGGGAATGAGTTCTTCTGATATACAAGCAACATTTCGGAAGAGGAGTCCCTGCATCGAAGCGCTTACAATCTAATTGGTAGGTAGAGAGAACGTACAGAGACAGGAGGGAATTCTGGTAAGTGCATCTGCAGGGGGCCAAGCTTTATGTATGGTGTATAGTATTAGCTACGGTGCTACTCATATGCTTCTTTAAGCAAGTGTCTCTTAAGGTGGGTCTTAAAGGTGGATAGAGAGGGTGCTAGTCTGGTATTGAGGGGAAGGGCATTCCAGAGGTGTGAGGCAGTCAGTGAGAAAGGTTTAAGGCGGGAGAGGGCTTTAGATACAAAGGGGTTAGAGAGAAGACATCCTTGAGAAGAACGCAGGAGTTGGGATGGTGCAAAGCGATAAATTGTATGAAAGAGTGTTTGGGGAGGTGCAAAGGTCACTCGATACTATACAAAAATAGACTCAAACCCCCCTCCCCCCCACCCACCTCTCCTTTCCTCTCTCTCAAAAACCTATATTGCAGGGTCTGGACGGGCGCAATGCCACCTTTAGGTGTGACATGCTAAATACCATGATTATTTTAAGCAAGGCAATGTTAACTGGTGTCAAGCCTATGCTAATGTAATAAACAATGGCTGATGTTTTTGCATCAAATTAGCTTAGTGGATATGCGGTAACTTCAGGGGAAATAATGGGGGTTAAGGATTTTAATAACACTTCGATAGGCGCCCTGTGGTAATAGACCTCTGTGGATCATGGCCTAAGACGCAACTTCCAAGTAAAATGAGTGGAGACTTAAGAATAACTATTTTGCCCTCACCTTGAATGTTATTCCAGATGATATGTGCAATAGGTTTGAAATGCTTATGTAGTACGTCTACTATTCTACCCTATGGGCTGGCAGTAAACCCTGGTATTACAAGCTTACCAGTAGTTGGTATGGGGTTTTCCGCTTCTCCTTTGGTATTGCACTTGAGTGACAGCGGAGGGTGGTACATCCTGTTGTAGCTGGGACAACGGGGTGCCCACCTTCTGGCTGTACTTAAGGGCAGGACCGCCCTAAAGTTAGAGGTTGTTCCTTATCTCTTGAGGGAGGGAGGTCACACGTCGGGGAGCCGGAGATTGGGGCTTACCCATGTGCTCTTCCCTACAGGGAGGAGTGAGTGTGATTATACCTCTGCCTCCACTAGGGAGGTGAGGAAGAGCTAGGACGGCTGTGGGTGCCCTTGGCCTGTAGTGAAGGTCCAGGGACCATCTCCAGTGAGAGCTGATCTAAAGAGACTGTATCCGGCAGAAGACTGCTGCATAGCTGTGTTACTGCAAAGTGTGTAGTAATAAACCGTTCCTGTTTTGCAGTATTCCTCCGGCCTGTGGTGTGATCTAACTGGGGGGAGAGGTACAAGTTCTATCGTGGGAGATCATCTCCATATCCCTGGAGCCTACGACAGATGGAGGCGCTGCACTGCTAAGTATTATGTGGGGTATGGACCCCAGAAGCCTGTTCCTGTGTCCCAAAGTCATCGCGGACATCAGCCCTCTTGTTGTCTGCAGGTATATGCACCATACACCCTGTAATGGCCCCTATCTGCGATTGGGGGGGGGGGGGGGAAACACTGTTACACTTACACTTTGTTATTAAGAATATACAGTAGTAAAACATAGCTTTACAAGTACACTGTTTTTAAATTGTCACATGGATATTAGATGAACACTGGAACTAGTTTTCAATTCTGATTTTTATATGGTTCTCTCAGTCGCCGTTGTCCCTGTTGCTCCTTTAGCCATCAGCAGAATGACTAAGACTCTGGCCACAGCCGTGCCATAAACATCCAATATGTAAAGCTAGCGCAGTCACTTTTTCCCTCCAGTATTACACTAGAAATGTTCTTCTGCTAATACGATTCCTCAGAGGCAACTTTTGCACTGTGCCAAGCAAAAAGCAAGTGGCAGCTAGAGAGAGTTCAAGAGAAACTCAAGGTGGGAGCTGTCGGAATAGCTCAACTTTCAAGAGGCTGAAGATTTCCTTCCCTTTTAGAAAAATGGTTCTAAAAAAATAAATCTGTCACAGGTGCTCAGATCCGAGTGGATAACCTTCAAAGGTGAGTTCTCTCTCACCGAAGATATTTCAGAACATGATAAGTACCTGTATTTTGGTCTTACATCAGTTAGGAGGTCTATTAGTAGTCAAGTCACGACAGCTGGACATTCAAAGCTGAATAAAATCCAAGGTATATTTCAAATGTATGTTCTGATATTCGTAAGATTTCCTGGACAGAGAGTAAAACTACAGCGAATTATTTTCAGTCACGTTTTCTTCCTTTCCCAAAAGATATTGTACAATTCCCCATTATCATAAGCATGTGCTATCATATTTTTCTTTTGAAGGCACGTCTTATGCATTTACCAATGCTTCATGTCTACCGCTAAAAGCAAAAGGGTTAACTCAATAAAACCTAATAGATTTGTAACTTGTCATATTTTACTAACAAAATGCATCAGCTCTAAAAAATGACCAATCATGGGTACTTCAGTATGTAATGATGGCTTTTTTTTTTTTTTTTTTGCTTAACAGGCTTTTTCTTTTTATTCAATAAATAATGTGGGAAAGCCTTTCTTTTGATGCAGCTGCACGATGCTTCAGCTTTCTTATAAAAGCTTTCTGGACTGTGAATGTAAAATGCTCAAAGTGAAAGTTGGTTTATGGAATGCATTTTATGTCACAACAAAAAAAGTACATTATATTATTTTTTCATACTGTGCATTCTAAGACTGACCTACAGTATCTGGCAGTCCCCTGTTCCAACTTCAATCCATCCAAAATTCTCCTGCCAGGCCCCTTTACCTCACTCCCTGCTTCACTTCGCATATCCCTACTGTACACTGCCTTCCCATATCCTCTAGAATCATATTTTAAACCCTGGCACTGACTAACAAAGCTCTCAACTATGTTGCCCCCCCCCCCACTTACATTTCAGCAGTCGTTCCCAAATATACCTCAAAACACCCCCTCCGTACTGCCCATGACATCTGCCTCTCCTCCAGCCATATTACCTCCTCTCACTCCCACCTACAAGACGTCTCCCAAGCTGCCCCATCTTTCCCAGTTTTCAGACATTGGAAACCTCTCTGAAATCTCACCTTTTTACGGAAGCCTACCTGCCACGCCCCTAACACCCATCTCTTCTCCTGTAACCCTATTGGTACCTGCTGCATGGCTGGACCAAACTCCACGCTATCTAACACTCCCCAACATCAACACCCCCCCCCCAAATCTTAATGAGACCAACTGTGCAGTTGGACAATACCCCATCCTACGGCTTACCCCATCAACCATTCTACCTTTTATTTACACATTGCCCTTTATTCCCTCTAGATTGTAAACTCTCAGGGGCAGGGTCCTCATTACCTCCTGTATCTGTTTGCGCAGGTCTGTCCTTACTTGTATGTCACTCTGTTTACGTGATTGATGTCCTTCTGTAACCCCCATTGTACCGCGCTGCGGAATATGTTGGTGCTTTACAAATAAACGATAATAATACCAATATTATTCTGTTAACAGACCTGTCAACTCATTGCTTTCAGCGAGTCTCACAGATTTATTGTCAGCCTCACTGATTTCTAGCATCAGCAGTCTCACAGAGGGTTATTTTTCATTAAACTGTGTTAGTGCTCATCGTGGCAATGAGAGTTTCTGTGTGATTGCGCCCTGATCCGCCCTACCGCAGTTTCATGAATAACCCTGGTAGAGCTCATTGGAGATTCCCTCATAAATAGTCTTCACGTGTCCTTTCTTTGGTCCAAAATCCCATTCCAGGTGTTCTACACTCACCCAGTACAAACACAACAAACCCCTCAACACCAGATCAGCGCACATGCAAATTCACTCAACACCCCCCCCACAATTTTATTATTATTATTAACCCTTTCCTATTACTTATATCATGCTGCATAAAAGCTTAAGTATTTATAATATGTAATTTAAATAGGGCTATTAATTACATATGATGTCCAACATATAGGTTTCATTTCCCATGAACCAGAATGTGAGCCATCCACAGAACACTAGGACGTTGTATGCTGGTGTACCCAGATGCAACCTGTAACTTTAAAAAAAGACAATAGGACAGCTAATACGGTGGCTGCTTTCTATTGCAACATTAAGATTGTGCATGCGAAAAATAATTTCCCGTTTTGTAATGCAAATTATAGGGTTAGATTAGCAATGAATAATTAGCATAAGCAAAGATCCACTCATCAAACACTATTCATTATATTTGCATTTCTTCAGGAGGCCTATCCCCTGAGGAAATGGGTCACCAAATTACAGTGGAAGATATGAGGAGATTTGTTAATACATATTAATATTTACAAATCTAATGCACATTAACCATTTTTCTGCTAGAGGGACCACCATATGATATTACAACGCAATACCTTGCAGGCCCCATGGCAATAAAGGGGTAGTCCACTTATGTATCCATAATTACCAAAGACGTCAAACTGTGCAGAATCCACCAACCACGTTTCACATTCAGTAATGCACACCTGCCTCATTTATCTCCCCCTATCATCTGTCATATACCCATCCATCTCCCACCTATCATCTTTCATCTACCCATCCATCTCCCACCTATCATCTGTCATCTACCCATCTATCTCCCACCTATCACCTGTCATCTACCCATCCATCTCCCACCTATCATCTGTCATCTACCCATCTATCTCACCTATCATCTGTCATCTACCCATCCATCTCCCACCTATTATCTGTCATCTACCCATCTATCTCACACCTATTATCTGTCATCTACCTATCCATCTCCCACCTATCATCTGTCATCTACCCATCCATCTCCCACCTATCATCTGTCATCTATCCATCTATCTCACACCTATCATCTGTCATCTACCCATCCATCTCCCACCTATCATCTGTCATCTACCCATCTATCTCACACCTATCATCTGTCATCTACCCATCTATCTCACACCTATCACCTGTCATCTACCCATTTATCTCACACCTATCATCTGTCATCTACCCATCCATCTCCCACCTATCATCTGTCATCTACCCATCCATCTCCCACCTATCATCTGTCATCTACCCATCCGTCTCCCACCTATCATCTGTCGTATACCCATCCATATCCTACCTATCATCTGTCATCTACCCATCCATCTCCGACCTATCATCTGTCATCTACCCATCTATCTCCCACCTATCATCTGTCATCTACCCATCCATCTCCCATCTATCATCTGTCATCTACCCATCCATCTCCCACCTATCATCTGTCATCTACCCATCCATCTCCCACCTATCATCTGTCGTATACCCATCCATATCCTACCTATCATCTGTCATCTACCCATCCATCTCCGACCTATCATCTGTCATCTACCCATCTATCTCCCACCTATCATCTGTCATCTCCCACCTATCATCTGTCAACTACCCATCTATCTCCCACCTATCATCTATCATCTACCCATCCATCTCCCACCTATCATCTGTCATCTTCCCATCTATCTCCCATCTATCATCTGTCATCTACCCATCCATCTCCCACCTATCATCTGTCATCTACCCATCTATCTCCCACCTATCATCTGTCATCTACCCATCCATCTCCCACCTATCATCTGTCATCTACCCATCCATCTCCCACCTATCACCTGTCATCTACCCATTTATCTCACACCTATCATCTGTCATCTACCCATCCATCTCCCACCTATCATCTGTCATCTACCCATCCATCTCCCACCTATCATCTGTCATCTACCCATCCATCTCCCACCTATCATCTGTCGTATACCCATCCATATCCTACCTATCATCTGTCATCTACCCATCCATCTCCGACCTATCATCTGTCATCTACCCATCTATCTCCCACCTATCATCTGTCATCTACCCATCCATCTCCCATCTATCATCTGTCATCTACCCATCCATCTCCCACCTATCATCTGTCATCTACCCATCCATCTCCCACCTATCATCTGTCGTATACCCATCCATATCCTACCTATCATCTGTCATCTACCCATCCATCTCCGACCTATCATCTGTCATCTACCCATCTATCTCCCACCTATCATCTGTCATCTCCCACCTATCATCTGTCAACTACCCATCTATCTCCCACCTATCATCTATCATCTACCCATCCATCTCCCACCTATCATCTGTCATCTTCCCATCTATCTCCCATCTATCATCTGTCATCTACCCATCCATCTCCCACCTATCATCTGTCATCTACCCATCTATCTCCCATCTATCATCTGTCATCTACCCATCCATCTCCCACCTATCATCTGTCATCTACCCATCTATCTCCCACCTATCATCTGTCATCTACCCATCCATCTCCCACCTATCATCTGTCATCTACCCATCTATCTCCCACCTATCACCTGTCATCTACCCATCTATCTCCCACCTATTATCTGTCATCTCCCACCTATCATCTGTCAACTACCCATCTATCTCCCACCTATCATCTATCATCTACCCATCCATCTCCCACCTATCATCTGTCATCTTCCCATCTATCTCCCATCTATCATCTGTCATCTACCCATCCATCTCCCACCTATCATCTGTCATCTACCCATCTATCTCCCACCTATCATCTGTCATCTACCCATCCATCTCCCACCTATCATCTGTCATCTACCCATCCATCTCCCACCTATCACCTGTCATCTACCCATTTATCTCACACCTATCATCTGTCATCTACCCATCCATCTCCCACCTATCATCTGTCATCTACCCATCCATCTCCCACCTATCATCTGTCATCTACCCATCCATCTCCCACCTATCATCTGTCGTATACCCATCCATATCCTACCTATCATCTGTCATCTACCCATCCATCTCCCACCTATCATCTGTCATCTACCCATCCATCTCCCATCTATCATCTGTCATCTCCCCATCCATCTCCCACCTATCATCTGTCATCTACCCATCCATCTCCCACCTATCATCTGTCGTATACCCATCCATATCCTACCTATCATCTGTCATCTACCCATCCATCTCCGACCTATCATCTGTCATCTACCCATCTATCTCCCACCTATCATCTGTCATCTCCCACCTATCATCTGTCAACTACCCATCTATCTCCCACCTATCATCTATCATCTACCCATCCATCTCCCACCTATCATCTGTCATCTTCCCATCTATCTCCCATCTATCATCTGTCATCTACCCATCCATCTCCCACCTATCATCTGTCATCTACCCATCTATCTCCCACCTATCATCTGTCATCTACCCATCTATCTCCCACGATCTTGTTTTTTTAGTACAGTACTTATTCTTCCATCTTTGTTTCATATCTGGAAATGTAAAACCGTAACACCTTTTTGCCTTTACTTTTACCTGCGACATATTGGAAAATGCAAATTTTCTCCAACTACCCCTAAAAAAGAAGAAAAATAGACTTTTGAGAACAAGGCAAAATCACAGAGCTTTTACCGAGTTACCCTAGGGCAGTGGTTTCCAACTTTTTTTGGATAAGGAACCCTATTTGAAATTCTGAAGAACCCCAACCCTTCTAATAAAGCGTCTAACATCAGATGTACAGTATTGTCAATTCTTCTGTATTTGGTACAATTTTAAAATGACCTGAAAATTGCAGGGAACCTTTTAGGGATGCCTGGGGAACCAAAGGGTACCTAGGAGCAATTGTTGAAAAACTCCGCTCTAGTGCAAAACTGGTGCTTATCTTTCCCGTCCAAATTTAAAGCAGCAATACGTCATTGGCCCCCTTTTTTATATATTGGTGGGAGGCAGAGGATATCCGAGCCTGAACAGCATTTATTGAAGTGAAACTTCTTTGCTGGCACCTACAGTATTTTGATAGGAAAAATCCCTTGTGTTGTAACAAAATTCCATGAAAGTAGTGATGTCACTGCTGGCAGAAGAGACCATCAGTGACGTCGGGGGAGGGAGAGGAAAGACACTGACTGACACACACACTGACTGACAGACACACATACACTGACTGACAGACACACACACATAAAAAAAACCATAAGATGTAAGTGGCCGGCGCATCAGAAACAGATCAGTCCCATATACATACTATATGTGTGTATATATAAGTATATCCTCCTGGACCTCTGCACTGAGGTTAGTGATAAATGTATAATTCCTATTGGGGACAGGGACTAGTACCTAGTGTACACTGACACAATAATATAGTACATAAATTGTCCCGTAAACTTAATGAGTGATAGCATAAGCCCACAAGGGTAACTCCCTGTTCAGCTTCATCCTCCAGTGCGGTCCTATTGCGGTTCCTTCTTGAGAGGCGTGCAGATCCACCAGCAAGGTAACAAAGAGCAGGTAATGCAGAAAAAGGCAGCACACTGCCAAAAAACCCAGAGGGAGGCTCACTTGTACAAAAAAAAAGTTTATTCCATAAGGGGATCACACATCACCCCTAAACAGCTACAAAAACCATCACACCAATGCGTTTCGGGCCGTGTGCCCTTTATGAAGGTTGAATCACCTTCATAAAGGGCACACGGCCTGCCATGCATTGGTGTGGGGTTTTTTGAAGCTTTTTAGGGGTGATGTGTGATCCCCTTATGGAATAAACTTTTTATTGTACAAGTGAGCCTCCTCCTGCGTTTTTTGGCAGTGTGCTGCCTTTTTCTGCTTTACCTAAAAAAAAAAACAGAGTAGGAGGAACTGCATGGTTAATGCTTCATATTGTCATCATCATCATCATCATCATCATCATCATCATCATCATCATCATCATCATCATCATCATCCATAACTACAGTAGTTAAGTAGTTTACTGTCCTAAATGTTTTAACAATAAGGACATAATAGTTGATGGGAAATGGAAAGGCATATGTATTATTTTGTTGGAATTACAATTCATGAAGCGCATGGGTGGCCAACTCCAGTCCTTAAGGGCCACTGTCACGGGAGACCAGGACTTTTAACAAATTTATATCTGGGATCATTCACTACGCAAAACAAGATGGTGGAATAAAATGAGGTTTATTCGGGTAAACCCGCGTACACACAATGAAATACAAAATACAGACGGAATATACACACTTACTGGGGTCTGGGGGTTGAAAACTAGACTTTCCTAGTTGCAGGGCACGTGCTTCAGCAAAACGCTTACCCTGTCCGCTCCACGTTGCTGGACTATGCCTGGAATAAGTAACCTTATTCCTCAGAACTGGCCCTCAGCTAGGCTTAGGATTCCCTGGCCCCTCAATGCCTAGTGCTTTGCTATTGCAAGCAAGGCCCCTGGGAACCCCTACCGTCGCTTCACTGGACCAGACTCAAAATTACCTGTAAGTCTGAATACTGGGAGAGAGAGCTCTGATTCGGTTAGCCCTTTAATAGACATCTGTGTCCTATGTTTAACATAGACAGGGACTTCCCACCACTCAGAGCGTGGGAACTTTTTCCACCAGCCAATCAGAGCGGGGCTCATCTGGCTGGTGATGTCAGAGGAATGGGCATGCCAAGCCACACCTTCCCCCCTGCCCACTCATGTCCACCTGCTGGGCAGGCTCCATAGTGTCTCAGAGAACAGAGTCATGGGAATACGGCTTTCAGATTATCCCGGTTAGGTGTGGTTTTTTTGTCATTTTCGCCCGGAGTGAACTGCGTTATTTTCGCGCTCGTGATAATAGCATTTTATTCTTGCTGTCTGCAATACTGCAATGCCATGTAAAAACTCAGGGGGGAGTTTGCAAGCTGTTGTCTTGGAAGTCTAATACCTTCGCGGTTCAACCTACGTCAGTACACAGTCTGTGTGTGCGTGCGCAGTAATTGTAAATTTGCATATTTAAAGTATATTATATAGTGTATTTGCAGTGCTGTGCTGCTGTACAGTATGTCTCATTTGAAAATTGTTGAAACGCACAGGCGTGTACAGTACTGTAACAGTGTCACATTTCTGCATATACAGCGCTCTCCCCTCGCTCAGGATAATTAACTGCACTGCAGGGTATTTCAACTTCTTATCTTCTGTGCAATGCAGTACATCTCTCCCACATCTTCCTTTGAATGTGTGTCTGGTTTCAATCACATTCCTGCTTGACAGCAGGAATTTACTGCGCATGCGCCTGTAACTTTGCCCACCACTGCTTGCTTGCTTGAGTGAGTGACCAAAAAAAAATTTTTTATTTTTTTTTATTGTAATTTTTTTTCTCCACAAACCTGCAAAAAACATCTTACTGTATTACGATATTCAATCTGTGCTGTAGCTTTTGACTGCGACACTGTGCGTTTGACTGCACATGGTTGATTTGTGTGCTTTTTACGTACTGTATTTGGGGGTGTATTATTATGATGAACTGCCTTTTGAAATTAAAGTATGTCTTTAGCTTTGAACTTCATGCAGCTGTACCTGTAGCCCCCTCCCCCATGAACGCTAGCTCAAGGATTTGAAATTCCACGGAGTCGTTAATTTTCTTAATCTTGCCATTGTGTTCTTAATCCGTCCATAGCCGAGCTACAAAGCCTCAGTGCACCTGCGTGTAATCCTTTTTGAGATGGGAGCTGCTTACTGCGCATGAGTCACCCAACCCCCCCCCTCTTAACAGAGTCGTTAATTTACTGAGTCTTGCCATTGTGTTCTGAATCCGTCCATAGCCGAGCTACAAAGCCTTAGTGCGCCTGCGTGTAATCCTTTTTGAGATGGGAGCTGCTTACTGCGCATGAGTCACCCAACCCCCCCTCTCCAGAGTCGTTAATTTACTGAATCTTGCCATTATGTTCTAAATCCGTCCATAGCCGAGCTACAAAGCCTCACTGCGCCTGCGTGTAATTCTCTTTCAGATGGAAATTTTGAGGCTTTGTTTACGACAACGCTTTGGAAAATCCCTTCTCGAATTTGATTTGCACAGAGCATCACCTCTCTATGCGCCTGTGTGTAATCCTCTTTCGGATGGGAGCTAGTTTATTCCTGCTCATGCGCCTGTAACTTTTAACTGTTATTTTATCCACAAGCCTGCAAAAACAATCTTGATATTACGATATTAAATCTGTGTGTTTGCCTGCACATGGTTGATTTGTGTGCTTTTTATGTACTGTATTTGGGGGGTGTAGGGATCAAATTACAGTATTATGATGAACTGCCTTTTTTGAAATTACTGTACTCTACAGTACAGTATGTTATTTCTTTGAACTGCTGCACGACTAATCCTTCATCCCTCCCCCACACACACACAAACTCTTATCGACAGACACCTCCACAGAGTCATTAATTTTCTGAAGTTAGTAAGTCATTGTGTTTTTAATCCGTCCCTAGCCGAGCGTCAATCGCCTCACTGCGCCTGCGTGTACTCTAACCCTTTTAGAGATGGGAGCTTGCTGCTTACTGCGCATGAGTCACCCAACCTCCTCTCTCCACAGAGTCGTTAATTTTCTGAATATTGCCATTGTGTAATCCTCTTTGAGATGGGAGCTAGCTGATTACTGCACATGACTCACCCCACCCACCCCCAACTCTTTGAGGCTTAGTTTACGGTAACGCTTTGGAAAATCCCTTCTCGATTTTGAAATGTAAATCTGATTTGCACAGCATTGTGAGAATTGAGAGTTAAAAAAAACATTAACTGATTCATGTTGTTTTGTCATTCATTCTTATTCATTGGTGTACTGAAGGGGTGTGGGGGGGTTGTGGTTGTTGTCAATGATTATGATTAGCAGGAATGTGAATAAATATTAATTTTATTTTATCAGGAACCAAAAAATACAAATATAAAAATAATCTGGAATAATACATAATGCTGTCTTTATTAAGTCCTTCTGGCAAATTGAAATTGGATAAACATTTAGAAAACATTTGTAAAACATGGGGAACATGAATAATGCACATTTATAAGAATATTATTTAATAACATATACTGTAATGTATAATATATATGTAGCCCTTTTTGTGAACCGGCCTGACCCACCCAATTTCACATTGGCCCCTCGTGGTCTAACCGGTTCCTTTCCCTGCAACACACCTGCTCTAAGGGACTACTGGTAACTGTATCACACCTGTGGCTCCAGGAGATCTGAGCCTCCGCTAGCTGGGAGCCTGGGGAAACCCTTACCATTTACCTGGTGCAGCGCCTCCACTTACCCAGGATCCCCGTTATGAAAGATAGCCCTGGGTAAGAAATACAACACTCATAGATATAATACTAACACTTTACTAACACACAAACAAAGCAGTACACAACATCATAACCTTATGCTCTATCCGCATTACCTCGGCCCAATGTCTGGTGTTCCCACCCAGTGTCCTGTGATCCCCCACACCCAATGTCCCGTACTCCTACGGAGGTCGTGGGTGACTGCGCAGTCACTAAATTAAGCTAGGGCCCAGTTGGTGCACTTATATACTTCAGAGGTACCTTCCGAGCACTCCGATGCTCGGGCCTGCAACTCTCTTCTAAAAGGGTCAGACGTCCGTCTGATCCTATCCAGGTACTTCCCTCCGTGGACCCTAACGAGGGTCCCACCGCTTCACGGGAACTCAACCGAATCACGGCAACACCAACCGCATCACGGGACAGCAACCGCCGCTATCCCTAACTAACCCTATCAGGACAGGAACCCTAACCTAGGACCTGTCCCTGATGAACCGCAACCTGGGATGGCTTGGGGAAAACTCCTAGGGCCTGTGGATCAATAACCTGCCCCCTCCCCTAGCTACCCAGTCCTATCTGTAACTCTCTAGCTACTCCTAACTCCCAGATGCTAACAGCCTGCAGCAGACACACAGCTCTCACTGTCAGCCTGCAGGCATTCACACACGCTGCACACACTGCGCCCAGCACATGCAGCGCCACACACACACAGCTGCCTGAATCCCGCAGCAAATCCACTGCACACACCCTGTGCCTATTTGCCAGTGCGCACAGCACTATCCGCTGTGGCACTGCCAAACTGCACCTTCTGCACCTAAGGGTAACCTCCTTATCTAGGGCCGTCCCTTTTCAGTTACCCCCTGCCCTTACCGGGAATTGGGGCCTGCCTGGGGACCTAAGGAGAACCCTTACCTGGTGCAGGAGCCACGCGCTCCCTACACCTTTCCTACTCCTTCCTTCTCCTCGTGCAGACTGACTCTGCAAAGCCCGGGAAATGTATCTATCTTCCCGGGCTGAGCTTCCTCCAGCCCTATTGGCCGCAAGGGAGCACCTGACCTCTGTCTCCCTATGCCTGCCCTCGCGTGATCTCTCCCTAGCTCTGGGAATCCTACCTGCGCATGCGCGACCTGTCTGGAGCCTTCCCTGCGCTGGCCACCTACTGCGCATGCGCGAACTAACGCGCAATGGCGGCGCCCTCTGTACAAGCCGCCGAGCCGGTGGCAACGCGATCGCGGCCCTAGCAACGGCCCGATCGCGTCCCCGGCAACCGGCCTGCGCCTCACAGTCCCGCTCTGCTCCCTGCACTGGCCCCCACCCTCGCGTTCTCCCGGCGGGTCCACCGCTGCCTCCGGCGGCACCCGCGACCACCCGGTAAGCGCGGAGGGGGTCAGGGAGTCAAATTTTACCTCGGGCTACATTCTCCCCCTCGCAGAATCCCAACGCCCTCGCTTGGGTAGCAACCATACAGTGGATTATATAATGGAAAAATCATTTCACATGTAGCATGCATTTTGTCACTGGTACCCAACATACCCGCATGGATACCCGAGGCCAGCTGAGTCTCAGAGTGGAGTGCCCCTAACAGATTGGGTGAGGGTATCCCACCTTGACTCCTGTGAGTCTTTTGGAGCTCAAGACCTGTCCCTTGCACCAACCCACCTTCTCCCTCTCGCAGAAAAAAATGTACGGGGTCCTGGGTGTTGACCCTTGCCGGATCCTCCGGTCTCGTCTCATGGGAGACAGGGAGGCTCAGTCTCTTGCCTCGGTCCACCACATGGTGAACATTGCGCTCCATCGCGCACCTGGTAGAGGCCACAACTACCAGAGCGGTCTCAACACAGTCCTTGTCCGGTCCAATCAATCCCTTTAACGGTGACTTCTGCAGTGGACGGCACAACTTCTTCGGGTAGGCCCGGGTCTTGAGAAGGCCAAGCTTGGAGACTCCTCGTGCAGGAGTATGTGTCGCTCCGGTCCGCTACACCGGATACCTGGATGAGGTCGGATTCGTTCCATGATCCGCAGAGATCTTCTGGGGGAGACACCTCCACCAGGACGCGATGACGGGGTGAGCCCATCGCCCGGGTGACCCTACCGTTGGAGTCACCAGGCTCCACGATCACCGGGGAGCTCACACCCGACACCCCTGGGGCAGTCAACTTACCCCTATCGTTGTCGGCAGGTACTGATCCCAAGCCTGGGACCGCTGGTACCTCGGTGGTAGGCCGGACTGGCAGTTGCAGGGCACACGGGCCCACATCATGGTCTGCATCAGTTGAGGTGGTTGCCTCGGTGACCTCACTGGAGTGGTCCGCCGGCAGGTGCATCACCACGCTCGGTTGGTCGCTAGAATCACCACACATGGGCGGGGGTATAAACACCTTACCCTGGCCTTCCGGGATCTGTGGTTCTGGTCTCTGTGGTTCTTGCTCAGGAACCGGGTCTGGAACCGACATCGGGGGTTCCGACATCTGAAGCTCCGCCTTCAGCGACTCCGGCTCAGCCTCTAGAAAGTCCATTTGGGCACACGGCCCCTCCACCACCTCCATCGCAGAAGTGGACGAATCAGTAGCGGCTTCACCCACCTTGGTAGCACCATCAAGCGCCTCTTTCTCCGCAGGTTCCGCCATCAGAGGTTCCTGCTCTTCCACTTTCATTTCCCCTTTGAGAGGGTCTGCAACAGTGGTCTGGACACACGGGTCCCCGGAGGCCTCTGGAATTAAGACAAACTGAGGACAAGTATCATTTACTGTAGGAGGGAGGTCCGGCTCCTCCTCTTCTTCCTCGGCTGGTTCCGCCACCTGGGGCAGGATAGGCTTTAGGAACCAGGCCCCGCAACACTCACATTGGGGCTCCCACGCCAGTGCCTCCCTCCGGGAACAGCCACAATTGAGGCCAAAACACTGGGTAAACGTTTCTCCGTCCACCTCAGTTGACCTGAAACCTAGCTGTAACTGAGATGCTTCGACTCCATCTTTAATGGCTTTGCTCAGGCAGGGGCACATTAGCATCGTGACCTCCATTCCTGTCAAATTCCAGGGCTCATACACATCAGGGTGTAACCCCTGGCAGTCTCTCTCATCCTCGGGGAGGGAACACTCCATTTCTGCAACAGAATCCTCTGCCGCTGGCGGTTTGGGTTGCAGGAACTGCGCCGCACAGTCAGGACACTTAGGCCCTTGGGTCAGCTCCCCAACGGCACACTCACATTCATTCAGACGGCCGTGCAGGCATTCTTCCCCGTCTACCACGGTCATCGTGAGGGCAACTGGTGACTCAGATGCTCCGTCCATCCAGCCACCCGTCACCTTCCATTCTTTTAACGCACACGGGCACACCACCATTGGCAAGACTAAATGGGGGGCCCGTACGATTCTATACAGCCAAGGGTGTTTTTCTCGGCATCCCTTGCTTTCCTTAGGGGGAACAGAAATGGCTGATTTCTGCTCAAGACACTCCCTCCCCCTGGTGGACTCTAGAGGAGGGGCAGCACAGTCTTTTGGGGAATGTTGCAAACTCGGTACTGAGTCGCTCACAGTGTGGGGGCGGGGCTCGGGTTTTCCCGCCAGTCCTGGATAACTGTTGGCAACATTTTCCCGCACGGCCGGGAACTTAGCACGTGGCTTCCTCCGCCTTGAGGGTTTCCCCATGGCGAAACAAAAATAGGACAATTTAGAAAAACATGTACAGGGCACCCCAGGTCTGATCTCTCAGCAGCGCCTCCAAATGTAGCCCTTTTTGTGAACCGGCCTGACCCACCCAATCTCACATTGGCCCCTCGTGGTCTAACCGGTTCCTTTCCCTGCAACACACCTGCTCTAAGGGACTACTGGTAACTGTATCACACCTGTGGCTCCAGGAGATCTGAGCCTCCGCTAGCTGGGAGCCTGGGGAAACCCTTACCATTTACCTGGTGCAGCGCCTCCACTTACCCAGGATCCCCGTTATGAAAGATAGCCCTGGGTAAGAAATACAACACTCATAGATATAATACTAACACTTTACTAACACACAAACAAAGCAGTACACAACATCATAACCTTATGCTCTATCCGCATTACCTCGGCCCAATGTCTGGTGTTCCCACCCAGTGTCCTGTGATCCCCCACACCCAATGTCCTGTACTCCTACGGAGGTCGTGGGTGACTGCGCAGTCACTAAATTAAGCTAGGGCCCAGTTGGTGCACTTATATACTTCAGAGGTACCTTCCAAGCACTCCGATGCTCGGGCCTGCAACTCTCTTCTAAAAGGGTCAGACGTCCGTCTGATCCTATCCAGGTACTTCTCTCCGTGGACCCTAACGAGGGTCCCACCGCTTCACGGGAACTCAACCGAATCACGGCAACACCAACCGCATCACGGGACAGCAACCGCCACTATCCCTAACTAACCCTATCATGACAGGAACCCTAACCTAGGGCCTGTCCCTGATGAACCGCAACCTGGGATGGCTTGGGGAAAACTCCTAGGGCCTATGGATCAATAACCTGCCCCCTCCCCTAGCTACCCAGTCCTATCTGTAACTCTCTAGCTACTCCTAACTCCCAGATGCTAACAGCCTGCAGCAGACACACAGCTCTCACTGTCAGCCTGCAGGCATTCACACACGCTGCACACACTGCGCCCAGCACATGCAGCGCCACACACACACAGCTGCCTGAATCCCGCAGCAAATCCACTGCACACACCCTGTGCCTATTTGCCAGTGCGCACAGCACTATCCGCTGTGGCACTGCCATACTGCACCTTCCGCACCTAAGGGTAACCTCCTTATCTAGGGCCGTCCCTTTTCAGTTACCCCCTGCCCTTACCGGGAATTGGGGCCTGCCTGGGGACCTAAGGAGAACCCTTACCTGGTGCAGGAGCCACGCACTCCCTACACCCTTCCTACTCCTTCCTTCTCCTCGTGCAGACTGACTCTGCAAAGCCCGGGAAATGTATCTATCTTCCCGGGCTGAGCTTCCTCCAGCCCTATTGGCCGCAAGGGAGCACCTGACCTCTGTCTCCCTATGCCTGCCCTCGCGCGATGTCTCCCTAGCTCTGGGGATCCTACCTGCGCATGCGTGACCTGTCTGGAGCCTTCCCTGCACTGGCCACCTACTGTGCATGCGCGAACTAACGCGCAATGGCGGCGCCCTCTGTACAAGCCGCCGAGCCGGTGGCAACGCGATTGCGGCCCTAGCAACGGCCCGATCGCGTCCCCGGCAACCGGCCTGCGCCTCACAGTCCCGCTCTGCTCCCTGCACTGGCCCCCACCCTCGCGTTCTCCTGGCGGGTCCACCGCTGCCTCCGGCGGCACCCGCGACCACCCGGTAAGCGCGGAGGGGGTCAGGGAGTCAAATTTTACCTCGGGGCTACATATATATATATAGTAATATAATTTTTTCCGTCTTTATCTTGTTCCTCATTCTGTGTACAGTACAGTAGTTCATTGAGAGAGGAGAGGTTTTGTGTACATCATTACTGCTGTTTATATACTGTACATTTGACTGTACAAGCAGATTAGACTGTAAACAACACCCCACCTCCCCCAGGCCACCCTTTTTCCTGAAACGACAAGAAAACAAAAAATAAGTGCAGTTATGTGCGTACTGTATTATGGCATTGTGTGATGTGTAGTACTACTGTACATGGCTGGTGCTGCTTTCTCTGAAAAAAAAATTGAGCAGTTAGTAGGCAGTTACTGTAGTACTGTCAAACTAGTCTGCTGTATACTGGAACTACTGTATACTTTGACTACTGTTAAATACTATGTACTGTAACCTGATGGCTGGTGCTGCTCTCTCTGTAAAGAAAAAACTGTAACTACTGTATACTCTGACTATTGGGAAAGAAAAAATCTGTGCCATACTTACCTGTATCATACTGTACTTACAATACTACAACACAGTACTACTTTCCTGATGCTTGCCCATTACATGCGATCACAATGGGCAACACAGTGGCAATATGGTCTATATATTTATTGCAGCGTTCCACGGTGAGTACATCGTTCCAAAAACTCATTATGACTTTCAACAACATCCTTTTTGGAGGGTTTTGCCACTTTCTGGATATGGTCCTTCAGCTGATGCCAGACCATTTCGATCGGATTGAAGTCTGGCGATCTGTCATTGGAAAAAAAGGACAATTACTTTAAGAGATACAGTATACAATAAAAACAGTGGGGAAAAAAATGAGACACGGTCTACTGCACTTACTCTGCTGGCGTCTTCACCCAGTTGATACCGCGCTCAAGGATATGCGCTGTTGACGCAGTGTGCTTCGGATCGTTGTCCTGTTAAAAGCTGTGACCATTCGGGAACTCGCGTGTGATATATTGCACTATCTCAGGGACAATGTTGTCTTGGAAGAAAGCTTTATTCATGATTCCTATAGCAAGAAAAGAATAGTGCTCAAAAAACTGCACAATAGTACAGTACAGTGCATACAGTAAGGCTACACTAGTAAAGTACAGTGCATAAGACTACATTATATTTCATATATTTTAACTTCAAAGATGACAATGCATCCTGGTCCACGCCTAGAGATGGCACCCCACACATGCAGCTTCACGGGGTGTTTTGGCCGCGGCTTCAAAGATATGCGGCCTTTTTTATGGAACGCAAAGCTTGCAAATCTCTCCAGCGACACAGTAGATTCGTCAGTGAAGATGCAATCCAGGAAAGTTTCCCCACTGTCGATCCATGCCTGGGCCTGGACCACTCTTTTGATTTTGTTTGCGTCCCTTATCATGGGGTACGCTCTGTAATGAAAAGGAATAAATAATTTTAGCGGTACAGTACAGTTTCCTAAACAACACTTTTACCTCCTGTACTGTCCAGTACTAACCTCACACGTCCATATTTCCATCCAATGCTGCGTCTCATCTTCTTTATGCTGGTCTCGGATACAGTGAGATTGTGATTTTCCTGCAGAGTGTATTTGACCCTTAATGCACTCTTCTCATCATTCTCCTCACTTATTTTGTCTACCAGAAGAGTTGTCTCCCTACAATGTAAAGAAAAACATTCCGGTAAGTAAAAATATTAGAGACAGTAGATCAACAGGATACAATATATTGTTCTATTAATATGCAGCAATATAAAACTGTTGTAATATAAATATAAATATACAAAATATATATAGTCTTGTAATATAAAGATACAAAATATATACAGTATACTGTTGTAAAATAAATATAAATATACAAAATATATATACTGTTGTAATATAAATATACAAAATATATATACTGTTGTAATATAAATATACAAAATATATATACTGTTGTAATATAAATATAAATATACAAAATATATATACTGTTGTAATATAAATCTACAGAAATAACAAAAATATTAGATACAGTACTGTAGATGTACAGTACATTTTTAGATCTAATTTTATTTTAAAAAGTGTTATAAATATACTTACGCGTTAGTTACCCTTGGTGCCCTTTTGCGTTCTCTGTTTTTTCCGTGTGCATGATAGCTCACGGTGGTTGCTGGCACAACGAGGCCAGAAGTAGCTAACCAGCGTTGGATAGCAGCAATTCGGTGTCCGCTCGTGTACATCTCCTTAATTTGCATGCTGAGATCCTTGGAAATCTTTTTAACAACCATTGCTGCGAGTAGAAAGAAATACAAACACAAGAATGTATATTCGATGTTTAGTCGATGTGTATTCAATGTGCAGTGAATCCACAAAATGGATGGTGTATTTATACGGTAATGACTAACATTAGAGTACGCCCACTTTCAACACCTGTACCTCGCTGCCATGCATAAAAGGTTACACACTTTGCATAGCCCACCACTCGATGATCTTTATCTGAACTTGCCCTTGCCAAATACTGCATTGTGCCACCTGCTTACATGGAGCAACCCCGATTCTACGGGCGCAGGAACCCACTCGCCTCTGCCGTGCCTGTGCAGAAAAAGCGAAAGGCGGTTGCCATTTCCACGCCAAGGCAAAAGCGACAGGCTAAGGCCAATAAAGAAAACCTTCTGCTGACCCCAAAGGCTAAGGGTTTTCATAGACATCAGCCTTATTATGTCAAGAAGATATACGGTGATGTACTCTCGACGCAAAACGATTGGCAGCCAAACCATCGAACCCGCAGACCACTTCCTCCCATACGCTTCGACGACTCTGCCGCCGCTGTCCCGGAAAACTTCAGCCCGTCTTCTCCACCCCTCATCCTCGACGCTGCCGCCGCCCTCCCGGAAACCCACAGGCCATCTTCTCCGGTTCTATCCGACGACGCTGCCGCCTCTGAAATCCACGGGTCACTTTTTCCTTTGCTCTTAGACGACTCTGCTTCTCGCCCGGAAATCCAAAGGTCACTTTCTCCATCTCTCTTCGATGACGCTGCCGCTTCTCCTCTACCGGATATCCACAGGTCACCTCCTCCACCCTTCTTCGACGTCGCTGCCGCTTCTCTCCATGGAACCCCCACCTCATCCTCCGTTGCACTCATCCACCGAGATGTCCACACGCCATGCACAAGAAGCAGCTCGTTAGACCGGATGCTGAATGGGATAAGTGTGGATCTCCCCGGGAACTCTATTGTGCTTGCAAAGATAGATTTTCTTCTGGAGACCATGTTAAATGTGGATCAACGGATGCTACATATGGATCAACGGATGATACATATGGATCAACGGATGATACATATGGATCAACGGATGGATCGACGGATGGAGAAGATAGAGGCTGACATAGCGGGTATACATCATTTGCTCGGTGTTAATGCTCCTGTTTCCCTGAATCCGGAGCAGGGGGGTGACATGGATGTGATGAATGGGACATCGACCCCCTTCCATCACCAAGCGCACCCCCTCCACCAGAAGATGTAGTGTACATATATGCCGTTGAGGAGGACATGATAACCCCGTCAAGACCACGCCAGGAGACAACAAGGCGACCAAGACCGGAGGAAAGCTTCCTCCCAGACAACATACCATCGCCCGTCGCCTCAAGCACACCCGCTCGCAGAAGACCTACATTCGCTCGCATCGATACGGTGCCCGACATCACCCTGTGCGATCTGCCACCGACGCTCAGGGAGAAGTATAGGGTGATGAGTGCTGGTGCACCCCACAAGTATGCCTTGTTACTTTTTAAGCACCATGTTCCCTACTCGTTGTACTGCGACTGGGCCTTCAGAGTGAACTAAGACGGAAATCGCGTAAAAAGGGCGCTTCCTGTCAATTTAAGAAAGAACATTCGGGATGAAATGCGGCACTTTTATCCAATTACAGATCCTGTAATGAAAGGCGTTCGAGACTGCATTAATGGCGTTTTGCGCCATGCAAGGAATCGGCCATGGACGGACAATGTGGTGGACTTTATGGTTTAATCACGGGAACTGTAAGACCATACTGTTGTGCTGAACTGTATTTAACTGTATTTAACTTACTGTTTTAACTTGCTGTACACACACACACAGGACCTGCACCCTTCCAGTCCCTGAGGGCCTTAAACTGGCACGGTTTTCAAGGTTGTCCTGAAAACCAGGCCTGTCTGCTGCCCTTGAGGACTGTAGTGGTGCAGGCCTGACTGACTGTTTTGCACACCATCCCACTGTACTGTATACTGTATGTTTCTTTAATAAAGGAGATGTTGCGTTTTGTATACTGTATTTTATGAATAAAGATTTTTTTTAATCACAGGTAAGACCATACTGTTGTGCTGAACTGTATTGTACATGTTTTGACCTGCTGTACTTAAATATAGGAGATGTTGTTGTGTGTTTTTTAACTTGTATTTATACAGAAATGTTTTAACTTGCTGTACACACACACAGGACCTTCACAATTCCAGTCCCTGAGGGCCGCAAACAGGCACGGTTTTCAAGGTTGTCCTGAAAACTGGGCCTGTCTGCTGCCCTCGAGGACTGTACTTGTGCAGACTGTTTCGCAGACCATCCCACTGTATATGTTTTGACTTTAATAAAGGAGATGTTGGGTTTTGTATATTTTATGAATAAATAATTTGTTTTTAAAACATGTGACTGTAAACCATACTGACTGACTGTAAATGTTTTTACTTTCTATACATAAATGTTTTCACTACTGTAGCAGTAAACCATACACCTGTTGATGTTTTGAATTGCTGTGCACTTAAAATGTTTCTACATTGTACAGTATTTGTAAATAAATGTTTTTGTACTTACTCCACCAATAAAAGAACATGTTTATTTGTTTTACATTGTTCCATTGGCTCTTTTGCTACTGTAACAAAATACAGTGTTTCTAGAATGTCGAGGCATACTGCACTGTATACTGTAGGCATGCTCAGTATAAGAGTATTAAAAAAATAGAAGACACATACTGTACTGTACTGTATGTACTGACACTTTAATACATGTAGAATAAATGCATAGTTTTTATTTTTTGGGGTTTATTACACAGTATACTGTATATAAAAAAGTATTGTATACTGTACAGCCGGAAAACATCAGCATACTGTTTCAGGTACAGTATTCTATCCTAATCAATAACAACGGCCACTAAACTGTAGACTCCGGTACGTGGGTTTTTTAAATCCGATTCAGCAGGCATTGTTACACAAAGCGATATTATCCATCGAAATCCCTCCATTAGCCGCTTTCTTTTCTGAGGAAAACAAAAAGAAAAGTTTTACTGTAATGGTCTAAAGAAGTTCCCAGCCAGTCCCACCAATATTTTTCTCGGGGGGCGTCTCCTGTTCACATGCGCATGCGCCTACCTTCGATGTAATGACACGCATATGCGTTTCAAGAAGGTTCCAATGCGCATGCGCCTAGCGTTCCACCAATTGTTCAGTATCTGCACTACAGTACTGTAGAAGCCGCTCAGCCAATGATATTGCTTACAGGAGAATCGCTTGACTTTTGAATGGCACCGATATTGATACTGTATTGTCAAAATAAAAAAATAAAAAAAAGAAAATAATACGGCAACAATACTCACCATAGAATTTCCCATTCAGCTGGCGCCGGCGCCGGTCCACTGCCAGTCCAGTGTTATTGATCATCCACGTCGATAGTTTGCAGCGGGACTAGTCCACCTGTAGTAAGCTGATGAGGCTGGAAATTGCCTAGGTACATGCAAGCTTGATCGAAACCGCACGCGAAATCCGACTCAGGCTCAAGGTTGTCACTGACGGTGGGACCGTTATCGGAAGCCGGTGCCGGTGCATTGCTTGGCAGCGACTGTCGTTTCTTAGTTGGTTTTAACACGACCCTTCGCCTTTTGCCGTCTGCATGATCATAGATACAGGAAAAAGCCGGTGATACACACCAATACCCTCCAACAAATTGTGGCTCAATACGATAAAAACAGGGATCGCTACATAACCTTTTCCTTATTGCACGCTTCCATGTATGAGGAGTTGGCGAAAATTTGTAAAAGTCATAGTTTTCGATAAAATACTGATAAATTTGAACAACTGTAGCCATCTTATCATCTGAAATACAAAAAGAGGATGGGGGAGCACAGTTAGTAGTATGTCCTATTGGACTGGTGATCAATGTAGTGGAGGACACCTCTGTTTGAGGTGACCGTCTATGTTGCAGACTCCATATGTTGGAGGTGCACAGACAGTAATATGTGTATGTAGGTGGGGATAAATCATAAATAAAAAACTTACACGGCCTTGTGTAAGTTCCGTCACATAAAGGTTCCCTTGGATCCGTTTTCTTCCTTCCTTATGTGATGTTCCTTCTGTGTTCGTCGCTTCTCTCTTCTTTTTTCCTTCAGCTTTCTTCGTCCGATTTGTTTCTCCCTCCAGGGGATTTGTCCTCGTAACGGGCCAGTGTGAGTACACACTTGGCGTGGTTTCTTTTCACTTCTGGTATTCCTTGTAGGGTTCCACTCAAATATAATTAAATGGATGGATGCAAACTATAGGACACTATGGTCTAAGGAGTTAAAAATTTATTTAAAAAGACAAGAAAACAGCAGCTAGTGGTTATACAATGCAATATAAAAATAAAACAAAGAAACCAGTGGTTTCTAAAGGCAATAATAGCCAGGGGAATGCTAGGGTAATTAGTGATAGGGGATCTCTCACTTTGCGTCCGGATAGAGAGCTAAGACTCAACCTCTAGTCCCGCTGGATGTACCAAAAAGTGTCTCAAATGGTGAGCAGAGCATCTTATCATCTGTTGCATTAATCGCGGCCCATATCAAATACGCGTAACTTATATCGGGTTTTTGGAAAACGGGCTGCACTTGAACACTCATGGCGGGTGGCGGGTCTCTGGAGAATACTGTAACCGAAACTGGTCTTTGTCTTTCTTTAATATGAAAAGCCTAAATTGATACATTTTTGCAACCTCTTCCTTCAGTCTCAAGGCCAAGTTACAATAGCACACTGTGGTATCTTTTTTAAACGAAACACCTGCAAGTCGACACATTACTGAAGCGCATGCGCATTACAATTCATGAATATCTGCCATCTGGCGGACACGCGAAGCATTGCAACCTATTAAATCCGAACCATTCTCAATAAACGCATCAACCGCGCATCAACCGCGCATGGCCCGTGGCTGAGAACGCAAAATGAATGCGGCATGCTCCAGGTGAAGTGCGTCGCATTCCAGGAAAAAGCCAGGGAAAAACCGGCAATGTGTTAGACTTAGATGAGCCGCAGCTGTAGGTATTAAGGATATCCCTGCTTCAGCACAGGTGGCTCAATCAGTGGCTCAGTCAGCGACTGGAGTTCGCCACCCCTGCGTTAATAGATTAAATATAGGTACCCGGCACATTGAAATAAAGCCTTGAGGCACATCTAAGTATATCTAAATAGTTCATTTTTATTGATTTCCTGTTAATCCAAAACTTCAGAAAGATTTCGTAATCTTTATCTAGTCTCTTTCATGATAAGAATGTTTGTGTGTCTTGGGATAGAAAGGTAGATTTTCAATCCGCACTTCTTTTCTGTGTGTGATGCAGGCCAGGGGCGGCCAACTCCAGTCCTCAAGGGCCAACAACAGGTCATTTTTTCAGGATATCCCTGCATCAGCACAGCTGTGCTGAAGCAGGGACTTCCTTTAAAAAACTGACCTATTGGTGGCCCTTGAGTCCTTGATTGGCCACTCCTAGTATAGAGGATCCACAATTAATCAATTATTTGAAGATAATATTATCTAATATCTCACAAAAACTACAGGCATTATTTTATTCACTTGTATCGATGCAGCCACAGTAAGTAAAAATGTCATCTTAGAGCTAATGGGAAACTCATTCTAACATTGAGTGGGCAGAACACGGTGAATTTCCCGGGAAAAGGTTAATCACACATGGAATGTAAAACTGTATGTTGAGGCTGGTAAAGATCAATTGCACTAGTGACGGGCGAATGTATCAAAGCCGGGACAACAAATATTTGGTTATTCTTTTCTATTTCTTAGCAAACGCTCCAACGTTCGCCTGAAGATTTTATTTTAAAAAAGCGCACAAAAGTATGGAACTGTGCCAAAGGCCAGTAAGGTTCACTACTTCCAAAAGTGCGTCCAGATCCTGAAATATGGATTTTGAGAGAGAGGGATTTTGTATCCCTGAAAAGTTGTTCTTGCAAAACAATGTCATTTTCTCATGCTTTGGCAAAATGTCTCGACATAGGACCCCTTTGCAGAAATTATTGGGAAACTGGCCAATATTAGAGAGAGCGCCCTCTTTTAGGGTTTAGGTGGGAGTCATTCTAGTGGTAGGTAAGACATAAAAACGTTATTTCCTGTTGTTAACCTTAACGAAGGTTAGTGAATATGGGATAAATATATTGGATGCTATAATTAGTTCATTTGCATATCAATTAGAATAAAGGTTGTTATTTATAATTGCAACAAGAAAGGGGGGGGAATCCCATCTCAGCTAAATGTATAGTAACGTACGTACTAATGGGGTGCTATCTGGGAAGTGGATAACTATGAGTTTACGAGATAAAAGATTCCCATATGATGAACTAATAAGGATGATGTATGACAAGTTTTCAACCATTGAAGTTACATTTTATGCCGAAAAGATAGCAAAACGGTAATAGCAATAATGTATGAACATTGCACATCAGCCATTTACCACCAAGGCAGTGTTTTTAATTGTAATTGTGTTCTTGTCTTTAATGAGTTACATTTTTGGATCTACAAAGATCTGCCTCCTAGAATGTACTGTCTCGCTGGTAATGTGGCATGAGCTATCTCTTTTGATAATTTTCGGCATTAGCTTGACTTAAAAGATTTTGAAAAAGCTGCCTCTGCATTACTGGCATCTTCTTCTCCTAACTATAAGAGATTTCATTAGAGATGGGGGAGGCACAGCATATTATCATTTAACAAAATAACAGATGGATTTTCCTGTACTGCAATGATTACTACTTTGACAAACAACTTGTCTTGGAACTCACATTAAAATTCAGCAGATTAATGCAAGCAGTTAATTGCAAGGATGACTCAGAAGAACGTATGTGCGTAGGCTTTTGCTGAATTAAAATGGGTGTAAGTAACTTTTCTAGAGTATAATTGAAATCAACTCATTTGACCAAGAAACAGGACGCAAAAGTCATTCATAACTACAGGAATATCTAGCACTTTGTCATTAGTTTAGCTTTCTATGCACTGGACTGTCAGTCCTAAATATTATTACTGTGTCTACTTTCATTCAAACTAAGGACACAAGAGAGCTGCCATAGGATTTAACAATCAAGCAGTGTACAGGGGTAGCAAGACTCACCGTCTCCAGCACCGCAGTTAAAGATGCAACATTCTGCGTCGCCGGGCAGAGCGTCTGCTGAGATTGAGCTGCAGGGGAGGGGAGGTCCTTGCTTCCGAATGGGACCACAAAGCAGTGGTAATCCTCCCGTGCCATGACCACTGCGGTCACGTGTCAGTAGGTGTCAGCAGGTTAGCAGGTGTCTCCCGCCTAAAACCTTTCCCACTCAATGACCCACACCTCTTGAATTCTCTTTCCTTCAATATCCAACAGGCACCCTTTCTCTCCACCTTTCGGAACCTTCTTAAAACACACCTCTTTAACGAATCATATTGGTAGCTCCGCTGGCTGATAATGTACATCTCAGATGCACTGACCCTGGCCCCTTGAAGATACACTTACCATAACAACCTTCTAGTCTCTGTAAGTTCTCTCTACTTAGGTTGTAAGCTCTTCAGGGCAGAGACTCCCGTTCCTACTGTTTCTTTCATATCTGATGCTCTTATTCCCACCGTGTTACTGTATATTATTACTGTATGTCACGTGTATTAGTGCTGTGAAGTGCTATGTACCTGGATGGCGCTATATTACCAAGGCGACTCCCGGCTTTTTCAAGTACAGTAGGTTGCTAGGAACACAGGTGACAAAAGTCCTGGACATGAGAAAAACCTACAGCTTAGGATTTTCCTGGTCTCTTTCTGCGTCAGGTCCAAACGCTATATTATAAATCAACAACTGTCATGTCTTCGGCATCAGGGCATTGAGAACTCGGAGAGTTTCATATGTTCTACTTAGTGTTAGGGTGTTCGAAGAAATGGTCCACCTTGGCACTGGTCCTCGTTATTCCGTGAATAGTGGAATACAGCCGCACCTGCCGGTTGTAAACCGCTTGCCTTGAGAATTCTGCACTACAACCCATCCAATGCAGAAAGATTTCTGCAGACAGACTAATGGCCCATCGTATTAATGGCCCATCTGTATTTGAATGGGACTCACGCTCTGTGAATCCTACCGGGCTGCGGGTCCCATTCAAACGCAGGGACCCCCGCTGTGTTAATCTGATGGGCCATTACAGCCTTCTGTGGACCATCTCACGAGTTACTGCGAGATGTAACAGATTTTCCTTGGCAAGTGGTCTAAAAGCGGCAGCTACATCTGTACTGTATGTGAATAAAGAAAAAAACAATGGTTATTTGATAGAACTCGAGGATGAAAACTCCTTGGAAGGATGAAGTTTGCTTGAATCATGAGCAATTGTCCTCATATGCATAAAAAAGTAGAAAAACATGCAATAGTGCAATTCTGTTAAAATGTAATAAAAAAACACACATAAACATTGCCTTTTGAAATCACACACACGGTTTATTCCGTTCTTGTATTTGTGAGGGTGACCTCTGATAGCTCCGCCTTTGCCTCTGATCTCAGGGTCTGTTGGCGTTCCGCGTGTCTCCACGCTGGTACACCTCAGTATGGCTCCAGATGATCGCGCTCCGATCCCATATGCTGACATCTCAGCATTATAGCGCCTTGAGCCTCTCAGCGGCTGCGATTATGTAGTCGAACTGCAGGGCGCACGCGCACATCTGTGACATAACATTAGCGACATGGCAGAGCGACATGTGCACAAGCACATGCTACTGCACGCGCGGCTGCAGGCTGAAATCTGTTTTTTGATTGGCCAACTGTGACACGGCCGTCGCAGCCAGAAAACAAATTTGCAATACGCGTCCACTGTCGCCTGCATTGCAGTAGTAAGCGGCGCGACAGTCTTGCTTGGTATGAGCGCTTTCCGGGTATGTATAATGTTTGTTTTGGCGGTGCGCTGTACTGCCCCACGTGGCGCCGTGCGTGTTTTTATGTATAGTCACGGCCTACAGCGGATCCTCGCGCTCCCAGCTGTAGTTGCACTCTGCTCCATCTACCGTTATTAAGGTATCGCCCTTTTATAACTCCGACACCAGCAGTCACGCCACTCACGGTAGTCCTGGCAATCACGGCAGTATCCGGTAGTCACCTCTTCACCTCACTGGGAGAGTTTCAAATGTCCTACTTGGCATTAGGGTATTTATATGTGTTTATTTGAGAAATTGCCCTTATTACTTACTACTGAATCTATCGGGTTTTTTTTTTCTTCTCCACCCAATATTGTAATTTAAACAAGCGATTATTCATATCATTTCTGTCGTTGGTCTCACATTTCTTTCCATCCTGTTGCAGTTTGATGAATTCTTCCTCTGTTCTGGCAGGTAAATAATGGCGATTTGTCCTCATAACAGAAATAGCAATAAGGTCCGTGTACTAAAGCACTGAATTGCAATTATACTGTAAATGCAGAATATTTGGGAGTAGGTTTGAGTTTGTACGTTTTCTAAAAGAATATTAAAATTACTTCATTATGTTGCCATGGATCATAATAAAAATACTGTACGAGCTAATGGAAGCCTTGGCAATTTGCTTTTCATAACCATGGAAACACTCTACTAGAAAAATGAGCCCATATTAATTGATCTCTTTTTCTGGATCCAAGTATATTTAACCACCCCTACTGTGCTAGAGTTTAACGCTTGTGTGCTAAAATAATATATGCTGCTGAATTAATTCTTGAAAGCAGACTGTACTCACTGGGATTCCTATTAGAATTACATATCACCATTGTGATGCAAGTGAAACTAGTGGATATTGACTTTTGATCCCTTCTTTGCATCTCTGATGAAAAGTGCCCAGCATGAGTTACCAAATGGTAATAGCAGTCCTGCCATTAAGACCTTAGGGTTACAAAACGCTATCTGCCTGTGATTACAGACTGTGTGCATAATTTTCTCCCAGGAGTGACTGACGGTCTTTGGCCTTATACATGTATTTCTTACTGTCAGTAGGTTGAAGTGGTTTAAAAATGTAGAGGCTTTAATGTGCAATTGATTTAAGATTGATTTTAATTTTTTTTTTGCCATGCTCGCTATTTTTCGCAACATTTTTTTACGAAAAATCCTGCAAATTTCCTCTGATTCATGAACTTGAGCAAAAAAAATAAAATAATTTGTGGTTGTAAATTTAAAAGTAGTTGTACTCCATACTCCCTGTACGATCATATTTTTGGGGTAAATATAGTAGCAAGAGGTGTCTTCAGCGCTCAATATAGAAATGGAGTATTAGTTGAACGTTGACATTTCAAAATCCCTCTCCTCCTGAACACTGACCCAGCAAAACATCTTGATCTACGCTTTCATAATTTAATGGCTGGTGAAATGCAACACCCTACATACTTGTACCTGTATTAGTCTTTCATATCTTCACATTTCATCCAAAATATCACTGTTAAGTCTATCTTTCCTACAGCACAAAAAGGATCAGTGTGTATGATTTTTGAGCTCCCTCCCTCCTTACTTCTTGGTGAATATATTACATTCTAATTACCAAGAGTCAGTGGCAGAGACCCCTGTGTTATAACTTTGACATACAGTATAGATGGCCAATGGCAGTAAGTTTATTCCATTAACCCCCTCCAGAAGTTTCAATACTTACAAGAATAAAAAAAAAGGTACTTGGTCACTATTTAACTCTACAAACTACAGGCCCATACTTGAGTTACATCCTGCACATGAACCCAGGCAGTGCTAGTACATACCTGTGTTATAAAAAGGCTTTCTAAAATGAAGTCAGATAAGCTTTGTGCTAATCTTCTATAGGATTCAAATTTGATAAAAACCGAACCTACATGTGAACCAGTTCTAAAAATATACCGGGGTAACAAAGGAGCACAAAATCGTTTGTACTCCAAAAAGAAAATTCACTTATGGGCACACTATGTATATATATATATATATAAAATGTAACGTTAATTATATTTTATATATATTTTATATATATACATAGTGTGCCCATAAGTGAATTTTCTTTTTGGAGTACAAACGATTTTGTGCTCCTTTGTTTCCCTGATTCACTCCAATTCACAGTCGCACCTATTGTTCCCTACAATTATCGATATATTTATTACGCATTTACATCACAATTAGTATAATTTAGTTGATCACTCCCTATCCCTCCTCCCCTTTCTTTGCTAAAAATATACCCTCTGCTGCTTTTTCCAAATGTTTATTTAATATTGAAACCTGATTACCTGGGCTCCGTGGGCCTTATTCAATCTCTTGTGAAGCCACTTTCCAATACTGCAGAGGGTTTTAGTGCCTTTCATTTGCACATAGCTTGTCTCGACCACTAGGGGGCAGCTTCTGAGCACAGTGAATATAGGACTGTGGATGGTTACCGATGATACAAAAACTGGTACAATTCTGGGGGCAGAAAGATGCCACTGATGTATCAAAGAAATAAATCCTTTAAACTATTTAAATACAAACTGTATCATGCCGTTATTTCCCATAATTACAATGCTTTGATATATTGACCCTATGTAAGATCATGCTTATCCAGAGCCCATTAAAATATACAAGTGTATCCCTTTAAGAATTTATCACAGTGTAACATGTAGCACTAGTTTACTTCCCCCATGAAGCTATGTGAAGGTCCTGCTGACACAGCCTGTCAGCCAGCAAAAAAAAAAAAAAAACATTTTAGACTAGAGAGAATGGTTATCCAATGAGAACCCTGGAACAGGGGGTTTCTTTTAGGGTTGTGTACATCAAAACAGTCAATCTCATCCCTAGACAAAGTCAGTAGATAATAGGAAACAGGGTTCCAAGGTACTGTGCTCAGCTATATGGCATCACTGTAGACATAGGTGTAATAAGGTATCCAATGTGTATCAGAAGAGCAAGGAAAACACACTCTCTTAGCTCATATGTAGTCCGTGTCTATATAATAATCTCCTTCCATATGTGGGGGACCTGTATATATAGGTAAAGTCAGTGATAAATATCTGACCACCTAATGAACAGTAAACACGTCCCCCTGGAGAAAGACACTAGTACAATGGAACACCCAGACGATGGTGAACGGAATGGGGTACTCACGGTTGGAGAGCAGGTGAATCCTTAAGCGTGCATCACGCTTGTAGTAGAGCAGAAGGAGAATCCTCAAGGGAGCGCAGCGGAGCACAGCAAACAAAGGAAGGGGGCTAGACACCGATAAGTATAAAAATCCTTTAATCCATGGCAAACATCATGGCATGGGATAGGTGAAAAAACTCTAACGCGTTTCGGGCCGTCGCCCTTTATCGAAGAGAATATTTTCGGTCGCGGACGCAGTCTGCGAAAATATTCTCTTCGATAAAGGGCGACGGCCCGAAACGCGTTAGCGTTTTTTCACCTATCCCATGCCATGATGTTTGCCATGGATTAAAGGGTTTTTATATTTATTGGTGTCTTGCCCCCTTCCTTTGTTTGCTGTGCTCTGCTACGCTCCCTTGAGGATTCTCCTTCATCCCTAGACAAGAAGAAGGAAAGGTGAAGCCTACTGCCAGTTCTAAACCGGGGGCCTGTCACCCTGGGCTTTTTTTGAGAGGAGTCTTCTCTCTTCTTCCCCACTGTGTGGGGTTCCTGGCTGCTCTCTGCACTCTCTCTGCTCTCTCTCTCTCTCTGCTCTTTCTCTTTCTTTGCGCTCTCTCTGCGCTCTCTCTGATCGCTGCTTAGTTGTGCTGTCACTGTTTAATGTTAATGTCCTTCCTTAATGTTACTTTTACAGTATGTCTGAAGCACTTATTCCCATGATCTGTTATTTATATTTGTTATTTATGACATGTATTACTACTGTGAAGCGCTATGTACATTTTATGGCGCTATACAAATAAAGACATACATACATACATACTGAAACCTTTTCTGTTTAGTATGTAAGAGGGAAATAGGAAGGAATTTCAGTAGTAGCTATAATAACTAAGAAGAAAATAACTAGAACACATTTAAAACTTTTTGCTGCAGAATAAGACCATTTTCAACATCCATCTCTTCCTGAATACTGATACAGCAACAATCTGGAACTACTCTTACATAATTAAGCAGCTGGAGATATGCAGCACTCTCCATATTAGTCTTTCGTGTTTCCACATTGTATCTAAAATACCACTGCTACGTCTAGCTTTCCTAAAGCACAAATAGCACCAATGTATATGGCTTTTAAATCTTGCGGTATTTAATATACTGTCGCGGCCCCTTTTATTCTCCAACATCTCCGAATTTCTTCGGGGATATTTTCCGAATGCCACGCACTTCACCGCACTTCACCGCGTTCCTGCCGCATTCATACCAGATTCACGTTCATGCATTCAATATTACGATCGCGTCACAATACCGGAGCATATTCCGTAAAAAAAATAAAATACTGCATCTGCCCGCGGTAATCAGAGTTGCGCCGATACGGCCGCATTAGGCTAAAGGCGGCCGCCACTGTATTACAAATTTCCAGGAATCAGTGACAAGTGCTCCACTGTTATATGTACATTATGTATGTATGTATGTATGTATGTGTGTATGTATGTATGTATGTGTGTATGTATGTATGTATGTATGTGTGTATGTATGTATGTATGTATGTGTGTATGTATGTATGTGTGTATGTGTGTATGTGTGTATGTATGTATGTGTGTATGTATGTATGTGTGTATGTATGTATGTATGTATGTGTGTATGTATGTATGTATGTGTGTATGTATGTATGTATGTATGTGTGTATTTGTGTATGTATGTATGTGTGTATGTATGTGTGTATGTATGTGTGTATGTATGTATGTATGTATGTATGTATGTATTTGTGTATGTATGTATGTATGTATGTGTGTATGTATGTGTGTATGTATGTGTGTATGTATGTATGTATGTATGTATGTATGTATATCTACATATGCACTTTGTTTAAATGTGGTGGTGGTGGGGGGGGGGGGGGTGAGGAAGCTCTGAATATTTAAAGAATAAATCTCTTACACATCCCCTCTCAGTTGCAGGAATCACAACCGCAATTGCACCAAGTCGACTCAGGGGTACAATTTATAGTACATTGGTGTGTCCAGCATAATGGAAGACCCCGGCAACACTTCCAGAGGTTAACCCCTACTTTCCAGGGGTCTGATCCCTGGAGACACTCCCCTCCCACCCCTCCCCTCTCTGGACCCTTATAATGCCTCTGCCATCCTCCCCTCCTTAGACTTTGTTACCCCTTTTGCTTTATTTTTAGTACGCGTTATGGGGTTTTATGTGTTCGGGAAACTCACGTCCGCTTGTTTCATATAATAAATGTTATTTTTCACAGTTCTGTGTCTTTCCGTGTTTGTCTCGTGTTTTTTGTTTATTTTACGAATTCCCTTCATTCAATGTCCGTACGATAAAGCGCTTCATACATTATTGGTGCAATATAGAGCAAAGGACAGAGTTAGGGTGAGCCAGGGATGCCCTTGGGGTGTGAGGGGGGGGGGGTGGCATGTGTGTAGAGGGGCCCCTGAGCATGAAATAGGACTAATTACTTGTTTAGGCAATAAAATAATGATGGAGATAATGATATGGGGGTTCTTGAATCATCATGTGATAAAGGGGAGATCATCATATGATAAAGGAGCAGATAATTAACCCTACATTGTCTAGGGTCAGCAACTGACCAGCCATGGTAATTTTAGCTCTAATAGTATATATTCAAACAAGGTAGTAATTAGACGCTCTGACTCATGTCGGCCCTCCCCAGGGATTACCCAAAGTCCCTTCAGCATTTCAAAAGATGTAAATCTCCATAAACAGTACACTTTTTTTTTTTCAACTTGAATTTTTATTTGGTTTTACAGAGCATACAATGTGACACATTCCATTATTTAGTACCGCATTACCCATACCAGTACTGCCCCTATCCCATCGTCCGCTGGGATAGCGTACCAATATGTACACTTTTAAGAAGCCCTTATTAATAATAATAATAATAATAATAATAATAACATATAACCATATTTCTGATGGAACCTGCGATGCATTAGAGATGAGGATTATAGTTTTATATAAAGTGAGGCTTTGCTTGTGTTTCTCACTATCTCCAGCTTAGATTCCTTTATGGTCACGTAATGTGTTGCTGGCTACTAATCAGATACAAAGATAACCTCCATTAATCTCTTGTCAGGGCATGTGATCTCTGCTTTGCCTGTGACATTTGTATATAGTTGTAAGTTTTTATCCCCCCCCCAGTTGATTAAATATACCACATCTCACATGTCCATCATCTCATTGTGATACGAAGTCGCCTCAGAGGTGTAGTTTACAGTGGTGGTGGGTACAGCAGAATGGAGGCCAAATTACCCACTGTTGACTTGGTGAGGTATTAACGAAAAATAACAATGCAGGACTCTTAAGAGTCCCTGTAATTCCAGAAACTGGTGCTCCACTCACTTTCTGTAAGGAAGCAGGGTTCGCACACCCACTCCTTACCTCTGCCTGGGACTACTCCTGCTCTCCCTTCCTCCTCCCAGCAGAATCCTCTCCGCAGCCAGGCTCTGTGTCAGCCAACGCTGACACAGGCGGCCGCCATGTTGGCCGGGATGTGCGCAGGACGGTCTTACACCGCGCGCGCTCACGGCTATAATTTATTCACTGCACAGTCTGACACTCTGTCATGCCCCTAGCACTCGATCCAGCCGTACTCACGCCCTCCTGCTTCCCAGCTGATGCCGCTTCAGGATCACAGCGCGCACCTATCAGCTTATGCTCCACGGCACACCTTTGCTTCACCTACCTCTCTGATTGGGTCTCCCACCTTTATTACCCAGGTCCTTCCCTGGAATCATTGCTCTGCATAGCTTCAGCTTACCTGGTGTGGATCTCCTCTTGTTTGTGTTTGTGCTTCTCAGGTTTTGACCCGGCTTGACTTACGACTCCTCTCCTGGCTCTCGACCCCAGCATCATCATCACTACACTGCTTCTGTATTCCCTCGATCTCGGCTTGACCTTCGACCATCCGGACCTTTCCCCTCCTCGACCCTCAGCTTTGGCACCTACGAAGCTACGAGCCTTCTATCTCCGGATCCGGCAGGTACCTCTGTTACTCATACTATGGGGTCTATGCACTAAGCTCCGTGCTTTCGCGCCGGCCTGAAAAAAATGATCACGTCCGATAAAAAATGAAGCCGGTGGCGCGACTCGCTAAGGCCCTCAGCCCATTTTCTATCGCACGTGCCCAAAACTGGCTTATCGTGCGTGCAATGTTTTTTCACTCTGCTAGCGCACTGAAACTTCCCGTACGCTAGCTGATAGAAAAAATAAGCCGCCTGTGACATTTGCATGGAGATTCTGCGGATACACACTGTCATAGTTACAGGATACAGTGAACTTACACACTTTCCAGTTATTATTATGACCAGTTGGTATATATATTCACCCTAGCTATATCAAAGAACCATCTTAGAAACATTGACCTAGCAGCTAATTTATAGCCACCTGATACATCACCAGAACCATTATGACAGAACATCTCCTCTTACTCTTTTTGGGCAAATAAATTGATATATTAATATCTCTCCCCCCACGATTACTATAAGAGGCGTTTGTTCCATGGTCTGGACTTACTAAGCTACCATCCAATCATAGCAGATATACTCTTGCTACAAATCTAGGTCTCACTGGTCCTACATATACTCTCCAGGTAGTAGCTAGCATCTCTCTGATTTAGAGAATTAGGAGGATTCACGTTTTTATCCATTTATCTGTAATAAAATTATTTTAATTGTTTGTTTAGACGCACATTTGGACCATGATTTAATACTACTAAGGTCTGCGGTGCGCTACTATTTGGGATCTGTTTTGTGTACTCTGTACACTTCATTCGATATAATGTAGGAAGCATTTCCAAAGTGACAGCCTCCTTTCCCTTCTGATAGGCTCTGGCTCTTGAGCCCCGCCTTCTCTCTAGGAGTGCACCAATTGTATCTAGTAATTGCCCAGTCAATCATATTCCAAGAACTACAATGTCCAAAAAGCTGTGCAAGAATTGAATTAAATAGCCCCGAGCAAGCGATCGATTACAGGAGAACAGATCGATCTGCAGCTTAGCTAATCACTTGTCAGTGTGCAGATTGTATTGATGCACATATTGAATGGGAAAAATATATATTTAAAAAAAAAAAACAGCAGCTTGAACTGCAGCTTTAAGGAAGTCCGCAGTAAGGAACGTCTCCTCCTCCACCCTGAGGTGCCGCCGTGAAGAAGACGATAGCAACGAGGATGTAGATTAATCCAGGGCACTCACACAAAATCCAGGCGGTCTGCACAAAATAGAGCAAAGGAAAAGAAAAAATAGGGTACCCTAAATGGTGAATAAAATAGAGGTTTTATTGAAACATGGACAAGCGGTAACAACAAACTAGCCCTCCCACACGTTTCACACAAAATATTGTGCTTTCTCAAGGAGAGCAAGAAAGCGCTCCAATATTTGCGTGAAACGCGTGGGAGGGCTAGTTTGTGGTTACCACTTGTCCATGTTTCAATAAAGCCTCTATTTTTTTCACCATTTAGGATACCCTAAAAAAAAATTGTTCTATTTTGTGCTGACCGCCTGGATTTCGTGTGAATGCTCCGGGATTAATCTACATCCTTGTGGTCACCTCAATACTCGCTCTGCAGTCTGCAGTACTCTGCACTGCTGTGTCTCCTTAATATGATCACTTCAAAGATCACGCAATGTGGAACCGCTGATCAAAAATCATCACCAAGTGCTCACTGAAGGACTATGTAGTTACTGATCTAGCAGCCTCATTTTTCTAGAGGAGATACAAGATAGAATACACCTGGACTGTGAGGCTGGTCGGCTGTCCTTTTATCTGCTGCGTGACCAGGTCAGACACTTACACACCTTCACTGCAGTGCCGCCTTCACTGAGCTTCTTCATGCCGTGCTCGGTGTATACAGTATAACAATGGCCAAATGAGAAGATAGGATCCCTGCCTAGCAGAACAAACCAGTAGAAATAGTATATATAATGTAGTGAGTTCGGCGGTAAAAGGCCCTTGGAATTGGAAAGGGGTACAAGCAGGTGATTTTTCCAGACTCCGGGGATTGGAGTTCATATTTGATGATTGATTGGCAATGTGGAAGCCAAGCAAAACAAATTCTGATAACAACTCAACTCAGCCTTTGATATAGCGGGAGGCAATCAAAAGTCTTTAACATTTTAAATGGGTAGCACAAGGGACTTGTCCAGGCTTCGTAGTGGAAGAGACCAATGGAAGAACAGGCCAAGACTGAGGCCGAAACTGCTCCATCTGCCTGAACATTTATATACATCCTGTAAGGCAGAGATGTTGACATGTACAGTACAGGGCTGTATTGGGAGTGTGTTTGTGTCAGAGTAGGAATATGGAGTTGAAACCTTATTATGAATGCAGAGAACTGTTTCAAGAGCATCCTGCACTGCAGAGGAACCTGAAGCTGTGATACATTTCACTCTGTGTGAGACACCGACACATTATGCTGCTGCAATTTTTGGCTATTTTAAGTTAATTTCAGACACAGTCGGCCTTTGTGACCGATTGTGTTACTTATTAATTACTAAACTCATTGTTCTGAATCAGAAAGTCACTCAATGCTTCTAGACTTGTAGTGGCAATGGAGCTGACAATGCATTGATTCCCACAGATATAACACTCAAAGAGTGCTAATTTAGTAGTCACACAGATTCATACATTTTATGATAATTTTGATGATCCAAAAAAAACCAAAAGTACAGTATGTCCTCGGGGACCTCCCTCCAACCCACGCATTACTGAGAGATGTTACAGTAACTGGTTTAAATGGGGACATAATCCTCATCAACACAACAATCCAAGCACTGTGCCATTGCCAATGTAGATGCCATGTATTTGATGTCTGGTCACCCTACATTGCCAGGTGCCAATTTCCCAATTGTCAATTCGGACAGAAATGTTAGGACAGGTGCAACACTGCATGCATAGCACGGCACTTTGGGTGCCACTCTGGATGGTTCAAATAATCTTTTAATAATAAGTTGGCGTATTTTGTTTTTTGTCAATAACATAATATTGTTGGGTACAGGTGCTACATGGTACAGTAAATACCTCTACAGAAATATCTGAAATGTTGTAATCTCTCCTCATTAAGCTATACTGATTTTTAATATGATCTCTACATTTAGGGTAGCAGGCTGCAGTATGGGCGTGTTCTCTTTTGATTGCCCCACTTTTTCTTTTCAGACTCGGACCAAACCACTCCTCATTCCCTATTCCTATCCCCATCATAAAACACACACACATACAGGATAAACTTTCAGTAGACTAGACTGCAAAGTTAGAATTGTTCTCCAGCTGTGTGAGCTGTCAGGCAGGATAGCAGATTAGACGAGGATATTATCAAGGCATCATCATGACGACGGAAGAAGAACGGGCGTCGTTTTTCTCAAATGAGAAGAAAAATGCATGACGTTATTTTAAAAGTAAAACTTTCTAGAATGTGTAGCCATAAATATCTCAGGACACACAAGTACACGCTGAACTTCAGAAAAGCGTCATTATTCACTCAAAATTGTGCGTTACCATGAGAACACTGTAGCCTTGCAGGAACTCTAAATAAACCAAACAGAATCTAGCAATAGTACAACAACAAAAACAACGTGTCAACATTCACAGTAAACCTCTGCTTGCAAGATCTCAAATCAACAATTAAACTATGCACTCTACTGTGCACTAGGACAAAGGAAATGAGCAGAACAGAACAATATGTACAAACATGCTTCATGTGCAACAAAAAAATGCTTAAATGTTTGATTTTGTTTTAGAAATGTCTTGTGTTTTTTTTGTGTGTGTACTAGTTTTGCACCATGGAATGCTTCCATTATTAACCACTATAGTAATTAAGGGGTTAACGTCCCTACCCCACTACCCACCCAGCAGGCCTAACCACCCTTCCCGGGGCAACTACCCCCACTCTCCACCTCCGCTACCCATTCATTGGCACAGTGACGCTCCCCTGTCTTGGAGAAAAATCGGTACTCTAGCAACAAGGCAGTTCAGTGGTGGCATCTACTGTTCTTTTTTAATATTCCACTTTAAAAATGCAGGATAGCAATATGGATTTTATTCTACCAAAGAGAGAAATTAACCTGTACAGAAAAGAACTTCATTATTTAACTGAAACTTATTTAATGTTTTGTTTTTTTCATGGTTCCTTATCGCCAGTGTTTGATTTGGTCACTATCGTATTACATAATTTGTCACAGAGAGTCATATGCTGGAACAATAACCTTCCTACACTAAATAACTACACATGGCAGCTGACAGTAGAGAATAAAAAATTAAAAAATATTGGCTATTTAAAATAATATAATCAGTGTAATAAAGATGTGAGAAGCATTCTATGTTATTGCTATATTCAGACCTACAGCCCTCATGGCATATGGTTAATATAAATTACAGTTGAATTGTGTCACTTGAATATATATTAAACAATTCATGATAGTATATTGGAGATATACAATAATTAGTGCTAAGGACTTTGAATTGTCTGCAATGTGTCTTTTGCACGTTTTTTTAAAATATATTTACAGTAGGATGAATTGGGGGGATGAATATGATGTGTTGGGGGGAGACCGAAAACATTTAAAAATATGTAGTTGCAATATTATAGAGTTTTCTTTCACACATGCGGACTAGTGCACAAAATAAAACTGCAATGATAAAATGCCGACAAATTTTCTTCCCTGGTAGTTGATGGCAACCACATCAGATTTCTAACGGTGTCTGAAAGGTTGAAGTGCACTGAGAATTATTTCTAGTCACTATGGCTTTGCTTCTTAAACCTCTTTTGATGGGAGCAGCGAGGAAAAGGACAAATCTGTGCTGCTCCGGAACAATGGTAATGAAATTCAATGCACTTCAGCACTCCGCTGTCGAAAATGATATCAATAATCAAAGATGGCTGCCGACAAACTAGAGAGAATATAATATAGAGATATATAACTCTATCTCTGTTATTTTATTGCAAATTCAATTTTGTATAGCTCCTGTAATGTCCAGTACATGGTGATTTTAAAGCTTGCTTTGATTGAATCTGTCTTTGGGTGTTTGTCCTTTATATCAACAGGTGTTCAACATTTTCGACACAATTTAAAAATGGAAACTGGCTGGATTGTTTTGAAGCCTTGTGAGGGCTCGAGAGATCAAGAAAAATAGGACATCTTTTGTTCAGATGTAATAGAAAATATCTGTACATAATAGGAGTACAGGAGTGTAACACCTGAGCCCCTTAAAACAAATTTCCTTCAAAGTGTAGTTTGCTCGCCACAATACTGTATGTGAACCAGATTCTCCACTCACCTGAATCCTGGGAAGATGGATACAGTATAAGAAGCATATGAGGGTCAGTGCAAGTTGTCTCCCTATCTCAATTTTTGCACATCAAGGCACACAGGTCTCAGTCTTTCCAGCAAGGATTCCCTTACTTTAATTAGAGATGCGTAAACTTAGCTTAAATTAGGTTCCGTCGTTTTTTGTTTTTTTGTTTTTACGAACTTTCCAAAACTGTTTTTTTTTTCAATCGGCAAAAGTTTCCTCAAAATTTAGGCAAAAAAAAGTTGCAACAAAATTTTGAATTTTGCCCCAGAATCTATATTCAGGCCCTAAAATGTGGCTTTTGCTGGAGAGGAGTGGAGATAAAGATCTAGTGTGTCAATTCGCTTATTTCCCAGGTATATTAGGTGTGTTCACAGGAATCTTCAGGATAAGTAACAAAAAATATGTTGACAATTGTCTGTATTCTTATGATGTAAACCAGTATATAAATACTATATACTGTAGGTGGAGATAAAAAGAAACCAAACCACCACGATCAATTACCTGTTAAATAAAATAAAAACGATTACAAACTATTTATGTAAAAAAACAAAATAAAATAAAGATGCTTAATAATGTATGTATTAAAAAATGAAAAAGAGGAAACTACACTTTGTGTAGAACAAATCACCAAGCCTTTAGGTTATGTTCATAGGAAGGAGAATAAAGGTTATGTCAATATCTGCGTTTACCACCTGTGGATACTTTGTCCCTGGGGGGGTATGAATCTACCAAGCTTCCCTCGTCTTCAGTTCATTTATCTCCATGTGATTCTTTTCTTCCTCGTTCTTTGGCTTGAAGCATTAATTGACTGACAGGATGATTACATTGATGAAAATGTCTCGTCTCTGAGGAAGTCACAGGCTGGAGATTACATGTAGCATTGGTGTACTTGTTTATTTGTCTTTTTACCCACAGGTAAATCTTCCACGAGTACATTAAACTCGAATATGTGACATATTAACATCCTATGATCTTATTTTTGCTTTTACTGTATCTCCTAGAACAATAAAACACAGCTCTAACATGGTTGCAACTGTAAGACGTGAACATGGCTGTTGTCATTCAAAAGGAGGAATATTCATATGTTATTCGTGCATCTTGTTTCCTGCCCAATTGCCTGAGTCTGTTGACTGAGACCAGCCATTTCACCCCAGCCATGCTTCCTCTTGTACTAAGTGACCTTACTGCTCAGAAGCTCTGGTCTAATTTGTTGAACGGTGTACAAATGATAACGGCAGATGAGAAGGTTGGGAAGTGGATGACCTGCAATAATAAGCGATACATCGGTCTTACCACACGCAAATTCAAGATACGGATAATGGAACACATGAGACATCCTCAACCAGGACCATGTGCATCCAGTGTCTAAACATTTTGATATCTGTCAGAACGGTTCTCTTGTTAACTTTATATGTATTGCTATTGAGCATGTTCATATACATGGCCGAGGAGGTGATAGGAAGAACGCCCTGTACAGAAGAAAAGCCCATTGGATATGTTCTTTAAACACCTTGATTCCTAATGGCCTCAATACCCAATGGGATTTAAAATACTTTCTCTAGATACATGACGCTCGATCCTCTCACAATATATGTTTCTTTAGATCTGTATTATATGATTATATGTTATGCTCTTCAAATTGTTTAACATATATTTTCATCTTTTATCATTTTCTGTTTTCAACTCACACATATTTTCAATACCCAACAGATACATCACTATCCATTATCTATATAATTTAAGTACTCCAATGATTTATATAGGTCATATCACAATAGGGTAATATTAATTAATTATCTGTTACCTGTTATGATATAGTTAATATTATTCACCAGCTTTGATTAATATAATATCTTTTTTATACATACAGTATATGCCAAATCATTGATTGTCACCTTATGGTCCATGACCTTAAATTTGTACTTTCAGACTTAGAATAGATTCATTTAGATTATTTGGATAGTAGTTTTTCTATAACACTCCTTGCTGTTTTTGCTATATATGTCTTTGTTAGTTTTTCTGTGGTCAATCATTTCTAACAGTTCAATATTTGTCACTAGTCTATTGTTGTTGGTGAAATGGCTATTATACACGATAAAATCACTCAGCCACTTATTTATCACATGTACTCAGATCCTTTCTAATACATCAACACATTGATTGTCTCATTATATACAATCTTGTGTTGTCATCCACTATGGATTCACTATCCCCTGTGCTATATAGTTAGTGACTCACATTGTTTGCATTTGTATTTACATGTGGTGTCTGCATACATGTGATTACATCTTTAACCAACGCTTACAACTAAATACACTTAATGAATACCAATGTACCTTTAATTACCTTTATGTTCTACAGATGGATTAGAGTTCAGAGGAGGGGCTATTTATACCTCTTACTACGATGCCCCTATTACACTCCTTGAGAAAGGGCTGCAGAGCCTGAAACGCGTGGGAGAATTGTCCTGTTTTGTTTTCATGTTTTTTGTTTTTTAGATATGTAATTAATAAACTTTTTTTATTTTTTTCCTACATGGTGAGTTGATCGGTGCTTATTTTTTGGATTTTTCGCTTGTCTACCAATTTTTACTTACCTTGACCTGCAATAAGAACCTGTTCACTCAATGAAGCTGAAGGGTGAAAGGCTGGACAGGATGGGTGGCAAGGACTCCATGACAAGTGTAGGAGAAAGTAATCTAGAGAACATTTTCACCGAAGTTTTAAATGTATTGTGCATACAATTAGAGATGGGTGAATGTGTCCAAATTAAATCCTTAAATTCTTTGCTGGGTTTTTAGATTAAATTTCGATTAGAGGTCAAATATTGACCCTTGAATTTGACATGGGAATATGTGAATGAAGGTACTTGAACCTGCCGCCATACTTGCTTCACCGTTCCATTTTTACGAATGTCATAACAGTGGATCGGCGAATATTACAACGAGATCACTGTTTATTCGATTTGAGTATAAATATCCACACAAATTGCCCCGATGCAGACATGCCACTTTGTCCTTCAATGTAACTACAACACACATCACTGCGAAATACTCCAACAACTAGATTGGCCATCATTTGAGTCCAGACGCAAAGTACATTTTTCCTGTTTTGCCATTAAATACTTTCTGGGCAAAGTTACCTATCTAACTGAACAGGCTCAGTCCTCACCCCCTAGACACGAAGCTCGTATCATCTGAGATCTGACTCCAGAAGACGGTTCATGGTCCCAAGGTTCAAGTATCCGTCCGCTCTGCCTTCTGTTACCGTTGAACAACCTACCTGAGACAGTTTAAGTAATTTCAAGACTTTCGCTGTCTCACATTTTAATCTTGTCTGTAACTGCTTCATACGCCCATAATCATATACTATCTCTAACTGTCCATGAAATGTCTATTAATTGAATGTATAACCTCTGTTCATTTAACGTAACATGTATCGTCACTATAACTCTGTGCCCAGGACATACTTGAAAACGAGAGTAGCACTCAATGTATTACTTCCTGGTAAAATATTTGCACCTTCATGGTGGTGGCTGGGGGCACTATGTGCAAATATTTTGCCCACACAGGTTTTTTTTTTAAGGAGGCAAATTTGCCCAATTAAAGTCGTATGTCTGCTAATAATTCGCACACTTCTACATAAAATTACCTTTGCACCATTTGTTGCATAATTAATACATAGAGCTGTCACTATTGGTTGCATTAGGGGAGGTACAGTGTATAAGTTGGAAAAATGAAGCCTGTGCCTAGTTTCTCAGGAACTAAAAATTAATACCTGCATTTTAATTGAAATTTTTATTATTAATGTGTAGGCTGTTTGTAATGCCAACATCAGTACAAATTTTGTTCTATTATTTCAGAATCAGTGCATAATCCCTGTATACCCTTGGAAGGCCTAATGAGCCAAGACAGACACAGAATGAGATAGAGTACCAACTGCTTTCTGCATACAGTAGTACGGTATCTCCTCCCTTACTATGAATCAGATGTAGCCATGTCCCTCTCTGTGCTCACCTCCGTGGCGGGTGGGAGGGTTGTGGCCGGTCCCGGATGTGCACGCATGCAGGCGCGCGTGCACGCGCTGGTAAGCAGGTCCCGGGGGGAGGGGGCGTGCGGGGTGTGTGGGCGTTGTCGGGCAGGCGATTGCATCGCCAAGGCCTCCCGGCGGGTCTTGCAAGGAGCGCTGCCATGTTGAGGAACCTTAGGGCATGCGCAGGAAGCGGCAGCCATTTCATGTCGTGCTTGCATAGTTGGTTAGCGCGCGAAGGCTGGCCAATAGGAGGAAGGCTCTAGGCAGGGACTACATATCCCATGAGCCTCTGCGTAGTCACCTGTTCTGAAATAGCCAATAGGGTGCTGAGATGCTTGCTGACAGGATAGGGAAGTGGCAGCTGGGACACACTAGTGAGAGGAGGCTGGGAGAACAAGGGGAGAGGAAGTGTGTGAGTGCAGGGGGTCAGTGACCCACTGCATAGGACAGTATTCCCCTTAGGCCACAGTTCAGGCCCTGAGACATCCCTAGCTTGTGGTTGCTCCAGGGAACAGCCATTAGGCAGGGACTTTGCCTGATTAGTGTGTAGAGCTATTTAAAACCAGAGACAGAACATAAAACACAGACAGAGCTCAGTGCACATCCAGTGAAACTCATACACGGTACAGTGTCTAAATATATATATGTGTAATGGGTTTCCCCCCCCCCCCCAATCTCACATTGGCCGGGGTACTCTTAATAACCAACTCCCATTACGTGTGTGTTTGGTGGTGCACCTGTAGGCAACAGAACTCCTGAGTCTCCCGCTTGATGTTAGTAGGGGATTGTCAACAGACAGGTAGCTGAGGTAGTGGGTGCGAGTTCAACTTACATCATGTGCAGCGCCTCCACCTCATCAGGATCTATGCTTCCGCAGGGAGATGGTCCTGGTGAGGAACTCCTTCTTGGTGGTGCCATCCACTTGCGAGTAATTTCACACTCACACAGAGGAGGTATCTTTGAACAGGGCATCTTTATTGTAGACGGCCACATGCAGCTGCCGGCTTTAGCCGCACATCCCTCCGATCTGTCCCTTTGCCAGGTACGCCCTCCTGAATTGAAGTGGGGTTCCCTCTTCTCCTAGGGAGACCCTCTCTGTGCCAGGTCCCTGGACACAGAGTTTCTTAGACAGGCTGATTGGTCAACCTGGACCGCTAGTTACTTCACTAGGGTCACAAAGTGTTCCTACAATCCCTTATGCAGGCCATACAATTTCCGAACAGCTTTCCACAGCTGCCAGAACACTGCTAGAACACACGACTTCCACACAATAACTAACTGTGTTGTGCCTTATATACTTCAGGAGGCAGGCGCATCCCTCATGTCACTATACAGGGACTCAGAGCATACAGCCACTCCCCTCCATACATAGGGCATATCACCATTGGATGAGGGAAAACCTCCATAACTACTGCTGGCATACCTGTTCTCACCAGGACTTACTGCCAACAGAGAGGAAAGCAATATACCATTATTATGCATGGCTATATACTCCCCCTGGTGAATCCCCACCGTCCCGGATGGGTCCTAAATTTGGTGTACCTTGCTCCAGGAAACACTGAAAAAGAACACACAAACTTAGTATTAACATCATCACTTTACATAATAATGACGGAACATCTGCTCACTGACCAGCAGTAAGCAGTAAAGAATAAAGGCAGACCACTCGTTAACGGACCTAATAATAGTGCCGAGGGTCTGGTTTCTTCACCTCCCGCCCCGCTGCATCATGAACAGTTACACTGTATTCTCGTGGTAACCCCCGCTCATTACAGTATACCACCTTGTGCATATACACACTGCGTCCTATCTTCCAGACCCGCATGCATTGGGAAACCCTCTGCTCAGCCTGAACTCCCTTAATGGCTCCTCCATTGTTAACAATATAGTACTCGATATCGTTTCTGAGCCACCTCTCTCGGTTCTCCTCGATTTCTCTCATTAGAGGTTTGGGGACATAGGGGTATTCGAGCCCATGTGATCTCTTATACTTGGCTGCAATAGCCCGTTCAGCTCGGCAAGTCCTGGTCTATTTACTTTGCCCAGCTTTTCCCGGCAACACCCATGACAGGGGCTCATCTAATTCTACCGGGTCATCCAACCCTTCTGATCCCTTTGGGGTAATAAGGCCTCCTTGTATGCGATCCCATCTTACCCTTAGTGCCCTAAGGTATGCCTCATCATCAAAGTCTCCGGGAGCCCACCAGTGATCAACCACCCCCTTCCTTTCTAGAAGAAAATGGGTGCGGTCAAGCCAGGCAACATACCTTTCGTATAACGGTGCCCACAACCTAGTTTCCCTTACTTCCTCGGAGTTAGGTTCTAGTGGCTCCTCTTCCTCATCAGGCCTGCCTGAGGATACCCCTGAAGTACCCTCAGATCGCATAACCCTTTCTTTTCGCTGCAACCAGTGTCCGCCCTCACGACTCAGCGCGCTAACAATTGACCCTCGTGGTGAAATCCTCCCTCCACCCTCCGATCCATTATCAGAAGTTCCCCAGTCCAGACTTCCAGTCCGTTCGGTGGTAGGACCCCGGGAATCCCCTGACATACCCAGACTAGACGTAGACCCAAAGGAACAGGTGACAGGGACAGGGGTTTGAACTAGGGCCTTGGGGCTAACCCTGGGAATGGACGGGGTTGGGGGACGGAATGGACGGTAGGTGCCGGCAGGGTCACGGCCTGCTCTTCCACAACACCAGACTCACGTTCACCAGAATGTTCGCTCTGTCCTTCGGTAGGGGGTCCTCTCGTTCTCCGATTCGATCGCCCACTCCGTCGGCTGTCCGTAGGGGATCGACTCCCACTGCTCGACTGTAGAGGCGCCATTGCCTCCCACTCGACACCGCTCAGGTCGTCCGGAACTGCCTCGGGATACACACGTGCTGCGACGCCATCTTGGGTTGGGTCCCCAAGCGAGACCTCTTCCTCCACGAGGATATCTGGCAACGCCCTTCTGCTGCGCGGTCCAGCTTGACCCTGGTTCCGCTCTTCGCTCACTTCCACTCCCAGGATCTGCGGTGAGCACGGGGTTAACCTACTGCTCCGCAGGGTCGGGGTGGATCGACCTCCTTCCGACCGGCTAGTCGCCACGGCAGTGGGACTCCGGCGATCGGGTTGTCGCGGCACTGGAGACACACAGCTTTGTGTCTCCACACCACGTGGAATGGCATCTCGCCATGGAATACCAGTGGCATGGTACTCCTCCAGCAAGTCCTGTGCCTCTGCCAGCCTGGCACACTCCTCGTCCGAGGACTCGAAATTACAATTCGGTCGGGGTATTCCAGTAGGGGGCCGTCTATGGGCTCCTTTCCGGTCACCTCTGCGATGACTGGATTTCTCCTGCTTGAGGACCCGGTCAGGTTCCTGCTCCGCGGGATCCACGCTCTCCCTCCACAAGGCACCCGGAAGCTCCGCCGCCGCCGACGGGGTAGGATGTCTCATCCCTACAGTTTGTATTGGCACAAAAGTTGTCATGGGCCACATGTACTGCAGGCTACAGTGAGGGCATCGAGCCTCACTGCCCACGGCTCCACCAGGCAGTCTGCACTGCAGGCAGAGACAGACCACTGTCTCCACACCTTCCACTCGGGTTATCAGGAAGCCTCCTGGAGCCGAGTAGGGGTGGGTTGAAAATAAGGGACTCTGTTCCACTTTCTCCGCTTGCTCAGCCATGGTCACCAACGGGAGCACTCTTCCTAGTGGTCTGTAGTGATCAATGGCTCTTCGCAACTGAAGTGCAGGGGATGGTTGAGCTGTCCTTCCCCCCACTTCCTCCATCAGCATCCGGTGGAACTGGTTGAAACTAGGGGGATGTCTCTCCTCTTTGTAGGCTGACCCAGCACAGGGGCTGAGTGTGTCATCGTCCATGAGGGCGCGGCTCCAGCTTTCGCGCCAAACTCCCCAACTGGGTGGAGTTTCCTCGTTGCCGCCAATCCTGGCCAACAATTTGCAAACTGCAGAGTTGCAAGGCTTTCTGCAGCTGGCCCACGCGGTGTCCCGGGAACGCGGGAACCGCCATCTTGGTAAGTACTGTCCTTTTTTGCATTTGAGGTAGCGTCTGGCTGTTTGTTAATTGGGGTGTAACAAAGTCCATTTCGTTCCTCCCATCTTGCAAGGCTGTCGTCCTCACTATTCTCAGGGGTATCATCCCGAAAACATAAGCATGACAAACACGGCGCAGCCACGGCTTTCACGCCATTCCATAGCAAACACACAAGAGTCTCTCCTGTAGCTTGTTCTCCTTCCTCTTCCCGACATCCTGGACCTTCCGCTCCTTGCAGATCCTCCATTCCGACGGTCACTTCTTGCTCACGGTATACTGGGTTATTGTACATGGAGCTCCGCTCTGCGGGGCAGCTACCACATCCGTACAATAAACATGCCTTGTGCACCACCTCGTGTACCTAACATATGTTTAACTCGTGTCTGCACTACCTCAGGCTAGGCTCACTCTCTCAGTGTCTACTGTATCTCCTTCCTCCCAGTCTGTGCTCCCTTTGGTAAGTGATCTGGAATGGCTAGAGTACTCTGGAGCTCCCATGCAGTACTTGGGCGTCTTCCTCTCTTAGTCAGCCTAGTGCAGACCCTCTCCAGGATTCCTGACCTAGTTAACAGTCTATCCCTTCAGGCATCCTACCCCTAGCGCGACCTCAAGGTGACTCGGACAGCTATAGCCCCTCTCCAGACCCACTCACTCCTCTCAGGTTCCCAGGGTCTCCCTGCGGTTCCATCCCAACGCAGCACAAAGTGGCAGTATACACTTTCCCTGTTTCCTAGCGTGTGCCTAGCAAAAGCCTGTCCTGTTGATAGGTATATATCTCTCAGCAGCGCCTCCAATTGTAACGGGTTTCCCCCCCCCAATCTCACATTGGCCCGGGTACTCTTAATAACCAACTCCCATTACGTGTGTGTTTGGTGGTGCACCTATAGGCAACAGAACTCCTGAGTCTCACGCTTGATGTTAGTAGGGGATTGTCAACAGACAGGTAGCTGAGGTAGTGGGTGCGAGTTCAACTTACATCATGTGCAGCGCCTCCACCTCATCAGGATCTATGCTTCCGCAGGGAGATGGTCCTGGTGAGGAACTCCTTCTTGGTGGTGCCATCCACTTGCGAGTAATTTCACACTCACACAGTGGGGGTATCTTTGAACAGGGCATCTTTATTGTAGACGGTGATGTGGCAGACTGCCACATGCAGCTGCCGGCTTTAGCCGCACATCCCACCGTGATGTCCCTTTGCCAGGTACGCCCTCCTGAATTGAAGTGGGGTTCCCTCTTCTCCTAGGGAGACCCTCTCTGTGCCAGGTCCCTGGACACAGAGTGGCTTAGACAGGCTGATTGGTCAACCTGGACCGCTAGTTACTTCACTAGGGTCACAAAGTGTTCCTACAATCCCTTATGCAGGCCATACAATTTCCGAACAGCTTTCCACAGCTGCCAGAACACTGCTAGAACACACGACTTCCACACAATAACTAACTGTGTTGTGCCTTATATACTTCAGGAGGCAGGCGCATCCCAGATGAACCTATCCAGGGACTCAGAGCATACAGCCACTCCCCTCCATACATAGGGCACATCACCATTGGATGAGGGAAAACCTCTATAACTACTGCTGGCATACCTATTCTTACCAGGACTTACTGCCAACAGAGAGGAAAGCAATATACTATTATTATGCATGGCTATATATGTATAAATATCTATTAAATAAAATGGTCTTTTAGTTTAACATTTTGGCCAAATTGTTGTAAGCCCTTGAGCCAACTGCACGGCAGACCACGTTTCAAGGGTCCCTAACACTAATATAAATTCTTGATAACCTGTGTAGTAACAGGAAGAATGATTTATAATAAATCTGTCAATATTAGTTGCAAAGTTCTAAGTCTGATTGAAGCTTTTATTCACCTGTACATTACCAGGAAAAGCACTCTGTATTAGATTTGTCACAATCATACTGCAAGCAAGCAAGTTCCCCTGAGAGTGGGAGATGCTATGGAGTGAGCTGTTAACCATTTAAATGTGGGAGGGGGTAAGCTTCAATTAGGTAGGAGGTTGCCACCCTCCAATCAGCTAAGATTAGCTGAACAAGAATTGCAAAACATACTGGACACCTAACAAGCTCCTATTGAACCCCCAAAATAACCACAACATATATATAAGCATATGAGTGTCACAGAGGAGTGCTACTGAGCATGGCAATATATATTTAAAACCAGAGACAGAACATAAAACACAGACAGAGCTCAGTGCACATCCAGTGAAACTCATACACGGTACAGTGCCTAAATATATATGTATAAATATCTATTAAATAAAATGGTCTTTTAGTTTAACATTTTGGCCAAATTGTTGTAAGCCCTTGAGCCAACTGCACGGCAGACCACGTTTCAAGGGTCCCTAACACTAATATAAATTCTTAATAACCTGTGTAGTAACAGGAAGAATGATTTATAATAAATCTGTCAATATTAGTTGCAAAGTTCTAAGTCTGATTGAAGCTTTTATTCACCTGTACATTACCAGAAAAAGCACTCTGTATTAGATTTGTCACAATCATACTGCAAGCAAGCAAGTTCCCCTGAGAGTGGGAGATGCTATGGAGTGAGCTTTTAACCATTTAAATGTGGGAGGGGGTAAGCTTCAATTAGGTAGGAGGTTGCCACCCTCCAATCAGCTAAGACTAGCTGAACAAGAATTGCAAAACATACTGGACACCTAACAAGCTCCTATTGAACCCCCAAAATAACCACAACATATATATAAGCATATGAGTGTCACAGAGGAGTGCTACTGAGCATGGCAATATATATTTAAAACCAGAGACAGAACATAAAACACAGACAGAGCTCAGTGCACATCCAGTGAAGCTCATACACGGTACAGTGCCTAAATATATATGTATACATATCTATTAAATAAAATGGTCTTTTAGTTTAACATTTTGGCCAAATTGTTGTAAGCCCTTGAGCCAACTGCACGGCAGACCACATTTCAAGGGTCCCTAACACTAATATAAATTCTTAATAACCTGTGTAGTAACAGGAAGAATGATTTATAATAAATCTGTCAATATTAGTTGCAAAGTTCTAAGTCTGATTGAAGCTTTTATTCACCTGTACATTACCAGAAAAAGCACTCTGTATTAGATTTGTCACAATCATACTGCAAGCAAGTTCCCCTGAGAGTGGGAGATGCTATGGAGTGAGCTTTTAACCATTTAAATGTGGGAGGGGGTAAGCTTCAATTAGGTAGGAGGTTGCCACCCTCCAATCAGCTAAGATTAGCTGAACAAGAATTGCAAAACATACTGGACACCTAACAAGCTCCTATTGAACCCCTAAAATAACCACAACATATATATAAGCATATGAGTGTCACAGAGGAGTGCTACTGAGCATGGCAATATATATTTAAAACCAGAGACAGAACATAAAACACAGACAGAGCTCAGTGCACATCCAGTGAAACTCATACACGGTACAGTGCCTAAATATATATGTATAAATATCTATTAAATAAAATGGTCTTTTAGTTTAACATTTTGGCCAAATTGTTGTAAGCCCTTGAGCCAACTGCACGGCAGACCACGTTTCAAGGGTCCCTAACACTAATATAAATTCTTGATAACCTGTGTAGTAACAGGAAGAATGATTTATAATAAATCTGTCAATATTAGTTGCAAAGTTCTAAGTCTGATTGAAGCTTTTATTCACCTGTACATTACCAGAAAAAGCACTCTGTATTAGATTTGTCACAATCATACTGCAAGCAAGTTCCCCTGAGAGTGGGAGATGCTATGGAGTGAGCTTTTAACCATTTAAATGTGGGAGGGGGTAAGCTTCAATTAGGTAGGAGGTTGCCACCCTCCAATCAGCTAAGATTAGCTGAACAAGAATTGCAAAACATACTGGACACCTAACAAGCTCCTATTGAACCCCCAAAATAACCACAACATATATATAAGCATATGAGTGTCACAGAGGAGTGCTACTGAGCATGGCAATATATATTTAAAACCAGAGACAGAACATAAAACACAGACAGAGCTCAGTGCACATCCAGTGAAACTCATACACGGTACAGTGCCTAAATATATATGTATAAATATCTATTAAATAAAATGGTCTTTTAGTTTAACATTTTGGCCAAATTGTTGTAAGCCCTTGAGCCAACTGCACGGCAGACCACGTTTCAAGGGTCCCTAACACTAATATAAATTCTTAATAACCTGTGTAGTAACAGGAAGAATGATTTATAATAAATCTGTCAATATTAGTTGCAAAGTTCTAAGTCTGATTGAAGCTTTTATTCACCTGTACATTACCAGAAAAAGCACTCTGTATTAGATTTGTCACAATCATACTGCAAGCAAGCAAGTTCCCCTGAGAGTGGGAGATGCTATGGAGTGAGCTTTTAACCATTTAAATGTGGGAGGGGTAAGCTTTAATTAGGTAGGAGGTTGCCACCCTCCAATCAGCTAAGACTAGCTGAACAAGAATTGCAAAACATACTGGACACCTAACAAGCTCTTATTGAACCCCCAAAATAACCACAACATATATATAAGCATATGAGTGTCACAGAGGAGTGCTACTGAGCATGGCAATATATATTTAAAACCAGAGACAGAACATAAAACACAGACAGAGCTCAGTGCACATCCAGTGAAACTCATACACGGTACAGTGCCTAAATATATATGTATAAATATCTATTAAATAAAATGGTCTTTTAGTTTAATATTTTGGCCAAATTGTTGTAAGCCCTTGAGCCAACTACACGGCAGACCACGTTTCAAGGGTTTCTAACACTAATATACATTCTTAATAACCTGTGCAATACCAGGAAGAATGATTTATAATAAATCTGTCAATATTAGTTGCAAAGTTCTAAGTCTGAGGAAGCGGCAGCCATTTCATGTCGTGCTTGCATAGTTGGTTAGCGCGCGAAGGCTGGCCAATAGGAGTTAGGCTCTAGGCAGGGACTACATATCCCATGAGCCTCTGCGTAGTCACCTGTTCTGAAATAGCCAATAGGGTGCTGAGATGCTTGCTGACAGGATAGGGAAGTGGCAGCTGGGACACACTAGTGAGAGGAGGCTGGGAGAACAAAGGGAGAGGAGGTGTGTGAGTGCAGGGGGTCAGTGACCCACTGCATAGGACAGTATTCCCCTTAGGCCCCAGTGCAGGCCGAGACATCCCTAGCTTGTGGTTGCTCCAGGGAACAGCCATTAGGCAGGGACTTTGCCTGAATAGTGTGTAAAGCTAGTCAGGGACTCCGCGCTGCAGTGAGGAGCCTGTCATCATAAGTCTGGGCTCAGGCTATTGGAAGTCGTGGTACGTGGAAGCCTCTCCTGTGGTGGGAAACTTCTCATGAGAGACGACGCTGGATCTGCGGATCCTCTGTGAAGAATCTGCGACCGGGTGTTGGAACGCCCGGCAGGTATTACACACGTGCAACAACAAACCGGTACCTACAGGCGCTGATCCAGCCTTGGGGGGTGGTGGGTTCTTTGGGGACACTTGGGAGGTTAAGTGACCAAGGGACTGGTCAGTTATGCTGGACAAGGTGTGGGACACACGGTGGTGGGAGGACATTATTCAAAGTGACGTGTGGCCAAGGCCAATTTTGTATAAATGTTATATGTATAGAGGTGTGCGTATATTTTATAAAGTAAAGTAGTACGTTAAAGACATATGCAAGCTGTTATTGTTGTTCTTGTTCAGGGTAATCACACATATTACATTACACTCTGCTCATATTACTCGACCTCTCTGCAGCATTTGACACCGTGGACCACCCTCTTCTTCACATTCTCCATACTCTTGGTATTCGGAACAAAGCTTTATCCTGGATCTCCTCTTACCTCTCCCATCGTACCTTCAGTGTCTCTTTTGCTAACACCTCCTCCTCCTCTATTGATCTCTCTGTGGGAGTACCCCAGGGCTCTGTCCTGGGACCCCTTCTCTTTTCTCTCTACACACTCTCTCTAGGTGACCTAATCACATCGTTTGGGTTTAAATATCACCTCTATGCTGACGACACACAAATTTACCTTTCAACCCCTGACCTTACACCTGCTATACAGACCAAAGTTTCTGAATGCCTCTCTGGAATATCATCCTGGATGGCCATCCGCCGACTGAAACTTAACATGGCAAAAACAGAGCTCCTTATACTACCTCCCAAACCTAGCCCTACTACATCCTTCCACATTGCTATTGGAAATACGATCATTCACCCAGTAGCCCAAGCACGCTGCCTAGGGGTCACACTTGATTCCTCTCTCTCATTCTCCTCTCATATTCAAAACGTTTCTAAAACTTGTCGCTTTTTCCTCCGCAATATCACAAAGATACGCCCTTTCCTCTGTTACTCAACTGCTAAAACTCTGACTCAGGCCCTCATTCTCTCACGTCTCGATTACTGCAACCTCCTGCTGTCCGGCCTTCCTACCTCTCACCTGTCTCCCCTACAATCTATCCTAAACACTGCTGCCAGAATCACTCTACTCTTTCCTAAATCTGTCTCAGCGTCTCCCCTGCTGAAATCCCTCTCCTGGCTTACGATTAAATCGCGTATCTCACACTCAATTCTACTGCTCACTTTCAAAGCTTTACATTCTTCTGCCCCTCATTACATCTCAGCCCTAATTTCTCGCTATGCACCATCACGACTCTTGCGTTCTTCTCAAGGATGTCTTCTTTCTACCCCCTTTGTATCTAAAGCTCTCTCCTGCCTTAAACCTTTCTCACTTTCTGCCCCACACCTCTGGAATGCCCTTCCCCTCAATACCCGACTAGCCCCCTCGCTATCCACCTTTAAGACCCACCTTAAGACACATCTGCTTAAAGAAGCATATGAGTAGCACTGGATAATCATGGACACATGACACAAAGCTTGGCCCCCTGCAGACGCACTTACTAGTATTCCCTCCTACTGTCTATGTACGTTCTCCCTACCTACCAATTAGATTGTAAGCTCCTCTGAGCAGGGACTCCTTCCTTAATGTTACTTTTACAGTATGTCTGAAGCACTTATTCCCATGATCTGTTATTTATATTTGTTATTTATATGACATGTATTACTACTGTGAAGCGCTATGTACATTTTATGGCGCTATACAAATAAAGACATACATACAAGACATACATACATATTGGGGATCTTGGGCAAGTGGCGGCGCTGCCAGTTCTTATATTGTTGCCCCAGGCTCCCAGTAGTGGAGGCTCAGATCTCTGTGAGCCAGCAGGTAAAGATAGCACCCGTAAACCCGCCTAGTCCGGAGGAAAGAGGGCAACACATATTAGTGTATCTTTTGTTTAACCTGTGACAATGAATATGTCTCATACCAGAAAAAAAAGCCAGCATTTACATTTTGGAAGCAGGGAGACAATTGTTACTATTGGCCTCAGGGTACCACTATACATTCTGGTAAAAGATATAGCAGCCTATTCTTATAGCTTCGATGTTATCACTGCCAATTCGAACGTTTTGGCATGACCCTACCTCACGGTCTGACATTTGTGTTATCACGGTATTCATAAAGCGTTATCGCAAGTCAGAAACCGTGAGGAGGGAAAATGCCAAACCGCTCGGGATAGCAGTGCCTTTATCTGTGTCTTCTTCTACGTGGTCTAAGTGGTCTAAGTGGTCACAAAGTCTAGTTGAAGTCTTCGATTCGTTCACTCATCCAACGACACTCAGTACACAGATCATGATGTCTACTTAAAACCCTTTGGCTGTGGTGCACAATATGTGGGGAGGACACTCAGACCTATTAGGGACAATTTATCTCTTATTATTAAAAAAGATCTTGATCATCTGGATTGTAAGCATTTCAATATCCAACAAAATTCTGATCTCAAGTATTTGAAATTTTTGGGTATTGAACATCTTGTTCCTAAAAATAGAGTGGGAGATAAATTTAAACTCCTTAGGGCCCAGATCAACAATGCTCCGTTATTGACTTAATGAGGTGTTAACTTAAGTTATTATGTTAACTCATCGTTACTTACTAACAGGTATCTTTAAAACTCACTAACACAGTGGTAAGTGTTGTTTTCAGCAATAGCGACCCTTGTTCTCTCCTCTCGCTCCTGACAAAGCGCCTTGTGGGCGTCAAACACATAGGGTGGTGATAATTTGTTCCTACTAGTCAACACTTGTGGTTATATTTTGAATAACGAATAAGTGGTATTAAGCCACCAGTCAACTTACAGTACTGTGAAGCACCTTACACCACTACTTTCTAAATATTGCCCTTTATGTCCATCTTGCCCTTCCTCGGGTCAGGATTGGAGCAAGGGCCAGAAGACACAGAAACATCATGTACATGACAACATATCTTTAATAAATAAGAATGCATTTGGTCAGAGTCTGAAAATTGTTTTTGCTCAAGTTAATTAAAGGAGAAAGAAATTCTTTGCACCACGCCTTAGACTTTAATGGTTATCTACATAGTTTCAAGACCAGAACATCTCTCCTAACTGTGAAAGCTTTCTTCAGAAAAGTACATTGAAAATAGGGTGCATGTAGATATGGGGTTCCTTTATGGAAACAAGTTAGAAATGCTTTTAAAGAAATTGATGAAAAGAAATTTAGCACCCAAAAAAAGAGAAAAAAAAGTTTGAGCTCTATTAAAATAATTTTGATATATGAGCAAGAAATGATTTATTCTACATTTCTGGTATAGGACATGTGAGACAAAACCAAATAGTAAACCATGTCTAATACTATGGTTCCAAAATCAGTATCCCAGAGACAAAGTACACATTATTGAGCAGTCCAGTCCATGACCCCGTATAATGATAACAAAAAAGGGTAAGGATAACGGTAAGGGGTTGTGGCCGGGGAGGATCACAAACCCCCCGGGACACCTTTTGCCTGTTACTACTGTAACAAGCCTGGTCATATGAGATGGGATTGCAGACAAAACATGGAGGAAAATAAATAATTTCTAACATATCAAGGAGTGTGATACATTATTGTTAATGCTGAATTAGAGAGCGATTATATTGAATCATAACTCTCTGCCATTTTGACAGTGGCGGATTTTGACAGTGGCGGATTTTGAAATCCGGTGCCCCTAGGCGCTTAGATATGCCGGCCGCCTCCTTGCTGCCGCCCTCCTCCTCCTCCTCCTTCCGATTCGCAGCGGACGTCACCAAAGTGACATCACACGGTGTCTCGTTGCCATGGTAACATGACGTTATTTATATACCCGTGGTGTCCTGTGCCAGCTATTCCCACCCAAGTGTGAGGTAGCGCTACCACCTGTGGATGTAGGTGCACGTTGGTTACCTGCTTGGGTACTCCAGTACCCAGGTGCTTCTTGGCATAGTGAGTTGGAGCGGGTCCCACGCAGCGGGGCCTCCAACACAAATCCCCTCTCTCCTAGGGGGTCCGGATCCTCCTTGCATGTGAGCTCCAGCCGGAGGGTCCCCCACAATGTGAACAAAGAAAAATGTTAAAGTGCGCTACTAAAATATACCCCTATTTTGAATGTGACACAATTAGCTACCCATAGAATTATACACCTCTGTGTCTAAAGTCTCTGAATCCTGTGACCTGGTCCCAGGCCGCAGGGCACCGTGTGGCCACCCGGTCCGGTCACCAGTGCAGGAATAACAATAAGGGGAAGAGTCCCTATCCTCTACTCTGGCTCAGGGCCTAACTGGGGCCTAGGGCAAGATCAAGGCCTAGGACAGGAAGCACTGCTCCCTGGACACTACCTTCTTCTTTGCCTCCTCCGTCCGGACTCACTCGCAGGCTTTCCGCGCGCGGATGATATCCTGTTCCTCGCAGTGCTCGCATCCCATTGGCTGGTACAGTCCCATGTGCTGCAGTCCCTCCCTCCAGGGATTCTGGTACTTGTAGTCCCGCGGCTGTGTCTGCGGAACCATCCTAAGATAGCCACCGTACTCCTCACACTGCGCGTGCGCGATAATCAAACTGTCCGCCCCCCACCTCCTGATCGCGCGGAGCCCCGGACAACTTACTGACAGCTCCCCCTCACCGGCGGCAGGGTAGGGGGACTCAGCCACATATGTATTAATGCATTTTAAAAGTTTTAAGACTTGTTAAAAGTCGAAGAATATTAAAAATTTCTTTGCCGCATAAATGTGAATTATAAGCTGTTTGCTTTTTTGCCTGTAATCACATTTAATAAGTTGGCTAATATCAGAAGGAAAATAAAAGCGTTAGTGCAGCGTGCACGAAAACTTCCATGATTATTGAGTGAAATATCATATCACTCTATAACATTGAATGATATAAGATTCACTAAAGCCTAGGAAAATAAAACAATGTGGCATTTATTTTCAGGGATTTATAGTATGTTGGAAAAAGAACGAGTATATTTTATAAGAAGGGATTGATGATGAATCATTTTTGTTTAAACTCCCAGGTTTTTTCTTCCGTATAAAGAGCAATATTAATAGCTGTAAGATTGGCAAGGCACCCCGACAATTAGCAATACGCCCAGATAAATGACACCTTGCCAAGGTTGTTTTAAAAAATAGTGAAACATTTTTATGACGACAAAAAAAAAGTTTCCCATTTCAAACGAACCATTGGAATCAATACAAATACATTTTATAGGACCCATTCCCAAAGCAAAGGGAGGTTATGCCAAAAGTGGGGTTCACACACATTCCCAGCAAGCTCAAACTCCCACACCCACCACATCATGAATATATATTTATGTCAAAAAGAGCGCTACTGGGCGTGGCAAATGTATACAACAAAAGACAGGGGGTGCCCAATGCTACATCCAATTGACAAAACATATAAAGTAATAAGTATAAAGTTTAAATACTGTACTTCAATAATAATATTTACTTGGTTATTTAGTTAAACCCTTTGGCCAAAGCGTCATAAGCCTGCATACCACGTCAAGGTATAACCAAAATTAATGCAGGTCCTACACTACACTGTGAACCCTTCCATTTACCTCTGTATGAGGGGAAAGAACCATACTAGGGGGGCTATGCACTAAGCTCAATGGCTTTGCGTTCTGATTTGGCCAAAAAGCAGGTTCGTTAAAAAGTGAGGCCGGGGACGCGATGCACTAAGGCCTTGAGGCCATTAATTACCATTACCATTTAATGTACCTGCTCAAAATAGCTCAAAACAGCCACAGCGTACGTGTTGCTTTCCCCCCCCCTGCTAGCGTTCTTAACCTTTCCGTTCGCTAGCTGATAGAAAAAAAAGCCGCATGTGACATTTGCATGGAGATTTGCAAGCTCCATGCAAGACTGTTACAGGCGATCGTACACTAAATAAATACATTTTAATGATAGTGTATATGAGCAGGGGGTCTCCCGAGCTGAACCGCATTGGTTTCAGGTCCGAGGACCCCCTACTTCAGGAGTTACAGGCCCCGTTATGGGGTGCCGGTATCCCCTGCAGTTTAAAGCTCCCGCGTCACGTGACCGGGTTATTTACATTCTGCAGGGGATACCGGCACCCCATAAAGGGGCCTGTATCTCCTGAACTAGGGGTTCCTCGGACCTGAAACCAATGCGGTTCAGCTCAGGAGACCCCCTGCACATCTACACTAGTATTAAAACATACATAACAATAACCAATCATTCATTACCGTAGCGGCTATCCGCTATGGTAATGAAGCTGCTTTAATGTATTTTAAATAATAGTGTGCGGGAGCAGGAGGTCCCCTGAGCTGAACCGCATTGATTTCTGCCTCAGAGACCCCCTGCTTCCCGAGTTACAGGCCCTGGTATCGGGCATCGGTGCCAGTGCCACCGCCACCTTTATAGCATCCAAGACGCGACGTGGGCTCTATAAAGATGGCGTCCGCACTGGCACCGATGCCCCAAACTGGGGCCTGTAACTCAGGAAGCAGGGGGTCTCTGAGGCAGAAATCTATGCGGTTCAGCTCAGGGGACCCCCTGCTCCCGCACACTATTAATAAAAATACATTAATGCGGCTTCATTACCTTAGCGGATAGCCGCTAAGGCAATGAAGGAGTTAAGGCACATTAGCATGTTTATTGGGGACAATTTCCCCCAATAAACAACACACATCCCCCCCACCCCCTAACACATACAGTACTGTAATGGGCAAAATTACTATTATCCACATATGGATAATAATGCATTTGCCCATTTTAAATACATATATATTACAATAAATACAGTCAAAACATTTAACACTTACAATTTACAGGCACCCACGATGAAGGCCGTCTTCATCCTCATCTTCATTCTGCCCATGCCCCTACGGCGCTGCAAAACATGCACAACAATTACAATAGCCAATGTAATGGCCCCTAATCCCTTAATCACCATAGCGGTTATTAACCGCTACAGTCATTAAGGGGTTAACCCACCCTCACCCACCACTCGGGAGGCCTACATACCCTCCCACTCTAACCCCCCCACCTCGTGAGGCCTAACCACCCTCACCCACTACCCACAAGGGAGGCCTACCCACATACCCTTGGGGCCAATACCCCCTCCCCCCACCCCCCAGTACCCACAATAAAAACAATACACAGCCATACAATAAACATCATTATTTTATGGCTTACCTGTGGATTGGTTCCTGTGCTTCCGGGTCGCTTGGATTTCGGAGAGTGGGCATCTAATGGTGAGTAAACAAAAGAAAAATTTATTATTTTAACTTTTACAGGTTTTTATGATTTTTCATTCATGTCTTTTATTTTTTCACTCCCATTTAATGCCCGTTAATGTATCTATGTATATAATACATTCACGGACACTGAACGGGTGTATTGTATGGGAATTTTGTATGTAAATGCTTTGTATTTTATGCTGTATTATTGCCCCTGTATGTTATGTTTCTCTATCTGTATGGATAGACATACAGGGATAATAATTGATTGTTTGGCTCATGTTTAGGTTCTTATCATGTACACTGGTGACACAGTTTATCACACTGCGGCCAGATCCGCAAGCCGGGAGATTTCCCGGCTTGCTAGTGGCCGCCCCTCGGCGTGCCGCGCGTCATAGACGCGCGGTCACGCGTCTTCGGGAGCGTGCGCCCCCTGCACGCGCGTCCAGGGGCTCCCCGAGGGAGCCCTGGTGTCCCGCGATCGCGGGACAGCGGCAGGGGGTTCCGGGGGACCCGGCGGACCCGGCAGCGGTAGGGAGAGCGCCCCGATCGGAGGGCGCTCTTCCGCTGCTTCGGCGCGCGCCCGTCACTCTCGGGCGCGCGCCAGGCTACTGCTGCGGCACAGAACGGGCAAATGCTCGAATAAACTGTGCCGCAGCAGTATGTATAATGTATTTAGCATCTTTATTTTGTCATTGTTGTGAATAATGTAATTTGTATTTAGCTAAAGGCTTCTTTATGGTAGTAAGATTAGAATGATGGTGGTTACTTTAAATTAGAATTGTTTTGGCAATGGTTTGGCTTTAGCAATTGAATAGGGAATTGTATAATTGATTTGTATTGTATTTTAATTGTTTGAGGAAATGGATTAATTGATTGATGCTAATTGTATTGATGTTGGTTACTTTCTAATTGATTTTCAGGATGGCATTGGTGGTTAGGGGACATTGTTCATAGTGTATTTTATTGTTACATATATTTTGCATAGTGTTATATGATACACAGATTATTTGCATCATGTACACACTCAATGCAATTGTGTGACATTTCATAGACATTTGTGTAGCTGCAGTTTGTTTTTTTTATATTTGCAATGGCTGCTAGATTTATTTTAACATGCAACCTGGTGGTTTAAGATTAAAAATTCATGTTTTGATTTGTGGATGTTTTATGTGTTTCATAATGGGCAAATAATATATTATCCATATCTGGATAATAGTTATTTGGCACATTATTGTACTGTAGGTGTTGGGGGCGGGAGGGATGTATGTATAGGTCCGGTTTATTTATTTTACATTCAGGGTTGTTCCTTGGTTCTGCATGAGACCTCTGGAGACCACCTGCGGTCTCCTTGGGTATCTCACGGGTATCAGGCTGGTAGTTCCACGGGTGACACCTGCGGGGATGAAGCGGTGGTCCCACATCTGTGGGGGCACAGCAGGACCCAAAGCTGCGGGGATGTAGCGGTGGTCCCACATCCGTGGGGGCACTGTGGACCCGTAGTGAGCACTCGTGAGTTCCCCAGACCCCCGTGAGAACCACCCGAGGCCCCGCAGACACCTGTGGGTCTGACCCGGGGCTCCCAGACATCCGCTGGCCTACCGTGGGGACCCAATTGTGGCCCACGGTGTCCCAAGGAGACCACCTGGGGGCCATGGCGCTTGGCTGGACCCATCAACAGGCCTCCAGAACCTGTGTGAAACAAGTTGCTGGTACCCTGTAGGTCTGTCAGGTGACCCGCCAGCCCGGCGGGGACTCGCGTGGGGCTGGGGTATGAACCCTGTATGTAAAAGAATAAATCATGTATTTATGGGGGGGCACAGGGGGTGGGTTATTTATTTAATAAATAGAATGATGTTTATTGTGGGGCTGTGTATTGTTTTTATTGTGGGTACTGGGGGTGGGGGGAGGGTGTATTGGCCCCAAGGGTATGTGGGTAGGCCTCCCTTGTGGGTAGTGGGTGAGGGTGGTTAGGCCTCACAGGGTGGGGGGTTAGTGTGGGAGGGTATGTAGGCCTCCCGAGTGGTGGGTGAGGGTGGGTTAACCCCTTAATGACTGTAGCGGTTAATAACCGCTATGGTGATTAAGGGGTTAGGGGACATTACATTGGCTATTGTAATTGTTGTGCATGTTTTGCAGCACCGTAGGGGCATGGGCAGAATGAAGATGAGGATGAAGGCGGCCTTCATCGTGGGTGCCTGTAAATTGTAAGTGTAATATGTTTTGACTGTATTTATTATTGAATATTATATGTATTTAAAATGGCCAAATGCATTATTATCCATTATTATCCATATGTGGATAATAGTAATTTTGGCCATTACTGTATAGTATGTGTTAGGGGGGTGTATTTAGTTATAATTGTTGATTCTTATTTTTGGAGGTGCAACATTGGTACCGCAGGCCCGCGGGGAGCCTGGGATGGCTGCGGGGTTTCCCAGACTCCCACAGGGACCCCCGCACTCCCGCGGGGACCCCCGCTTGGTGAGCCGGGGAACCCCGGACCCCCGCGGGGTCAGCCTGGGACACCCGCGCGACCCCCGGGCTCCCTCGGGGACCCCCGCGGGGTCAGCCGGGGACACCCGCCGGCCTGCTGTATGGGTTTTGCGCATGCAAAAATAAAAAGCCAGATTTTTTTCTAAATCCACATTTCTTTGCGTCTACTCTGACCTGACGTGTTCTAATCAACGCAACTTTCGCGTTTGCTAAGGTTGCGTTGCTTAGTGCATCCCGCTGAAGGGCAGAATTTCACGCAAACAGGGTTGCGAACGAGCAAATTTGGACTTAGAAAAAATCCCTGAAAAAAGTCATTTTTAGAGCATAAAGTGCCTGTTTGCGTTGCTTAGTGCATCGGGTTGAGCCAAAAATCACAATCGAAGAGCACTTTGCGGTCTAAAGGTGACTTATCGGAGCTTAGTGCATAGCCCCCTAGGTCCTGTTCTTTGCAGCAAAGTGAAAAGACCTCCCAAGTTAAAAAGGTGAGGAGGAGTGAGCTCTGGGGGGAGGTGCCACCTACGTCCATTACAACGGTTACCAGTCAAAAATTGATTAACACACATTCCCAGCTAGCTCAAACTCCCACACCCACCACATCATGAATATATATTTATGTCTAAAGTGGGGTTCAGTAAGATTATTTTTGCCTTTTTCTTGAACTGCTGAATAACCATAATGTGTCTCTAGACAATGTCAGACATGAAATTGTGCACTGGTCACGGACAGTATCATTGTGGAAATTTTAAAAGAACCACATTTATTTTCTAGGTAGAAATAATTTGTTAGGAAGGAAAGAGCTCTGTAAAATCTGCTATGCTAATTGCAGTAATTAGGATTGTATACCTTTTGTATTATGCATGACCACGCATAAAGTCTTATTAGAACACAGAATACCTGTCTGAGAGAAACTGTTACTGCCCATAGACACTCAAAGTTGCATAATGGGTTAAGTAAGACAGACAGGGTTGGCTACTATCAAAGGACAAATTCCTCCCACCAGCAACTGTCCGGAGCCTAGGACATGTGCTGAGTGAGCGAATGTGTTATTTCAAGAATCAGATGGAAATAGTCATGACAATTTAGGCTGTTAAAGGCAAGACAGGGAATATTGCTAGTGCTAGAGTATATGTTTTTAGCTCTGGGTTGCTACAAAATAAAGCGTTATTTATTTATTTTTACCATTTTTGCCAACATACAATTATGAGACTTTGGTCAAATGGTTTTTTTGTTTGTTTGCTTTTGCAAACATAATTGCAGGAAACATTGCATTTCACCCCAACAAACCTGGCTAGGCCAGTAAGTTTGTTGAGGGGCATATGGCGATTATTCGATTATTAGTGATAATTAAGATTAGGCAAATTGGGAAGGTACTTTTACAACACAGAATTAAAAACAAGTGTCTAAAAGAATTGACTCCATACTGTATGTACAAATCCACTATTAAATCAAAAAATTGATAAAACAAGGATTATGGTGCACTCGAAAATAAACTATTATGTTAAAAGGAAATGATGTCACCATATGAGTGTAAGGATGTACATATATATTAAAGGTTCCGCGCTGTCAATTACATAGGCAGCGCCATATTGTCCCTGTTTGCCAGCGGAGTTACTGCGTACCAGTTGGGCTGCGCATGCGCGAGGGAAGCGCGCGAAGGGTAATCATAAGTAGAGACTTGGAGGGGGTTGAACTATGAACTCTGACTGTGAGGAGGTCAGCTGAGGCTGAGGACCAATGGGATGCGAGACAGTGTATGCAGGAACCGGATGCGTGTGGGCGGTGGGTCAGAGCAGCGAGGGAGGTGAAGGAGGAGGTTGGCGGAACCTCGTGTGCGAGAGCAGAGGGTCAGTGACCCGTCTGCTTAGATAGGGTATGCCCACAGCCCCAGGAGTCTTTCCCCCGCCATCGTAGGGTGCTGTATTTGTAAGGACGCCCATAGTCGTCAGGGACGTTTCCCGTTAGTGAGGTTCATATGCGGAGCTGCGGCCGCCATCTTGGATTTCCCATCTGACGGTGCTGCAGAAGGGAGAGACGGCGCAAGGCTGGATTAACACCAGGACCCCGTGGAGTGTCAAGGTCATCGTAGTGACCGGAAGGTATCCTTATCTACAAGTGCACCTACACCGGTCACCAGGCGCTGATCCCGCCTCCCACTAACTAATTGGGTCCCCTGAGAGAATGCATATGGTACCATACTTTACTGGTTATGAGACATACTCCTAAGGAGAGTGGCAGAGCCACTTATGTACAGGACATCATCCCAATAAGGTGTGGCCGAGCCACGTTGTGTGTGTGTATGTAAAGGTTATATGATAATTCTGCATATCATTTGTTATTCATGTGTGATATAAAAAGGTTGGTTGCATACTGTTGTTGTTAGGTTCTTGCTCAGGGTATAATCTCTATAGTGGGGATCCTGGGTGAGTGGAGGCGCTGCACCACAAGTGATAAAGGTATACCCCCAGGCTCCCAATATGCGGAGGCTCAGAGCTCCTGAAGCCACAGGTTTATGCACCGTAGTCCCTTAGTTCAGGTGTTCACAAAAAGGGCTACATGAGCTTCAATAAAACATAATTATACACACAATCTCAAGTACTACAAACCCAAGGGAGGGATTTTACATTTAGGATTTGGAAAAGAGAAAGGTATTGAGACAGGACTGTTGAATTTGTATGATACATGCTATTACTGTGTGTTGATATTCGTATTCATGCTGCTAATGTTTATAGAATCATTTCGTACTTATGTTAAAAATGTTTTTCGGATTATTTTATTGTACTTGTATTGTAATAACACAGAAAAGGTGAATTCTTCCAAAGACGAAGGGAGACTAGAAACCCATTAGCATGAACTCTCTACGCTGCCTATAGTATACAGTAGTAATAAGGTAGATGTACAGTATATACAGTATGAGAGAACAACACCACTCTGTGATATGAAGCTCGTGAATATTAGGTGTAAATGGACCCGAAACAGTAAACAGAATGACATCTGATAGAGAGTAAAAATATGTTTAATAAAATATAACAGGTCAATAAAAATATAGAGGCAGAATAAACTAAAAGTCAAAACCATTGAGAAAGGTAATTACAACCTCCTCAATTAGAACAGGCGGGTTCTGTAGGTGAATAATGTGGACTGTCAGGCAGGGATAAATCCATACAGTGACATTATTCCTCCTCTTTGTGTAGATACAGATTAAGGGAAGAGTAAGTACCTTGTAAGGCAAATACATGACAGTGGCACTTTCGGGTAATTGGTAAATGCAGCTCTGTAACGGAGCCTTATTAGGTCCGTTCTATACTGTGTGCGGCCGCGCGTACGCACGTGCCTGTGTGAACGCGCGTGCACATGCCGCGTGCTTTTTGTGGGTATACAGTCTGTGCTGTCTGGACCGACAGGCAGGGAAGGTACTGTGTGTGTGTGTATGTGTATATATGTGTGTGTGTGTGTATGTGTATGTATGTGTATATATGTGTGTGTATATGTGTGTATGTGTATGTATGTGTAATTTATTATTAAAAAAAACATTTGTAAAAATAAAATATTTATTAACATTGTGCAGACACACACATACATACACACATATACACACACACACACATACACACACACACACACACATACACACATAAATACAGATGCATACATACACACACACATATACATACATTTCAGCGGCAGTAGCGACGCAAAATCTTTATTTTCCTACTCTTCCCCCCTGTCGCCCAGCTGCACGCTCACTGCCGTGTAGCAAGCGCGTGCACTATAGAACAACCCTTAGGTAAGGGTAAGTAGCATATTTAGCTCAATTAAGGACCTGTGGGTAACCTGCAGAAAGGACCGCCGGAGTTGGGGGTAGCACAATATACAGTGTAGAGTCTGTGAAATAATCAGATTCTCAATTGGGCTGGATGCCAACTCAAGTTAGTGATCTAACAACCATACATAAAAAGATTGAACGGACCGCTCACCTTCAGAATAGTCCAAAAAAAATTATGTGTGTAACGGGTATTCCCCCACCCAAGAGCATGTGGTATGTGTGTGCGGGGAACCTAATGTTACCAGGTGTGGTGCTTTACCTGTTAGGCTCACAGGGGGCCTAAGCCTCCGCCACGGGGAGCCGGGGGCACGTACAATAATAGGAGTAACGTCGTACTCGGTGCAGCGCCTCCACCAGCGATGGCTCCCACCAGAGGGGGAGTGATCCTCGCAGGACAATATATATATATATATCACACACACAGCATGTAAAACAACCAATAACTTTACTGTAGCAAACGTACTTAATCATATATATATCAACAGGTGTCCCTCTCAAGTGAGATAAATATATGTGTGACTGTGCAGCTACTATGTCTTATATGAATAGATGGTATAGTTGGTGCACTTGTAGATTACCTGCCGAGCACTTCAGTACCCGGGCCTGCCAAGGAGCTTCACAAAGGATCCTGATGACGAGGGAATACAGGAACTACCGTCCGGGGCGATCCCACTCGGATGGCTGCTGCAGCCGCAGCGCTGGTCTGAGCCCAAACCTCTGGATGGATGCGCAGCGTCCGCTGTGTCCCTAACTGACTCTGGATAATAAGGGGCAGGGTACCTAACCTGGGGCCTGTCCCTAAATAACACAACACTACTGGTGGCTCAGGGCTATCTGGGGCCTAGGGGGCTGCTGGCCTAGTGCAGGGAGTCAATGACACCTGCACCCTACCTCCTTTCCCTAGCTGCTCCTGACGCCGACTGGCTAACATGCTCCAAGCCCGCGAAATGTAACCAATCTCCCCTGCAGGGAGATGCTGTAGCCCTATTGGCTCCCTGGGGTCATGTGGGGTGCTCCTAGGCTCATGGGATATGTAGTCCCTTCTCTAGAGCCCTAACTCTATTGGCCAGCATTCGCGCGGTCTATCTGCGCATGCGCAATGTCCCTGGCTAGCCGCCGCATGCGGGGACTCACTGCGCATGCGCGAAGTTGCACAACATGGCGGCGCCCTGCTCGGGAGCCACCGGGGACCTCCGGAGCACCGGAGTGCTCCCTGCTCAGCCCCCACCCTCCAGAAGTGCCGGCGGGTCTATCGAGTGACCCCCGGCAGTGGAGGTAAGAGGAGGGGGGGGGGGGTCGCGGCACAAAAGGGGACCTGGCTAACTCCTCCCCCTGGAAAAAAAAACCAACGTCCTCGCTTGGGATACATAACTCAGCCATTTACAGAAATTATATAATAAAAATGCATTTCGATCATATAACTTAGCACATTCACATTGACTTTATACGATGTTGCATAATTCTGTGAGCATCACAATCACAGATTGGATTTTGCTCCGAGACCACTGCTGAGCCTCATAATGGGATGCCCCAATTTGATCATAGGTTACCCGATTTGACTCTTTGGCTCCTTCGGAGCTGTTCTTCTGCAACTCCCTCGGGGGAGTAATAAACACAGTCCTGAGGCTCAGCCTCTTCCCTTGAGGGGAGAATTGTCTCTGGACAGTCTCTGTTTGGCACAAAGCACAGTATCTGTGGATCCAAAGGCTGGCCTGTTGGTGCCACCTTAGTAGGCTTTGGCCTACGGAGCCCTTTACCCGTAGCTCCTCCGAAGATGCCCCTTCTGTGGAGTAGTCCCTTTGAGAGGGTCCTTCCATAGGGTCTTCAGGAGTTTCTGAGTGGGTTACGTTATTGACAGTCTCTTGACCCATCTCTGATAAGTCGAACTCACCGTTGAGCGGTGTGGCCAGTATTTCTGCTTCCTCATCTCCCACTTGTGGAATGGGGAGAAGATGGTTACGGTGCCATACCTTTACCCGGGCTTCAGTGTCTTTGATGCGATAGACCGGGAGGCCAGGCATCTGAGATTCTATTTCATATACCCCGTCTCTCCATCGATCGGCCAACTTGTGTTTTCCTGGGACTCCCAGATTCCGAAGCAACACAGCGTCTCCAGGACGAAGCTCCTGATATTTGACCTTATGGTCATATCGCCTTTTATTGCCAGCATTCAGCTTAGCTGTAGATTTCTCAGCCTGTTGGTACGCCTGTTGCAAGCTGTCTTTGAGTCGTTGAACGTATTTGAAATGGGTAGCGTTGTGTATCCCATCCGTCGATACGCGAAGGCGTACATCTACTGGTAGTCTCGCCTCTCGTCCGAACATGAGGAGTAGGGCGAGAATCCAGTCGACTCGTGTCGGGTACAATTGTACGCGTGAACCAAGGCCTCTACATGTCGACTCCATTCAGTCGTCTGAGCACTCTGTAGAGTTCCGAGCATGTCCAGTAAGGTTCGATTAAATCGTTCGGGCAACGCATCTCCCTCGTGATGGTACGGTGTTGTTCGTGATTTAGCGATGTTCAGCATTTTCAGCAGTTCTCGGATCAGAGTGCTCTCAAAATCGCGACCTTGGTCGGAGTGAAGGCGGTTTGGAAGACCATAGTGCACGAAGTACTTCTCCCATAATATTTTTGCCACCGTGATAGCTTTCTGGTCTTTAGTGGGGAAGGCCTGGGCATACAGGGTGTAATGGTCCGTGATGACCAGCACGTTGCATATTCCTCGGCTATCAGGTTCAATGCACAGAAAGTCCATACACACAAGATCCATGGGGCCAGAACTCTCCAGATGGCCCATGGGTGCTGCTCTGGTGGGCAGGGTTTTGCGTTGTATACCCCGAGTACAACGGCGACAATGGTGTTCTACGGCCTCTCGCATCTTGGGCCAGAAAAAGCGGTCTCGGACCAACCCAAAGGTCTTCTCCACACCAAGATGTCCATGTTCATCATGTAGGGACTTTAATACCATGTATTGCAAGTTCTTAGGGAGGACTAGTTGTCGTCTATCCGGGTGGTTGTTGTATTGCACCACCCGATAGAGTAAGCAGTTATCTATTTCGAATTTGTCCACTCCCCGCATGAGCGAGGCAACAAAGTCATTGGGAGCACGCTTCAGAAGGGCTGGATTCTTCTTTTCAACGGCTTGCCTAATGATATTAATGACAGGATCTCGTATTTGGTAGTCTACCAGATCTTTCCACTGTAGCACTTTGTCATGAGTTATGTTCATCCCTTTTGGATCGCGGTAGGCGGCTGGGACAGCCTGCGACTGGCATCTCAAAGAATCCGCAACCCGTAATTCTGAGAAGGCCACTTGATCATTTACGATGGCGGCAGTGCTACACATAGCTTGCACCCCGGGTCCTGGGAGTTCTTCCCATTCCTCATCATCTTGAGTAGCACTTAGCCCTGGCCGCCTGGAGAGGGCATCAGCACCGACATTCAAGGGTCCCGGCTTATACTTCAGGGAGAATCGGTAATTGTTCAGAGCTGCCAGCCATCGGTGTCCTTCTGCATCCAATTTGGCCGAGGTATTGATGTACGTGAGGGGATTGTTATACGTCCTTACCTCAAACGTAACACCGTAAAGGTAATCGTGGAGCTTCTCGGTGATCGCCCACTTGAGAGCCAGGAACTCCAACTTGTGGACGGGATATCTCTGTTCACTGGGTGTCAGACTGCGGCTGATGTAGGCTACAGGCCGAAGGCCCTCTTGGTGCTTCTGGTGCAGGATGGCACCCAGTCCATTAAGTCTGGCATCCACATGCAGAACGTATGGTTGTTCGGGATCAGCATACACAAGCACCGGCGCTTCGGTCAGACACTTCTTCAATTTCAGACTGCCTGTTCACACTCAGACGTCAATTTATCGCCAAATGACTGATGGGCCGATACGGCCTTCCTTCCTGTATCTTCGGGGTATATCTTCAACAGATTGTTCAGGGGTTTAACTCTACTAGAGTACCCTTCCACGAAGTGACGGTAATACCCACAGAACCCCAGGAAGGATCGTAGTTCTGTGACATTCTCGGGACGCGGCCAGTTCACGACCGCTTCTACTTTGGCTGGGTCGGTGGCGATCCCTTGAGCAGACACGATGTGCCCCACTTAGGTAACCAAGGTGTGACAAAACCGGCACTTGTCTAGGGACAATTTCAACCCTTCCTTCCCAAGACGGTCTATTACTTTAAGCAGCCTCTCTTCGTGCTCTTCCAGAGTCCTTCTGAAAACAATGATGTCGTCCAGGTAGACAAGTCACTCCCGAGGGTTCATGTCCCCGATAGCCTTCTCCATCAGTCGTTGGAAGGTAGCAGGGGCCCCAGATATATCTTGGGGCACACGTAAATACGTAAATTGGTAGAACCCCAGGGGGCAAACGAAGGCTGTTTTCTCCTGATTCTCGGCATTCATGGGTACCTGATAGTACCCGGATCGTAGATCGAGCACGCTGAACCATTGGCTTCCGTTCAGAGCATTCGGGATCTCTTCAATGCGAGGAAGGTTGTACTGGTCCAGTATCGTACGATTGTTCAGGGTTCGATAGTCGACACACAGTTGTACGGATCCATTCTTTTTCCTCACCACCACTATGGGAGAGGCGTAAGGGCTCTGTGACTCCGTCAAAATCCCAGCGGGCTCCATTTCTTGCAAGACGTTCCTCACATCGTCCACATCCCTAGGGGCGATGCGACGAAAGCGTTCCCGGAACGGAGTGGCATCACTCAGTCTAATGGCATGTTGAGCGCTGCGACTGCACCCCACATCCATCTCACTCGTGGAGAATACAGTCCGTCGTTTATTCAACTGGGTTGTCAGCCACTCTTTCCACTCCATTGGCAACGTCGACTCGCCGAAGTTGAAGTCTAACTCGACTAATCGCTCATCCACTGCAGCAGCGTTCACCTGAGACGTTGTTTCCACAGGGCTAACCGGATATATGCAACCCAGACTCTGTCCAGCATCAAGATCCATCGGGAATGGGGAGATGTTCTGCAGATATACGTAAGTTCGTAGAGGGATTTTAGTCATCCACTCCCTTACTTCGGGTAGTACCCTATACCCTCTCTGAACTTCTTCCTCAAGGGTACTCTCCAGAGAGAAGAGCTGATCGTTCTCATCTCGCTCGGGATAACAGCACCAGACGGCATCCGTTGCACTCCCCCTGGTAATATGGTCGTCAGTCTGCGTTGGCGATAGTAGAGATCCCCATGACACTCCAAGGCATATACCCGGTTGCACTCCTCTCGTAAGACGGGGTCTAGGAGCGAATTGGCCAACGGCAACTCGTTGGTCTCTTTCAGGTATGCTCTGATTACAGCTTGTACTATATCAGTGTTGGTTCCCAAGATGATCGGATACTTTCACTGGTCTTGGGGCTCCGGGCATTCCACTGCCGCTACATGCATGGGGTGTTTCTTGCCGGTGTTCAGTTTAAGTATTTCCAGTTTAACCCTTACAATCCCATCGATGGGGTAGTCTTCATTACTTAACCCCCTAACCTTCATATGTTCGGCCGACCTCAGGGGGCAGTGTCTAAGGTGCTGATCATAGAACTTGCGGTTTATAATGGTCACTTGTGATCCCGTGTCTAGTAGGGCCAATGCGTAGATCCCTTCCAGTACAACAGGCACAATGGCCGCGGGGCCTACTTGACTGTAAGCTTCCCTTGGTGAGGCGTCATCACTGGGGCCGGAGTCAGAAGGGGCATCTTCGGTTCCAGAAGGAGGGGGTTCTGGGTCAGACGCTGCCATTTGTACATGGCAGACCATTGACCGGGCTGATTTTCCTCTATCGGGAGGTTTTTCCTCTGGAGGATCCTCCCTCTCCGGACAGTTACTGGAAAAGTGGCCCTTCTTACCACAGTTATAGCACACAACCTCGCGGAGTTCTGGACGAACCTTGAACGGGGAAGGTGGTCTGTCAGAGTGTTTTGGCTTGTACCTCTTGGACGGGGCGGCAGACTCTTCCTTCTTCTCCATAGAGCACTTTCCCTTTGAGATGGAGGGGCTCTTGGATTTTGCGGTAGAGTGTAACAAAGCATGTGCCTCCTGAATTTTCACCTGGCGCAGCAACCCGGTGAACGTAGGGGGACTCCCGTCCATTATTTTGCTGCGGAGCATATTGGCTTTGGGGTGAGTGGGGCTGGATCCCCGCAGGTACTGCTTACGAAGCGCCTCATCCATCCCAGAGGCAGGAATCAGCTTACGATTGAGTAGGATTCCCAAGACCAATTGCAGGCGGTGTATAAAGGCCGACAAGTCCTCTGCCTCCTTCTGATAGAGATTGTAGTACTTCGTCCAGATCGCTCCTTCATCTTCTGCTAGTCCGTAAGCTTCCAGCAGGAATTCCACCATCTCCAACGCTGTCAACTCTGGATGTTGGTCCCTGTGGATGGTTATAATGGCAGAAGCGGGAGGCCTGAGACACTCCATGATACGCTGCTTTTTTACTGTGTCAGTGCACGACCATTCCTCTACGACTTTTAATGCATTCTCCCTCCAAAGGTCTATCCCTTCCTCCCCCGGTGGTGTTGGAAGTACTCCCGAGAAGTCTTTGAGTTTCCGGTAGCTTTGGGACTGGGAGGCCATGGTGATGGCTTCTACAAATTGGGGTAGCGTCACCGACATTGCGGAACCTTCATTAGTTACCCTCTCTCTGATAGGCCGGGAGTTCACCTCGCAGGGTGCGGGGGCTGGTGGAGAGGGTGGACTGTCAGCCCAACTAGAGGCTCCCGTGAGAGCGCTTGGAGTAAAGGAGACTTTGGGTGGGGGATGGTTGACCCGGTTTGGGGTACTTGACACTGGTGCAGTTGGTGTCCAAGTACTGATGGACGGTTCATCTGAAGCCTGAGGAGGGACCCTTGATGAAAACATTTCCCGTATTACTGGTAATTCCGAGTATATAAGGGGGTAGCCTTCTGGCGGGCACACGGGGGCTACTAGAGTGTTCGGGGCCGTCTCTTGGCATATGTCCCGCCCCACAGTGAATAGTATGGCGCTCCAATAAAAAGTAGGGTCGAACACCCTGCCCCGGTACCATACTTTATCTGACCCTAGGAGCTCCCTCAGCGAGTCCCGGATGTCGTTCTCCGCAACTAATGATGGAACGTTCCCTACGGCCACGACGAAACTAGGGGGCTCCAGGACGGAGATGGCCCACGCGTGGACCTCTTGACGGGAGGGAATTACCATGTTGCTGATCTCTTATGATACTGGTTTGAATAGGGCACCCCAGGTCTGACTTTCAGCAGCACCTCCAAATGTAACGGGTATTCCCCCACCCAAGAGCATATGGTATGTGTGTGCGGGGAACCTAATGTTACCAGGTGTGGTGCTTTACCTGTTAGGCTCACAGGGGGCCTAAGTCTCCTCCACAGGGAGCCAGGGGCATGTACAATAATAGGAGTAACCTCGTACTCGGTGCAGCGCCTCCACCTGCGATGGCACCCACCAGAGGGGGAGTGATCCTCGCAGGACAATATATATATATATCACACACACAGCATGTAAAACAACCAATAACTTTACTGTAGCAACCGTACTTAATCATATATATATATCAACAGGTGTCCCTCTCTAGAGGAGACACTACTACTGTGTCTCGCAGGACGCTACCCCCTTTCACCGGGTGATCCCACCCCGTGTCCAGTAACCCCACACAAAATGTCCTCCACCAGCAAGTGAGATAAATATATGTGTGACTGTGCAGCTACTATGTCTTATATGAATAGAGGGTATAGTTGGTGCACTTGTAGATTACCTGCCGAGCACTCCAGTGCCCGGGCCTGCCAAGGAGCTTCACAAAGGATCCTGATGAAGAGGGAATACAGGAACTACCGTCCGGGGCGATCCCACCCGGATGGCTGCTGCAGCCGCAGCGTATGTCTGAGCCCAAACCTCTGGATGGATGCGCAGCTTCCGCTGTGTCCCTAACTGACTCTGGATAATAAGGGGCAGGGTCCCTAACCTGGGGCCTGTCCCTGAATAACACAACACTACTGGTGGCTCAGGGCTATCTGTGGCCTAGGGGCTGCTGGCCTAGTGCAGGGAGTCAATGACTCCTGCACCCTACCTCCTTCCCCTAGCTGCTCCTGACGCCGACTGGCTAACGTGCTCCAAGCCCGTGAAATGTAACCAATCTCCCCTGCAGGGAGATGCTGTAGCCCTATTGACTCCCTGGGGTCATGTGGGGCGCTCCTAGGCTCATGGGATATGTAGTCCCTTCTCTAGAGCCCTAACTCTATTGGCCAGCATTCGCGCGGTCTATCTGTGCATGCGCAATGTCCCTGGCTGGCCGCCGCATGCGGGGACTCACTGCGCATTCGCGAAGTTGCGCAACATGGCGGCGCCCTGCTCGGGAGCTGCCGGGGACCTCCGGAGCACCGGAGTGCTCCCTGCTCAGCCCCCACCTTCCAGAAGTGCCGGCGGGTCTATCAAGTGACCCCCGTCAGCAGAGGTAAGAGGAGGGAGGGTCGCGGCACAAAAGGGGACCTGGCTACATGTGTAACCAATATTTTGGATGCAAAGTGCATAGGAGAATAGACACAACTATACAGAATTGATCCAATTGGGAACAATGAATCTCCAAAATATGCTCTCAATTGCATGTACAGTATCCAAGAAATGATTCTGTATATAGGATAGATGAGTCCCTCAGATACATGGTCTGTAGAGGCTGTCATATAGACTGAAGGATCAGTATGGTTAAGAACAAAAATAATAATATTTTATTACATCAAATATTACTGTATAAACAAAGTCACTTTGTTTATCATTTTTGATGTAATAAATATTATTATTTTTGCTCTTAAACATACTGATCCTTCGGTTTATTTGACAGCCACTACAGACAATGTATCTGAGCGACTAATGTATCCTATATATAGAATCATTTCTTGGATACATGCCATTGAGTGCATATTTTGGAGATTCTTTGATCCTTCTAGGATCAATTCTGTACAGTTGATCTTATAACCGGCCAAATGCTGATGTACCATTAGTAGCTGTCACAGCACAGATTCACTACGTCTCTGTAATGTGTGTGAGGTGAGCGGATCTTGACGTTGTACCTCAGTAAACTGGACAACAGAGCAGATGCTGATTAAGCAGGGGCAGTCACTGGACACTTCCCGACACCCGTGAGGGTGTTTGTGTAGCACTCAGGAGCGCCGGTGAACAACCTCCTACTCTGCTGGCAGATGCTGTGTAGTGGTGAAACCGTACTCAGTCATTTGTAGGTACAAATGCGTCTATTTAATTATTTATTTACTGTGTCACACCGAAGCAGAAGATGGAGTGCATCACACAGCACTCATTAGTTCTGATTGAATAACAGAGGACATTGCTTAAAGTGGAATGGGGATTGGCTGACATCTGGTCCTGGAATTTCTTCCCAAGGGCCATCGTCGGCGGTCTCGCCCAGTCCCGATCTCCTAGATAGAGCATCGGCTCCTATATTGAGAGGTCCAGGCTTATATTTCATAGAAAACTGGTAATTGGCAAGGGTGGCCAACCATCTGTGACCGGTCGCATCTAACTTGGCCGTGGTTTGTACATAGGTCAGCGGATTGTTGTCTATTCGGACCTCGAAGGTGACCCCATATAGGTAATCATGTAGTTTGTCAGATATGGCCCATTTGAGGGCGAGGAACTCCAATTTGTGAACTGGATAATTCTTTTCACTGGGAGTCAAACTTCTACTTGCATACGCCACAGGACGAAGCCCAGTGGGGTACTTCTGGTGTAGCACAGCTCCCAATCCGTTGAGGCTGGCATCCATGTGCAGAATGTAAGGCTTCTCCGGGTCAGCATAGGCTAGGACGGGAGCCTCTGTTAAACTATTCTTCAGCCTCTTAAATGCTTCTTCACAAGCGGGCGTCCGAGTGAACTGATAAAATCCCAGAGGACAGACGAACGCCGTCTTCTCTTGATCAGTGGGGCTCATCGGAACCTGGTAATACCCAGATCGAAGGTCCAACACGCTAAACCACTGGCTTCCGGACAGTGCGCTGAGGATCTCCTCTATTCGGGGTAGCGTGTATTGGTCAGGCACAGTACGTCTGTTCAATGTTCTGTAGTCCACGCACAATCGAACAGACCCATTCTTCTTTCGTACCACCACAATCGGTGAGGCATAGGGACTCCGAGATCCGGTCACTATACCGGCCGTTTCCATCTCATTCAGGACACCACGCACATCCTCCACATCTCTGGGAGCTAAGCGGCGCGACCTTTCCCTAAATGGCGTGTCATCATTCAGACGAATCGTGTGCTGAGCGCTTCTGCTGCATCCCACGTCCATCTCACTATGAGAGCTATGTGTTCCACTGCTGCTATTGTAAACGACCGAGTGGCATTCTCCGAGCTACGAGTAGTGGATTCTTTAGGGTGTCGACCTCAAGCCCTTCCAGAAGCTTACTGCCACCCCGATGGCATGGGTCTAACACAAGACGTTATCTTCAAGGTGAAGGAACTGGTACTAGCACAGACACATGATCCTGCGGCTAAGGCTGTCCGAGAGGCCCTACACAAAAATGACTCTTCACTGGTGAAACGGGCTCCTCGCGAGGATGTGAGTCTTCTCATGAGAGAATGGGATAAGTTTGAGATGAATAACGACCTACTCTATAGGGTTGTTCAATTCCACAATCATCCTGACCGTCGACAACTATTTCTACCTCGGCGTATGCAAGGCCTCGTTTTAAGATCACTACATGATGATCATGGACATTTGGGGGTGGATAAGACCTTGGGTTTAGTGCGAGACCGGTTCTTCTGGCCTAGAATGCGGGAGTCAATTGAACAACACTGCAGAAAATGTCTACGGTGCATTCATAGGAAGACCCTTCCCACCCGTGCTGCTCCAATGGGCCATCTCAAAAGTGCTGGGCCTATGGATTTAGTTTGTATGGACTTTTTGTGCATAGAGCCAGATTCAAAGGGTATAGGAAATGTGCTAGTAGTGACAGATCACTACACTCGATACGCTCAAGCCTTCCCCACGAAGGACCAGAAGGCTACCACAGTGGCTAAAGTACTGTGGGAGAAGTATTTTGTGCATTATGGTCTGCCCAGCAGGATGCACTCTGACCAGGGACGGGATTTTGAGAGCAAGCTGATCAAAGAGTTGCTAACACTGTTGAACATTCAAAAGTCCAGGACTACTCCCTACCACCCAGAGGGAGATGCGCTCCCTGAAAGATTTAATCGGACATTGCTGGACATGCTAGGCACTCTGAAAAATTCCCAAAAAGGAGAATGGAGTAAACATGTTGAGGCCTTGGTGCATGCCTACAATTGCACTAGGCACGAGTCCACCGGGTACACCCCATACTTCATGATGTTTGGGAGAGAAGCCAGACTGCCAATCGACATCCGCCTACGGGTATCTACCGACGGGATACCCAACATGGCTCATTATCGATATGTGCAGAGACTCCAGGACAGTCTGCACCGTGCCTATCAGTTAGCCGAAAGAGCCACCGCTCGACTGAATGCCAATAATAAAAGATGGTACGACCACAAAGTACGCTATAGAGCACTCCAACCGGGAGACGCAGTTCTCCTACACAACTTAGGGATTCCAGGCAAGCACAAGTTAGCTGATCGCTGGAGAGAGGGGCCTTTTCAAGTAGAGTCCCAAATGCCGGGCCTCCCTGTTTATCGCATACGTGATGTGAATGGCAGGGTAAAAGTCTGGCACCGAAACCACTTGTTACCTATCTCCCAACTGGGAGAAAGTGAACCCGAAACAGAAACAGTAATAAACGACAGTGAGCCTGAAGAGTCTATTGAGAATCCAGGGCCCACAGATGAGACAATTCAAGATCCTTTGGAGGGAACATCCAACAGAGACTGGTGGGCACCTCCCGAAGGAGCAACAAGTAAGGGGCCGGCTGACAAAGTACCTTCATCAGAATTATCACCAAGTAACCAATCATTAGATCCTACCACTCCGAGTTTTGTGCCTCAAAGAGACAATGTTCAGTTACAAAGAGACTTTCCCCAAACTGGTTCACCCTCTGCCAGAGAGTCTAGGCCTCAAGCCTACGATGGTCTGTCTCAAGAGGAAGAAATGGAGACTGAGACTCGCAGGAGCCAGCGAGTGAGACGCCCTCCCACTAGAGTGGCTTATGATTCATTAGGGGCACCTCACTATGAGTCTAAGCAGCAAGCTAAAGCCAAGCTAGCCTCAGTTATAAATATGTTTGTTGAACTGTACAATCTCGTTTAGAGTAATCGTTAAGTTGTATTTTAACACTGCATTTTTATTATATAATTTTTGTACACTGTTGGAAGGTTATGTGGTTCAAGCGAGGACGTTGGAGTTCTCACCAGGGGGAGGATGTAGCCAGGTCCCCCCTGTCATGGCTGACCCCCTACTCCCTTTCGGCAGACGCTGTGTGCGAGGGAGTGAGGGGGGGCCGGCGCGCGAAGGAGAGATCCCTGGTAGCTAGAGACGCGAGCGGCGAGCAGGCCGGTTGCCGGGGACGCGATCGGGCCGTCGCTAAGGCCGCGATCGCGTTGCTACCGGCCCGGCGGCTCGGGAAGCAGGGTGCCGCCATGTTAGGGCTGTTGCGCATGCGCAGTGCCGAACCCAGCGCGGGAGGACCAGATAGCTCGCGCATGCGCGAGATGAGCATGCCAGCCCCCAGGGTGCATAGGGGCAGAGACACCTGATGCCAGGGAGCCAATAGGGCTGAGGGATTTGCCTGGGAAGAGATTGCTACATTTCGCGGGGTTTTGCAGCCACGCAGGCAGTCAGGATCCGGACCAGATAGGGGTAAGAGGTGGATGCAGGGGTCAGTGACCCTCTGCATTAGGCCAGCAGCCCCCAAGGTCCCAGTTAGGTCCTGAGCCATCTAGTAGCTTGTGGAGCTTAGGGACAGGCCCTAGATAGGGACACTGCCCCATTATTGGTTGAATAGACAGGGACACAGTGTTGAAGCCGTGCGGCCCTGTGAGGTGGGTTCTGGGCTCAGAACACCACCAAAGACCCTGCGACAAGGAGTGACATTGTTCGCGCTGGACTTTCAACCCACGCGGTGTGGAGGACCACGTCGGATCGTGCGGATTTATATCGCGGTACCCGTGGCTGGAGCCCGGGCAGGTAACCTGCAACTCACATGCACCAACCAGGCCTATCACCAAACATAGTGGCTGCGCAGTCACACATACACATGTACAGTGGTATTTGACTTCGGGAGCACGAGACATTTGGGTGGGGGTTACTGGACACAGGGTGGGGTCACATTGTGGGTGGTTAGCGTCCGCCGTGACGCCTAGAGGTGATAGCGTCCACCGTGACGCCTAGAGGTGATAGCGTCCGCCGTGACGCCTAGAGGTGATAGCGTCCGCCGTGACGCCTAGAGGTGGTAGCGTCCGCTGTGACACCCAGTGTGGTTAGCGTCCGCCGTGGCGCAGGATGAGGTTATGCTGATATGATGTTATGATGTTATTACGTGATATGTGTGTTTCCATGCAGTAAAGCCAGTCGTGTTTTATATTCGGTAGCGTTGTGTGGTTGTTCCTGTGAGGGCCTCCTCCCACTCCGTTGGGATCCCTCCCAGGTGGTCGGCGTTGCACCTAGATATGTATGATATGTATGTACCCCAGGTTCCCCAAGCGGAGGCTTAGGCTCCTGAGAGCCACACAGGTTGCACAGCAAGGAGTAGCGGCGGTATTCATAGGGAACACCCGTTACATTTTGTTTTTAGAGCCTTTGAGAATAAAATTTATTGTAGTCCACCAGAATCGTGACATTGTTCAATTTTATATCCACACCAAGGAGGGGTCATCCACCTTCACTTGCCCACTTGGAATTTAACACTATCAGCACTACAAAGGAGTTAAAGACACCTTGATGTGCATTTACTCACACAAGGCCGTGTGAGTATTATTTTTATTAGTTTTAGTTTTATAGATCCCTTTATATCAGACCACCATTACCCTCATAAAGCAGCAGGTGTAAAGACACCAACAGAGAAAAAAGATACCTTCCCCTAGGATTGCACTCACACTTGCCCGTGTGAGTGCCTGCAGCATTTGCTGCTTTTACATATATGCTTGGGTTTTTCTAGTGGGTTACCACAGAATTATGTTGATATTTTCCCACTAACAATTGTTTTCAAATTTGTTCACACCGAGGGGGATTTCCTCACTGGGAGTTGAAGACCGCCGAAGAAAACCAGGAAGAAGATCAAAAACCTGAAAAGAAGAAAGAAAATATTCTAGTTAAAGACACCTTGATGTGTATTTACTCACACAAGGCCGTGTGAGTATTATTTGATTTACATTTATTATTATACACCAGACCCTAATTACACTTATAGATCACCACGTGTGAAGACCAGTTTGGATAAAAAGATATCTTCCCCTAGGAGTGTACTCACACTTGCCCGTGTGAGTGCTGGCAGTATTTAGTGCCTTTGGATATATATATATTTAGAGTTGAAAGTATTGGACATTATAAATACTGTCTGTATTCCCCTCTAAACAACTGTCTTTCAATCTGTTCACTCCGAGGGAGACATCCTCACTGTAAGCCGAGGACTGTCGAAGAAATCCAGGAAGAAAACCAAGCCCTGAAAAGAAGAAGGAAACAGATCAAGAGAACACAAAGACAAGTAAACCTTGCTGTGAGAGCATTTACACAAGGCCGTGTAAGTGATTTAATATATCTTTCAAGCACACCCACAAATATCTAATAAGACACTATACATATCCCAAATTCTTCAACCTGTGCTCCCCCTTTTTCTCTCTATATTCCTGTACAAATAAGGATCCTGGATAAGGATCCTATTGGGGTCAGAGCCATAGGACAAGAAGACGAAGCAGAGGGGACCTTTGTTTATAAGGTTGTAATATTCATTGCTACATTTCCCCTGTTCTAGAATTTCATCAGGGAGCGCCCGGGTTTTTCCTTGTTCCATTCATCCTGGCAGGGGTCAGTAAAACATTTATTTATTTAGGGGATACATTGATTGCCAATGTATTACTAAGGTAATCAATGGGGTAAGTAATCTGTTTTAATATTGTTCATTTATCATCTTTTTAATTGTAGCTTACCATTGAGAGTGTCTGGGTAGCCACAGTGACAATCAATTAATTAAAATTCTACTACTTATATGATGTATTTTTTTTTTTTTATAAATGTATTTATTTGTTATGTATTTATTTAATGTATTTTAATTCACCTACAATTTTCAGATAACATTGTTACTTTCTGCTACAAGTTCAAAATACCTGCAGCAACAAATTAGAGAACTCATCAAACCAAAGTAAGAAGGCGGGTCTCTATATGAAACTCAGCAAGAGAGTTTCAACAGATGTGTTTACTCTACAAAGATTGCAATAAATGCAATAGGCGAAGGGTCGGTCATTGGTGTTCAGTTGTGGAGAAATCTTCGTGGCAGCATCCTAAACTGCTACACGTGTAGTATGTTGCCTCCCGGGGTTGTCCTCGGATTTGCTATCTCTTGATATGTTCTAGATAAAAGCAGAAAAGTAGTCTGTGTTGATATTGAGGAAAGTGTTTATAAATTGCAATAAACTAAAATATATACTGGTCACAAAGCATACATGCTGAGGTCTGTCTTAAGCACGTTCCCTTACGTAGATGAATACTACAACTTAAAAACTTTTTTTTCTGTCTTTTCTCTGAGATATGTGGTACATTTGAAGTCATTGGAAACCCAAGGACCTTCAACACAGGGGACGATGTTAGCTTCTTTAATTTGAACACCTACAACATGTTCTTTAAGATATGCTTGGGTTAAATCTTCTCCCTCATTCAAACACATTCTACTGAAGTCACCCGTGGAGCTGCCAGCTTCTTTGGTACCCCAGTCAAAAAAATCTAATGGGTCTTTCACCAATCTGTTATTTGGATCAATATTTACACAATCCTATATACTGTATATTTTTTTTAGTGGAGTTTCTAACCTTTTGCCCTACTAAGGTACCTCATTGCAGCCACAATCACAGCCCTATTATTAGACCCAAATAAGTAAAATTGGATGCCTGTGGCCAAATATCAGTTAACCACTTAACTGTTAGAGAAGCCTGCAACACAGGGCTGAGTATGCATATATTTTTAAAGTAATGCATTTTTGACCATCAATTTTAATGGGTTAAATCTGACATCAGAATAAATGGTGGTTCCCGGTTGAGGTCGTGTGGCCCGGCAATTCATTATACCTTAGCACTACCTACTCATATTGCCCAATATGTACAAGGACATTCGAAATAAAATAGACTTCTTTAACAGTTACTAAAGGTTTGGGACCCCTGGTGGTCATTTCGCAACTTAATCATCACTATACAGAATATCTTCACACTGTAGTTACTTCTGATTTTTAGAGCAGTAATCCTGCTACTGGAGCTGAACTGCGCTAATTTCAACTCTTGGGACCATCCAGTTCCCAAGATGCTTACCAGTGAAGCTCATTTTTAAATCTCCTTCCAGGGTAAACAAAATGTTGGGTCAATAGGAAGCCGTAACATCATCAGTTGCGGCTTCCTATCGGAGGACCATTTAAATCTCCTTTAAAAAACAGGAAATAATACCTGTAACTACACCGGTAAGTAGCTCAGAAACCAAAGCTGAAAACAGAGTGTAAAACCCTGGATTCCAATCCTATAAAAAAAAGTGTGGTTTGGCCGGGGAAGGGGGGGGGGGGGTTGCTGCTTTGAAAGAATGGTTACATGGTTACATAGTTACATAGTTACATAGTTATATAGTAGATGAGGTTGAAAAAAGACGTACGTCCATCAAGTTCAACCTATGCTAAATTTAGACAACAGATACTTTATCCTATATCTATACTTACTTATTGATCCAGAGGAAGGCAAACAAAAAACCCCAGTGTCATATCATCCAATGGTATCTCATAAGGGGAAAAGTAAATTCCTTCCTGACTCCAAGAATTGGCAATCTGATTAATCCCTGGATCAACATTCTTCCCATATATACTTATTTGGTATATCCCTGTATACCTTTCCTATCTAAAAAGATGTCCAACCTTATTTTGAACAAATCTATTGTATCTGCCATCACAGTCTCCATGGGTAATGAATTCCACATATTATCTGCCCTTACTGTAAAGCAAATTTGTCTTATACATTACTTTAGGTACAGATATAGCACTTGGTATGCCCCTTATGAAACAATATAAAGTATATCAGTATAGTGCAGACAATCACAGAGTTTCCATAGAAATCAATGTCAATGTTGGTGCAGGATGTCCAGGGAGCTATGAGCCCATGGGGTGGCCATGACCTGTGGTGACCTCTCTCTCCTCCCTTTCACATTGTTTCCATGTGGTAAGGGGGTTAGTATGGGGTAAGAAAGAAAGGGGAGGAGTAGCCATGGCTAAATAATGGGGTGGCCTGAGGCTAAACTTCCTCTTACCTTTTGGCAGCAAAGAAGTTTCCTTTCCACCCTGTTGTTGGGTAGCTCCCAATATGGGCTGTATGGGGGTCAATTTGGGTCTAGGGCTAGTGGTTATATTAGTAAGCAATGTTTAACAATGTGTTGTAGCTTTTTGTATATGTAAATACAACCCCTTAATAAAAAAAAAAAGGAAAAACTATTAAAAAATAATCAAAAAAATTGAAAGAATAAAAAAGAAGGAAGGAGTAGTAGGGAAAGAACTTATGTTGGGGGTTCGGGATTTTTAAACTTGACTGTTTATTTATTGTCACCGGTTACGTTGTTTCAGGAGGTTGCCAGACTGTGACTGGGGCAGCTGGTGGTTTCGTGACTTGGTGAGTTTGGGGGAGGTGGCCTAATCCTGTTTGGATATCAAGAAGGTGGCGTCATCACAAGGCGAAATATATCCTAGTGGCTGGGGATGGGGGAGGAGAATGGGACACCCTTAGGTCACGTATACCCCACCATGTTACACCACAGAGAAAAATGAAAACTGCTACATTAGCAGAGTTTTCTTGCTAGTCTCTGTATACTGGAACTAGATTTGATATTGAAAACCAAACTCTTTATATCAGATGCTGTTTTGCTGCTTCTTCCCTCCTTTTCATCATTTTATGTCTGTGGCTGTTGAGGTCAGCGACCTCTGCTATCTGTATCACTTCCCATTGAAACCATTTTTGAGAAATAAATAAACAATTACAAACAATAGATATTTTCACTGATAGTTTTTGCCTGCGTTGAGTACTATATTAAAACGTCCATATTGTTCCCTCTGGATCTCCAGTTTTGACATGACTCATTACAACTCAGTAACAAATTACAGCAAAATTGTGGTCTTGGAGTGTGATGGTGTTTTTTTTTTTTTTTTTTTTACTATTGACAGTGGGAAATACATTGACAATGCTTGAAAAATAATTGTGTTGCTGTTCATTTAATAGATAGATAGATTGTATCAAAGCTGAATCCCACAAGTGTTTTGTGGCAAATGAGTCATACGTTTTCAGTCCCTGATTTGTTGTTTGTGGAATACTGGAAGACACGTTAGATGTAGGCACTTATGAAGTGTGCCTGCAGCAAAGAGGAAGGTTGAAGTGAAAGAAAAAGAAAGGAATAATTGAAGTTCTCTTTGTGAAATATACTGTATCCTATTTTGGTGGAAATCACGGACAATGTTGCAGATGAAAAGAAGATAGAAAAAAATTAATCAGAATGTTGATTTTTATCATGTGTGAAGCTCTAAGGGGTAGATCCACTGAAGATGTCATTTTTGCGCTAATAACGATCGTTACCGAATTAGGTAATGAAGGTAATGTTTCTTCAGTTTGACAGGAATCCTCAACGCTAATGAGTTGCAAAAATGATGTCCAATAATAAAATGACCATTGTGGTGATTAATATAGTGCTGAGACTCAATAAACAATACACTGCTAGTACGCATTGGGGAAAAGTATAACGTTCGTTACAATTAGTGCACATGCCTTAGTGATGCCATACGCATGTACGTTACCTAACCTAACACCCAAGAGCAGGTTAACATTTAAAGTAAAATAACATTGTTTTTTTTACTAAGCCATATCAGCTAACCTGCTGGACAGTTGATATGGCTTAGCAGGCTTCTGGATCTGCTACTGCTTCTGAGGCTGAGAGGATTTGCAGCCTCACATGTACACAAGAAGAGCTGGAGATCCTAATAAATATAGTTGATAACCACTCCAAACGTTTAGGTTCTCTCTGCTTCCGTACCGTGGTAAATTAGAGCAGTTGGGGTTGATGGGGGGGCATACTTACATGCATCAATGCCCTTGGGAACGCTGCCTGCAGCATAGATATGCTGAAGAAGTGCTGGGAGGACAGCAAGAGAAAGGTGAAGCGGAAGCTGGCTGACCACATTGTCCAAGCAAGGAAGACAGGAGACAACTGTTCCCTTGCATCTCACCCTGTAGAGGAGAGGCTGAGCTCTGTTATTGCCATCTCCAAGGCAGTTGGACTTCTGGGAACGGTGGACACGGAGGATGCAGGAGACTTGGTAAGTTAAAATACAGTACATATATAACTAGATATCAATCTCATGTATACATGTCACTTTATACCTTGAACATCAGGACAAGCATTACTGTCTTATTTGCAGTGCACTCACAAATACAGGTGAGGAGTACTTAGCCAAATAACATATATTAGACGTTTACAAGTGTGCCCTCATAAGATTAGAAAACATCATGCCTTGCCAATTGCAGTAAGGGATCAATCTGTATAAACTTATTCTATGCCTATTTGAGGTCTATAAAACTGCTCACTATTCAGAAGACCAATAGTTTAATCAAGACTAGAAGTCTAAATATCTCAAAGAGTTCCGGTAAAACCAGATTCATTATCTTTTTAGGTCTCCAAACACCCACTGTACCCAGCACTTATCTCCAAAAATTCAACATCAGCAACCTGCTACTAGTCTTATGTGATGGTGCTCTCCTCGAATCAGGAAGCGGACCTGCAGGGCTAAGGTAGGAATGCAGAATAACCGACCAGAGCCCAGGGACAGAGTCCTGTTTGAGTATCTGTAGTCAGTAAGCAGGAAGAGGTCAGGGCTGGTGGCAGTGGTGTAGGGTCCAGGCAACAGATAAAAGGTCAGGGCAGGTGGAAGGCAGCGAGGTCGGGGTCATGGTCCGGGGTCAGCAACAGGGATTCCAAATAAGTGAAAGGATAATGCGTGACGGCGAAGATCAACCGGAGCTGCAGCCAACGGAACTTTGCTCGACGACTCCACTGGGAACTGCAGCCTTAAGTAGCAGGCTGCCAGTAACCAAAATGATCGAACTGAGGAGAAAGGGCAGGCAGCCTGGAAAACCCGATCTGCAGCAAAACCCGGCACGGATCGGGCAAAATCTTTACATCTGATTATAGCATTACAAACATGTTAGAAATAGTTACCTTTCAATTGATTAGTGCCCAGGACATACTTGAAAATGAGATGTCCCTCTAAATGTCATTCCTCTACATAAGGTTGAGTCCAATTTACTTTATTTTGTACACTAACCTCTTATGTGGAACCGTATCAAAAGCCTTTGCAAAATCTAAGTACACCACATCAAATGAATTACCCTGGTCTAAATTCCTACTTACTTCCTCAAATAAACTAATAAGGTTAGTTTGGCATGATCTATCCTTCACAAACCAGTGGCAATCGCCAAAAAGACCCAGGTACATGCTGGGTACATGCAGGGTCTAATTTAAGGCAAGTTTAAGGAATTTCTGCATTGACTAATGGCCCATTGAATTAACAGCGGGGGTCCCTGGCAGTCTCATTCAAACTGAATGGAACTGTCAGGGACCCCTGCTGTGTTAATCCGATGGGTCATTAGTCAATGCAGAAATGCCTTAAACTTGCTTTAAACTAGCCAGGTTACACCCAGCATGTACCCAGCATGTAACCGGGCTAGTTTAAGGCAACCTTTAGAATACTCGTTGTCTCGTCTGTAGGTATTTCTGAATATTATCCCGTACTAAACCTTCAAGTAGCTTCCCCACTATTGATGTCAGGCTTACAGGTCTGTAATTCCCCGGTTGTGATCTAGCTCCCTTTTTAAATATAGACACCATATCTTCTTTACGCCAATCTTGTGGTACTGAGCCTGTGGAAATGGAGTCTGGTTTGGATATTACTGAACTTAACTCCTTAAGAACTCTTGGATGTATGCCATCGGGGCCACATGCCTTATTTACTTTAATTTGATCCAGCTGCTTATGAACATCTTCCTGAGTTAACCAATTGTTAGTTAATATAGAAGATTTGGCTTCCTCCTGCGGTACTACTATTGAAATTGATTCTTCCATGTAAATACAGAGGCAAATAATTTGTTTAATTCCTCTACTTTTTCCTTATCTCCAATAATTTGCCTGCCCATCTAACACTGAAAGGGTCCTTAATTTTCTTTTCTATATTTTTTTGTTATTAAAGTACTTGAAAAACTTTTTAGGGTTGATCTTACCTTCTATTGCAGTCCTTTTTTCACACCTTTTTCCTTATCTCCAATAATTTTCCTGCCCATTAGAGATGAGGAAGTATGGGGCCACTTCTTTAATGTTCTCTAGAAGATGCAACTGCAGGCAGGAATCTTAGCCTATTGCCCTTAAAATTATATTTGTGAGATGAGCTGTAATAAAGAAAGCCCAACACTTCAAAGGAAGGGGCGGCAGGACTTAAGGCTGAGGGGCCCCTCCCCTAAGGTGCCATGATGTCAGGCCTGGGGGAGGGGTTAAGAAGGTTACTTAGGGCAAGGGGGAGGGATCCTAGCTTCCTCTTTCTTCTAGGATCTACTGGAGCAGTCACATTTTCCTGGTTTCTTATTCCTGATGCCTGATATTCTGATCCAGAGAGATGGCTGCACAGTGCGGAGGAAGAAAGACAAGGACCGCGGGCCCAGCAGAGGTGATGGCAGTCATGGTCAGAGATTCGTGGATGAGGGAGCTGCAGGAGGAGGTGCAGCAGAACAGTCCTGAGTGGCTGCTTGCTCGTGTGATCGGCGGTGAGGCAGGGATTTTTGGCCTGAGGGATCGCTCTGGCAGAGTGGAGAGGCAGCAGCAAAGGGGGAAGGCGGAAGGTAGAAAAAGGGGAATTTTATTTTGTGGTTTTTCAAATCACCGCAGATCAGGTGGATGTTTTGGAGGAATAGCGTGTTTGGGTGTAATTAGTGTGGTTGGGCAGTGGTGGATTCCGAAATCCGTTGACGGATTGTTGGTTTGAGGAACCTCCGGCAGCTGGAGAATTCCACCAGGGTAGGGAGCTGGTCTGGGAATTTTGAGGGTAAATCCGTGCGGATCCTATGCAAATGCGGATTCTGCGAAAATTGACATGCAGTTTTGGAAAAATCCGAGCAGATAGAGACTCGATCAAATCAGTTGGCGGACTTTGCACCATCGAATGGATTGTGGAAAAAATGTTAGGAAAATTAATTTTGATGCTTTCTTTTGTATTTCTTTCCCATTATACTGTTCCTTGTAGGGTTATAAGCTAGAGATGCCCTGGGTGGTTAGGGTCCCTTTTAGGAAATAGCTCCAGGACTTTGGGAATGGGAGGTTAAGGGTGGATGTTGAGGGCAAAGAGGGTTGAAAACGGTATAAGGGGTTGCTGACCGGTTATACCGGGAGTACTGTTATTTTACCCGCAAATAGTGCATGATTTGCCAGTATGCATCTGTAGATAAAGACAGTGTATTGTGGAGTGTTAATGCAACTCTACTGTATGTAATATATTTCCCCCGACAACAAGTTCTACAATTGGGTTATAAAACACAGTTGTAAAATCCAAGGGTTCAAGCCCAAGTTTTAGAAATGTATTTTCTTGTAAAAAGGTATGTGTAATTCATCTCTATGAGGGCAGTCATGGTAATTCGATTAGCCAGGATGTCTGCATAGACATGTTGGATCAAAAGGGAGTAGCGAGGTATCGAGCCACATGGGTGGAGAAACATGTCCAGAAAAAAGGCTCCCCGTGGGGGAGGCTCTTTGTTCACTGAGACACTGTGGAGCCTACCCAGCGGGGAGTATGGGGCTGGCAAGGGGAAAGCCTTTCCTCGTTGGCACGGTTCAAATTTCCGTCTCACCAGCTACCTGAGCACCTTGGTACGCTCCCTCTTCTGACAAATGCAACCAGCCCAACCCCTGTCTGTGAGTGGTGGTTGTACTATGATCCATCCGCTGGTTGGTCGGCAGTCCATGTTCCATGTTAGACATAGGACTCCGAGGTCTATGTAAGGGGACTGCCCAATCAGAGAACTCACTCTTTCAGTCTCTCAGACGACCATTACAGAACATTGTGCATGGTCCTCTGTGAGCCAACAGGTAACGGCAGCACCGGTAGCCTCTCTATTTAGGGGGAAAGAGGGCTACACATACATATAAGATTATGATGTAAAGTGATGTGACTTGGTATGGTTGTTAATATTTGTGTTTTGTTAGTAGACGTTTTCTCAAAGTATGTGTATGCTGTTTTTGCAATCATGCTTAATTAATTAAGTAATTAATTAAGCAATTAATTAAGTAATTAATGAATTAATTAAAGGCTCCAGAGTTCAAAGCTGAGTCACATATACTTACCAGGTTTTGTGCAATATGATCTGAAAAGTTACACAAAATTATATTAATCATTTAACATGCCTTTGGAACAAAAGGATGCAAATATATGTTATACATACAGTATTATAGTTATAGCTTCTCTTAGCTTTTGCTTAACTGCTCCCACTTTTTTTGCCATTAAAGAATACAAATAAACATAACAAATGAGGTTTTTTTTATAGGTTATTGTGAGAAATATGCAGATTAGCAAATTATTTCCAGTTTACAGCCATAGTTCTGCCCACGTTAAAAGGAATTTCATGCCCACACAAGGACATTTCTAGACTTTTAAGTTATTATTGGGAAAGATAATGGCAAATAGCAATGAACACACTGGGACAGGTTTGCCATCAAGAAATACATACTATTTTTTTTAGCTCACGAGAGCCTGGTATTATTAGACATATACATCAAACCATGACTTTTATGGAGAAAATCTCAGCAGTTACGTACAAATTAGCAATTACAGTAAATGGACGATTAGTCAAATTCCTTGGGCAAAAGTGACAGAATTGCTTCTGTAACATTACGATCAGCTAACATTTAATAAACAGAAGCAGTACACATTTTGTAAATGCTGAATCACCGAAGAACTTGGGGTTTAACTGGGGTTTTACAGCGAGTTAGTGAGTAAGTCACTGTCTTTGAAATAAGTGATCGCAGTACCCAGAATCCTCTTTTGAGCAAGTGACTTTATTTTCCTACACCTCGTACACAAAAAATGCATTGTAAGTTCTGTGAGGCAGCTCTGTACAGCACTATGTACACTCACAAAGAAAAACAGTGAGGCAAAAATATTAAAATCACTACATTACTGAGGTCCTTTTCCTCCGACACAACTTAGCTGCAGGGAGAGTACAGGCTATTTGGATAATAGGGCTCTTGCCCATTTGTGAATGTGGTGATGGGGATAGAGGGGTGGGTCATGGGGGTAGTTGCCCCGGGAAAGGTGGTTAGGCCTCCCTGTGGGGTAGTGGGAGGGGTTAAGCCCTTAATTACCATAGTGGTTACTACCTGCTAAGGTAATTAAGGGGTTACTGACCAGTAGCAAGTGTTTAACTGTAAATCTTGGTGCAACTGAAGAGGAGGACGAGGACAAAGTTGGTTGTCATCCTGTCAGGGTGAGTATTACTTTTATTAAGTTTAGGGTGGCTGGCTATTGATTTGGTTAATATGGATTTTGCTCATTATTGTGTGTGTAGGGGCTTTGGGGTTGTTGGGGGTAGAGGGGGCTAGGCAGTAGGCTGCCCATTGATTGCCAATGTGCCTATCTATGCTTTAGTGGAGGGCTTAGATAACCACAGTGACAATATACGGCTTAAATGGCTAGTGTTTGTTTTGATTGTATCGTTATTTTTATTTATTTCATTCTAATGTGCAGTACTGTATAGTATATTTGAATGGACAAAATCACTACTAGCCATATTTGGCTAAGAGGGCTATTGCCCATTCCTATGTGCGGTTTTAGGGATTGAAAAGATGTGTAAAGGGGGTAGTTTCCCAGAATGGGAGGTTAGGCCTCCCAAGTGGGTAGTGGGAGGGGCTAAGGTAATTGTGATGGTGAGGGGGTACCCAGGCCAATAAATAAAGGTATTATGCCCGGCTGGATGCCCCTGTGCCGTATTGCCAGATTGTAGAGTGCTAGCTCTGCACCCCAATAGTGACTGCAACACTGTAAATGTATTACCAATATCTGTGTGTGTCCTGCTATGGATAAGGGGACGATATCAATATCATGAATTAAAATGTATGTGTTATTGTGTCCAGGTTTCCCTGTAACCGTGAAAAGTAAAAAGGGTTTTAAAACACAGCAGCTTGCAGCATAGCGCATAGCATATAGCTAACTTTGGCTAGGAACGACCTAGAGCACTGAGTTTTGCGGTGAGCGCTGCTGCTGGGGTAAAAACCAGAAAAAAGTTTATGCCGCAATTTTTATTAAGTTTTATAAAAATTGATGAATGAATGTCCCCTTCTTTTGATTGTGCTAACATTATAGGCTGGCGGGGGTTTTCATTCAGGCAGCCGGAACAGTGGAAACACTTAATTATAAGTACCATACTTTAAGGATGCATAGCAGGGAATTCCTGTGAGTGACTCAGGCATAATTTAGCCCCAGACTTGTAATACATCCTGCTGACATGGTACCAGGATGTCTGGAAAAGTCCGGAGTTAAAAAGGTTCCGACAGTTAAAGATGTTAAGCTGGGCGGAGAAAAAATAAGTACTGGTATCCTAGCAGATATCCAGATATCCAGGTGGACAAACTGGCGCCTGGGAAGGGGGATTAGTTTGGTATGCTAAGCGGCGAAGGTGCAAAGTTTGCGCATGCCTGTGGCATACAATTTAGCCCCTGCCCGGTGCTGGGCGTTACTGGCAAGACCTGTGGATAGTTGGGTTGTTTAGTTCCCACGCAGCGATTGGCTGCTGAGCATAGAGATAGGTATTTGTAGTGTTTAAAAATCCCTGCAGCCGATCGGGAGATTTGATTCATCGTGCGGTACAAAAATGATAACATCATAACCAAGATTTGTATCTAGCTCAAGAGTTCCAAACCAATTCTACGGTGGTCGAACGAAGCAAGCAGTACTGGTGGAGAAATCGGGGTTGCGAGCGGCGCCCCTATCCAAAAACTGTTTTTGCGGCTTTCCGTTTGCACAACTCCCGCTCCTGGGGAATTGTGCTTAAAGACTCTATTTCTAAAGATTTCGTTCTGGAAGTAGAGAATTTCGTTTTGCCCTGTCCCAGTAAGTGTATTTTTTGTAAATCAAGCTGTGTATGTTCATCGTGTAAATAAAGTACAATTTATTTTATCTCTTACTTTGCTCAATCAAAGGATCCGGGTAATTTTGGTGTTAAAAGTTCTGGTCTCCTGTGACAGTAACTAAGAGATTATCCGTTCCTGCAAGCCTCCCAGGAGGCCCAACCACCCACCCTGTGGCATTAACAGTACACCCTTCACCCACCCCATTAAAACACCAGTAACCTGTAACGGTAGTAGCCGCCAAGTTAATTAAGGGGTCACTGGTATTTTTTTTTGTTTCACATTTTTTATTGGTTTTACACATGAAAGGGTTCAGATCATCACTTTATACAATTCCTTCGGCTTGCACTTGAGGAGGAGCCCCTCCTATATCTTCGTCAGTCTTATACACCCTCTCACTTCCCAGCCGGACGGGAGAGCGTCTCGCTTGGGGAATTAGTCTTTCCTCTTTTGGGTGTGGAGAAAAAGGATAGACCTAAAGAAGAGAGGAAGTAGAAGGGGGGGGGGGAAGGAGGGGAGGGACAGGGAAGGGGGGGAATGTAGTGGAACAGGGAACAAGGGATCGGGGAGGGGGAGAGAATAGAGGGTGGAAAGGCAGGGTCCCCCCTCGGAGACCCCGACCGGTGCGAGCTATTATTCCAGAGAAGATTTTATGTATGTGGCCATGCTTCCCAGATTTGATCACATTTTTTGACATTTTGGTTCAGTCTTGCTGACAATAGCTCCATAAGTCTAACTTCTCTGATTCTGTTAAGCACCGACTGTTTGCTAGGTGGCTTAAGCTTCTTCCATTTTGCTGCAATTTCGCAGCGGGCTGCCGTCAAAATGAATGACATCAATTTCTTGGTTTGGAGGGAGAACCCTTCAATAGGTTTTCCAAGAAGGAAAGTCACAGGATCTAATGGGACCTCCATTCCGACCATCTCCTCCACCATAGACTGGATCATACCCCAGAACGGTCTAATTCCGGGACACGTCCACCATATATGCACCAGGTCCCACAGCTGGCCGCACCACCTCCAGCAGAGGTCAGACAGCCCAGGGAAGACCTGGCTCAGCCTACTCGGGGTGAGGTACCAATGGAATAGGATTTTGGAAATGTTTTCTTTGATAGTAGTGCAAATTGAGGTTCTGTTTGCTGCTTCCCAGATGTCCTCCCAGTCCTCTCTATCTATGTCTAGACCGAGGTCTGCAGTCCACTTTAGCATATAGCTATGGTTGACGGGTGCAGAGGCGCGTGCTAGTCCTACATATATTTCAGAAATCAAACCCTTCCGCTATGCCTCCACTGAGCACATCCTTTCGTATTTGGTTGGGAGATCAAATTTGGAGTTGTGGGAGATCATTAGTAGGAAGTGTCTGACTTGGAGGAAGCTGAAGAGGGGAAGGTCTAAGGGGCAAAAAAAATTTGCACTTCGGGAAATGACAGCATCCATCCTTTGTCTAATAGATCAGATGCTCGTAGTATGTTAGCCTTTTTAAAATTTACGAAGGCTTTGGGGACGCAACCCGGGGGGAAGTCCGGGTTACCAAATAATGGAGTAATTCCCGAAGGGGAGGATGTTAAATTGTATTTTATTTTTGACTTTGACCATATCTTCCACGTGCATCTCGTGGCTCCCAGGCACATCTTACCTGACATTATCTCCCCTCCTCCCCCCGACCACATCAGGGCCTAGAGGGAGAGCGGAGACACATAGGAGGACTCAATCTCCAACCAGCCACAGGACGCCGGATCATTATTCCAGACCACCGCTTGTTTCAGGTGGGCTGCCAAATAGTATTTGTTATATCTGGTACTCCGAGGTCTCCACACTCCTTTTGTGCCACCATGACTGATCGAGCCACTCTATGCTTTTTGTCATTCCATATAAATTGGAATATTCTATTTTGGATATTCTTGAGGTCCGCCCCTGGGACTTGTATTGGGAGCGTCTGGAAGAAATACAGAAGTCTAGGAAGGATGTTCATCTTTACAGATGCTACTCTATCCAACCATGATATACTATACTCCTTTCAGCTCTGGAGATCTTTTTTGATTTCGGCGAATAATGGGGGGGAAGTTATGTTAATATAGAGCTTCGTAAGAATTCGCAATTTTGATTCCCAGATACTTAATGCTGGACGAGCTCCATTTGTAGCTAAAATTGGTCTGCAGTAGTTTTACTTCGGGGGGAGAGGGATAGGTTTAGGGCCTCGGATTTGTCACTATTGACTTTGTACCCTTAAACCTGGCCAAATTTTTCAAACTGCGATTGTAGGTTAGGCAGGGTCGTCACGGGCGCGGACAAGGACAGAATCACATCGTCTGCGAACAATGCTATCTTATATTCTTCTAGGCCAATTTTAACCCCCTTTATATTTTGGTCCTTTCGAATTGTAGCCGTGAGGGGCTCGATTGTCAGAGCAAAGAGGAGCAGGGACAGGGGGCAACCCTGTCTCGTATCATTCCTTATTTTTACGGGGCTTGAGTCTCCACCCGGGAGTTTCACAAATGCTGATGGGTTCTGGTATAGGGCCCTGATTCCCTCAAGGAAGGATCCTCTGAAGCCAAAAGCAATCAGCGTTTGATCTAGGAAGTCCCATCTAATTCTATCAAATGCTTTCTCAGCATCTAAGCTCAGGATAAAAGCTTTTGTTTTTGAGAGGTGCACGTGGTCAATGATGTCGATAATTTTGCGGGTATTGTCCGAAGCTTGTCTTCCCGAAATGAATCCTACCTGGTCTCTATGGATCAAGCTTGGAATTATTGGGTTAAGTCTGTTTGCTAATATTTTACTGTAAATTTTTAGATCCGAATTCAGGAGAGAAATTGGCCTGTAGCTGCCACAATTCAACGGGTCCCTTCCCTCTTTGTGGATTATTGCCAGGTTAGCTATGGACATGGAGGGCAGGACATCCTCCCCTTCCATGAAGGAGTTGAACACCTACCAAATGTGGGACCAGCACCGCCTTAAATTTTTTGTAATAGATATTGGAGAAACCGTCTGGGCCTGGGGTCATGTTTGTTTTTAGCTGCTTTAAGGTTTCCAATACTTCGCCGGCTTCTATTTTTTTGTTTAATTTGAGGACGGTTTCTTCGGGAAGGGCGGGTAAATTACACTCTTCCAAATATTTGGAAATAGCCATCAACCCGGACTTGGTGTTCTGGGGAGGGTTCAGGTTATAAAGTTTGGTATAATCGTCTGAAAATTCTTGGGCAATTTCATTTTGTTTGAAAGTTTTGACGCCGATTTTAGTACGAATTGCTATAATTTGGGATTTGGCCCTTAGACCTCTTAGTTTATTAGCCAAAATCCGGTCTGCCTTGTTGCCCTTATCGTAATATTTTTGCTTTGTCCATTTCAGTGCCCGCTCTACCTCTTCTAGTTGGACGGCTTTTAATTCCGTCCTTGCTTTAATGAGCTTTTTATATAGTTGCTTTGTTGGTTTGGTTTTATGTTCAGTCTCTAGCAGATGAACCTTCTCTAGCCTCTCTTTGTATATTTTCTCTTTTTTTTCTTTTGGAAGGATGCTATGGAGATTAAGGAGCCTCTGATTGTTGCCTTATGGGCCTCCCATAGTGTGGCCGGGGATTTCACTGAGCTCTTGTTTAAAGCAAAGTACTCTGAAATTTTTAGAGACATCTCCTCTACCACTTTCGGAGAATTCAGTAGGGAGTCATTTAATTTCCACTGCTAGCGGGAATTCTTAACGAATGGTAGAGAGAGCAACATATCAATGGGGGCGTGGCCAGACCAAGAGATTGAGCCAATATTTGACTGGGACGTCGCCTGGAGAACATCTCTGGTACCTAGGAAGAAGTCAATCCTCGAGTAGGACTGATGAGGGAGTAGAACATATAGTCTTTCTGTCCCTGATGCTGGGATCTCCAAACATCAAAAAGGGAGAAATCCCTCTGAATATCTTATAGATTTTTAGCATTAAGGAGAGTAGACTTGGGCGGGAAAGAGCCCTGAGCGTTGGTTCTATCATGGTCCAGGGAGCTTATCATGTTGAAGTCTCCTGCTATTATAATGGTCTTTTGTTGGGAAATACTCAGTGACTCCAGCACCGATCTAAGGAAGGGGATCTGGCCCTCGTTGGGGGCATAAATATTTACCAGCGTGATTGGAGCCCCAGACAGGGTACCCGAGAGGATGAGATATCTCCCCTCTGGATCCGCACTGGTTGTTTCTATTGAGAAAGGGATGTTGCGGCGAAACTTTATGGCTACCCCTCGTTTTTTGGATCTGCACGAGGCATAAAGTGCCTGGGGGTATGTTCTGTTGAACGTGTTTGGGGGTGAGGTGGAATTAAAATGAGTCTCTTGCAGGAAGATGATATCACCTTTAAGTTTGTTCACTTCTCTTAGTGCTAGATTGCGTTTGTTTGTTGAATTGAGCCCTTTTACGTTCAACGAGACCAGTTTTATACTATTTAAGTTAGCCATGGCGCTTTTGAGAAGTCTGGGGCTGGAACAATGCCTGCTTTCCCAAGGCGGACGGCCCATATTCTTTGCATGTTAGGCCCCCTGGGCCCTCGATCATCCTGCCAAACCTCGAATTGTGGCAGGGTTCCCATGAGGGGAAGGGGGGGGGGAGTAGGAGGGGGATAGAGGGGGGTAGAGACAGAAGGGGAAAGAAAGTAGGCTTTTGGAGAGCCCCAACCTTAACTCCTTCATTTCCCTAATGGCGAAGGAAATGGGCTTAGTGCCCTAGAAGATCTACCTGTGTGGCCAACCACTGGTGCCACCATGGGGGAAGAACTCAGCCCGTCTTATAATAAACATAACCAAACCTATACAACGTTACATATGAAAACAAAAACATTTGTCAGCTTTGTGTGAATCGAACTATTTGTTCTTGCAGATCCAGGTCTCGGCCTTGACTCTGTCGCCCGGGTGTGTTGTTACTGGTCCGCTTGCGGCCTATTCCGTTCAGAACTTGAGGGGGGGAGGGAGGGGAGGGGGACGGAGAAGGGGGGAGAGGGGGGAGGGAGAGGGGGGGAGGGAGAGGGGGGGCGGGAGAGGGGGAGAGGGAGAGGGGGGGAGGAAAGGGGGAAGGAGAGGGGAAGGGGAGGGGGGAAGGGGAGGGGGGAAGGGAGGAGGGGGGAGGAGAGGGGGGAGGAGGGGGGAGGAGAGGGGGGAGGAGAGGGGGATAGGGAGGGGGGGAGGAGGGGGGGAAGAGGGGGAGGAGGAAGGTAGGGGGAGGAGAGGGGAGGAGGGGGGAGGGGGGAGGAGGGGGGAGGGGGAGGAGGAGAGGGGGAGGAGGAGGAGAGGGGGAGGGGGGAGGAGAGGGAGGGGGGAGGGGGGAAATGGAGGGAGAGGAAGGGGAGAGGGGGGGAGCGGGAAGGGCCCTCTATGAGATAACCTCCTCTGGCCCCTTAGATACATGGGGATGGATGAGGGGATGGGAGAGGGGATGGGAAAGGGGGGTGGACATGGAGCATTCCAAATGCAGCCTTTGGCCACCCTTACCGTAGACCCTGTGACTTCAAAAAGGTAAGCCCTTCCCTAGACTCTTCCATTTTTCAAAAACACTCCTTTCCCTTCTCAGTTGGTAATTTATTCCTCCCACCTGTTTCTTTTTTTAATGTGCCACGCAGAGTACAAAACTTCTACATGTAGATTAAGCAGTTTGAGTGCAGTGCTGTGGACTTCCACCGTCTGTGCCATGACGCAGTTGCCTTATGAGCTCCAGCTTTTTGGGCATTTTGTTCAACTGTCAAAGTGCTCTGCTTCCTCTGAGCACAATCCATGGAAACTCAGCCAACTTGCTTTGCTCTAAGCCTCCCCTGGCATTCTCCCAATTTCACCCAACTGCAGAACCAGCCATAGTCTCACCCAAGCTTCTGTAAACCTCGTAATGTATTCCATGCAGATGTGCATTAATTAAGTGTATTGTCAGATTTGAGGAGAAATTTGAAGAAATAGCAACATTTACTCCCAAACCTAGTGTAAATGTAATAACTGCGTAATTTTTTTTATGCTCAAAATCTAACCATCAGGTAGTATTTGTTGGGGTCCAAATAACCCAGTCACCCATACTTAAACAAAAAATAAACCGTGCGCAAATAGTTAACCTCTAAATAAGTGATATGGTGCAGTACCCGTAACCCTTTTATGATCGTATTAAAGCCCAGTATAAAGGCCACAACCAACCACAGTGGAATTATAACCAAACAAATTACATAACCGTGTAATGATGATGGCGTCTGCTGCTATAAAAATAGGGGGTGGCTCAGCACCCCCCAACACACTAAAGAAATGGAGACAAAAAACAGCGCACAACGCAAATAGTGAAGTAGGTATTAAAAGTGTATATTAAATAAAAAATGTGTAAATTCTGCGTACATCAAGTAAGAATATTAATGCATTGAGTGTGTAAACACACTGGTTACCACTAGATGACTGCTGGTGTGGAAGTTGTATACTTGTTCCTCTCAGTGGGCGCTTTCAGCAACAGCTGTAGTCCAGGACTTTCCTAGGAACTCCTTTTCATGTCGTCATCCTCTTCATAGGGAGTAACCCTTAGGATCAGCTGGGCTCCGTTCACGATGTTAGCCCCCAGAGGGTCCCCCAGGGATTCGGTAGATGTCCGGAGTAGCTGTTGGAGCCGTTGGAACTTCCTAATCGAAACCGCCACACCGGGAGGAGAGTCTGTTAGCTGCGGACTTAACCACGGCGTGACACGCTACCGCTTCCTTGCGGGACGCCGCGTGATGACGTCACCGTGTCCGCGACTGGATCCGTCGGCAAAAATGTGTAGCACAGTCTTTCACAGGCCCAAAAGTTCCACACAATCGTACCAATGATATAGGCAATATCAATATAAAAACTAGTATAAATAACTAGTAAAACTGATAAAAGGCACACAGACCATAGATAAATGTGACGGATCCAGAGTCGCGGACACGGTGACATCATCACGCGGCGTCCCGCAAGGAAGCGGTAGCGTGTCACGCCGTGGTTAAGCACGCAGCTAACAGACTCTCCTCCCGGTGTGGCGATGTCGATTAGGAAGTTCCAACGGCTCCAACAGCTACTCCGGACATCTACCGAATCCCTGGGGGACCCTCTGGGGGCTACCATCGTGAACGGAGCCCAGCTGATCCTAAGGGTTACTCCCTATGAAGAGGATGACGGCATGAAAAGGAGTTCCTAGGAAAGTCCTGGACTACAGCTGTTGCTGAAAGCGCCCACTGAGAGGAACAAGTATACAACTTCCACACCAGCAGTCATCTAGTGGTAACCAGTGTGTTTACACACTCAATGCATTAATATTCTTACTTGATGTACGCAGAATTTACACATTTTTTATTTAATATACACTTTTAATACCTACTTCACTATTTGTGTTGTGCGCTGTTTTTTGTCTCCACCCATACTTAAAAGCTTCCTATGGCTATATCAAACTATAACATTATCCAGCACTTTATTTTTCAGAGATTGCCCATTCTGTTTGTGACAGTACAGGTAATGCGTCTCTTATAATTAAGGTTAAAGCTGCAGTTCAAGCTGCCGGGTTTTTTTTTTAAGTGTTGTTTTTTTACTTCAATAGTTAAATGTGTGTAATGCCAACTTACCTACTGAAGATCAAAGCTGCAGGTCAATCCCTTCTCCATTGATTGATCAGTGAAGATTGGTGACATCATTACAAGTTGGTGTCTTATAAACGCCCCCTTTTTCAGTGTGAGTGAACAGCTTTAAGCTCAGCCATTGCCCCTATCCGTCTAGGATGTATACGATTTCCCTGTAGATCATCCTTCGGTGCCTCATCTGGCCCAAAAAAACATGTATTTTAGAACTGTATGAATGTATAGATTCAATTTATTACTGTGTATAACTATACCTGTATATTTATTAGTTCCCTTAGTATGCTAGGCTGCGGGAAGGGGAAGTGCATGAAATATCATTGGTGTGGGTAGGGGGTGTACTCAGGTTTGGGGAACTATGATACTGAGGGCAGGGCCATTATTCAGCCCAAATACTGAATCATCTGTCTCTACAGGTGGTATCCGTCTGGAACTGGAATCTGAGGTCTGGGTCTAAACCCAAACAGACTCAGTTCCCAGTGCTTTGTTTGAATTTCCCACTCTACTTAAGCCCACCTTTGCGGGCTGTCTTGAAGCCCTGTCCACTTCCATAGCACTGTTCGCCCATTACAGATGAGCACCCGCTCTGTCATTGGCCCATATAGCTCGCACTGTGATTGGCACATGTAGCATCCATGCTCTGATTGGTTGGCAGCCGTCCATAGTTTTGGATGGAGGCCGAGGTCTATGGAAAGAGTTGCCGATCTCACTTCCAGTGCTCATTCTTGTACTGGGGTGCAGACGGACTAAGTGGGGTGTTCTTAGGTTGTGCCAGAGACACCCGAAACCCGGCTGCCTTCAATTCTGAGTGAGATATTTGAAGTTGCTTCACTGCAACTTGCATCCACCGAAGCCTGGAGGCTTCGGACACCTACAGAAGTGGAAGCTGTGCCAGTTACGCCATTTTGGTGGTGCCGGGCACCTAGGATGAATAGGATGTCCCCTGTATCCCCTTGGTTGTGAGTATACCCGTAGCTCTGTTTTTGACATTGTGTTATATCTTCTGGCTCCGGTCAGAATATATACAATTTATTTGCTATCTGTGTCTTGTCTGGTAATTGATACTGTGAAAGAGTTCTGGTCTCCCATAACACTGTCCATGCGTAATGTCCAATCCAGCCATCAAACTCCTCCTAAAAGAATCTGCAAATCGTCTAAATTCAAGACTAAGCCATGCCTATCCACAGACAGTGCCATGTTGTTAAACCTGACTAATCTACTTGGTTAAAAGGTAATTGACTGCTCCCAACATCAGCAACATGGTAACAGTGCACCTCACAATCTATTGCTTCATATGACCTAGAAAACATACAGCTACATCTGAAAATGCCAATTTCTTGGAGCCTTCTTAACACCCAAGGCTATCACCTCTTACACCTTCTTTCATAGAAACTTAACTCCTGTTGACTTAGCTTAGTCACTATCAAATAATATTCTACCAACATCAGATGGGATCTGGTTAAAGTCTTAGACCAACAAAATGATGAATACAACCTCTGATTCCAGCCATGCTGTATTCATGGGCACAAATAGTAACCCAAATAAAGAGGATAACTATCAAGGACAGTTTCACATAAGGAACCTCTTATGGCAACTATAGTAGTTACTAACCTTTTCCCTTTTTTTAGACTTGAGTTGAATCATTAGGATGGGGAACTGGAGCTCATCCGACATCATGACCTTCTTCTAAATTCCACTCTAGAGATTCACAAAGAGAATGATGTCACAACAAAACCATGGTTCCCTAGTGATTTCCTCCACAAAGGGTTATTGCTCTCCTCAATGTGCCCTGCCAGGCTAGGAAGTGTATGCCCGAAAGTACCACTACTCCAACTAGTAGTGGTACTTTTTGGCCGACACTTACTTGCCCCTTCTGTCAGGAATAAGTATAAGCCAGCCAACTTCCCCTTAAGATAATTCTTTTTTTTTTTTGTCTTTGTTTTACTCCAGCAAACCACGCAGACAATTAGTTGGCTAACATGAGTGTTAGAGCTCACTCCTCCTTCCTTTCTTTCTATCCATATAACATCTTACTACCCGAGTGCTCAGCTCATTTTCTAGGCAGACAGACAAGCAAGGGTAAGCCAACGGCCTCTTAATAAAATAATATGTTTTGTTTTACACCTACAAATACACGCACAATGTTTATACTATATAATCACGTTGGTGTTAAAACGGCCATGGATGTATTGCAAAAATATATTCAGGGTCCTGTTTTCTAAATTAAATATGTGCTGTCAACAGCAGCATGGTCATTTCTAATGGGATACCAGAGTGTTAATGTCTTAGGATGTGTTTATCCTGGGGTGTCAAAGCAGACAAATATAGTATTTGCAGTAAATTAGGTTTAAATAGATAGTTCAAACAATCGCTGAAGAAAGTAGCATAATTTTAATCTAATCATGCTTCATGAAGTGGATAATATTAGCAAATCGTCTAATTCACTTAATGGTTCTGTAGATTGTTCCTAAATTAATCCAAATTATTCTGGATGAATAAAGTTAAGTTATATACTTTGAGACAGCAGGCAAATATATCAGCTACAGTGAGCTGTATCAGCATCCATGTGGAGATACCATGTGCTGATGGGGGGGGGTGGCGAGGGGGGGGAGGCAACATCAGGTTCCAGGCACCTGTGCTTAAAAGAGGAAAGTTTGAACCATGTATTTTAATTTGATTACGGAAATATATCTATTTTTAAGGCAGCTCCTAAAATATCTCAGACCGTGGCTTATTAATTGGATTGATTAAATGTAGAATCTTACAAATTATCTATTAAATATTGTAAGTATATTCCACTTACTCTTTGCACGGCTTGACTTATTGGTGTTTGAGTTGTTGTTTAATCTTCTCTAGTTACTCTGCTTTGTTTGATCTCACCCTGTGCAGAACAGGAGTTTTTACAGGCAAATCACCATTCTCCTCTATCTTTATCAAACAGAGACAGTGGGGTCTATTCGAGTTCTGCTCTGGAGACCCCCTGCTCACATACACTACTATTAACATTTGTATAAAAACAGCTTAACTACCATAGCGGCTAGCCCCTAAGGCAATGAAGGGGTTCAACTTCAATAGCCTGTTTATTGGGGGCAAAGGGGATGGATGAAAGGGGTAGTAGCCCCAGGGTGGGTGGTTAGGCCTTCTGGGAAGGTTGTGGGAGGAGTTAACCCCTTCACAACCATAGCAGTGGAAACCGCTGTGGTAATGAAGGGGTTAACCAGTCCCGCTACCCACCCGGTAGGCCTAAACATCCACCCTTGGGGCAAGGCCTAAACATCCAGCCTTGGGGCAAGGCCTAAACATCCACCCTTGGGGCAAATACCCCCTTCACCCAATCCTTCTACCCCCGATAGAGAAAAATAATCACAACAACCCTACTACACACCTCTTCTACCCCCAATAACCCCCCCAACACATACAGTACAGTAATGGGCAAAATTACTATTATCCCTATGGATAATAGCTTATTTGCCCATTCTAAATAAAACATTAGCCAGCCAGCATAAATAAAGTAAAAAAACTTCTACTTACCCCTTCCATGATGAAGGGCATCCACATCACCATACTCCAGGTCCATGCCCAATGTTGGCATCAAGACTACAATAAAAAATACAATCTAATTGTCCCTAACCCCTTAATCACCCTAGCAGTTAATAACCATTATGGTAATTAAGGGGTTAACAACACCTCCCCCGCTACCCACCCTGGAGGCCTAACCAACCACCCCAGGGCCACTATACCTAACCTTTATCCATTGATTGGCACAGTGGTACATCATACCTATATAATATGGGCATGATAAGCCACTATAGCAGTCAATGCCAACTTATAAAAAAAAAATCATCAAGCACAAAAATACACAACCATTAAAGAAATAAACAAGCATCTAAACACCACAAGAATAAAAGAACTAAAAAGCATAAACTACACATCAATAAAATTAATCTAACACCAAAACAGCAAAGAATACAAATTATGTTATCCCAAAATACTAGAATACAATTAAATAAACACCTAACCAACAAAACAATTTAAGAAATAAAACCGCTAACCAATCCTAAAATGTAATACAAACAAGCCATCCAAATACATAACAATTTAGCCAAAACATTAAACATAAATAGAAAAATGCATTGTCTGTCACTATATTTATCTGTGTTTAAAGCAGCATGCATTGATTAAGGGTTGCTCATGTAATGTGAGCATGAGATAAAAGGTGGCACTGTGTGCTCATTTGCATGTCATTTCCCAGAATCCCTTGCTGCAGTGGAAGTGCTGTTTGCTGGGTGATAATGGTGAAAGACAGGGTTGCAGACCTGTCTAAGACATGCAAATGAATATACAGGAATATTTACAGTTGCTTTATATAATACCGTATATACACTATATAATTTATGTGTGTGCTGCGTATCTTATTGCCTGCATAAAACATTTGGTGTATTTTAGTGTTAAAAATACCTTCAGGAACGGAACCTTTCATTTAAACAGTGTTCCTATGGGAAAACGTGTTTCGCTTTACAACGTTTCGCTATCGAACGCCATTTTGAGTAACGCATTGTGTCGGATAACCGAGGACTGCCTGTATGTTGATGTTCAATAAATACATGCAGGTATACAGTATATTTAGGTTCTAACAATTAGCAGGTCACTTACTATACAAGCGTATTATGTGGGCTCAGCAGCTGCATAGGCAACACAGATATTATGCATAAATCAGTGTGTGGGAGGGAAGGAGTGAGGCATACTGTAGTTTACCCGCTGTAAATCTCTAGTAAGACTGCACCTTGAATTTGGAGTACACCACCTAGGGTTTCTTGCAAACCACGGGTTTCATTTCTTTGCCACTAGACACAAATGTCTCATTTCCATGTGTGTATCAAATGTGAATGTTTCTTGCATGGCTTAAGTTGAAGGGGTATTTACTAGTGCAGATATGATGGGTATTTCAGCTGAGCAGCGGCTGCATAATTGCATTTCACGTGTTCTGTCATTGTTCTTCCCCGACAATATTTATTTCCTCTATGGGAAAAATAAAGTATTTCTTTTTAAGAGGACAGTTGCTGCCAAAATTTGAATGTGCCAGCTATGACTTACTCAGTAAGGCCAGTGGGAGAGAGGCACAACACAGGTTTGCCAATAATCCCTCGATGTACCATAACAAAATGTAAAAAAAATGAACTATTTACCACACTAATAACCTTCGGCACAAATGATATTATTTAAAATCCCTTGACCGTAAGGCATTGGTGTTGCTCTGGCAGTGATTGGGTTAATTAACTTCACCTAAACCTTCCTTATATCTCAGTATTCTAAGTGTAGCCCTTTTTCTGAACCCTCCCAAAGAAACTACTGGTCGCTGTACAACACCTGCAGCTCCAGGAGATCTGAGCCTCCGCTAGCTGGGAGCCTGGGGTAACACTTATACACTTACTTAGCGCAGCGCCTCCACTTACCCAGGATCCCCATGATGTGAGATTCCCCTGGGCAAGAAATACAACAACACACATATATATATGCAACCAGTTAAAATGATAATGCACGGAACCTTATCACTCTATATTATAGCAATATAACCTTAACATGTAACCTTAGTGGCTCGGCCACTCTCATCAGGAGCAACACCTCCGTCCCCTCACCGCGTGCCCCACACACCGTGTCCATATATATTAAAGTGATGGTATAGGCTCAGTTCGTTAACCACTCGCTCAGTGTTCCTAAAAAGTTTAGCCTAAGGCGGGATCAGCGCCTGTTGACCGGTGTTGGTGCACTTGATGTTATAGTACCTTCCGGTCACGGCGGTGATCGGTACCTCTTCGCAAAGGGTCAGATGAATCAGCGGTCTGCCTTCCGGGTCTCAATGTCCAGCCGTCTGGTCCCAGACGACTCGCCAGCAAACCTGCTCCGCACGCTTGTCCCTTTGTCCCTAGCTGGTACTCAGTAAGGGTGATGCTCGCTACTACTATAGGCCGTCCCTGCAGCCCAGCAACCTATGGTGACTTCAGGGAACACTCCTAGGGCCTACGGGGTAGCCTGTCCTATTCAGGTGGGTCACTGACCCCCTGCACCCACACTACCTCTTCGCTTCACCTCCCGGATCCCCTCTGACTACTCAACCTAAACCTGCAGCAAACACACTGCACACACACAGTACATGCAGCAAACACACTGCACTCACTCTGTACCTGCAGCAACCGCACTGCACACCCACTGAACCTGCAGCAACCCACTGCACTCACTCGGTACCTGCAGCAACCGCACTGCACTCAACCGGTACCTGCAGCTACACTGCACTGCACACACACACTGTGCCTACTTGTCAGCGTTCACAGCACTACCAGCCGTGACACTGACAAGACTGCACACTCACACCTAAGGGCAGGGTCCCTAACCTAGGGGCCGTCCCTCAGTACCTACCCCCTACCCTGGTGGGGATTGGGGCCTGCCTGGGATCTGGGGATCTACCTTACCTGGTGTAGGAGCCACTTGCTCCCTACACCCTTCCTTCCCCTTCCTGCTCCCAGCTCCAACTGCCAAACGTGGTCCCCGCAACATTGTAGCCTTCCTCCACAGGAGAAGCTGCAAAACCCTATTTGCTGGCTGGCTGCACGTGATGTGGGTGAAAGGGCAATCCCCAGAGGCTGCTGGGAATTGTAGTCCACTCAGGACCTCTTTAGCATTGGGACCGCGTGCGCTACCCTTACTGCGCCTGCGCGACCAATGCGCATGCTCGCGCAACCTGTCATGGCGGCCCCCGCTAACCGGGTACGCCGCAGAGATTCCGGGGACTCGGAGCGCTCCCTGCTCCGGCCCCCACCTTTGCGTTTTGCTGGCGGGTCCGTCGCTGCCTCCGGCGGCACCCGCGATCGCATAGCACGCTACAGAGGGGGTCTCTGGAGGCAAAATAAGACCGGGGCTACATAAGTTATTACAAATTAAACTTGTATCCATTCATAATGCATTTGTGTAGCCGTAATGTTGTTTTTGTGCATGCAAAATAAGGTTTACCAATGGGAACAAGCAACACTAATACTGTATGTTCAATAAGTAAACATTATTCATGGCTGAATAAAATAACACAGATTCATATTTGATGTGACCACTGTTCTTATTGTGGGCTTGTATTTCTATTTGATTATACGGAGAATTCTTATTATACTAATATATTTTTGTACTGAAATTAAAATGCAGACAAACTGCCGGATAATTTCAGAGCAGTAGTCCTACCTGTGATTGCTCTCTCTATAATATAGTACTGTAGTCACTGGCAAAATATAAAGTCATTTTCAACAGACAATTGCCGTTGTAATTATACGCTTTGCTTCACACGCATTAAAAATGCAACTTTTTCACCCCTTTTCAAACTGTTATTATTGCTTTCATATTCCATGCAAAATATATAGTATAACAGTATAACACAGGGGACCACCTATTGTGTTGCAACGTGTTTTGCTATTTCATTTTATTTTCATTTATGTGGGTGTGTTTGCAAAAAAAGAGAGCGCAGTGATTGCAAAGTAATGCTGTTCATACAGAGAGGCTTTGGCTCATCGTATCCCTGATATTAGACTTATTTTGGGACCTACTGAGGGACAGTGCCAAAGAAGGAGGAAGGGGGATGTGAATTTGGTAAGGCCACTCAAAGACAAGTGGTATGATACACTAATAGACTGGGAGAGAAGCCATTCACACCCACAACTATTGCAATCCCAACCTGATACATGGCAAAAGTATATAACTGAATGTATTATTAGAGTGAAACAGCAGCAAGTAACTCTGTTCTGTATTGTATTTTTTACATGTTCTTATATAGTGCTGCCAGCACAGTGCTGTACATATCATTTTGCCGTCACAACGAGTCCCTGCCCCGTAGAGCTACGTTTGGTGGCAGAGGTAGAGTACAAGAGCCCAGATCCACAAAACGGTGTTAAGCTTTAGCATGTCTTTACTCCCATTTATTTCAATGGGACAAAATGTGGGCTACCGTTAATGCAACATTCTTATTCCTGGCCTCGCTGCCTAGCAACTTAAATCATCTCCTTCTTTTCCAGACACTTATGGTATCTGCTTCTGTGCTCCTGAAATCTCACTGCTTGCTTCCTGTTAATCTCTGTATAACATCCCATTTCTCTTCCTTCCCTTTAAGCTCCTACACTCCACTGCACCTCCATATATGTCAACTCTGATCTCTTCTTACACCCACATCTTACACATGACACAAGGATGTCTCATTTTTGTACCTTTTAACTCTACAGCCCTCCTTGGAAGAAAAGATTCAGACTCCATCTTGTATAGCCAGATTCCATTTTGTGTTGTAGATTTCATATTGTGTAGAATTTGGCAGTGTAAAATCGAATGTTATTAATTCTGCTCAAGCATTACAATGTGACATTTAAAAGGGTACCAAAACATCTGTATACAAAGCTATTTTCAAATATGGCAATTCAAATGAAACCGAAACATCTGTTGTGGCAAACAGGATATTCTATCCTCAAGGCCGAGACAACAGATTTGCCAGACATGTTTTTCTCTATTAAATGCTTATTACAGGCGTACCCTGTAACGTATTTGTAACAGGCTCTATAGTCTCCCCGCTTGCGCACAGCTTCGGTACAGGTAGGGAGCCGGTATTGCTGTTCAGGACGTGCTGACAGGTGCATGCGTGAGCTGCTGTTTGCCAATTGGGCGCTATGTCCTTACTCGCGAGTGTACTTAAAGTGAGTGTCCTTAAACTGGGGTATGCCTCTAGTAATGGCCATGTATAATGTTGGCTGATAGTGAGAAAGAGGAGTAACTGCCACATATAGTTTAGTTAGTAGGGATAAAAAGGGATATAAAGGTTTATAAAACATATAGAGAACAGAACTATGACATGCAATCATCATGCTGTTAGACTTCTCCACTATAGCCAGACTGTATGAAGCTATTATTTGCTTTTTACCTCCATGACATAAAGATCAGGTAAACACATTTCCCAGGAAATGTTCCTCTTTTACATCTTAAACCTTGTTCACTCCTCTCTCTACCTATGGAATGCTCTTTCACTCAATATTCGTTCAACACCTTCTCTTTCCATTTTAAAAGCCCACTGGGAAATTCATCTCTTAAATTAAGTTTCTCATCAAGTTATTTATGGTTATATTACTGACTCCCTGACTTGCACTTTTAATAAATGCAATTTTTCTTCTAATCTGTCTTGTCTCTAATACCCCACTGTACATAATACCGCGCTCCTCCCTATAGAAGTTTGCTGCAGGTAGAAAGATAGGCCTTACATATAGAAAAACAAAAAGAACGATTCCTGCGCTCCTACCAATTAGGCTAAGATAAAATAATATTCTCATGAAAGAGGGTATTTTGTTAAATAGGTAGGAGCGCAGGAATCGTTCTTTTTGTTTTTCGATATGTAAGGCCTATCTTTTTACCTGCAGCAAACTTCTATAGGGAGGAGCGCGGTATTATGTACAGTTTCTCACTAATATTAGGCAATCCTTTTCCTTGCTGCATACGCCCATAGGGCATTTTAAATGTAGTATCTCTGAAATGTCATAGGGGTAGGTTTATTGGCTCATCTGGTTTACATCGCAGTTACTGAGCCCCTACCAATTTTCCAATTAGTGCAGGTATATTACACCCCAGTGTCAGTCTGGACATCACCCTCCATTGAATGGTAGGTGAATGTGTAAGGCTGACAGAGAAGATATATATGTGTAAGTTTTATTATATTCACACCTGGGAATTTGTGCACCCAGTTTACCTCCATAGTAAAGGTAAGTATGATACTGGCTTTAGCCAGATTTTAATTGCACTACTCACAAAGCTCATGCTTTATTTAACCCCTTCAGGGCTTTAACACTTTTTCACCAGTCCATGGGACAATTATTACACACACACACAAACATATATATATATATATATATATATATATATATATATAATGTCTGTAGGTACCTGCATTAACAGGTATGCCATCACGTGGCATGCAGGATTACAAATGCTTTGGCCAAAGGGTTTAACAAAATACCCTTTTTCATGAGAATATTATTTTATCTTAGCCTAATTGGTAGGAGCGCAGGAATCGTTCTTTTTGTTTTTCTAATACCCCACTTACATTGTAATCTCCTCGGTCAGGGTCTCCCTTTGCCTTATGTTATAATTTTCTCTCTAATCTCCATCGTTTGTTCTTTATGTTCCCTGTATTGTCATTTTGTAAAGTGCTACGTACACTGTTGGTGCTATAAAAATAAAATATACATACATGTGTACATGTGTAGCAAATATGGCAATTCAAATGAAACCGAAACATCTGTTGTGGCAAACAGGATATTCTATCCTCAAGGCCGAGACAACAGATTTGCCAGACATGTTTTTCTCTATTAAATGCTTATTACAGGCGTACCCTGTAACGTATTTGTAACAGGCTCTATAGTCTCCCCGCTTGCGCACAGCTTCGGTACAGGTAGGGAGCCGGTATTGCACATACATGTGTAGCATGTGTAGCAAATATGGCAATTCAAATGAAACCGAAACCCTGACTACTAATCTGCCCTTCTCCTGGCAGTAAATCCTGGTATAAGCAGGCCTTGCCAGTAGTTATCATGGGGTTTTCCCCCTTCACCTTTGGTGCTGCACTTGAGTGACAGCAGGGGGTGGTACATCCTGTTGTAGCTGGACAACGGGGTGCCAGCCTTCTGGCTGTACTTAAGGGCAGGACCGCCCTAAATTTGGTTGTTTCTTCCCTCTGAGGAAGGCAGGTCATACGACTGGGAGCCTGAGATTGAGGCCTTCCCATGTGCTTTTCCCTACAGAGAGGAGTGAGTGTGACTATACCTCTGCCTCCGCTAGGGAGGTGGGGAAGAGCTAGGATGGCTGCGGGTGCCCTTGGCCTGTAGTGGCCATCTCCAGTGAGAGCTGATCTAAGGAGGCTGTATCCGGCAGACGACTGCTGCGTTGCTGTGTTACTGCAAAATGTGCAGTTATAAACCGTTCCTGTTTGCAATATACCTCCGGCCTGGTGTGTGATCTAACTTGGGGGAGAGTACAAGTCAACCGTGGGAGATCATTTCCATACATCCCTGGGGCCTACGGCAGATGGAGGCGCTGTACTGCTAAGTATTATCTGGGGTATGGACCCCAGAAGTCTGTTCCTGTGTCCCAAAGTCATCGCGGACGACTCAGCCCTCTTGTTACCAGCAGGTATGCACCACACACACCCAGTTCCTCTGAATAAATACCACCTTCACATCATGTTTTTGTCAACCAACAGCCTTTAGAACAGTGATGAATATCCTTTTAATTGACACTCAGTCGATGGACAGCTTTACTGTACAGAAGATTTCACATGGTCCCGCTGACTGGAAGTCTGAGTAGAAAAATAACAGCCATTTGTTCTAGGAGCCAGACTGCTTTATTCAAGAACATTTACATTCTCTTTGGAGACTGTTCATCAAGTGATCTCATCCCAGCCTGGGGTTTGTTTAAATGACCTCCTGTATCACTAATCCCACTTACTTGTATAAAGCAATCATCTGACTCTATTGCTCCTCTAGCCCAGGGGAGCGCAATCTTTTTCCCCTTCGCCCCCCTGCCGGGTGTCCTCCTCACCGTGCCCTAGCCCCCCTTTACCTTGGTTCCAGGCATCTGGGCATCATGACGTCACGTTGCTATAGAAAATAATAATACAAACCGGCGCCTTAAAGTCCAATGAAGGAACAATTATGGAGTCCAAATAATGACGACAATGTCCAATGGAAGAAAATCCAATCTTTGACTGCAGGCTCCACAGCAAGGATTTACATGTATGAAGCAAAGGAGAGAAGAGGAAAAATCATAGTGCAACAATGTTATAAGTAAACATACAAGACACACAAGACAAGACAAACATAAAACAATGGCAGGTAGGCTGACAAATAATAAAAGAGTAAATTTAATGAAACAACAATAAAAATGCCTAGAGCAGATGACGGATCAGGTGGTAAAACCGGAATCCTATTTACAAGAAGTCCAATAAATACAGGCAGGGGTAAACGGTGTGTGTAATCCGGCAGCAGCTTCTGATGGACACGTGGCAATCAGGGGAGACTCCGAACGCTTCCTTAGTTCTGCATCACCATATGCGTCACCATGGGCTGGTTCTCCTGATGCCATCTGTCGCTCCGTTACCGGAAATACGTCACTGAGGGCGGGACAAATCGCCGAAACTCCCTTCTCCTGCTTCTGTACTTGGTCGCGCTCCTGTAGTGCTCTGCTCAATGCAATCACTCTCACAAACTGCCCAACGCGTTTCGTGCGCATGCGCACTTCTTCAGGGGAAAAATTGAACACAGTCCATGGAATCTTTAAATACTGACAGGATGAACACCATTGGCTAAAAGTTAAACCAATCGAATGAACCTGTATAAACCTTGATTGGTTTGAACCCCTGTCAGTCATGTCCTGTGTAAACACAGCCTAACTTACATACAAAATCATAGACAAAAACACGAACACTAACACATACTACTCGACTTTCAATAGAATAACAGATGTAATCATATATCCACACCTATTGCTCTCATGCCAATGATTATCTTAAAACATACAAACAAAACATCTTCTAATGTATACTGTACATACAGTACATAAATATGCCTGCTAATTGATGGATAGAAATATAATGACATATATATTATAATCTCAACTATAAAAAGGAATAAAACAAGTATTTAAAAAATAAATATATTAAAAATATTTTTATATTATTTATTTAAAAAAAAAATTTAAAATTTTATTTTAAAAGAAGCCTAGATCAAAATCAATATTAAGACCGTTAGGAGAGAGGGTCTTCAACTCATAGATCCAATAGGCTTCACGCCTACTGATCTGATTGAGTTGATTTCCCCCCCTCCAACTGGCCTGCACAGTTTCTATAGCTTGGCATCTTAATCCAATTGGACTTCGGTTATGATGGATGCTAAAGTGATGGGAAACACTATGTGTGGTTAAACCTCGCTTAATATTATAAATATGTTCATATAGCCTTCTTTGGTAGCACCTGCCTGTCCTGCCTACATATTGTAGGCCGCAGGGGCACTGTAATAAGTATATCACAAAGGTAGAATGACAGTTTATAAATGTTTTTATGGTATATATTTTGGAGGTTACGTTTGATGTAAACGTTTTAGTGTTGGAGCTAAATGTGCAAGCTGTGCAATTGGTACATTTAAAAAAGCCCTTGCTGGTATTAGCTACTTTTGATTTAGAGTGATCGAGAGGACAGCTAGGAGCCAATCGGGTTTTAATGTTTGAGGCTTTAGTGAAGATAATATTAGGTCTATCTGGAAGACATTGTGCTAATGTATTATCACATAGAAGGATTGTCCAATGCTTATTTAAAATGTGGCGGATCTTCGGTGCCATCTCATTGTATTGAGTAACAAAGTCCACACCACCGTTCTGCTCTTTACCTTTCTGTGGATTTTTATTCTTATATTCCAAAAGGGTATCCCTCTCAATTTCGTCCACCAAGAGAGACGCTTCTTCAAGCAGATTCTCTGGGTATTTTCTATCACGGAATTTTTCTTTAAGCTCATCCGCCTGAATAGCAAACTCCTCTGAGTTTGAGCAGTTGCGCTTCAGGCAGATGAGCTGTCCCTTTGGAATATTGTGAATCCAGCCAGGGTTATGCTGGCTGTCCGCCCTAAGGTAGTTGTTGGCCTGAACTGATTTAAAGTACGTCTTAGTCTCTATTTGGTTGTTACTTATATAAATACTCAGGTCCATAAACTCTATGTGATCTTTATGGTGATTAAAAGTAAATGAAAGATCCCTATCGTTGAAGTTTAAATAATTAAAAAACAGATTTAGCTGTTCCTGGCTACCGGACCAAACAAATATAACATCATCTATGAAACGGCGCCAGAGCACCAGGTGTGCCCCTAGGGGACAGTTGTTCCAAATGTAATCTTCTTCCCAACTGTCCATAAAAAGATTTGTATAACTCGGGGCAAACCTGGTGCCCATTGCCGTTCCACAGATCTGTAAAAAAAATTTGGAATTAAATTGAAAATAATTATGTGTTAAAATGAACTTAATACTTTCTAATAAAAATGATTTACGTGCTGGGGAAGTGGTGGAGTCTGATTCTAACTTACGTGATATGGCCTGACATCCTTTCCCATGATTAATTGTTGTATACAGAGATGTGACGTCTGCCGGTTCCCATGTATACTCAGGCTTCCATTCCAGATCTCTCAATATCTGTAGAATGTGCGTTGTATCACGCAAGTAAGACCTGACCTGATAAACCAGAGGTTGAAGGTGATGATATATAAATAATGATAAATTAGAAGTGAGTGATGCTATACCTGAAATGATAGGTCTTCCAGGGGGCTGTGTGATACTTTTATGTATTTTAGGGATAAAATAAAAAATGGGTGTGCGTGAAAACTGTGTGTACAAAAACTCTGATTCTTGCTAGGATATTGCTCCCTCCTCAAGGCCCTTATTTAATAGAGTTTTAAGTTCAATTTCAAACCGGCCTAAAGGATTAGTGGCAAGGGGGAGGTATGTGGCTGTATCTCCAAGTAATCTCATCAATTCTTGTAAATAGTATTGAGTATCCATCACCACTATACCCCTCCCCTTTGTCAGCAGGTTTTATAACAATCGATTTATTGTCTTCCAGTTGTTGTAATGCTGTTTTTTCTTGTATATTCATATTGTCTCTACGAATTTTATATACTCTACTAGATTCCTCCAATTCTCTGGTGACTATTTCAACAAATGAATTAACCAAATGGCCTTGTGCGAATTTAGGGTAAAAAGTGGACTTAGGTTTAAAAAAATGTGATTGAATATTACTAGGCTCAATGTCATTAGATTTCTGATCCATCTGGTTAGAAATAGCATCTTTCATAAAATATTTCTTAAGTGCCAATTTGCGTGCAAATTTATGGACGTCTATATGAAGATTAAAACTGTTCGGACCACATATTGGTGCAAATGTGAGACCCTTACCTCTTTTCTCGACACAGGTAAGTGTCTGTTGACTAATGTTAAAGATGTTAAAGATGTTCTGATAGGTCTTGTTATTTACTAACTTATTTTTATTAACACCTCCTCTTCTTCCCCTGGTGCGTTTTTTCTTTTTTTGTGATTCATGGGGGGCTGAGGTTCTATGTGTGATTTGATTATTTCTACCTAAAAATGTGCTCCCGTTCCTTTCTAAATAAGAAAAACTCGTTTTAACTCCCTGAGTTGGTAATGGGGTGAATGACACACTATCAGGTTCGCTCTCAGACTCTATTTCTGAGAGCACATGATATTTATTATTGGCAAGATACCTGCCTGTATTTATTGGACGTCTTGTAAGAAGGATTCCGGTTTTACCACCGGATCCGTCATCTGCTCTAGGCATTTTTATTGTTGTTTCATTAAATTTACTCTTTTACTCTTTTATTATTTGTCAGCCTACCTGTCATTGTTTTATGTTTGTCTTGTCTTGTGTGTCTTGTATGTTTACTTATAACATTGTTGCACTATGATTTTTCCTCTTCTCTCCTTTGCTTCATACTGTACATGTAAATCCTTGCTGTGGAGCCTGCAGTCAAAGATTGGATTTTCTTCCATTGGACATTGTCGTCATTATTTGGACTCCATAATTGTTCCTTCATTGTACTTTAAGGCGCCGGTTTGTATTGTTATTTTCTGTTTTTGCACTAACTGTGTTTTGGGTTAGTTTTATCTGGCAGCCTTGCCCTATAGTCAATTGGTGGTGGGTGTTTTATCACACACCTATATCACTGTATATTTGTTGCATTGTATTTTTTATGCACTTTTATTTCTAGTTTTTTAGCGCTATTCACACCATCCTTTTTTTTATCACGTTGCTATAGAAACCAGACGTCACATGACCCTGCGGCGTCATTTGACGCGACGTTGCCATGGCGACACGTCTCCATATGTCAGCTGAACCAAGGTAAGTGAGGTTTACAGAGGCCTTCGCCGCTTCACACGGCATTTAATTTAAGTGCCTTTGTGAAGCGCGCGGGGCTTCTGTAAACCCATTGCCCCGCAGATAATCTCGGGGGGCACGCCCCCCAGTTTGCACACCCCTGCTCTTGCCTAATGTGCTGCCTCTCTCATTCCCATGAAACATTGAGGGCTTTTTTTGCTAGTACTGTGTGGTTCTCCTCTTAAAAGTCTTCTCTAGCCATCAAGCAGCATGACTGGGGTAGACCCAATAGGAACTGAGGAACAAAGGCAACTGATACCAAGTTGGAGGAATAAGGCCACAGCTTTTACTAATAGTACAAAACAAATTATAACTTAACCCCAGACTGGCGCATACCATTTTGAGAGCCCCAGTGTAGCTGTGGCTCATTACCTGTCGCTGCTGTTGGCCAACCGACACAGCAAAATAAAAGCCTCAGGCCACATAGGGTGATGGGCTTCCACCACCAGCAGCCCAACACGGACCGAACACCGATTACCAATCGCTTGATATTTATGGGCCCAGTCTGTATCCTGAAACAACCGCCTTCCAAGCTCTGACAAAACACAATGGGGCCTATGCAGAGAGCAGCGCTATTTCGAAATTCGCCATTTTTTGGAGAAAATCGCGCAGAAAGCAGGAGAAAATGGCGAGTTCCGAAAAACGCGCCAATTTTTCTTTTCTATTTGTAAAACTCGCCTCGCGGCTGGCGAGAACCTCAATATCGCCAGTTTTAAAAATATCCTAATGCAGAGAGGCGCGAACGGCATCTAGCGGGTGTTCGCGCCAATAAAATGGCGCGATTGTCTCCTTTTTGACTCGCCAGAAAAAATTGGCAAGAAGCTGCCGCTCGCGGCCATTGCAATGGGAAAAAAAAGGCGCGAATTTGTTTTTACACGTTTCTGAAGCGCGCATCTCGCCAATTTAAACTCGCCACATGCATCCATGTTAAACATAGCAGAATTCGCACTTTTCTGCATATGGAGAATAAAACTCTCCAAAAAAACTACTTTTTAATAAATTCGCCAATTTTAAAATTCGCTGCTCTCTGCATAGGCCCCAAGGAATCATTCCACTTTATTTTAATCGTTCCTTTTACACACTTTAGAGGTGGCATCAATTTTTGCTGCAGAAAAGAAGGTGAATAATGATGTGCACGTTGCAACCTTTATTTTATAATCAGTCACCACGGGTGTTAAATGTATTAATTTCTCCCAGCTGCAAAACATGAGCAACAACTTGGCGAAGATTTATGAAAGAAAATGGTTTCATTCTGTATGATTCAATAAGATTTTTCACTTATTTATTCTAGTGCAGTTTTTTGTTTCCAGTTTTGCCGGGAGACTTTGATAAACAGACTTTGACAAATTGATATTAGATGAATAATATTAACCGATTGAAAATGCTTCTTGACCCAAAATTGCCTTGTGACTTAATACATCACCCTTTTGGTATAAGAAATAGATCAAATTAATGCTAAAACTATCCCAGAATTGGTAAGCTCAGGTCCATGTTTACTAAGCAATGCTCAGTCATAAAACAGCACCGTAAATAACCGGTCCTTTCAAGTTAATGTCCCAAGGATGTCTTATGTCTTAGAACAACCTAGTAAACATGCCCCTCAATCTATTCAACACAGGTCATCGGTGACCTAGACAAATTTAGGTCACTGATTTAGGTCACCTTTTGTCGTAGAAAAGTCAAATAAAGAACAAGTTTAAAAAATAAAAATTTTAATATAAAATTCAGTTTCGAACCTGTTTAAAAGTTGATCCCAGTAACACCACAAATAAGTTTACGAGGAATTTTGTAGATGTGCTGTTAACAAGATATTTAATGAATTCTTATTTTGGTAAAGTAAGAGCCCTCTCTCCAAATAACAAAATGCAATGTATAGGGCTTGATTGACTATTGTCATAATTTGTAGGTGGGAATTAGACTGCAATTTACATGGATTATTCTCTAACCACTAGAGATGGGCGGCTGGTTTTACCTAAATCTGATTCGCACAACAAAATCCATCTGCAGATTGAGTACTAAAAAATGAGAGCGGATACCTCAGAATCCGTCACTGGATCCAATCCGGTTTTCATCCTGTTAGGTCTGACACTAGTACACCATTCAAGTCACTAGGTGCCTTAGACTTATCAGCTCAATATAGTTGTTATGATCATGTTTTCGGAAGTCCTCCTCCATTCCATTGGCCTCCATGACACAGTCCTTACCTAGTTCTCTTACTATCTTAATTTTCCATCAGTGTTTGGTTTGTTCCTCTTCTCCACACCCACTCCGAGTTGTTGTTTCCCAGACCTCTGCTCTAGAAACTCTTCTCTTTTCTCTTTACACCACAGGGCAAAGTACCACTACCGCCTCTGTGCTGATGACACCAAAATCTACCTAATTTCTTCAGAACTCTCTCCCTCTCCAGACTCATGTTACTAAATTATCTTTCTGATATTTCCTCCTGGATATCCCACTGCTACAGTAGATCAAATTCAATATGTCTTCTAACTAACAACAGATAACTCAACTATCATTTGATTTAAAAAAAAACCTGGTGTCTAGCTGTCATAATTGAATCCTACCTTTCCTTTGTACCATAATCAGTCCCACAATAATTCCTCCCACTTCCATATCAAACCATTGCTAACATGCTTCCCTTTGTTACTACCCAATCCTCCAAAATTCAAATTCATGCATTTTTAATATCCCGACTAGACTACTGTTACTTGCTCCTAGCCGGTATCCCCCTCTCCTGTCTATTCACACTCCAGTCCATCCTAAATGCTGCTTCCAGGCTCATCTAACCCCACCAACAACTCTACTGTACATGTGTTGCTTCACTGTGCAATCCCTTTGGTGGCTACTCTTGTTAGCACATCAAATTCAAGTCCTGGTTCTCAACTGTAAAGTTCTACACAACGCATCCCTTCTCTACATTTCCAATCTAATCTCCAATACGGCTTACTCTCTACAAACCGTCTTTGCCTGACTCATAACCTACAACTCTCCTCCTCCGTCATTAATTCCTTTCATTTCTGCCTCCAAAACGTCTCAAGGCTGCATCCCAACCATGGAACTCCCTTCCCCACACCGTAGGACTATCCATCACTATTCACACATTGAAAAGTTTCCTCTAAGCCCACCTCTTTAATGAGGCCCACCCAGAACGCTTCTGAAAAGCATACCGTTTAAACCATGCTAAGTGGTTTTATACCACACTTATCCTTGTGTCATAACTCTCCCATTCCTTTATGATTGTTAATTTCTCGTAGCAGGTACCAATTGACCTATTGTTTCATTATGTTCTAAGTTATATGTATGTCATCGTTTGTTCTTGTTCTTACCCCCACATTGTACTATGCTGCAGAATATGTTGTCGCCACATACATGTCACCTCTCATTTTTAACTTGACAGAGTGTCCAAATACCGGTCAGCCCAGTTCAATATCGGACACCTAGAAAACATAATTTGTTGTTTTTTTGTGGATATTTTAAATCTGTTTTTTTTAAATGTTTTTTTCTCTTCTGCGTGAATCAAGTAAATGTGTCGAACGCTTAAAGAGTTGCATGACTTAGAGCGCATGGCACGTGCTAAAATTAGAAACTTTATTTAATGTATATACTCTACGTTTAAACAATGCCTGGATGTATGTGCTCATATGTGTATATATCATCTATATATCATCTATCTATCCAGGACATACTTGAAAACAAGAGGTAACTCTCAATTTATTCTTCCTGGTAAAACATTTTATAAATATATATATTTATTATATATAATATATATGTATTTTTTTGTGACAGTCACAGACTGTCTACACTCTACAGTATATTAGAGAGAGCATGCAGTGTGCATGCCCTCAAGCATGCAGGAGGTTAAACTGCTAACTAGGCAAGCAGGTAGGGTGTACAAGTTAACTGCTGATTGCAAGGGCTTTAAAAAAACAGTCAGCAGCCTGACAGAACTAAGCCTTACCCCAACCAGAAAGGATGCTAATTAGAACAGTTCCCAGGTCTACTGGACACAGAGCCTGTTGTTTGGACCAAGCCCACAGTCTGAGAGGTTCAGAGAGAGAGACTACATTTGTTGTCGCTTACAGAGTTAAAATGGCTAAGTATTGGTAATGAGCTTTGCTCTCCAATCTGTAGTTAAGGAACTGACAAATATGTTAGCTAGTGCTCCAGAGGGAGCTAGGTATTTTGTTTTTGTTGTGTTTTGTGCCCTTTTGTTAATAAACCTGATAAGTTAACCCTACAATTCCTTCCTTAATGTGTGAGAAAAGACCCTGTTAAGTGACTGAGTTGTCAAAATTGGTGGAGAATGCAGGTACTCTAAAAAGCATAGCACCTAAAAGTCTGTGGGGTTGGAGAAAAAAACACATAGGTTTTTAAAATGACTGCTCAACAGGAGTAAGATACCTACAGGAGGTACAAACTCTACCAGAAGAGTCTGCCTCAACTGTTTGACTAACAGCTGTGATTGTAGCATGTACAGATAAGTATGATACAATAGCACTGCCTAAAGTCAGTGTGAAAAATACACCTGAAAGTGCCAGAATGGAAGATAGAATGTGTTTATTGTATAATGAAACCAGCCACACGAGACAGTGTCCCTTCAGGAAAGAGCATTCATACTGTATGTGGCCCCAGAAAGGGAGCAGTACCAGATGTGTTTCTGGTGTAAAGAGCCCGGTCACACGAGACGGTGTCCCTTCAGGCCTTATGATGATGATGATGATGATGATGATGATGAGGAGGAGGATGTCATGGAGGACCAGGAAAATTTACACCAGGGATCAATACACTAAACAGAACTGCAGAGTTGTACAAAAGTGAATGTATTGGAAAAAGTGTCCACAAACATCCAGTATATAAAACACACACAAACTCCCCCACCTGGGGTAACTGGGTGAACAACATAATGTCCTAGGTTCTCGGACCTCAATCCGGAAGCTTACCCCAAAACACGTTCCCACCTTGTGCCGCTGTCCTCGATAGTATGGGCAGCACTGCCTTGCTCTTCACTGGGTAGCAGTTTTAAATTCCCCGCCGTTGCTTCACTCCAAACAGGCTCCAGCCAACACTGCACACTGACCACAGCAACACTGAATGCTCCAAGTCCCTGGCCTGTGTATCCTCAGTTCCCTTCTGCTGATTCCCTGTCAGGTCTTCCTGGGCTTACAGTTTTCTTGCAGAGCAAGTTTACTGAGCACTTGGACCACTCCCTGGTTCCTCAACAATGGGAGAACCCTTAACCACTTTGCCCCTCTCCAATTCCTCAACAATGGGCCTAATCCCATCAGTGTCCAGGCCCACAATATCAAACTCTGATATGATTACAGCTCAGTTTGTAACAGAGAGTTAACACCTACAGGTCCCCTCTCTTGAACTGAGCTGCACATCACTGTTCTACATCCTTTAAGAGGAAAATATAGAGGACCATTACAATAAACTATGCATACATAAATCATATCATTGACAGGTAGAGGTAATGGTGAGCTTAACATTTATTTAAAAGCAGTCAAATCTACCTCTACCGTCACAAAGGGAGATGTTTCTTATGTGGCCCCTGGAAAAGAGAAGCATCAGTAGCAAGAGAAATATTTGGTCCAGCGAACCAAGCAACTGCAGCAGCAAGAGACGCGCTGTGGATGTAAGAAAAATGCAGAAACTTGTAACAGTGAGTGGGTGCTCAGTACTACAGATGCGTCGGAACCTTCCATAGAGAGAGAGAGAGAACAAGAAAATAAGTTCACAACTTGCAGACCAAGTTGCAAGAACATTTAAAGATGATCCTGCTATGTCATGAAAGCGTGTGTTAGAAAGGACCAGAGATGTAGCACTATGGTTGTTCACACTGCCACCCCCAAATCTACTGCAGAATCGTATGTTTTACATCTGTGCTTGTGTGTGCTCATGATCTCAGTAAGGAGACTTAATGGCCCTTTGGGATTAACACATCAGGGGTTCCTGCATCTGAATAGGCCTTGCACTGTATGAATCCTAGTGGGCTACACCTGTCTGTAAGAGACACGCACTAAGAGTGAGGCTGAATCAGTCCCTCTTCCTGCGCGGCTCTAATTGGCGATTGTATGGCTTTTATTTTATTAACACAGTATTGAAGAAAAGGGTCTCCAGTGCTGAATTGCACTAATTTCCGTTAATTTAAACCCGCCATGTTTAAATTCTCCTTGACCGGGACATTTAAACAATGGTGGGTGATACCAGCACCCCATAACGGGGCCTGTAACTTGGGAAGCAGGGGGGCCCGAGGCTGAAATGAATGCGGTTCAGCTCTGGAGACCCCCTGCTTCAATACGGTGTTATCAAAATAAAAGCAGCTCCATAACCTTAGTGCCTAACCACTAAGGCAATGAGGGGTTAAGCAAGAGTACATGGTTTATTGGGGGTAGAGGGGGTGGGTGAAGGGGGTAGTTGCCCCAGGGTGGGTGGATAGGCCTACCGGAATGGTTGTGGGAGAGGATAATCCCTTCATTTCTTTAGTGTAGTAACCGAGAGGCCTAACCACCCATGACAGGGCAACTAACCACCTTCACCTACCCCCTCTACCCTAATAAACATTAAAATACAATACAAACACCAATACAATACATTGAACACCTTCCCCCCTCTTCACCCCCCATTCCCCCCATCCCTACAGTACAGTAATGAGAAAAATCCCTATATATCCAGCTCTAGATAATAGCACATTTACCCATTAAAAAATAAAACATAACCAAAGCATTACCCAGCCAGCATATAGTAAATTAAAGTTGTACTTACCCATGCCAGGATGAAGGACATCCACATCCTCCTCATCTTCCTTTGCATCCTCCTTGTCTTCAGTGTGTACCGACAGTAAAATAAAAAATCTAACTACTGACCTGCAACCCCTTAATCACCTTAGTGGTTGTTAACCACTATGGTAATTAAGGCATTAATCCCCTCCCTCTACCACCCCGGGAGGCCTAACCACCCTCCCTGGGGCCACTAGCCCCACCACCCACCCCCTCCACCCATAGATTGTCACAGTGGTAAACCATGCCCACAATATCGACATGGATTGTCACAATGGCAATGAATTGACAAGCTACAAATAAAAATACAAGGACTGAATACAATACATTATATTTCAATAAAAAAAAACATTTGCCAATAAACTAATTAATTGTCACAGTGGTAAACATGCCCACAATACAGGCATGAATTTCCACAATGGCAATGAATGTACAAGCTACAAATAAAAAAACAATGACTGAATAAAATACTTGACATTTCAAAACAAAAAAACATTTGCCAATAAACCAATTGTTGTCACAGTTGTAAGACATGCCCACAATATGGGCACGGATTGCCACAATGGCAATGAAGGAGCAACCTAAAAAAAAGCACCATTTGCCAAAAAAATGCATTGCTTGTTACTGTGCTTATCTATTCCCTGAAAGGATGCATAAATAAACATATTGCCAGTCAATGGGCATCCTAAAAATGAAAATACACAATTAAATAAAATCCAATCAATGTGTTTCTTACCTTTGCTGGGATTGACCCTCCTCTTCCAACTGCAGCACCAACTCTTGACCCACGATGCAATGCTCCTCATCTCCATGATGAGCAGAAGTCCATGATCCTCTGTTGATTGCAGAGGAGTCTCAGGTAAGTTCGTTCTACTTTCCTTTCTTTTATTATTTTCTTCCTTATTTTCTTCTTTCCTATCTTCTTAGCAATCCAATTGGTCCAGTAGATGTTGATCCAACGGCTTCCTGGGCTCAAATGAGACATGACAGGCCTTATATAAGGCCTGTGATGTCACATTTGATTGACAAATGGTACACCCCCCATAGACAGGTGCAATCCGGTAGGATCCACACAGCATGAGTCCCATTGAGACGCTTGGACCCCTCCTGGTTTAATCCCGGTGGGCCGTTACCGACTGCTATGCGGCACGCTGCCGACTGTCTAGGCTTTGCACATGGTTGACCAGCCCATTCTCAGAGCCGCGCGACTGACCATAGCGCTGTATCGGTACATTGTTGTTTGTTACCGTGGTTACCAAATTTGTTTTCATTTTTAATATTTTATTTCTCTGAAATAGTTTGAGCAAGTTGTTTGAAAATGTGTTTCAAAATAATACATTTAGGGGCCTATGCAGAGAGCAGCGAATTTTAAAATTGGCGAGTTTATTAAAAAGTAGCTTTTTTGGAGAGTTTTATTCTCCATATGCAGAAATGTGCGAATTCTGCTATGTTTAACATGAATGCGTGTGGCGAGTTTAAATTGGCGAGATGCGCGCTTCAGAAATGTGTAAAAAAAAATTCGCGCCTTTTTTTCCCTTTGCTATGGCCGCGAGCGGCAGCTTCTTGCCAATTTTTTCTGGCGAGGCAAAAAGGAGACAATCGCGCCATTTTATTGGCGCGAACAGCTGCTAGATGCCGTTCGCGCCTCTCTGCATTAGGATATTTTTAAAACTGGCGAGATGGAGGTTCTCGCCAGCCGCGAGGCGAGTTTTAGAAATAGAAAAGAAAAATTGGCGCGTTTTTCGTAACTCGCCATTTTCTGCTGTTTTCTGCGTGATTTTCTCCAAAAAATGGCGAATTTTGAAATAGCGCTACTCTCTGCATAGGCCCCTAAATGTTTTGTATCAAGAATCCGGTCGATGATTTTTTTTTTTAAACACTTCAAAAAGAAACCCTCCCAAAAAATGAATTTCAAGATGGGGGCTGCACTGATTCAGTTGAAACTTCCGACAGATCTAAGTTAGGATTGCAGAAAGGTACCTTCCAAATTTCAACAGAATCGGTGAAGGTGTTTGGCTTGTGAAGGAATAACACGTGAACAAAAACACAAACACTCAACCAAAGAGGTTATAAAGTATAGTGGAGATCTTCACTTTGCTCCTTACGCTTGCCCGCTCATCCAAAAAGCACACGTAAATGAATCTCAACCATCATTTTATATTCTGGGACAAGGGATTATTGCGCCAAACGAAAAGCACACGTGGAAATTTGGTGCCCGTCGCTGTTTCACATTTTTGTTAATATAAAAATCTTTTGAAAAATGTAAAAAAAAATTGGGTGATAAAATGGAATCTACAAAAAATTACTATTGAGCAGGAGGTAGGCATTCGTGTTAGTTCAAAAGTTTTGAAAACTGTACCGTGTATTCTCCAATATGGTGGCAACAATAAAGTGATTTGGTTTTTGTTTCAGATTTGTAAAAAATATTTAACTTTTTTACTGGAAAATGTATATTCAATGACTGAGCCACTGATTGAGACACCTGTGCTGAAGCAGGGATATCCTTAAAATCTGATCTGTTGGTGGCCCTTGAGTACTGGAGTTGGCCACCACTGGCCGAAACTACCCATTATTGGATCTTTCTTCTCTCCTCTTTACATTCTGCCAGGATTCCATGCAAGATACGACTGTACGGTGACTTCAGCAGTATAGCTACTGTATAACCCCCCTATTGGAAAATGAAGGGTATGTCACGTGCCTTAGGCCAACATGCTAGTACAGTAAGTGACCCATATTTCCAAAACACACAGAGTATATTTAGGATAAATCTTGTATGATGGCACGACAAAGTAACTGCATGAATTATAGTTACCATTAAAGGTTTTTGTCCTAATCTGTTAAATATAAACTATACATCTACAGTAATTGGCATAGTACAGCTCAACCCCGTTATAACGCGATCCGTTACAACGCGAATCCGCTTATAACGCGGTGTCAGCGTGGCTCCCAATTTCCGTATGTATAAATACTTCACAACACGATTATTGGTATCTTAAATACTTTATTGTACAATGCATACAATTATACCTTATTTCAAAAGCGACCCGCTTATAACGCAATGGGATTCTTTGGACCCCAAGCACAGCGTTATAAGGGGGTTGAGCTGTATAAAGATTTGGTGGTACAAATTAATTACCTCACTTCTATGTGAAGCATCCCTTACTGTGGCTACATAGTCACGGAGTGGTTGCATTCTCCAATAATATACATCAAGCTTTCTAACCTAATTATATTGTGTTTTTATTCAAAGGAAACAATGACCTAATTATCTGCCGTTTCTGACAGACTCGCATATTGGGATTGCTGTGATTAGAGTAAAATCTGGGCATTCTTCCCTTCCAAGCAAAGCAGAACATACACTTCCCTTCCTCTGTCAGTTCTTCTAACAACAGACGCAGCCCAGAGGTAAGTGCGCAATTGGGATGAACTCAGGAGACTTCACTATGCATTTGGCAGAATGTCACAAATGCACTAGAAAGAAACTCAAGTACAAATATTGTGCTAATGCTGTTGGCATTAGGAAATACAGAATGTGGGAATTCATTTTACTCTGTATCCCTACAAGAGGATTTCTAGGAAAGCTGTAGAAACAAAGATGTTGATGCTGCTTATTGTAATATCATAATAATGCACCTTCCAGCACAAAATACATCCATAGGAAGTCTAAAAAATACAGTAAACAAGAGCAAACATTATTATTAGGTTATTGTTTCTCTACAATGTATTCTTTATGTGCTTTACAAATTGAAATACAATGCATGTTGGTTTATCAGGAAAAGACAAAATCAATACAAGGGTTAAAATGTTAGAGACATAAATAGAAGCAATGAGGGTGACAAACCGTGACCCGTCCCTTACAATTTAATCAGATACAATAGGACATCAAATAAGTACAAATTGCACAAATGGTGGAAGTTCGTGCAATCACAGGGAGGCTTCTGTCGTATAACAAATTCCCTAGTTACAATAAACGAAGAAGCAGAAAATACAACATATGCAGCACAGAGTTGGGAGAAGGCAAGCTAAAATGGCTCAAAATACTGTACTGTACCATTGAAGGACTATCTCTAGGAAGTAATTTTTTTAGTTGAATTTTTGAAGACAGGGAGAGAGGGTGTTTGGTAAATACAGGTTGGGAGGGATTTTCCACTTACATAGTGCTGAACAAGAGAATGTTTTAAATATGGGAGTCGGGACAGAGTAATAGAGATCGTTGGAATAGAGAGTAGGCATGCCTGGGCAAAGCAGAGAGAGTGTTAGAAGGGATTAACTGAGAGATTTGAAGTAGAGAGGACCAGAGACTAGTAATGATTTGAAAGATAGAAGAAGAAAACTGAAGGAAATGCAGAATTTAATAGGGAAGAGGGATTTGAGGTAACATACTATAGTAACAATGTATATTAAAGGAGACTTGGGATTAAAGCCAAGGTCACGGCTGAAGGGGCAAGATCACATAGGTAAAAGAGGAGAAAAAGTTGAAAACATAAACCATATTGTCAAAAGGTGTAGCATGAGCAACATGGTCAAGGTCGGTCAGGGGTGTGAATGAGAGCCACAAGGCGCATGAAAATAATGCAGGATTGTGAAAACAGTTATTAGAGAATGCAACAGCAAGCAAAAGAATGTCCTCGTAGGGGGAGAATGTGGTCCATTTGTGGAAACCAAAAGTAGATCTGACAGAGAAAATGAGAGGCTTAGGAAGAGAGGGATTACAAAGTAAAAGTCGCCAAGGATTGGCATGGGAGAGGAAGAAGGGCAGCCAAGCATTGATAAAGAAGAAACTGAAGTGAAGGAAGAGGCGGTAGGAGGGTGATCATTGACAGCCACACATATGTATATTGTGAAACTTTATCCAAGTGCAAGAGAAGAGCTCAGCTTCATCCAGTTGAATCGGAGTGAAATGTTCTCTAGCACAGGGAAATGGCCTCACAGAACATTAAATAAGTGCCTTAGAGAGAAGAGGAGAGCCCAACAGTGCGTGCATCAAAGGAAGAAAACAGGAAGGGAAAAGGGGGCTGTGTGTACCTGATAGTGACAACAAGGGATTGCCGGAGTCTCGAACCCTCTTTATAGTCTGTTGAGTGTAGGGAATGTGACAAAATCAGGTATCCTTCATATGAAGGAAAGGAGCAGCATCCCAGAGAACTTAATCAAATATTAAAAAAAAATTTTTAATATAGGCTCCTCCTTCCCGCACAGAATAATTTGAAATAGATTGCGCCCTGGCGGGTGATGGGCGTGCACCCAAACTGTTTCTGTGGAGTCGAGTGAGTGCACCTTCCACAACTGGGGAATATGACAAGGGCAGGCCACCAAAGAAATGATGACATCAAGTGTTGAATGTCAATAAGAAGAGAGTGTCAGCCATGAAGAATGAGTGAAAAAGGCCATGGGTACAGTAGATATATATATATATATATATATATATATATATATATATATATATATATATATATATATATATATATATATATACACAGCATATACTCTGCAGTCATTTTATGGGTTGCCAGGTGGAAATGACTGCAGAGTATATGCTGTGTATATATATATATATATATATATATATATTATATATATATATATATATATATATATATATATATATATAGTGCTTGACAAGTCACCCAAAAATCTACTCGCCGAACCAAAAAATCTACTGGCCACCTAGTCCCGCCCCAACCCCGCCTCTAGTCCCGCCCCAACCCCACCTCTAATCCCGCCCCCTGCCCTGCATATAACAAAACCCTAAATGAAATAAATTGAATAAATTCCTAGTAAGAACATTCGTTTTTGAATGACTAGTTTCCTGCACCCCTTAACTAGTGCCTGGATGCCCCCGCTTCACAATATTTAAAGCAGCAATCCCGCCTGGGATCTTACCTGATCCGCAGTCCCTCAATGTTCAGGTACCCATATTCCCGCAATGTTATACATTGGAGGGGATGTGTTCCCTACCTGTCTTCTGGGTTAGGGGGGGGGGTTCCGATGTCTTCCGTGTGAAGCTTGAGTCAGATCTGGAAGAAAGCAGTATAGGTTATTCGGTGTAGAATAGGGCAGTTAAGATATACAGGGTAAATAAAATATCAAAATCCGGATTGTGGGACAGAGAGAGGGTGAGACAGAGAGAGGGTGAGACAGAGAGAGGGTGAGACACAGAGAGGGTGAGAGGGTGAGACAGAGAGTGAGAGAGAGGGTGAGACAGAGAGAGGGAGAGAGGCTGAGAGACGGAGTGAGAGAGAGGGAGAGAGGGCGAGAGAGTGAGAGAGGGTGAGAGAGGGAGAGAGACGGAGAGAGGGCGAGAGACGGAGAGATGGCGAGAGATGGAGAGAGGGCGAGAGATGGAGAGAGGGCGAGAGACGGAGAGAGGGCGAGAGACCGAGAGAGAGCGAGAGATGGAGAGAGGGCGAGAGATGGAGAGGGTGAGAGAGAGGGGGAGAGATGGAGAGAGGGTGAGAGACGGAGAGACGGTGAGAGAGAGGGTGAGAGAGAGGGTGAGAGAGAGGGTGAGAGAGACGGAGAGAGGGTGAGAGAGACGGAGAGAGGGTGAGAGAGACAGAGAGAGGGTGAGAGAGACGGAGAGAGGGTGAGAGAGACGGAGAGAGGGTGAGAGACGGAGAGAGGGTGAGAGACGGAGAGAGGGTGAGAGACGGAGAGAGGGTGAGAGACGGAGAGAGGGTGAGAGATGGAGAGAGGGATAGACAGAGAGCGGGTGAGACAGAGAGAGGGTGACTGTGGTGGGATGGGGTGACTGGGTGGGGTGACGTGGGGTGACTAGGGGGGTGGGGTGACTGACTGGGTGATTGGGGGGGTGGGGTGATTGGGTGGGGTGACGCGGTAGGGTGACGGGGTGTCTGACTGGGTGGGGATTACTGACTGTCTGGGGTGGGGTTACTGGGCAGGGGGCAGGGGTGGGGATGACTGACTATGACTGACTTTTGACTGACTGGGTGCAGGGGTATGACTGACTGGGTGGGGTATGACTGACTGGGTGGGAGGGGGGTATGACTGACTGGGTGGGGGGTTATGACTGACTGGGTGGGGGGGTATTACTGGCTGGGTGGGGGAGTATGACTGACTGGGTGGGGGGGGTATGACTGACTGGGTGGTGGGGGGTATGACTGACTGGGTGGGGGGGTATGACTGACTGGGTGGGGGGTTATGACTGACTGGGTGGGGGGGGTATGACTGACTGGGTGGGGGGGTATGACTGACTGGGTGGGGGGGGTATGACTGACTGGGTGGGAGGATGACTGACTGACTGGGTGGGGGGATGACTGACTGACTGGGTAGGGGGATAACTGACTGACTGGGTCGGGGGATGACTGACTGGGTGGGGGGATGACTGACTGACTGGGTGGGGGGATGACACACACACACACTCTCTCTTTCTCATACACACAAACAAACACTCTCTCATATACACACACACACACACTCTCTCTGTGGGGGGGGTAGCGGAGACAGCCACGGGGACCGAGGGGAACACACCTGCTGGCATCTCCCGCCACGAGCGAGCAGCCACGGGCACCGGGGGAAAGTGGGGACCGTAGGGCAAGCGGGACCGGAGGGGGCGGCATCTCCTGCCCCGCACATGCAGCCACAGGGACAGAAGCGGAGACTGAGGGGAAGCGGGTCCGAGGGGGGGGGGGGGGGACATCCCCCGCTGTCATCTCCTGCCCCGAGCGTGCAGCCATGGGGACAGGAACTAAGACTGAGGGGATGAGGGGGGAAGTGCTTGCAGGAGACAGGGACCGCGTGCGCGAGGAACAGGAGCAGCCATTACTTACCCCTGCAGAGAAGTGCTCCATTCCGCGTCACAACCAATTGGCCAATCAGACAGGAGGATATTTTTTTGTTTGTTATTTATTTATTTATTTTTAAATTTGTGGGGGGGGGGAGTGGAGAGGGGGGGAAGTGTAGTCAGCCACTGGGACCGAGGGAAAAGCGGGGACCGGAGGGCAGGGGGAGGGAAACATCGGCCGCTGTCATCTCCTGCCCCGCACGAGCAGCCACGGGGACAGGAGCGGAACCGGAGGGCAAGCGGGACGTGGGAGGGGGAAATCCCCTGCTGTCATCTCCTGCCCCGCGAGAGCAGCCAAGGGGACAGGAGCAGAGACTGAGGGGATGAGGGGGGAAGCGCAGGGAGGAGGTAGGGACCGCGCGCGATGAGCAGGAGCAGCCATTACTTACCCCTGCAGAGAAGGGCTCAATTCTGCGTCACGACCAATTGGCCAATCAGCCAGGAGGATATTTTTTGTTTGTTATTTATTTATTTATTTATTTTTTACAAATTTGCCCAGAGCAGGGGAAAAAGTAGCTGGCCACCGGCCAATTTCCGTTCGCGCCTGGCGAGTGGACGACCGGATTTGTCGAGCACTGTATATATATATATATCTCTATATATATATATAGATATATAGATATATATCTATATATATATCTATATATCTATATATATATATAGATATATAGATATATATATATCTTAAATGTACTATACCAGGGGTGTATTGTATCAAAATCATTTGGGGCCTAAATCAATAGAAAGTGAGCATGACATTTGGGTAGGTATGAGAGAGAAAAATCACATACACTTTCAGAAAAATGCACTCAAGTGAGAAATTGGGGAGTGATTGAATTAAAATATAACATTTATATAGAGTTAACATGTATATATCACATCTAGATAACAATAAAAAAAAGAAAAGACAATCTTGTGTCTTTTTAATAAAAGTGGAGAGACTGAGGGTGTGGGTATATTGACATTTGCTGTAGGTAACTAAATTGCAAGTAATTCTTGATTGTATCACTCTTGCTTATCTCATTAACCACTATTGGGTGCAAACACTTGACATAGATTTAATTACACACACAGTATATAGCCTGTAGCTCAGATGCTGTCGTGTTTCTGAATTGCACGAATAAAGATCTATTTGAGCTATTCTAATTACAAAAACAAGTGATACTACAAATAGCGCTAGACCATAAATAAAACAATGCTGTGCACAAATACGAATTATAAAAGTGGCAAAGTGTCATACAATATAGCTGCCTGGTGTTCTAAACAGTCACAAGAAACTGTATAGTGCTCCAACATGAACCACTGGCTAAATAGCCCAAGACTATAAGCATATAAATTGTGTCCCTGTAGGTCCCAAACAGTCCAGACCAAAATACTCCAACCCTTGCAATAAACCACTTCCACTAGATACCGATTAGCTGGAAAAGATCCCACTGCAATGATGTGGGACCTTCACTTGCTAGTGACCAGACATAAATATCGGTTGGGTAAGTATGGGAGTATACAAATAAACAGGTTGGAGTGACTCACATTTGTAGCGTCTTTTGTGGGAATTCCTCCATGGGTGCGTGCTGCCGTTACTCCACAAGACCGGACATCCAAACAAAGGAGAGATGGAGCACAGCTGGAAACAAAATGAACTACTTGAGAAAGAGCCACCGGCTCGAAACGTGTTGGTGGGGGCCTGAGGGCTCCGTTTTTTGTATTTTTGCACTGATCCAATAAACTAACTTTTTTTATCTGGGTCCCACTCTCCTAGTAGTTCATTTTGTTTCCAGCTGTGCTCCATCTCTCCTTTGTTTGGATGCCTGGTGTTCTAAACAGGGGACTATCTCAAATAGTCACCAAACCAAAATAAAAATACAAAATATAAATAAACCTTGGCGCTAGTGTGAATAAATATATAAATAAAGTCCACAAAGGATATAACAATGGTGGTTAATGAAGTGTCCTTCCTTCTAAATGGTGATCAAGTTGAAATGGACTCAATCCTCAATAGTTCCTCCTTACAGCAACTGAATCCTGTTCAGAGAAACATAAAACAGGGACACAAAATTGCGCAGTAACGTTTTAAATAATGAAGCCCTCCTGTATGAATGTCCCGAAAGAATGCCTACTTACTAGAAGTAGGAAGACAGAGTGCGGTGGAGAGAAACTGTATGGTGAGCCTTCCGAATCCAGTCAGTTTCCAGGGTAACACGAACCAACGTGATGTGCCCGGTCCGGCTGGATATCAAGGGAAGGACCCTCTTTCACAGAGAGGATGTTTTCAAATGTGCTTTAATGTTCCTGTGTTCAGATCTTGTCTCCCCCTATATTTGCTTTGTTTCGCCCTCCTCTCAACCATGTCACTGGATCTGGAGATTGTTGTGCCTTTTGTTTCCTCTTTGGTATTGCACCTGGAACAATATGAAAATCCTTCTCCTGTCCAGATGGACTGGTGGTAATAGGGGGAGTAGAGGGTCAAGCTTCTGCCATATCCTGATCACTCAGATTCAGATGATGGTTCAGTAAGCAGAGACAGCACACAAGGGTTGAAAATTCAAAAGGTGTATTGAAACACAAAAACCAACGTTTCGGTTCCTGCAAACGGAACCTTCCTCAGGTTGACTTGGGAAAGCTCCATGTAGGAGCGAAATGCATGTCAGGTGGGTCAATGGGTGGGCTTGTGCAGTGTAAGAAATTATGTGATGCACAGCTTCATGTAATATCGCCGTCTGAGTGGAGAAATCTCTGATTACGTACAAACCTCAGACCGGCACTCACCTCATCCTTATGAGTGTGGAGGAAGCTCCTTATGAGATCTAATTTCTTTAAGGTACATCGTGCCCCACAACAAATAGTCACTACTCAGTATGCAGTATGGCATAACAGGGAATTGAGGAAGAAGATCTGCTAAAAACTGCTACTACTGCAACATTAGAATAGCTCAAATAGATCTTTATTCGTTCAATTCAGAAACCCAGCAGGATGTGAGCTACAGGCTACATACGGTATGTGTAATTAAATCTATAGTGGTAAATCAGATAAGCAAGAGTGAAACAACTAATAATTACTTCCAATTTAGTTGCCAGCAGGAAATAACAATGTACTCACACACCCTCAGTCTCGTCACTTTTATTAAAGACACACAATTGTTTTTTATTTTTTTTAATTATTATCTAGATGTGAATATATGTCTCAACTGTATATAAAGGTTATATTTTAATGCAAACACTCTGCAAGTTCTCACTAGAGTGCATTTTTCTGAAAGTAGGTGCTTTTTTTCTTCTTCTCATACCTCGTAATTGTTCTACGTTCACTTGCTGAATGTACACCTCTCTGCATCCAGTGGGGATAGAAGTGAAAAAAATCATTACACATTTTTTTATACAATTGGGGATAGAGAGCCTGGAGAAGCTGGTACTGTACCTTGTCTTTTTTCTGTAATTTGGAAAGTGCCAATAGGAACAGATAGGGATGCGTTTCATGATTCACATAAGGGGATATATTATTTTGCATCATTGTGTGTTATTTTTTTATTTTTTTTACCTTTTACTAGTTTACAAATATAGCCATGATGTCAGAGGTGTTATAATTCCGCAATTCCCAATCTGCATCAAATGTAACAAATTCTCTCTTACACATCGCCGCAAGAGTCTCACAGGGAAATAGCGCTTCAGATATCCCCTGTTATATTGTCCTGCCGGGGCTTAATATAAATAACTATGGTTTTGGGTAAATAAGGGCATGCATTACATAAATTAAGATTATACTAGGCAACAGAGAATACTTTCCCAGCAATCTAATGATTCCTTCAATTAAATCCTTTTCCCCGCAATTTATGTCAGTTCTTCAGAGTTTTTTTGTTTTAGGAGCTTGATCATTTATCATCATCATCATCATCATCATCATCATCATCATCATCATCATCATCATCATCATCATCATCATCATCATCATCATCATCATCATCCAGTTCAATGGCAATTAAAGCACAAGTGATATTTCCGTAGTTAACATTGTTTTTAGCCTAATTGCCATTACTTTCCCCATTTCATCTTTCTCGCATATTTCATTACTTAACCCTTTTATTATATATATATATATATATATATATATATATATATATATATATAATGTATTTGTAATGTAATTGTGCCGTATAAAGCACAAAAAAAATAATTCCCATGCTTAGTATGAGCTATATTATTTTTTAACATTAAAATATATATATATATATATATATATATATATATATATATATACATATATATATATATATATATACATATATATATATATTTAAAACCAGAGACATAACATAAAACACAGACAAAGCTCAGTGCACATCCAGAAAATCTTATATACGGTACAGTGCCTAAATATACATGTATAAATAACTAATAAATAAAATGGTCTTTTAGTTTAACATTTTGGCCAAATTGTTGTAAGCCCTTGAGCCAAACTTCACGGCAGACTTTGTTAAAAAATAATATAGCTCATACTAAGCATGAGAATTATTTTTTTGTGCTTTATACGGCTGCGCTTGGAAAGACATTACACATCTTAAACTGCTACAAACTTTCTTTTGAATATCAATTTGAGTAAAAGTGTGTGTGTGTGTGTGTGTGTGTGTGTGTGTGTGTGTGTGTGTGTGTGTGTGTGTGTGTGTGTGTGTGTGTGTGTGTGTGTGTGTGTGTGTGTGTGTGTGTGTGTGTGTGTGTCAATTTGCACCTATGTCAACTGTACAGTATGAAACCTGGTACAGCTTTGGTAGACATTTTGTTTCCCCCAAGGGCGATTTAAATCCAGTAACTTCCCCGATCAGTATCTGAGGAACTGGGAGTTTTCCAGAACTTAAAATAGTGGCGTTTGGCTCAGGGGAACACCCCGGTTTCCACCCTGTAACCGGGGGCAAAATGTCCTTTAAAGTTTGATTCAATAGGAGTATCTGTGCCCTGATCTGTACCATTACACTTTCATGAACACATTAGCACCTCCACATACCTTGTTGGTTTAACTGATGCAAAGGGACAGGAAATAGTGCAGGTATCAAAGCTGCAGTTCAGTCTTTCTTTTATTTATTTTATTTATTTTTTTACTTCAATAGTTTCATGTGTGCAATCTCTAATTACCTAAAGAACTGCATAGCTGCCGGTCAAGTCGTTCTCCATGTATTGATCGGCGAAATTTGGTGACATAATTAGAGCTGGCATATGTTTTTCTTCTCCTTCTGTCACTCAGTGGAAGCTCATGAATATTCATGAGCACTCCTGCACTGACATGTGCTAGAGGGAGGGCAGGGCTGACAAAGGGGTGTGCCTGGGCTTGTGACAGGACATGAAGGGGCAGTGCCTTAGCAAATGGCTGTTAAAATAGAATACGAGAAATTTGGTCTTTCAAAGTTGTTTTTTTAAAAACAGAAAATGCTAAAAGTATTTTTTCTTACTACAGAACTGATTTATTAAAAAAAAACACACATGCAGGATATTGACTGAACTGCAGCTTTAATACTGTAATGGTACACCAGGCATACTCTCATTACTCCTGTAACTATGCACCACACAGCTCACTGATGTAAGTAGAGCAGCTGCTTTGATACAGTACACTGACACAAAGATGTTCACAGATGCTTGCTCTTGTAACTTCATACATAGGAATGTATAGGACAATAATGTCATCTAAGGCCAGCAGACCATAAAACCTAAACCATAAACCATAAAACAGTGGGGACTTTTTGTTAAACCTCGATATTGCCAATGCTAAATCGCCCGACAACAGCATGCAATTTGTCACGATACAAATATGACATTTTTGCAATCAGTCGACAGTTTGACATCTCATTTCCATGCACTTATTTTGCCAATTTGCTGCAATGTCGCCTGGAAACTGGCCGTGAGAAATCGCGTCTCCCTCAGGTCAGGAAAATGGGAAAGCAAAGGGAGAGGACAATTTAGGAGAGGGCCAAGTGACATACGGTATATACAGTACCTCCAAATAGCTGAACTTATACTTCATGTGGTAAGATACCTTTGGGCATGCATGAAGGAATACAGCAAAATCCCTGCGAAAACAGCTGTTTGCTGAAATTAACTTATCATCATTTCACAAATAGGCCCCAGCAAAACACAAAATCAATATACAGTACACAGCACATCATTCTAATGTACACCTAATTCTAACCTTACATTTCCCATCAGATGTGCCAGTGTTATTAAGGCTTTCTAGTTAAACATGTTTACACACTGCTGTATACATCGTGCCCACCAAAGCCCGAAAGTCTTTCCCACCGTATAGCTTAGATTTAAATAATGAGTCCATAAATGGATATGTGGCCCAAAAATAAAAGCCAGGACAGGTCCCAAAGTCATTTGCATCCCTTCACCTGTTTAAGTAGCTGAACCCCCTGCTTATTTTATTTCCATGTAACCCTCCAAGTTCTAAATCCTCGAAGGTAGAGAATGTGCCGTATTATCATGCCGAGACAAATGTATGGTAGAAAAAACATGCTCCTCCTTCTCTTTCTGTGCACCTCACACCTGGACCAATCTACCGGAGACTCTCACAGCCGCCACCGGTCTAAGTTCTTTCAAAACTAAAGCTGTCTCACATTTTAACCTGGTCTGTAACTGTTACATACGCATATAATATATATTATCTCTAACTGTGCATGCAATGTCTTGTATATAATGTATAAGCCTGCTCACTTATGTAACTGTATTTGTAACCATGTATTATTTGTCTTAACTCTATGCCCAGAACATACTTGAAAACGAGAGGTAACTCTCAATGTATTACTTCCTGGTAAAACATTTTATAAATAAATAAAATAAGTTTTTGCCAGCGCGAGACATACTGGATCTATAAACTGAAGACCCTAACCCCGAAAGGTCTGAATATAGACATAGATCTCGGGGCCTTCATCTAGCTGACAGTATGCCTCGCAAGGCACATAACATTTGGGGACACGACTATTTCTTTAAGTGCTACCATATGTTTTTATAGAGCCATCAGCTGTTCTATCAGAATAAAGTTGAGCATGACCATGCATTCATCCTGACATATGACATTGATTCTATTCTGTTTTGTCATGATCTATTTCAGATGACACCTATCATCAGAAACAACAATTTGACGTTTTTATGACCACATCTATGTTCAAGTTTTGTATAACATTTTTAACAAAGCCATCGAAAAATATGTGTTTAAAGTATTCATATGGAAAAATGTTTTAGTAATGTTTAGGATTTTATATAAGGAGTTTTATTATTCATCATAATTTTTAGAACAAACGCAGTGATACTCACTCTTTTAATATATATTTATTTAAATATTTGTATATGTTTTTAAAAATTAATTCTGAAATAACCATTTGTACTTCCGTGATGAATTAAGCAACATGTTAACCCTTGTATCCAAGTAAGGGGTCTGTTTATTAAATCAATTCCATAGCTGAACTCTGTTAGAGTAAAAGACATGTCCACATGACCAGAGAGTTTGTGCTGATAAAGTGCACGTCTTTATTTATTTTGATATCATAACCATGCAACCAATTCTTGATGGTTTCAAGGGACTTAATGTGTAAGGAGTGAGAGCGCGATTTTCGAGCGCCCACTGCCACTGAGATCTGACAGCTGAGAAGACCGAATGGAGATACGTCATGCAAGCAAGGGAGGGACTCAGGGAGATGATCGGATTGGCTAAGGGATCCCTACATAAGGCCATGACCCCAGCCATACCTTTCTACGGAGCCTGAGGAAGCCCAAGAAGGGCGAAACGCGTTGCTACTATCCCTGAGTACTTTTTTACTACTTCAGCCACCGTCAGGAGCAGGATGTAGGAGCGCAGCACACCACCCGGACGCGGAGAGTTAGCTGCGCACTTGAGTATCCTGCACGAACATTTTCTGATAGACTGGCTGTTTTTATGCTTACCCAGCTCTTAAGTCGTTTTGACTAAGTGCTTTTTAAATGTTTTGTTGGGGCTTTGTTCTGTTGGTGTTTAATAAAGATCAAGGTTACTTCACCCGTGTACCCTTGTGTACCACCGTGTGAACCAGGCACTATTTGAGTGACAAACACACTCGGCTGAAGGTTTGGATTTGGAGTTCCATAGAGGGGAGAAGAGATACCAATTACAGTCCTTACTCACACATGGCCGTGTGAGTCTCCTTTTAACCTCACATGGTTATATTTTAACCTACCTCCGCCCCTTCACCCCTTTTTCCCTATTGTTTAGTGTGAAAAACAGGAAGGGTGCTTGACAGCCCTGCAGTGAGGTGCCATCAAAGACACCTCCCTCCAGAGGTCACTCACGCTTGCCCGTGTGAGGGATGCAGTATTCCTCTGCTTTTTTGATTTAAATACAACCGTCTATCCCAGAATTATTATATATATATATTCTGTCTTGTCCCTTACGTATTTGTTTTCATTTCATTTAACTCTGAGGACAACATCGCGAGCCATTCCTGTAGAGAAGACCGGAGACGGTTTACTTCATACCAGAGGAGAAGAAAAGTACAAGCGGAGAGAACACAGAAGAGAAAACAGCAAAAGTAAAGATACCTTGATGTGAAAGCATTTACACAAGGCCGTGTAAGTGTTCACGTTATTTTACACTTCATTTCACATCACAGTACGATACCATCGTAGTGTTTGAAACGTCTGTTTAGTCCCTCATCCTGTGCTCCCCCATTTTTTGTTTGTTTTTCTGTATTATCAAGGATCCTGGATAGGTCCTTTTTGGGGTCTTGAGCAGCAGGAAGAGATTCGGAAGTAGAGGGGACCCTTAAGTACTCTTTAAGGTTGTATTGTTCTATCATAAGAATTATATCACCCCACAACTTATTCATTTAAGGTAGCGCCCGGGCTTTTTTGCACATCACTATATCTAACTGATGTAAGCAGTCCTGAATACATCTTGTTCTGGAATATAGAGAAAGAAAAAAAGGGGTCTCATACTATACATGCTTTTAGAGTTAAAATAACAAGCCGTGGCATTGTGTTTTCGCCATTCGTCTATAATGGGGATGCGTAGGTGTGGGGTGAAGAGTGAGTCACATTATAGCTATACAGAGAACTCTCGTTTTATGGCTTTCTGGGATGATGCTAATATTGATTTTTGCAAAATAATGCTGAAATAGTTCAAAGCACTGACTCATAATAACCCATATCAAACAAAGACGTGCTGTAAAAAAAGACCTAAAGCATTGTTTCATTACGCACAAGCTAATGTGGCTTTGATGTTGCTAATGGCAGCTACACAATGACACACTTAAGCATGTATTAGCGTAAAAACTATGCATCGTACAATTACAAAAAGTAGGGTTCGTTGTTGCTGAAAGCATGAACTGTTATAGCCATTTTTAAGATTCGCCAGGGTTTGCTGCTACTTGCTCACTTTGTCATCTGCTAAAGTTAGAGCCACACAAACAAACTTTTATTTATGACAGGTACCTGGAAAAATACATTGAGAGACCTGTCATTTTCAAGTATGTCCCAGGCACAAAATAATGTTGACAACATTATAAGTTACAGTTAGAAACATGTTTAATGTAGGAAACGGACGAAGTCTTGGCAGGCAGACAAAATGGAAATCCGCCATCATGATTTCATAAACTTCTCCCCTTACTGCTTGTTCGAAGATACACTCCAAGGCTCCTAGAGACATCTCCCACAGGAGGTCTCAAGGCAAAAAGAAAATGCAAAGAAGTGCACCAGGGATCAGAACAGGAAATGTATTGTATTAAAAACAGATACAAATATAATGCTTGACCATGGTTACAATCATACACTTAAAGATCATTTATGTGGGTTAATTTGTTATTTTTTTGCAGGAAATCCAGAAAGGAAAAACAGAGCACAGTGGCAAAAATGGAAGGGCTACAATAATAGAACTAAACTAAAATCAACTTATTAAATAAAGGTGACAGCATGGCAAGCATATAGTAAATAACTCTTACACGTTTCACGCTTTTCCCAGCGCTTCGTCAGATAGTATTATTTATTTTTTACTGTTTTCATGGATGGGGGTCTGGAGAGAAACAGCAGGCATGAACGGAAACTCACGTGTTGATCTCCGACATGGAACTCCACCAGAGAGTAGTAAGAATCTCTATCCAAGCCATCCAACCATGTGAGCAATGGAAGATATGCAATATGTTCCGTGACCTCTACAGTATGTATTTCGCACTGAGCGTGCTTCATCAGGGTTCATGTTCAAGGATCAAGGTTCAAGGATCTTAATCTGAGATTAAATACTGCAAAGTCTTGATAGGAGCAGATTTCAGAGCCTCCGGTAAATTGTTTGAGAAGTGGGGTGTTTGGCAAGAGAAGGAAGAGCGTCCAGATTCTTTATTACACCTTTGCATGTCATTACCCAGAATCCCTGACTGCGGTAGAAGCACTGTTTGCCAAGCGATAATGGGGAAAGACAGGGTTGCTGACCCATTTGAGACATGCAAATGCTTCACAAGTTGTATTTTTATTTAAACTGTGGAATCATAAGCAAGTTTCTGGAGTCTAATCTAAGGAGATGTGTTTTGTACATTAGGGGTGCGAAGTCTACTCAAATAATTAGCTAATCGCTAAGGTAATGAAGGGGTTAAACTACAGTACCTGGTTTGTTGGGGGTCGAGGGGGTGGGTGAAGGGGTAGTTGCCCCAGGGTGGGTGGTTACCAATGGATGCCTACCGGGAAGGTTGCGGGAGGCGTTAACCCCTTCATTACCTTAGCGGTTACTAAGGGTTTTTTTTAGGTTGTACAGATATGATCCAAGGGATCCCTAAGATCATATCTGTATATGTTAATTATTACTCCTTATGCACCTTACAATATTATTATGTTTTATTTAGATTAGGACATTACTAGGTGAGCGGTGTATTTCTCTTTTGTTATACTGTATAGATATATTTTTTTAGGTTGCCCATTCTTTGCCATTGTGGACATCCATGCCTATATTGTGGGAATGGTTTACCGCACTCACAATCAATGGGTTTATCCGCAAGTGTAATGTACTGTACTTTTATATCAAATTTATTTTATTTTTTGCAAACAAATGGGCAAACGGGCTTTTAGCCATTTTTGGCTACTACTGTCTTTGCACATTTGTATGTGTGGTGATGGGGGTAGAATGGGTGGGGATATTTGCCCCGGGAAGGGGTGTTAGGCTTCCCAGCTGGGTATCGGGGGAGGCAGGTTAACCCCTTAATTACTATAGCGGTTACTAACCGATAAGGTAATTAAGGGGTTAGTGGCCAGTAGTGAGTTTTTTAATTTTAAAGTTGCTGCCCATGGAAGACACAGAGGGCAAAGATGAGGATGAGGATGGCCTTCCTCCTGGCAGGGGAAAGTATTTGAGGTTTAAAGGATGGTTTGGTGTTTGAGCAACAAGGGGACGCAAATTGAGGGTCAAACGTACAGTACATAAATATCTACTATACTGTGGCAGCAGACATTATTTCTTCCTCTGTCACATTGCAGCAAGACACACACAACAGTCCAGCAGGAGCAGCTGCCTTTTAAAAGCATTAGCCGCATGTGGAAAAGAGAGGGGGCTAGGACAGTATTGTATCCTCTGGTGCACACCAGCGGGTACAGTGACTTCTGCTACATCTATATTTAATGCATGTGTGGGGACCAGTGTATGTATATTCATGAGTGTGTGTTCATGAATGTCAATGTACTGTATCTATACATAGTCATGTTTGTGTGTGTTCAACTATGTGCGTATGAGCATGGGTGTTTGTTTATGTGTTTTTACAAGCATACGTGTTTGCATGTGTGTTAGTATCAGCAAGCATGTGCGTTAGTTTCAGCATGTCTGTGTAGGTCTTATCTAAGATACTCATTTGGAGTACCTTCTGAAGAAAAGTCGCCAGTTTCTGTACACACACTGCCTGCGACTTAAGACAGCGAAACTGATACAAAAGTGTTGGCAGCAGAGTGCACAGAAGGAATGAGGTAGGACAGCCAAAGAAGAAGGAGGTGGTAGGAGAATGAGAGTTCAGCAGTGTCCAAAATGGTGCAGCAGCTTACTGTACTAACCTACTGATGAATATAGCACTCGAAGCCGTCACCCCGCCAGAACATGTGTAAAGTTTCCCTCAATAAAGTTTTTTGGAATGTTGGCAACTACGGGCAAGTGATAGAAGAAAATAGTTATCACTTACTTCCGGGAGAATGATTCTGAGCACGTGTGACTCTCGATAGCCTTTTGTTTCCCACGTGGCCACACTGGGAGTAGTTCTCCTGCACCAGTTTGTTTTGTGTCTGCAGCATTTTGTTTTTTAATCCTTTCACGATATCTAAGTGTTAAGGAATATTTAAAAAAAAAAAAAAGCAGAGCAGATTCTTTCTTTTATTGAATAATGTAAGAAAAAAAACGTGTGCTCTTTTGCATGTAATGTCCCAGAATCCCTAGCTGCAGTGGAAGTGCTGTATGCTAAGAGCTAACAGTGAAAAGCAGGGTTGTGATTAGAGGTATCTGTACCGTGTATCGGTATTGTCTATTCGTGTTTGATTTTCATGATACTGTATCGACATGTTGCAGCTGAAAAGTTTAACATAAAATAAAACTATTTTTTTGTATTGCTAGCTTTGTCTTAGCAACCTGTGCAGCTAACATATGAAAAACAAATATGAATGAGTTGTTGCTTTCTTCCAGATGATAGCCCTGAGCCAAAAGGTGCAGAATGATGTCAGTAGGGAACATTTGTAATCCCTGTATGTAATTTTTCCCTGTGACAGAAGGAATCCCCCAACCCAAAAAGCCTTTGTCTTAATAAGATACGGCACTAATCTGCAAACAGATGGACTTGACTGTATAATGCTTGTATAATTTTTACTGCTTATGATGCAGATATGATAAGTGTAGCATGTGGGCGGATATTTCTATCACTGTTTTCCCTGAAGGCTTCATTGCCCTAAAAGTGACACCTTTGCATCAGATGCCTTACAAACTGCTTTTGCAATATTTGTATATAGCAGGATAATTCAGTCTTTACTAACCCGTTTTGTTTTTCCATCACACTTTTACCACTACCCCTACTACTATCCATGCTGTTCTGTACAATGAGGATAATGTATTGAGACATACAAATGTAGCAGATGTTATTGTTCCCACTATCGTACAATTTCGTGTTACTTCAGCTGCGGGTTTCACGGGGCAATTTGCGTTATCATATTTACTTGCAGCACAATTCAATGGAACCGCAAGTGCCAAATCCCGTCATTTGCAAACCGCAATGCACTAACAAGCGCCTTAACGCGTGATAACGAGTGCAATAACGTATGCTACATCTGTACAATACTGCAGCTGTTTCATCATCATCATCATCATGTCTCATCAACACAGCTAAGAACAAAAAACAGTGAAGGAATACAAAACTGTTGTCTTGTTATATTAAATGCAAATAAAATATGCAAAATGAACATAAGGACAAAAGGCCAGTAGGATAATTCTGGAACATATTCAGTGTTCTATGACATAATTTCCTGTTAATTAGATTGATGTCATTTTTACAATGTTACGCTGTTGCACTGATGCCTTTCAAGCCATGCCCCTGATGAAGCTTGACAGCGAAACACAGCGTTTGGGAAATGTCACGGACTAACCGCCCATGCAGACTGTTTCAGGGACTCTGACTACGCAGCAGTTGGACTCCCCCGCACATCTCCTTGACTCTACACTGGGATTACTCTGATTCCCCTGCACAGCCGCAGCTCTCTCACGGTTGCTTATTTCTGAACGGATGCGTTGAGCCTCTTTGAAGCTGGCTCATATGCTGCGATCTTCGCCATCTCCTGTGATTGAGAGTTTTCTTCAAAGCACAGGAGAGAGTTCCTTGCGCTGCTGCTGCTGCTGCTGCTGCTGCTGCTATTACTACTTTTGAAACTGTGAGACTGTACTTTTTCTATTTTTAGCCTTACCGATACTCAACACAGGAGCAGCGGATTCTACCTCCATTTCCAGAGAACGTCCTATCCTTTCAGCTCCATCAGATAAGGGTTCTCTTGGTTTTGATTCTGCATTCATGCCTTTGTTTGTTGCCTGCTGGGCAGCTGGAGGTTTAGCTAGTGCTTTCTCAGGCGGTTCAAACTTTGCACTCTCGTTTTGCAGTCGAGTGGTTTCCCCAGCTCTCACTGTAACCTTGTCTTCATGACCATTAGTCGCTGTGGGATACAGACGCTTGGGCAGGGCCAACACCTTTTCCTGTAGTGGAGAAAGCTGTACTTCACTGGTCGGCAGAGCCTCACTCTGTTTTAACTCTACCGCCATCTTTTGCATGGACTCCTGTGACCCGTGTGTCTGTTTTAGGTTTGTAACCTTTTTCTCCAGCTTCACCTTTTTAGACTCATTTTAACTGTCTGCTGGAAAAAAAATTGGGACTCTTTCTCTCTTTTCAGTACTGTAATCTCATTTCTCAGTCTTTCAAGCTCTTCCACATCTAGGCTTTTCTGCAAATTTAATTCATCGACGAGAGACCTCTGTTTCTTGAGTACATCCTGTAATTCTATCGCCATTTTTTTCATCTTCTGTAACCCAAGTGTCTCTTTTAGTTTTGTAGCCTCTTTATCTTTGTCCTCAAGTGACTTCAGAGCTTGTTCCATTTTATTATTGAACAATTCAGCTTGATCCTGAAATTTTTCTGTTAGAGCCTCCACCTTTTTCCTGTGCTTGCTCGGAGTTTGCATCAATGCGTCCTTCATATTTTCCAGCCGTGCTAATTTTGCTGTCATGGTTGCGGCAGCTTGCCGCATGGTTGCGCCTCTTTCTCCAGCGCATGCTTACTTTTGGGGATAGAGCAGCCTCTCTGCTCCTCCAGTTCTTGCTCCAGTTTCTGGACCGCCTCGTGCTCCCTCTCATACAGAGTTACCTGGCTTCTAAGCTCCGCCTCCAGCAATGCTCTGGTTATGTGGTTATGCTCAGTGTGGCCTTCAGCTCCTCATGCTGCTCTACGGGGACAACCTGGGTACTCAGACGCTCCTGTAGCACTCGCTGCTTCACCTCAGCATCTGCCTGTTTCTGCTTGGCATCCTGCAGACTCACGCGCAGTCCTTGCAGCTGGCTCTGCAGCTTCTGTTCTGCTTGTGTGCGCTGCTCCAAGGTGACACGTTCCCCTGGCAGTACTCTCTCTATATTCTGCAGTGCTTGTTGCACTTCTAGCTTTTCCAGGGTCAATTGTTTATTCACTTATTCTGCTTGGTGAAACTTCTTATCTCCTTCAATGACCTGGCTTGTCAACTCGGAAACCTTCTCAAGTAGGTTTTTCTTCTCCTCTCTTACAGACTCCACAGTTTGCCCGACCTCTTCAAGGGCGTAATCATATAAATTCAGTCCTGCGGTGAGACTGTGAATCTCCTTCTGAGACACTTCTAATTCAGCCTTTGCCTCTTCATCTCTGGTGGCAGCAGCTGCATTTGACCGCTCAAGCTTAGTCCTCATGTCCTGTAACTCGTTCTGCAAGTGACACTTTGTCTTCTCCAAAGTTACACACTTGGCGATCACTGCGGACAGACCCCTCTGTAGCACAGTCTTAGCTTCTTGCTCTTTAACCAACTGTTTGTGGAGGAGATCATAGTCATGCTTGGCACTTCGCAATGCATCTTTAATCAGGCTCAAGGAATCATCAACTTTTTTCTCATCTTTTTCCTTTGCTTCTCCTTTTGAATCCACGTCTTCATCACTGGATATTCCGCCATTCCCAGGAGAATTCCTCCAGTCCCTATAGACTGCAGAATATCTTGGCTCCCTTTGGAATTATGAGTTTCTGACGTCATAGAGGCTCATCATTAACCGATTGTGTACCTTCCGCTGTAAGTTGCAAACGTTTCTTTTTTTCTTTGTTTTGGTAGGCTCTGAGGCATGAGCAGTACTGGGTTCACCTTCTTTGCTCGTAACTTCTGCATTTTCTCCTCGCCCACCCGCATTGCTTGCTATTGCAGTCAGAGACAATCTTCCTCAAACTGCCCGTACTCCAGCACGTAAGGACACGCCTCTTCCGAGTTCCCTGGGTCCTCGCACGCCATACATACTAGGGGCATCGGGGCATCTTGCCGTTGTGTCTTGCCATCGCTGTGCAGCCTGGACTTCAGCAAAATATCAATTAAGACTTTTCATTCACCTATTTCTGTGATCAGTACCTCACGTAGGTTACAGTCTGTATTCGTTTTTCTGCTTCAGCAAAGCTTCGCATCAACTCTTTCACACTTTTCCTGCATATACTCCATTCACAGCTGGTAGTCCTATGCGGTGTGGCAGTCCTTTCTTCCAGAATCAGTACCGCTCGTGGTCACTCTCTGAATTCACTGCTTCAGGGCAATTTGTTTCCCACACACCTGGTGGTGCAGACTTCACTCCCAGAATCAGTACCTCTCGTGGGTCATAGTCTGTAGCCATCTTGCTTCCAGAATCAGTACCGTTTGTGGGTCACTGTCTGTTGTGCAGACTCATTTTGTTGCTTTATCCAGCGCAGTGATCCTCTGCATTTGACTCTTCTGCCGACCTCGGGAGATGCTGCATCCCACTTCTGACACCATATGTGATGGAGCGGCCTGTAGGCGAGGGCAGATAGATGCACAGACTGAGGGTGAAGCTTAACTGGATTAGGTTTATTTGCCACCAAACAGCAATCAAAACATTGCGGCTACCGCCCCTTTAAGGCAAAACACAAAATAATAAGATCAAATCCTATTCACATTAGGGAGACTAACAACACCAGCAGATCCCTAGCTAATGGTGCTGGCCAACTAACCTTGTTCCCAGCCCAAAACATATGAAATAGTATTTAGGGAGCAATATAGAAAGTCTTCTCTGATGTAGGGGATTCCTATTCCAGGGTCTCTGTGTAGCTCCAACCGCAAACAGGAACACCGGTTCTGGGGAGCAATCTTTATCCTGGGTGTGATTTCCAGCTGGACCCCACAGGCCTGCTTCCCTCAGTCCTAGGGTCCATAGCAGCCAGACTCTCTCCTGACTGGGAGAAGTTTCACTTCCTCTCTCTCTGTGGAGGAAAGCAGTCTCCCTGTCTCTGAAAGCTTCCTGTCTTTTATCCCTGCTCCACCAGGAGTTGATTGTACACACCTCCCTGTTCAGGTGTCCAATCCGACACCCGTGCAGTCTTTAGATGCCTGGGAAGGGAGTTAACCTCTTCAATCCCTTACAGGACACATATGCTTTCCATTTTCACCAAGGGGATTTTATTTACATTGCATTTTAATTATCATTGTGTCTGTTACTATTCAAGTATATGTGTTAATAAACTTTTATTATTTTCGTTATATTAGTGGGGTCTCTTGGGACCACTATGGTCCTTTAGTCGTTTTTGATGTTCTGAGTATTATACTCTGCAGTCCAGTTGGCGATCGATAGTCCCATTTACCACAGTGGTAGTTAAAGTGAGGCAGTGTCTTGATACGCAAAACTCTTGTGGTGACGGGTTGACGTCATGTGTCTCAGCGTGCCGTCCCGCATGATCGATCGCCAACAAGTGTTGCAAGTATTATTATCTATTTCTGTGTATCCTGGAGGTTCTCCTGGAGGAGTTATATACCAAGGACTTTTGTTTCCTGCATTATCCTGCTGAGTGCAATGAGGATTCCTGGCGGAGGCATAATTTCTAGATGGGTATCATCTCTTATGTGATGTATTAACTCTAAATGCTGATTGTGAGTGTGCTTTTTTAAGATCATAACCTTTGAGAATAAATTATCAACAGAATTATGCTATGTGGCATGCGCCTCTCTTTCTCTCTTTCCTTCAGATCCTAACTGGATGAGGTTCATCTGTGAGAGGCTGCGGAGAAGTCACGGCATCAGAAGTTCCTATACATTCACCTGCACGGTTTTTGGGAATAGGCATTTGTTTGGATAATTCCTTTACCCTCTGCGTAATATTCTCATGGTTTTCTTTTTACTATGATGTATTGTTGTTTAACCCTGACCCTTTAACGTTTTTAATTTTATTGTCAAGCATTATCACATTTATAATATCACTACACTCTCTGTCTACACCTTCAGCATTTACAACTATCCAATACCTTAAACTGGGCAAGATTTTATATTTTATATTACATTAACAAGCGGTTATATAAAGTGAGCGCTTACGTTTTGTCTTTTTTATATATATATATAAAAATATGTATAAAAATAAGTTCCAGTATATTAAAGAGATCAAGATAATTCTCAAGTTAATAAAAATAATAATAAAAAAGAAACAATTGATAAAAAGGGTGTGTGTGACGGTGAGGGGGTAACCAGGCTCAATAATAAAGGTTAAGCCCACTTGGTTACCCCTGATCCGTGTTTCAAGGTCCTAGAGTGTCAGCTGTCGTATATGCATCACTGTGACTGTGTGTAAATTTTGCGACAATACAGTATTTTTGTGTTTTTGCCTTTCCAGGAGTGCTGGACATCGGAGCTTGCGAGGCTGTGAGTTTAGGGTGGGTTTTGCGGAGAGGCTTCTTTCAGATTGTGGCTATGTAGCGGGGTTCCCAAGTTAAGGGATATCCCAAAGATGTACCCGGGAATCAGGAAAGATTCTCGGGCACTTTGAAGCACAGTGCTCCGGCAAAATCCTACCCTGGAAATATTCTTGCGACACACCGCCAGGGTTCCCTGCTTCAGCACAAAAAGGAAAGGTAAAAAGGGCACCAGGGATCAAGGTATCCCCAGAACAGTCCCGGGGTCCCCAGCATAAGGTGGGATGCCTAGTTCATGCCCAAGTCACCCTGAACCTGGTATAGGGGTTCAGGGGGGGGGGGGTGCTCCAGCTAGGTAATGAAGCTGCGAGGATTTTAATTGTGTATAAAGCTAAAGTCAGGGTTTTGCAGTGTGCCAGGGATAAGACTGGTAAGAGTAGGGAAAATATATTCTTATTCTATCCCTGACACCGGACCAAAGACTTAGACCTGTTTAAACACAAGACACAGAGTGAAAGTATATTTTATTAAAGGTTTATTTGATAAATGTATATGCTTGTATATGTGACTGTGGGATTTCCAAGTCCGTGGTTCCGAGAGACCAGATGGCTACCAAGCTTGGCGCCACTCAGTCTGCTCAGGACCTGGAGTTGAAAGCCTCAGGGATGCCCAGGTGTTAGAAAAGGGGGAGTACTGTAGTTATCTCTGCGTACCTCCATCCTGTCTAAAAAAGGGCTATCCAGCGACCACTTGCCCTTCACCAGACTCTGCGGAGCCTGGACAGCGGGAGGGCTCAATATGCTAAGAGGCAGAGGTGCCAGGTTGGCGTATGCCCCTTAGCAGAAACAAAATCGGTGCCCACCTGGCTACAGCATACCGGCAAATCGGTGATAGGCTGGCAGGAGAATTCCCAAGCGCTGATTGGCTGTAGTAGTTTCTGAAGGGGACTCCAAAACCTATAAGAAACCTAGCAGCCAATCAGTGCCTCAGATTCCAAGCGCCAAACCATCAGCGGCAAATTCAAGTTACAAAAAAGATGCTCCGTGAGAAATAGACGCGAGCCGGCTTCAGAGATTTTCAACTCAAGACATTTTCTAAGTCCCGCTTTTCAGGGACGTAGCAGTCATGGCTGGTATTGCCTGCCGAATTGCTTTTCAGGACTTTCATGAGTACCTCCCGGTCATTGGAAAGGGCTCCTACAGGCGTCGGTTGTTAACATTTTATTCCAAGAAAGATTTATTTAGTTAGCTCCGTTCCCAGTATGTGGGTTTTCAGTGCAAATTGGGTTACATTGTGTGTATTTCTAATCGTGGAATAAATTATAATTTATTTTACTGCCTTGTCTTGCTCAATCAAAGGATCTCAGTATAAAAGCTATTAATAAACCTGGTCTCTTGTGGCAGGGGGAAACTAAGACACAAAATAAACTGAATCGAGTTAAATATACTGAAAGAGACTCAGGGGTTGCCCTCGAATGAAAATATCTACTGTATTCATTAGACACCGGGAATGGGTTAATTTTTAATGAAAGGAATGAGATCTATATCTTAATTTAAGACCGATGGGTTCATACATTTAAATTGAAATATACAAAAGGATTCCCGCTTGGATAATAAATTAAATCTGTCACCTCCTCTAGACTCTAATTTTAAATTTTCAATAGCTTTCACTTTGATTTCTTCTGGATTACAATTATCCTTAATGGGGAAATATATTTAGACACTATGGAGGCGATTCACAAAGCAGTGATAAAATCAGTGCTTTTGCGTATGACTATGGGGCCTATGCACTAGGTGCAGATAAAAAAAAATCGCCAGGCTATTTAAGTTGCCAGTTTTTACAGCGTTGCTGTCACGGTACGCAGAAAACCCAGAATACCTGTGATAGCAACATTTGCGAAACTGGTGAGTAGCCGGCGACGTGCTGATAGTCTCCCTGAAAAGGGCTCACCCGGCGAGTTCTTTCTGCTGCAGAGAGTGAGAGACGCTTCTCCCTGAGCAAATCTCGGACAAAATGAATATTTTATAATGGAAATTTTATTACTAGTGTAGATGAGCAGGGGGTCTCCGGAGCAGAACCTGGTTTGATTTCAGGTCGGGGGACCCTCTGCTTCCCGAGATACAGGCCCCGTGATGGGGGACATTTAAATACATAGGATACCGACACCCCATGACAGGGCATGTATCTCGGGAAGCAGGGGGTCCCCGGAACTCAAATCAATGATGTTCTTGTCCAGAGACCCCTGCTCATCTACACTAGAATTAAAACCCAAATAAAACAATTAAACAAATTTGTTACCGTAGCGGCTATCTGCTATGGTAATGAAGCTGCTTTAATGTCATTTTTATTAATAGTGTGCGGGAGCAGGGGGTCTCCTGAGCTGAACCGGTATGTTTTCTGCCTCAGGGACCCCCTGCTTTCCGAGTTACAGGCCCTGGTATGGGGTATCGGGTGCCAGAATCACCGCCATTTTTAAATCGTCCATGTCACGTGACCGGGGGATTTAAATAATGAACTCGGGAAGCAGGGGGTCCTCGGGTAGTCCCTGTGGGATATTCCTGCTGATATTAATGGGAATCAGCTCCGGAGTCTCCCGGCATCAATCCGATGCAGGAAAAATGTAGCTTCTCAACACCTTCCTGCCAACTTTTCCTGGTGAGACGATTTTGAGAGGAAATCTCTATTCTAGAGCGGCGATAAGCTAATCGGGGCTACTAGAATAACACGAGTTTGAAAACCCAGTGCCGCTCGTTTGGCAATTTCTTTTTCTCAGCCCTTAAAATTGCCGAAAAGGTCTCTTATGCCGACTTATCAGGGCTTACTGAATCGCAGTAGGCTTTTTTGGCGATAAGGCGGGCGATAAGTGGCTTATCGCTGCTTAGTGCACAGGCCCCTATGCATTTTGTTATCTTGCTAAAAGACATGAAGCCAAAAGTGGGATTCAGTAAGAAGTGAAGGCAATTTTTTTTAAGTCCGGTTAAAAAAATGCACTATCGTGCAAGCTGTTTTTTTGTATCAGTGCTATCGTGCTATAAATTCTATAGTGCAATAGCTTATAGAAAAAAATGCAGCCTCTAAGAACTGCATGGAGATGGCTTTTACAGGCGATTTATTTATTTAATTTATTTCTGCTGGTTAATGTTTTATTTTAAATGTGGAAATTCACTATTATCCATATCTGGATAATAGTAATTTTGTCCATTAAAGTACTGTATGTGTTAGAGGGTAGGGGAGGGGGGTGTATTTATTTCAAAGTATTGGGGGGAAAAAGTTTTGGCACAGGATTGGTACCGCAGGCCAGCGGGGACCCCTGGACACCCGCGGGAACCACCTGAGGGCCCCCGGACAACCGCGGGAACCACCAGGAGACCCCCGCTGGCCTCTTGTATTAATGCTGTGCAGAAAAACCCAAACAAATGCTTTTACTGTATGCATGTCTCCATCTCTTTTGCGCCAGCCTTTAGCTGGTGAAAAGAAATGGTGAGCTTTTACAAAACGATTCAGTTATCACTGCTTTGTGAATCCTGTTGACTGGCAAAAAACGGCGGGTTTGCCATTTTGGGGGGGAATTACAGACCTGTAAGCCTGACTTCAATAGTGGGGAAACTACTTGAAGGTTTAATACAGGATAATATTCAGGAATACCTAATGGAAAACAAAATCATTAGAAGTAGTCAGCATGGATTTATGAAGGATAGATCATGCCAAACTAACCTTATTTGTTTCTTTGAGGAGGTAAGTAGGAAATTAATGTGGTTCAGCTTCAGAGACTCGATGATTCAGTGATATTGTAACAGAAATGTGCAGACGTAAACTGAGGGAGACCGATTTGGGGGAAATTAAACATGGTTTTATTACGCCAGTCAATTTAAACAGCAGTTTAAGGCAATATACATATATACAAAAGAAACAAACACCTATCCTTTGTAAGGGATAACTTACTTCCCCAATCCCTATCTGCAAGACTGGGAGGAAAAGCCCCTTACCAGCCTATCGCCCTCAAAGTCTCAAGGGAAACCTCAAAGCAGGTGGCTTTTCAAGTCAGTCTCTGGGTCTGGTGTCCAGGTGCCTTGTCTCAGAACACGCCTTTGTGCTCAAGACATCATCTCCTTTGTCAGCACAGTTGTGACTGTGCTAAGGAGTCTTTGGGTCTGTTCCCAGCAGGAGGTTGTTACCCTTGTCTGATTGGAGCTGGTCAGTTGGAGCTGGTCAGTTGTCTAGCTACAATTAACCAGCTTCCTGTTGGATTCCTCAGACCAGTATAGGCTTATTTAGCAGCCTTAATTAAATAAAAGTTGCTTAATTATCTTAGTTGCTAAGGTAATGACGGGATTAAACAGAAGTACCTGTTTTGTTGGGGGTAGAGGGGGTGGGTGAATGTTGTAGTTGCCCCAGGGGTGAGTGGTTCAGCCTCCTGTGAGGGTTGCTGGAGGGATTCATCCCTTAATTACCTTAAGGTAATTACTATTCATGTAATGATGGGGTTAAACCCTTCCACTACCCACCGGGAGGCCTAACTAACCACCCAGGGCAACTACCACCTTCACCCACCCCCTCTACCCTCAACATCACCACACAACAATGGGCAAAAGCCCTAGTAGCCAAATATGGCTAATAGGGCTTTTGCCCATTCAAATATATAGTAAAATAAAAATAAATGACATTAATAAATGTTTTACTTACCTGCCAGGATGAGGACCCTCTTCCCCCTCTTCATCTTCACCATCATTAAAGAAAGAGCCAATGCCAACCATTAAAATACTAGTAACCCCTTCTTTAAGAAGATGGAAAGAAAATGGAAAGAAGATGGAAAAATCCGAATGTGGAATAGAGGGGATAAGAGTCCCAGGGGGGCGAGGGAGCAAGGGGTTAAGAATCTTAGAGGAAGAGTGAGGAAGGGATGTTACAAGTCCCTGGTGGGAGGGGGACGAAGGGATTAAATTGCTGGGAGAAGGAAACAAGTAAGGAAAGGGGTTGCTGTTTGCTGTACGCCGTCTCAAACAGAGCTGACAGACGCTACCTCCTCCCTCTCTGCAGTCAGAAGCAGTGCCGGAAAAGAGGGAGAAAGGGAGTGCGAGGAGAATGTCTCACATGTGGCAGCTTCAAAGCTGCTTCTCCACACTCCGGAACCAAGTAATACCGTGGCAATAAATCATCTCACATCTCTATTTACCGTCAGTTTCTATTATTGCAGTACAACCTTTGTATCTCTGCCCATCCACAACACCAAGTCTAGCAGGATATAACATTGCACAGTTAGCATGGCGCTTAGGTCGTCTCTTTCTTCATTCAGAACATTTTCTCCATAGGATTTATTGCCACGTTAGGCTTTTAATGTTTCAATTGCCCTACAAAATTATTTAATCCGTGTTCTTTTTGTTCAGGATCCTTTCAAGCAGAGGCCTTGCGCCCAGTTGAGGTAGTTGGGAATGAGAACAAGTTTTCACCTAATTGACATTTTTGGCAGTTTTACAGAAATTCTTTGACAAGTTAGCCCTTGGCTTTCTTTTAGGAAGGACAATGATCCAGATGTTATTTCTAGGAAGGACAATGATCCTGATGTTATTTCGACTGTTATATTCTCTGGGTCATCTATTTACTTTTACCACATGGCAATTTCATGCTTCAGCATGTTTAAATCGGAAGTGCGTTTTCTGATTTTCTCTATATCTTGCTGGTCTAAATTGAGATCTATTTTGCTGGAGAGCACAATTTGGCAGGTAGTTCAGCCTTTAAAACACCACCCACCTGTGATTCCAAATCAGGTTCCTTTCCACCTTTGATTGGGAGCAAACAGTGAGCTAGACACAGGCAATATGTGTCACGGGAGACCAGGACTAACACCAAGGATCAATATCGCCAGACAGAACTCGAGAGTTGATAAAATGAATTTATTGGAAAAACATTTCCACAACTATACAAAAGACACAAACATCGCACATACCCATCTGGGGCATACCCTGCCTAACTAGTCGCAGGGACCCACTTGCAGAGATTTCCCCTGTTCTCTCTCTTTGCCCAGTGCCCACAGGACTGATTTTCAGGCCTGAGACCAGCACTGGATTGGACACTGCAGTTTCTTCCTGTCACAGCAACACCTCTGTAACTCTCTGCAGGCTCTGTCTGCTAGGGGTCTCCCTCCCCACCTTTTTATATACTTAAAGCTGCAGTTCAGTCTTTTTTTATTTTTTTTACTTCAATAGTTTCATGTGTGCAATCTCTAATTACCTAAAGAACTGTATAGCTGCAGGTCAATTCGTTCTCCATGTATTGATAGGCGAAATTTGGTGACATAATTAGAGCTGGCATATGTTTTTCTTCTGCTTCTGTCTCTCAGTGGAAGCTCATGAATATTCATGAGCACTCCTGCACTGACATGTGCTAGAGGGAGGGCAGGGCTGACAAAGGGGTGTGCCAGAGCTTGTGACAGGACATGAAGGGGCAGTGCCTTAGCAAATGGCTGTTAAAATAAAAAACAAGAAAATTGGTCTTTCAAAGTTGTTGTTTTTTAAAACAGAAAATGCTAAAAGTATTTTTTCTTACTACAGAACTGATTTATTAAAAAAAACCCACATGCAGGATATTGACTGAACTGCAGCTTTAGGGGCTTATGCAGAGAGGATAGAGAAGGGAAATAGCACCATATTTTGGAGAAAATACTTCCCAGAGAAGCTTCTCCTGCAGAGAACATGGAGAGATTCATAAAATTCTCCACAGCAGGTTTCTTTACTTTAAAAATTGCCAAACACGTGGAGAGATTGGTAAATTCGCCATGTTAAAATAGGGTGGTATGCAGGTAGCATAGATGCACTGCAACTCGCCATTCTGCCCTATATTATAGTGAGTTCAATCTAGCCAGAAAAACTTGGCAATTTTGAATCTCATCAGAAAAATTAGGTAACGCAGCTTTCTGCATACGACCATAACTTGCTCCAATTCTGTGGCTATTTTCTTGCCGTTTTCACATTAAATAACGTTCCTCTCTGCATAAGGCCCTTAATCCATAATATTGCAACACTCAGGGCCAGGAGCTGCCTACATGCCCAGGCCCTGATTGGTGGGTAGGACGGCAACATAACATTTGCAACAATTCTAGTGCAAACATATTAACCCCTGATTCCTGAGGTGCTGGAACCAAGCATAGACATACATATATACATACATAACATATACAGTAATACAATACCAATGTATTACTGACAGGTAGGGGTAATGGCAGACCTAACCTTTATAAACAGCAGCCATATTTCCCCCTACCGTCACAATATGGTCAGCGCTTTCTCATAGCTCCATTCGGCGAGCAAACCTTTTAAGCCTTCCAGAGACATATGTTATATTTCGGTCAGACAATGTTTCCTCAACCTTTGAGACACTTCTAAACGTAAAAAATAACGTATGAAAAATTGAGACATAACAAAAAACAATTAATAACTTCTACTGAGAAACTGCTAGGTGAGTGAGTCTGCTCAGATGGTGCACATCTCGTGGTCCTAAATACATAGACTTTAAGAACTATAAACAAACTAGATTACTATAAAACCAACTTTCTCTGCCCGAGTTAATGCTCAGCTATTCTGCACGGCCCTCGCTGACCAAGCCCACTCCAGGAATTCTCTTACAACTTCCTGTGCTGCAGTTCCGGCAGATAGCTCTCAGTCGTCCCTGTGTCACACTCACTGCAGCTTCCTTGCTGCCATGTACTACCCACAGCCTCGAGAAGCACCTCACCTCCTGCACTGCAGCCCCCATCTGTCTCCATGTTTGGCTCGCAAAAATGTAAGCAAATCTTTTGGATATTTGTGAAAGTTTCGGTATTAAATCTTGCAAAATCATCCGCAATCACACAATCTCTCAAGGAGGGAAAGTGTGAGAGAGCTGCACTGATAAGCTGACGATGGCAAATGATGTATAAGCATACAGGTTCCGGAGCGCAAATAAATCCAAGGACATGAAAAATAAAATACTGCTGCGACACACTTTATTCGAGCAAATACCCAGTATGTACCTGGCAGATACCTGGAATGCGCCGCTCCTCACCTCTGACAAGCCCCGTTGCGTTTGCCTTCCCAGCCATGGTTCATGCCTGGCTGACGGGCGGCTGATCTGTTAAATGATAATGATTAGGATTTAATAGGCTGCAATGCTTCGCGTGTCTACCAGATGGCATAAATTTATATATATATATATATATATATATATATATATATATATATATATATATATATATATATATATATATATATATATATATATATATATATATATATATATATATATATATATATATATATATATATATATATATATATATATATACTGTGCAGTATTGCAGCCAGCGGGAATAAAATGCTTCAATCCCTGCCTGGAAAATAACGCAATGCACTCGGGCAGAAAACAGTCACAAACCTCAATACACCCGGGTATACCCAAATTCGTGGGACTAGCCGAGCTCGAATAAAGTGTGTCGCCAGTGTATATAATAGTGCAAAATGATAAAAACAGATGTGAAAAAATGTCAACTGAATAGATATCCCCCTCACATGTTCCATGCGTGGTTCAAGCGTTGTGGTTATGTAGAGTGACCAATTCATCAGATCAACAGCTACCCTCATCAATCATCCATCAAGACAGGCGGAAAGGGGGAGGGGGAATCCCACATAAAACCAAAAAAGCAACATTGGTGCAGATTGCTTTATAAATTAATACAGTATTGCACTCACAATCCAAGTAGTAATAGCAGCATTGAGACCACCCTGTGTCCGTATCTGGAACAGCAATCCTCACTTCCTGTCCCACCGATGCTCCCGCTGTCACGGCCATTTTCAGCGAATATCACCAACCAGGAATGGAAAAATTCAATCTCGGCTTGGAGTGGTTCTGATCACTGCAGGAAGCTCCAACACCAACTCACCCTACGCGTTTCACTCTCCATGAGCTTCCTCAGGGGATTCGAGTAAATGATGTATAAGCCCTGAACTAGAGATGCACAAATTATTCAGAGTTTTAGACGATATTCAATTCGCAGACGATATTTCGAAGGCAAAAAAATCTCAAGAAAATGTATGCGATTCCGCCAGGGGGCACCATTCACACATTCCATTCGTCCAGAAGTCCAGAAGTTCCAGACCCTGAAATATGGGTTTTGCTATAGAGTCATTAGCATATACGATTTCATCAAAGGTGTACCCATTTTTTTGTGCAGAGGTGTCTATCCACTTGTTGTTTGAAGTTATATATATAGTATTTGGGACTCTAACTAAAATAGTGCCCCTCTGCTGGCCGGCGCCATGGCATAACTTCAATAGAAATGTCCTTTTTAAAAAAAAAAATGAGATAGACATCTCTCCTTATTAATAGTACTAATGTAAATTCCATGCCTTTTGTTGCATATAGTATGACAAACAGCACAAGCAGATACTACCACCTGTCCATCTCTGCTCTCTCTTTATTTTATCTCATATGTGTTCTATTTTTTAGAAAGGAAACGCTACCGAAGCATCAAGAAGTGTCAAGATTTAACACATATGATTTATTAACTTAGTGAAACAATTTGCAGACTAGTACTGCATTGACCCCAGAATAAAATCTATCTCTTGAAAACTTGTCATAAAAATATGATGGTCTATTTATCAAAGTCACTAAGTTGCCTGGAAGGGAAGTCGTTTTGATGAACCTTTTTGCTGAAGCCCACAATGCTTTAAATTCTCAAAACTAGCCGTGGTTGCTGCATTTTCTGTGCTTACCCTAAAATCGCATGCAAATAAGTGAAATGGCAGTATAATTTTTTGGGGGCCAAACTGGAAGTACTTTGAAATTTACCAATAGCGGCAGCATACCTGTATACAGTACAGGCATACCCCGGTTTAAGGACACTCACTTTAAGTACACTCGCGAGTAAGTACATCTCGCTCAATAGGGAAACGGCAGCTCACGCATGCGCCAGTCAGCACGTCCTGAACAGCAATACCGGCTCCCTACCTGTACCGAAGCTGTGCGCAAGTGGGGAGACTATAGAGGCTGTTACAAATCCCTTATTTACATCAGTTATGCACGTATATGACGATTGCAGTACAGTACATGCATCGATAAGTGGGAAAAGGGTAGTGCTTCACTTTAAGTACATTTTCGCTTTACATACATGCTCCGTTCCCATTGCGTACGTTAATGTGGGGTATGCCTGTATAGGGTTTTGTGACCTGTTGCCTTTTGCTTCTGTGTTGAGTGTGTGTGTTGGTGTGACCAGAAACAAGAGGTTGCAGGAGAGAGGAAAGGAGCATCAAAGAGAGATAAAGAGTGGGAAAGTTAGTGTTGTGGGTTAGTGAGCGTTGTAGTTCGGTGGTATTGAGTGTAAATCAGTGTTGATGAGTGCCAATGTGATAAAGTGAGCAACGGTGAAAGCAAGAATGAGTGATAAGAAAAATGTGATCCACAAAAGAATGTAGGAATGTGCATTTATTTGATAGTTGACAGCAAACAAAGTGCTCACTAGACAATGTTAAATTTTTTCTTACAAAAATAAATATTTTTATTATAATAAGTAAAAGAGGACCGTAAACCACAATGGGTTTAATATTCTTACAAAATCTTAAATAAACATATGATATACCACCAGTCTACATAAACATATATATGTATATATATATATGAAGTGTTTAATTATCTTTATTGAAAACGAATTAGCTACGCTGTAGATCGATTTTTTCTCCCGTGATTGATCAGCAACGATCCTGTTTCCAGGGTTCACTTAATGGCCGCCTTTCAGTTGCAATCAATCCTTTAGTCAGCGTAACTCAGCAGCTACAATTGTATTCTCATATTAACAAGGTAACATTCTCTATTGTTACAGTTTGCTGCTCAAACTGCTGGGAATATTGGCAACAAATGATCACAAACAGGAAAGTGTTGCAAAGATCTTGCACTGCTCGGTAAATTGCTAAAACATGCTATAGAAATCAAATGATGCGCAGCATAATTAAACTCATTAAAAATGTAATTAAGCTGATTAAAAAAAAAAGGAATGTAGTAAATATTATCTAATACTGTACTACATAACTGATTTCTTGAAATAAATAAAAAAAACATGTAGGATGTTGCTTGGATTGCTCCTTTTTTACAGGCCTCAAATAAATTCAACGTGTAATTAATATCTAAAAGGAACAAATATTTGCTTTTAGCGCAGTGCAATGTGTTTAATGAATTCAATTATATTCTTTACAAAATGTAATTTTTTAGACACATAAGGGAAATTGCACCTTTGAAGGGCATTGCTTTAAGTATAGCAAAGAACATTATACCGATTGTGACTACTATATATATGTGGAGGACTTTCAAATCTAACTTTCAATGAGCCTGACGAATCCGTGGAAGACGGCGAAACGCTTTGCTCAAAATTGTTCCAGTTTGGTCCAAGGAAGCTTCCGTAGCTATGCGAGCACACTCCACCTTCCATCTAACCAGTTTCTCTATACCGGATGCGGGAGCAGAGATCACTTACTGCGAGAGTGGATTCGGATCCCTGTGGTCGCCGACACGGGCTTTCTTTTATGTAAGTGTGTATGTGCTATTATTTTTAATAAATGTTTAATGCATATCTGAACACACGCTCTTCTCATCTTAATTCTACTTGGCGGAGTCCCTAAGCGGTGACATCATCCAGCCATTGGGCTATTGCAGGGGTGGGGAACCTTTTTTCTGCCAAGGGCCATTTTGATATTTATAAAATCATTCGAGGGCCATCCAAAATTATCAACTTAAAAATTAGCCTGCTGTATTTGGTGAAACATTTAATGAACTCACCCCTAATGTGATGGCTGGAACTTCTTCTTTTTGGGTGACTGACTGACTGTGGGTTGGTGTCTGTGCACACGCAAATGCACACGTGCACACACACACACACACACACACAGAAATCGGGTAGGGGGTAGGGAAATCAGACTCTCAGACCCACTCTCTCTCTCAGACCCACTCTCTCTCTCAGACTCTCAGACCCTCAGACCCACTCTCTCTCAGACCCACTCTCTCAGACCCACTCTCTCGCTCAGGCTCTCAGACCCACTCGCAGACTCTCAGACCCACTCGCAGACTCTCAGACCCACTCGCAGACTCTCAGACCCACTCACACACTCTCAGACCCACTCACACACACTCAGACCCACTCACACACTCTCAGACCCACACTCTCACTCTCAGACCCACACTCTCACTCTCAGACCCACACTCTCACTCTCAGACCCACACTCTCACTCTCAGACCCACACTCTCACTCTCAGACCCACACTCTCACTCTCAGACCCACACTCTCACTCTCAGGCCCACTCTCACTCTCAGGCCCACTCTCACTCTCAGGCCCACTCTCACTCTCAGGCCCACTCTCACTCAGACTGTCAGACCCACTCTCAGACTGTCAGACCCACTCTCAGACTGTCAGACCCAGACCCACTCTGTCAGACCCACTCTGACTGTCAGACCCTCTCTCTCTGACTGTCAGACCCTCTCTCTCTGACACACTCTCTCTATCTCTCTATCTATCTCTCTCAGACACTCTCTCTCTCAGACACTCTCTCTCTCATACACACTCTCTCTCATACACACTCTCTCTCATACACACTCTCTCTCATACACACTCTCTCTCATACACACTCTCTCTCATACACACTCTCTCTCATACACACTCTCTCTCATACACACTCTCTCTCATACACACTCTCTCTCAGACACACTCTCTCTCAGACACACACTCTCCCTCTCTCTCAGACACACACTCTCCCTCTCTCTCAGACACACACTCTCCCTCTCTCTCAGACACACACTCTCCCTCTCTCTCTCAGACACACTCTCCCTCTCTCTCTCAGACACACTCTCCCTCTCTCTCACACACACACTCTCCCTCTCTCTCAGACACACACTCTCCCTCTCTCTCTCATACACACTCTCCCTCACACACACTCTCCCTCTCAGACACACACTCTCCCTCTCTCCCAGACACACTCTCCCTCTCTCTCTCAGACACACTCTCCCTCTCTCTCTCTCAGACAAACACTCTCCCTCTCTCCCAGACACACTCTCCCTCTCTCTCTCAGACACACTCTCCCTCTCTCTCTCAGACACACACTTTCCCTCTGTCTCTCAGACACACACTCTCCCTCTGTCTCTCAGACAAAACTCTCCCTCTCTCTCTCAGACACACACTCTCCCTCTCTCTCAGACACACTCTCCCTCTGTCTCTCAGACACACACTCTCCCTCTGTCTCTCAGACACACACTCTCCCTCTCTCTCTCTCAGACACACACTCTCCCTCTCTCTCAGACACACACTCTCCCTCTCTCTCTCAGACACACACTCTCCCTCTCTCTCTCAGACACACTCTCCCTCTCTCTCTCAGACACACACTTTCCCTCTGTCTCTCAGACACACACTCTCCCTCTGTCTCTCAGACACACACTCTCCCTCTGTCTCTCAGACACACACTCTCCCTCTGTCTCTCAGACACACACTCTCCCTCTGTCTCTCAGACACACTCTCCCTCTGTCTCTCAGACACACTCTCCCTCTGTCTCTCAGACACACTCTCCCTCTCTCTCAGACACACACTCTCCCTCTCTCTCTCAGACACACACTCTCCCTCTCTCTCTCAGACACACACTCTCCCTCTCTCTCTTTCAGACACACACACACTCGCTCAGACACACACACACTCGCTCAGACACACACACACACTCGCTCAGACACACACACACACACTCGCTCAGACACACACACTCGCTCAGACACACACACACACACTCGCTCAGACACACACAAACTCGCTCAGACACACACACAAACTCGCTCAGACACACACACACACTCGCTCAGACACACTCTCTCAGACGCACACACAGTCTCTCTGACACACACAGGGGGAGGGAAATCTGATTGGGGGGATCGGAGCAGGTGCCCTCCGCAACTGCTTCTCGTGTGGGGAGAAGGAGGACTGTGTAAGTGTGCAAGGGGGGGGGGAATCTGCGCAGGGGGGTTTGGAGCAGGTGCCCTCCTCCGCAACTGCTACCCAGTGTGGGGAGGAGGGCCGTGTAAGTGCACGGGGGGAGGGGCGGAGCAGGGGGAGATCGGAGCAGGTACCCTCCACAACTGCTGCCCGGTGTGGGGAGGAGGAGAGGCGGTAGTGAGGTGTCTCTCCCACCGCAGACTCGTTCTTCTATCCCCCAAGCCTCTTATACCCCCTCCCCCCTCATCCCCCACTCCTCTTATACCCCTTCCCCCCCCCCCATCCTCCACTCCTCTTATACCCTCTCCCCCCTGGAGCGCTGCGTACCCACGCCGCCCTGGTGATACTCAGGTCCTTAATCACCTCAGGCGGCTGCTGCCACACACAGACAGTGACACACAAACACAGTGACCGTGACACAGACAGTGACTCACACACACACAGTGAGAGTGACACACACACACACACACACACACACACACACACACACAGTGAGAGTGACACACACACACACACAGTGAGAGTGACACACACACACACACACACACACTGAGAGTGACACACACACACACACACACACACACACACACACACAGTGAGAGTGACACACACACACACACAGTGAGAGTGACACACACACAGTGAGAGTGACACACACACACACAGTGAGAGTGACACACACACACACACACAGTGAGAGTGACACACACACAGTGAGAGTGACACACACACACACAGTGAGAGTGACACACACATACACAGTGAGAGTGACACACACACACACAGTGAGAGTGACACACACACACACACAGTGAGAGTGACACACAACACACACACATAGTGAGAGTGACACACACACACAGTGCGAGTGACACACACACACATTGAGAGTGACACACACACAGTGAGAGTGACACACACACACACAGTGAGAGTGACACACACACACAGTGAGAGTGACACACACACACACAGTGAGAGTGACACAACACACACACACACACACACACACAGTGCGAGTGACACACACACACAGTGAGAGTGACACACACACACACAGTGAGAGTGACACACACATACACAGTGAGAGTGACACACACACACACACACACACACACACAGTGAGAGTGACACACACACACAGTGAGAGTGACACACACACACACACACACACAAACACACACACACACAGTGAGAGTGATAGACACACACAGTGACAGTGCCAGTCACACACACACACACACACACACACACACAGTGACATTGACACACACACACACACACACACACACACACACACACACACATTGACACACACACACACACACACAGTGACATTGACACACACACACACACACAGTGACAGATACACACACAATAAGCCCACCTCTGTAAACACACACAATAATAAGGTCTCTCCCCCCTTGGGGTGGGTAAGGTGCCTGGGAGGGGGTATAGGGGGGTATGTGGGTTACCTGGGGCCCGTGGATGGGCTGCTGGAGCAGCATGGCCAGTGCAGCTGAGAGACTGGCAGGCCCGCGGAGCCTAAAGGGAGGGACAGGGGGGCGGAGCCTAAGGAGCCCGGCATTACTGGAGGAGAGAAGGGAGGGAGCAGTGCTGTAGGAAGAGGCGGGCCAAAAAAAAAAAATCTTGGCAGAGTGACAGCACGGGCAGCCAATCAGGAGAGGGTGAGTTTTTTTTTTTTTTTTTTTTTTTTTTAAATAAACCATTCTTGCAGGCTTCCTGGGGGCCGGACCAAATGACTTCGCGGGCCGGACGTTCCCCACCCCTGGGCTATTGGAATACCACCCAGAAGCATACCTACCTAACTGACGTGGGAAGCTGACTGAAAGGATTCTCTACGTGCCTGTACTTACACATGGCCGTGTAAGTAGTGCTCATTTGACATATATATACACCCCTGTCCCTATCGATTTTGGAGATCACCCTCAGTGCTCACCCGGTTCATTGAATCAGCGTGTTAACTCCGTTGTACTATATGAACTCACCTTTTTTATGCTCCACCATTGTTTGATGCATGTGCTGAAGATTTGCTTTTTTGCGTTCACCCTTTTTAGTGCATCACGTTGCCACTCTGTTGCCTTCTCTGAGTGAACATATTATCTCTATGCTCACCTGCTGATTATATTCCTTTGCACCCCCCTCCTTTTCCGTTCATCTCTTTAAGTATAGCAAACCTACAATAAACACGATGTTGGAAATACTGTATGCATCTGTATCTTGCAAAGGGGGAAAAAAATAAAAACTTTCTCATATTTGTTATTGGGTTTAAGTGTTAACGACACACAGACGCACCATTACAGTGAAGTTAATTTCTCAGCCCACGACATGTCAAATGCTAGGCATGAATACAAATTGAAGCCTCCAATATGTGTGCTAGCATGTGCTTTGCTGACATTCAGACTTTTTTTCGCACTTGCCTCCGCACTAATTTTGCTTCAGTTTTTAAATACATTCGGAGATAATGCCTTCATTATATTCATTACATTTTACTTAACTCTAAATAGCAAACTGAACAGAATGTTCAGAACTGTCATAATAAAGTGAGAAATCGCTTCACCAGTTGCAGTCTCTAGGTTTTAGAGCAGGGGTGCTCAACTGCTGTCCTCAAGACCCCCCAACGCGTCAGGTTTTAAGGATATCCTGGTTTCAGAATAGAAGGCTCCATCAGTGACACAGTCTTCGACTGCAATACCAAAGTGCGGGGACACAGCTTCAGGCCAGGAGAAACCTGCTTGTGCAGCCAACACAACGTACATTAGACAAACAAATTCCTCCAAAGTGCAGGTCTCCTCTAAGACAGTGATACAAAGTGGAGCTCTACTCACACGCTCATAATGAAGTTCTCCATTTAATGTGATAGCCAAGAACAGTGGAAAGACAATGTTTCAGGTCCCATATGGACCTTTCATCTGGTGAAAGGTCCATTTGGGAGCTGAAACGTTGTCTTTCCACGTCTTAGAGGAGACCTGCACTTAGAAGAAATTGTTTCTCTGTCTTCGACTGCATCACCTGTGCTAAAGCTGGGATGTCCTTAAGGTTGAAACAACATACTGGCTATGCACTTTAACCCAGGCTGTGCTGGAAAAGCTGTGCATTGCAGCAGGCATAAGCTTGTAGGGGTCCATGATAAAATGGATTTGCAGCAAAGATGACCCTGTGTGCTCATTTGCATGTCATTACCCAGAATCCCTTTGGTGCAGTGAAAGAGGGGGGTTGTGTAGATAGAGCACAGCTCCAGACGCCCTGCAATGTCAAGCAGGGAAAACAAAACCAGGCCACTCCGCAGTAGTTTCAAATTTGTATTGGTGCCAGCTAACACATACAGGGAACAAAAACTACTGCGGAGTGGCCTGGTTTTGTTTTCCCTGCTTGACATTGCAGGGCGTCTGGAGCTGTGCTCTATCTACACCAACCACCCTCTTGTACTCATCAACGGATGGATTGCACGCTACAGATCCTGAGAGTGCCCCCTGGATTGAGCAGGTAAAGTGCCAATGTGCCTTATGTAAATCCTGCTGTTAATGGACATTGTTCCTTCCTCATTATACTGTCAGGGTGATTACTGTGTACATCCCGGTGGCTGTCTTAACTGACTCCACTTGTCACTTCCCCTACAGTAATTACGCAGTCTCATTGCATTTATTGAGGGGCACTCCATCATCGCCGGACCACCAAAACAATGGTTTCATCACTAAATATGTCTTATGAGGTCACTTGTTCAATTCTGAGCACCACATATACCACATTCCTCTGGTGCAGTGAAAGCACTGAAAGCTAAGAGATAATAGGGAAAGGCGGGGTTGCAGACCTGTCTTATGTTATGAACCCAGTCACTGCGTGCACGTCGGAGCAGCTGGCGGCACGTGTGCCAGTTTAAGCTGCGATCTGCGGTCAAAGGGTCCTGATGGGATGCGCGTCCAGAACAACAGGCAAGATTTTTGGCGGAGACGTGGTAGAGGCGTGGCCATGATGTAACGCAGCTGGTTCACCCTCATTTGCTGAACTGTCGCCATGACCTGGCCAATTCTTAGCCGCCGCGCCAAAAGAGAAAAATCTTGTCTTTTGGCAAAGGCGGTCGCGCATCGTGCTTTATGCGCGCCTGCACACACGCCGACTGGGGCCTGCTCTATAGAGGGCTGTACTTAGCGTTAGGTGAATAGCCTAACCAAGCTTAGTGCATCTGGGCCATAATCAGTTTCAACAGGCAGTAGACGTAGTCTTGAGTCATGTCTAGTGATGTTCACAGGTAGTCCTCGTTATCCAACGTTTCACTGTACAACTTATCCAATGCTTTACAATGCAATCCTATGGGCCATTTTTCGACACCGGAATGCGTTATCCAACGCTCACCGCCACTGATTAACATGGGACTCACTTTACAGCGGTGTCACTATCCAATGCTACTTCCAGAACGGATTCCGTTGGATAACCGAGGACTGTCTGTTTCCTCAATGAACATCTTCCCAAAACATTCAGAATTTAATTAACTATATATATATATATATATATATATATATATATATATATATATATATATATATATATATATATATATGTGTAACCCTGCTTCCCCACCTTCCCCCAGACTCTACGGTGGTGTCTAGGGTGCATGAGGACGGATTACATGCGGTGTGGTGCGTACCTGTGAGGAACAGGAGGGCCTGAGCTTCCCACGATGTTGTGGGGGATCCAGGACCGGGCTTCTGGGGTGGTAGCCTCCATGATCTCTTAGTGGTGCAGTGCCTCCATCTTCTATACTCCCAGGAATATGGGACAGGACCGGTATAGTAGAACCCCTTGGGTCCCAGTGTAGTACTTTCCAAGTCACACACAGTCTTTACGGATGAAGAATAGTCTCTTTTATTGACAGAGCAACAATATTCCAACGATAGTGGCTTCCAACAGCCGCAACACAATAGCCAGGACGGGTTACACGCCGCTCGCCTTCACCCAGATAATTCCTCCTCTCCTTCCCCCCAAGTCAGGATGGTCTGGGCTAGGGCTTCAATACCCCATGGCCCACCCCCGAGGTTAGCCTCGCGGTGGGTCTTGAATTCTCCCCAACACCCCTGGCAGTGGGGTGAGGGCATTGGTCCACCAAGTCTATAATTCTATCAGCTCTACTAAAGGACGCTGAATCTTTCCGCTCTTCTTTCGCCTGCACTCTGCACAGGGGAAACCGTAGTCTCCTCCAAATCCTCGGACCGATCCGCAGGATTTCTTGACTTATAGCATATTAACTGCACTGCATACTCCCGGCATAACTAACCGGCAACGCCAGACTCTCGGTATCACTATCAACTCTCTAACTCTTCTCACCGGAGTTGGCTGCTAAATATAGAGCTAGCCCCGCCCCTCGTGATGTCAACAGGACCTCCCCCCTTGCTCACGCCTGCAGCAGAGTCCAGGCCTGCGTCTATCATTCAGGATAGGGCTATGAAGGGGGAAAACCCAGGATGATTACTGGTGCCTGATCTTAACAGGACTTACCACAGCAGAAGGAAGATAGGTATAGCCTGTGCTGTTTACAGGGGGCTATATATATATATATATATATATATATATATATATATATATATACAGTGCTTGACAAATCACCCAAAAATCTACTCGCCGAACCAAAAAAATCTACTCGCCACCTAGTCCCGCCTCTAATCCCGCCCCCAACCCCGCCCCCAACCCCGCCTCTAATCCCGCCCCCAGTCCCTCATTTTAAAAAAAAACAAATTCCTAGTAAGAACATTCGTTTTTGACATTAGTTTATTTATTGTATTACATTATACTACAATTAGTTGTGTGTGTGTGTGTGTATAAATGTCGAATCTAGAAAAAAAAGCCAGAATATTTAAAGCAGCGATCCCGCCTGGGATCTTACCTGATCCGCAGTCCCTCAATGTCCAGGTACCCTCATTCCGGCAATGTTATACATTGGAGGGGATGTGTTCCCTACCTGTCTTCTGGGTTAGGGGGGGGGGGAGTTCCGATGTCTTCAGTGTGAAGCTTGAGTCAGATCTGGAAGTAAGCAGTATAGGTTATTTCAGTGTAGTATAGAGCAGTTAAGATATATAGGGTAAATAAGATATCCAGATCCCGAGTGTGAGAGAGTGTGGGGGAGAGAGAGAGAGAGTGGGGGAGAGAGAGAGAGAGTGTGGGGGAGAGAGAGAGTGTGTGGGGGAGAGAGAGAGAGAGTGTGGGGGAGAGAGAGAGAGAGTGTGGGGGAGAGAGAGAGAGAGTGTGGGGGAGAGAGAGAGAGAGTGTGGGGGAGAGAGAGAGAGAGTGTGGGGGAGAGAGAGAGAGAGTGTGGGGGAGAGAGAGAGAGAGTGTGGGGGAGAGAGAGAGAGAGTGTGGGGGAGAGAGAGAGAGAGTGTGGGGGAGAGAGAGAGAGAGAGAGTGTGGGGGGGAGAGAGAGAGAGAGTGTGGGGGAGAGAGAGAGAGAGTGGGGGAGAGAGAGAGGGAGAGGGAGAGGGTGGGAGAGAGAGAGGGTGGGAGAGAGAGAGGGTGGGAGAGAGAGAGGGTGGGAGAGAGAGAGGGTGGGAGAGAGAGAGGGTGGGAGAGAGAGAGGGTGGGAGAGACAGAGAGAGAGACGGATAGAGAGACGGATAGAGAGAGACTAAGGCTGGGGCCATAGAGGGGTGAGCAATTCGGAACCGCGTTGACGCTGAGGCTCGCCTGCTGAAATCTGCGCGATTTCATGCCCATGCAGGCGAGCCAGCGGGCGCGATCGGGAGACGGGGGGAGACTGACGGAGGCGGGGCAGTGACGTCGCTGGGCCAATCCCCCGCGACGCACCGACGTCAACGTCATGGCGCCGTGACGTTGACGCTGCTCCGCGCTGATTGGATGTTTTCAGCCGACAGTGCTCTGAAAAACAGTTTTGCTGTCGGCTGAAAAATCCAGCGCCTCAGCACGCCTGCGGACGCTCGCGTGAGCCCCCTCTCAAGGCATCCTCATTGAGGATGCAGGGGCTCAGCACGGAGCGTCCGCACGCCTCAGCACGGCCTGTCCTTCTATGGACTCGGCCAGAGAGCCAGAGAGAGAGAGACACAGAAAAAGAGAGAGACACAGAAAAAGAGAGAGACACAGAAAAAGAGAGAGACACAGAAAAAGAGAGACACACAGAAAAAGAGAGACACACAGAAAAAGAGAGACACACAGAAAAAGAGAGACACACAGAAAAAGAGAGACACACAGAAAAAGAGAGACAGACAGAAAAAGAGAGACAGAGAGAGAGAATGTGAGACAAAGACAGAGAGAGTGCGAGGGCGAGAATGCGAGGGCGAGGGCGACACAGGGAGAAGGCGAGGGCGACACAGGGAGAGGGTGACACTCACAAACACACACACTCACAGACACGCAGACACTCACGCAGAGACACACTCACGCAGAGACACACTCACGCAGAGACACACTCACGCAGAGACACTCAGAGACACACACTCAGGCACACTCACTCAGACACACTCACTCAGACACACTCACTCAGAGACACACTCACTCAGAGACACACTCACTCAGAGACACACTCACTCAGAGACACACTCACTCAGAGACACACTCACTCAGAGACACACTCACTCAGAGACACACTCACTCAGAGACACACTCACTCAGAGACACACTCACTCAGAGACACACTCACTCAGAGACACACTCACTCAGAGACACACTCACTCAGAGACACACTCACTCAGAGACACACTCACTCAGAGACACACTCACTCAGAGACACACTCACTCAGAGACACACACTCACTCAGAGACACACACTCACTCAGAGACACACACTCACTCAGAGACACACACTCACTCAGAGACACACACTCACTCAGAGACACACACTCACTCAGAGACACACACTCACTCAGAGACACACACTCACTCAGAGACACACACTCACTCAGAGACACACACTCACTCAGAGACACACACTCACTCAGAGACACACACTCACTCAGAGACACACACTCACTCAGAGACACACACTCACTCAGAGACACACACTCACTCTGACACACACACACACACACACACACAGACAGGCACATACACACAGGCACACACACACACACACAGGCACACTCACTCAGACACACTCACTCACAGGCACACTCACTCAGACACACTCACTCACGCAGAGACACACACGCAGAGACACACTCACTCAGAGACACACTCACTCAGAGACACACTCACTCAGAGACACACTCACTCAGAGACACACTCACTCAGAGACACACTCACTCAGAGACACACTCACTCAGAGACACACTCACTCAGAGACACACTCACTCAGAACACTCAGAGACACACACTCGCTCTGACACACACACACACACACACACACACAGGCACGCACACACACACACACAGGCACACACACAGACACACTCACTCACAGATACACTCACTCAGACACTCACTCACAGACACTCACTCACAGACACTCACTCACAGACACTCACTCACAGACACTCACTCACAGACACTCACTCACAGACACTCACTCACAGACACTCACTCACAGACAGACACAGACACTCACTCTGTCACTCACACACACACTCACCGGGTCGCACGCGGCAGCAGGCCCCTCCGCACGGCAGCAGGCCCCTCCTTAAGGCAGCAGGCCCCTCCTTAAGGCAGCAGGCCCCTCCTTAAGGCAGCAGGCCCCTCCGCACGGCAGCAGGCCCCTCCCCCCCCCCCGAAGCACGCTCCCCGAACACCAAGCGGGGATCGGGGGCAGGTGATTAGGGGGAGATCATGCGCAGGAGGCGCGCACGGGGGAAGCTGGGTTGGCGCTTCCCCCTCCGTCCCACGTGGGTTGCGCGCGGGGCTTGCTTTGGGCTTCCCCCTCCGTCCCACGTAGGGAGCGGAGGGGGGAGGGAGCGGGGGGTGGGGCTAAATTGTGCGCGGCGCTTGTTTTGGGCTTCCCCCTCCGTCCCACGTGGGGAGCGGGGGGGGGGGGGTGAGGGTGCGGGGGATTCTGGGTTGCTGGGGGGGGCAGGCAGCGGGCCCACAGGCAGCACAGAGGGCCCACAGGCAGCACAGAGGGCAGGACACCCTGCTTGCCCTGTGCATGCGCGCCGGGACCAAGGAAATCGCCGCCATTTTTTTTTTAACTTTTTTTTAAAATGTAATGAACAGGCACCCGGCCGGGCTCCCCCTGACTCACGGGAGGAGATCAGGAGGGGGAGGAGATCAGGGGAAGGAGCTCTTCCCCGCGTTAACCCAATCAGGGAGGGAGATTATTTATTTATTAAAAAAAAAAAAAAAAAAAAATTTGGCAGGAGCAGGGGAATTCATAGAGCTGCAGCACGGCTCGCCAGCGGCCTAAATCCACTCGCAACGGGCGAGTGGTTATCATTATTTGTCGAGCACTGTATATATATATATATATATATATATATAACAGAAAGAAGACTCCCATAGTGTATTACTGTGTAAAATAATTTATTAATTAATGCTGCTAGACTACGGACACTCACAATGTAATAAGCAGTAATTAGAAATAACTTGGCTCATCACCTGTTCCTCCGTTCGGTGCGCCGATCCACGTGTAGCTGCTCTGGTAACCTCCGCCGCGGATGCCAGGAACGTGCGCGTGCACTAGGTAGCTTCCTGGTTGTCAAGTCTCGCGATAGCTGCTCACTGGGTGACGTCACAGGATCCGGACGCAATTCAGTATGCACAATAACAGTGCTCAGATGGAGGAGTAAAGGGATGAGAAATCGCCAAGAGATAGAAGATATACTTCCAAATATATAGAGTCCATAAATCCAAGTTAGCGCAGCAGTAACTTCCATTTTATATATATATATATATATATATATATATATATATATATACAGTGTTCGACAAATCACCCAAAAATCTACGCGCCGAACAAAAAATTTACTCGCCACCTAGCCCAGACCCTAGTTTAAAAAAAAAAAAAATAATAAATTCCTAGTAAGAACAACATTTGTTTTTGACATTAGTTTATTTATTGTATTACATTATACTACAATTAGTCCTTGTTACGTGTGTGTGTGTGTGTGTGTGTGTGTGTGTGTGTGTGTGTGTGTGTGTGTGTGTGTGTGTGTGTGTGTGTGTGTGTGTGTGTGTGTGTAATGTCGGATTTAGAAAAAAAAGCCAGATGTGAATGACTAGTTTCCTGAACCCCATAACTAGTGCCTGGACGCCCCCGCGTCACAATATCTAAAGCAGCAATCCCGCCTGGGATCTTACCTGATCCGCAGTCCCTCAATGTCCAGGTACATGTTATACATTGGAGGGGAGGTGTTCCTTACCTGTCTTCTGGGTTAGGGGGGGATTCCGATGTCTTCCGTGTGAAGCTCGAGAGTTAGATCTGGAAGATAGCAGTATAGGTTATTTCGGTGTAGGTATAGGGCACTTAAGATATATAGGGTAAATAAGAGATCCAGAGTGTGTGAGAGAGCGGGTGAGAGAGCGGATGAGAGAGCGAGACAGATAGCGAGAGAGAGAGAGAGAGCGCGAGAGAGCGAGAGCGAGCGAGAGAGACACACAGAGAGAGACACACAGAGAGAGACACACAGAGAGAGACACACAGAGAGAGACACACAGAGAGAGACACACAGAGAGAGACACACAGAGAGAGACACACAGAGAGAGACACACAGAGAGAGACACACAGAGAGAGACACACAGAGAGAGACACACAGAGAGAGACACACAGAGAGAGACACACAGAGAGAGACACACAGAGAGAGACACACAGAGAGAGACACACAGAGACAGAGAGAGAGAGAGACACAGAGACAGAGACAGGGAGAGAGATACAGAGACAGAGACAGGGAGAGAGATACAGAGACAGGGAGAGAGATACAGAGACAGACAGGGAGAGGGAGACAGAGACAGACAGGGAGAGGGAGACAGAGACAGGGCAACAGGGAGAGGGCGACGGAGACAGGAAGACAGAAACACACACAGACACACACACACACACACACACTCACACACACACACACACACTCACACACACACACACACACACACACAGACACACTCACACTCACACTCACACTCACACTCACACACAGAGATACACTCACACACAGACACACTCACACACAGAGACACACACACACACACTCACACACACACTCACACACACACTCACACTCACACAGACACACTCACACACACACACACTCACACACAGACACACTCACACACAGACACACTCACACACAGACACACTCACACACAGACACACTCACACACAGACACACTCACACACAGACACACTCACACACAGACACACTCACACACAGACACACTCACACACAGACACACTCACACACAGACACACTCACACACAGACACACTCACACACAGACACACTCACACACAGACACACTCACACACAGACACACTCACACACAGACACACTCACACACAGACACACTCACACACAGACACACTCACACACAGACACACTCACACACAGACACACTCACACACAGACACACACACACACACACAGACAAACTCACACACACACTCACACTCACACACTCACAAACACTCACACACTCACACACAGACACACTCACACACAGACACACTCACACACAGACACACTCACACACAGACACACTCACACACAGAGACACTCACACACAGAGACACTCACACACAGAGACACTCACACACAGAGACACTCTCACACAGAGACACTCTCACACAGAGACACTCTCACACAGAGACACTCTCACACAGAGACACTCTCACACAGAGACACTCTCACACAGAGACACTCTCACACAGAGACACTCTCACACAGAGACACTCTCACACAGAGACACTCTCACACAGAGACACTCTCACACAGAGACACTCTCACACAGAGACACTCTCACACAGAGACACTCACACACAGAGACACTCACACACAGAGACACTCACACACAGAGACACTCACACACAGAGACACTCACACACAGAGACACTCACACACAGAGACACTCACACAGAGAGACACTCACACAGAGAGACACTCACACAGAGAGACACTCACACAGAGAGACACTCACACAGAGAGACACTCACACAGAGAGACACTCACACAGAGAGACACTCACACAGAGAGACACTCACACAGAGAGACACTCACACAGAGAGACACTCACACAGAGAGACACTCACTCACTCACTCACTCACTCACACACACTCACTCACTCACTCACACACACTCACACAGAGACACTCACTCACACACACTCACACAGAGACACTCACTCACACACACTCACACAGAGACACTCACTCACACACACTCACACAGAGACACTCACTCACACACACTCACACAGAGACACTCACTCACACACACTCACAGACAGACACACTCACAGACAGGGTATTCATTGAAAGGAGGGGCCCACCTGTGCAGCAGTTCATCCAGCCAGGCGGGAGGTGCTGTTTGTCGGGCAGCTGGTGCGGTAGGTCAGGCGGGAGGTGCGTGAGGCCGGGCAGCTGGGTGTGAGGTGAGTGAGGTCGGGCGGGAGATGCGGGCGGTGCTGGAGGTCGGGCGGGAGATGCGGGCGGTGCTGGAGGTCGGGCGGGAGATGAGGGCAGTGCTGGAGGTCGGGCAGGAGATGGGAAATGCGGGCGGAAGATGTGGCCAGCCGGGTGGGAGATGCGGACGGGAGATGGGAAATGCGGGTGGAAGATGCGGCCAGCCGGGTGGGAGATGCGGACGGGAGATGGGAAATGCGGGCGGAAGATGCGGCCAGCCGGGTGGGAGATGCGGGCGGGAGATGGGAAATGCGGGCAGGGGACGGGAGTTGTGGGCGGTAGATGGAAAATGCGGCCAGCCGGGCGGGAGATGGGACATGCCGGTGCCAGACTCCAATGGTGGCTTGTGCTCCTCAGCTCCTTGACGCTGCGTGACGTCATGACATCACGAGCATCATGTTGGCATGGCAACACGGCGTCTGATGCCGCGCAGCCATTGCAGGTACTGAAGGAGCCAAATAATGGGCTCACATAGTGCGAGCAGGAATAATTGCATGGGGAATTCATAGAGCCGCAGCACGGCTCGCCAGCGGCCGAAATCCACTCGCCACGGGCGTGTGGTTATAATTAATTGTCTATATATATATATATATATATATATAAGAAAAGAAAAAACAGGCGCACACCTAGTGCATTAAAGTATAACAATTCAGTTTATGGAACAATAAAAACAGACAAATGCCCACTCACAAGTGTACACGGTAATCAAGCAGTTATGAGATAGGCCCTCATAAGCCAGTGTTAGCGTCCGAATCAGCAATGGTGTCCTCTCCTGCACACAAGCCGCATGGTCTACTTCTACCGGATGTGACGTCCACCCGGTCGGGTGCCCCGCAAAGGAAGTCCCTCCGGGAACCAGGACCGTCAGCTACCTGCTTCTGGTTGCTGCACCGCCAGGGGAAACGGAGAGGGATCCGGACTTCTGTTTAGCTTTGCCTCTCTCTGCCTGCATTAGTCTCAGCCCATAGCGAAAGTCTCTGTGGGACAGTGTCTCCTCTGCCTTAGCCACGCCCTACGCGTTTCGTCATCTATGATGACTTCATCAGGGGTTACCCATTGGTTATGACCCCACAGTATTTATAGGAAGGTAATTTGCGGCTTGTGTGCAGGAGAGGACACCATTGCTGATTCGGACGCTAACACTGGCTTATGAGGGCCTATCTCATAACTGCTTGACTACCGTGTACACTTGTGAGTGGGCATTTGTCTGTTTTTATTGTTCCATAAACTGAATTGTTATACTTTTATGCACTAGGTGTGCGCCTGTTTTTTCTTTTCTTCCATAGGTATCTATAGGGAGCTGTGATCCCTTCCAAACGGGCTGCCTAATACCTGGATGCATTCATCTGGAACGGGACTCCGTGTGTTTTTTAAGGATTTTTAAGGTTTTTATAGACTTATCCATTGATTTTATTTTTTACATTACCTTGAGTATTTTTTATATTTTTTCATTTTCTATATTTTTTATTAAAGTTACACTTTTGGTTTTTATGTATTATCTTAAAGTGACATAGGTTTATTATTACTATTTACCTTCCTTGGCCACCCCATTGGTTGTGCAATCACAGTTAGTTAGACGTACTCACATTTAGCAGGTTGTTTTAAATAGGCGCTCCTTTAAATATTTTTTTGTTTTGTTTTGTTATATATATATATATATATATATATATATATATATATATATATATATATATATAGACAGTATATAATCCACAGAAGCAGCCGGCACTCCACTTGCAAGTAGAAAAACTTGGGTGCTTGTCCCATAAAGCAATAATAAACCATACGATACCGTTTGAAGCATGAGATCAGGAGACAGCACTCTGGTAAGTTTGATCACAAGTTTTCTCAAGGTGGAGAAAGGTCCCACTGGGGGACCGAAACGTCGGTTTATGTGTCTTTTTCAATACAAAAACTTGTGATCAAACTTACCAGAGTGCTGTCTCCTGATCTCGTGCTTCCAACGGTATCGTATGGTTTATATACAGTATATATATATATATATATATATATATATATATATATATATATATATATATATATATATATATATATATATATATATATATATATATATATATATATATATATATATATATATAATCAAAAAATAAATAGATGATACCGTTCTGTGGCTAACGAAAAGCATTTCGTTAGCCACAGAACGGTATCATCTATTTATTTTTTGATTATTGAAGCTCGGCTAACATGGTACTGATATATATATATATATATATATATATATATATATATATATATATATATATATATATATATACACACACACACACACACACACACACACACACACACACACACACACACACACACACACACACACACACACACACACACACACACACACACACACACACAGTTAGGTCCGGAAATAATTGGACACGGATAAAAGTTTTGTTATTTCGGCTGTGTACCAAAATAAATTTAAGTTACAGTACAGTTAAATAAAGAATATGGGCTTAAAGTGCAGTCTATCAGCTTTAATTTGAGGGTATTCACATCCAAATTGGAGGAAGGGTTTAGGAATTACATCTCTTTAATATGTTGCCCCCTCTTTTTCAAGGGACCAAAAGTAATTGGACAATTGACTCAAAAGCTGTTTCATGGACAGGTGTGGGCTATTCCTTCGTTATTTTATCCTCAATAAAGCAGGTAAAAGGTCTGGCGTTGATTCCAGGTGTGGCATTCGCATTTGGAAGCTGTTGCTATGAACCCACAACATGCGGTTAAAGGAGCTCTCAATGCAAGTGAAACAGGGCATCCTTAGGCTGCAAAAAAGCAAATCCATCAGCGAGATCGCAGAAACATTGAGTGGCCAAATCAACAGTTTGGTATATTCTGAGAAAAAAAGAACGCACTGGTGAGCTCTGCAACACAAAATGGCCTGGATGTCCACGGAAGACAACAGTGGTGGATGATCATAGGATCCTTTCCATGGTAAAGAAAAACCCCTTCACAACATCCAGCCAAGTGAAGAACACTCTCCAGGAGGTAGGCATGTCATTATCCAAGCCTACCATAAAGAGAAGACTTCACGAGAACAAATACAGAGGGTTCACCACAAGATGCAAACCATTCATAAGCCTCAAGAATAGAAGGGCCAGATTAGACTTTGCAACAATATCTAAAAAAAGCCAGCCCAGTTCTGGAACAGCATTCTTTGCACAGATGAAACTAAGATCAACCTGTACCAGAATGATGGGAAGAAGAAAGTATGTAGAAGGCTTGGAACGGCTTAAAATCCGAAGCATACCACATCATCTGTAAAACACGGTGGAGGCAGTGTGATGGCATGGGCATGCATGGCTTACAATGGCACTGGGTCACTAGTGGTTATTGATGATGTGACAGAAGACAGAATCAGCCGGATGAATTCTGAAGTATATAGGGATATATTGTCTGCTCAGATTCAGCCAAATTCAGCAAAGTTGATTGGACGGCGCATCACTTTACAGATGGTCAATGACCCAAAACATACTGCGAAAGCAACCCAGGAGTTTTTTTAAGGCAAAGAAGTGGAATATTCTGCAATGGCCGAGTCAATCCCCTGATCGAGCATGCATTGCACTGAAGACAAAACTTAAGGCAGAAAGACCCAAGAACAAACAACAACTAAAGACAGCTGCAGGAAAGGCCTGGCAAAGCATCACAAAGGAGGAAACCCAGCGTTTGGTGATGTCCATGCGTTCCAGACTTCAAGCAGTCATTGCCTGCAAAGGATTCTCGACAAAGTATTAAAAATGAACATTTTATTTATGATTGTGTTAATTTGTCCAATTACATTTGAGCCCCTGAAATAAGAGGACTGTGTATGAAAATGGTTGCAATTCCTAAACTTTTCATACGATATTTATGTTCGACCCCTTAAATTAAAGCTGAAAGTCTGCACTTCTATTGCCTCTCGGTTGTTTCATTTCAAATCCATTGTGGTGGCGTACAGAGCCAAAATTATGAAAATTGTGTCAGTGTCCAATTATTTCCGGACACTAAATATGATCTATAGTGACTTTATAAAAGACTTCCCACTATGAAACTGGTGCAAAAATTCACTAGATGTATCAAAGAAAATATACATATGACACTTTGATAAAAAAAAAACCTTGGTGTAAAGGCAAATTGGTTCAATTCTGGGCCAAAAAACAGCTGATATATCAAAGAAAAGTACCCTCATCCTTTCAATAATATTTAGAGTGTAATTATTTGAGTTACATCTGTAGCACTTATTTTCTACCAACTTGCACATGAAAGCTTGTGCATTAATATTATCTTCTATTTATCAAGACAAATGCTGTGTAGTTCTGTGGCGAGAAAATTGTACCAGATGTATCAAAGGAAACTCTCTCACTGATACCAGATGACACTGCCTTGACCTTAATATGTAAGGCGGTACATAGCCTTTTGATTCTCACCGTTGTATTACTGCCCATTCATATTCAAGCGGCACCATTAAATCATTATTCAACTTTCGAAAATAAATTAGCTGTGGCTAATCTCCATTCCTGACAGTGGATTTGCTAACATATGGCAAAAAAAAAAAAAGCAAAACAAAAATATTTCAATATCTTAATAGCATTGGCAGTATTTTCAGAGGCATTGATGAACAATCAGTAATCTTGGATGATATTTCCCCTGCTTCTTGAGAATGAATGTTGCAGAGGAAGGAATGTCTGAATAGCAATGATTAACTTTGCTTTTACGTTGGTCACACGTCGGGGCCAGAGTGCGAGCACATATTAGAATGATAATACTAGGACAAAGAATCCATTCCATTAAGATATACATCTTATTTTCAGATACAGTACATCCGGGAAAATGAATTTAACACAATTAAATAACTGTACATTCATTCAAGTTTATGACTCATTGACCTGGATAGATCATGCATTGTTAAATGTAAGTTAAAGTTTTTATTGTGTGCTTGTTTGAAAGAGTGTGCATTGTGAGTCTGTGATTGTTGTGAAAGATGGAGAGCAGAAGTGGAGTGAGTGCAGTGAGTAGAGGGAGTGGAGGAGGGATTATTGAGTCTGAGGAGGGGTTTATTGAGTGTGACGAGGGGTAATGAGTGTGAGGAGAGGAAGGATATTGAGTGTGAATAGAGGAAGAGAATTGAGTGTGAGGAGGGAAGTTGAGTGTGAGGAAGGGATGGGATTTGTGAGAAGTGGGATTTGAGAGGGAGGGGCTTTGAGTGAACAAAGACGAGGGTGGGAGTGTGTGCAAAAGGGGGGGAAAGGGTGAAAGATGGTCAGAGAGGTGAAAGTGTGAGGAGGAAGAGTGAGGAGGGGGAGTGAGTGAGTAAGTAAGAGATTGAGCAAGAGAGGGAGGGGGATAAGTGTGGATGTAAGAGAGGATGGAGGGAAAGGGGTGTAAGAGGGGGGTGAATAGTGGGGTGTTGATGAGAGAGGGTTGGGGTGTAAGTGAGAGGGGGAGAGTGAGAGACAAAGGGAGGGAGATAAATACATGAGGGAGGGAGAGCATGAGAAGGGAAGTGTGATAGGTGGGGAAGAGGTGGGTTAAGAGAACGAGGGGGAGAGCTGGGGTTGTAGGAAAGGGAGGGGGACAATTGGGAGAGGTTGGGGTGTAAGGGAGGTAGAGGGGAGCAGGAAAGGTTGGAATGTAAGAGGAGGGGGAGATGTGGGGCTGTAAGTGGGAGAGGGGAGAGGTGGTGGTGTAAGAGAGGAAGATGGGAGAGAGAGAGAGAGAGAGAGAGAGGGAGAGTAAATGGGGGAGTGAGAGACAGATGGGGAGAGAAATACATGGGGGGATTGAGGGGGAGTGTGAGAAGGGGAAGAGAAATAGAGGGGGATAGAGTGAGGAGGTGTGTAATTAGGGAGGTATGTAAGAGAAAGAGGGGGTCTTACAAGGCCACCAACACTGGGGTTCCCTGGTGGAAACTCTAGTCCTGAGCCCCAGGAAAGCTCTAGATGTCCCTGGTGGTGAGCGCAGGAGCTACGAGTGCAGAAGCGGCAAGCAGAAGAGTTGCAAGCCAGGGAGTGGTGTTGAGGAGATAACAAGTTGTGGGCAAGGGATGAGGCACGATTTACAGCAGGTTAGGTGGACTGTAGGGGAGAGGAGATAGGGGGAAAGGGCATAGGGGCATGGGACGAGTCTTGATGGAGATAGGGAACAGAGTGAAGGCCCAGTGGAGGCAATGCTACAGTCTCCAGAAACTGAAAATTGCAGCAGAGAGGCAACGGCTGCTTAATATTCAAAATTTTGCCTAAGAAAATCTTGTCTTAATTGACAAGCTGGCATCCAAGACATCAAGTGCCATCAAAATTGCTGATGTTGTAAACAACATTGGTATGTTTCCACAGATTGTCCGGCACTGCAAAAAACGATATTCTATATATTTATGTATATATTATACCCTACCCCCTAGTATTCGTGTAATTATTGTCCCCCACCCCCTATTATTCACGCTTTGGCAATACTGAAATGTTCTTTCGTCATGCCAATAAAGCTGATTTGATTTGATTTGATTTGATATTCCGACACCAAGCGGAAGAAAAAGGAAAAAATGGCCAAAGAAATAAAGCACCGAAGAGGAACCGGTGGAGGTCTGCCAATGTGTGTGTGTTATACACGATATATGAAACAACCTTCAAGCAGGTGATACACAGCGACATTGTTATGGGCATACTGGATGCTTGAGACACTGGCTGAACGGAGGCTGTTGAAGAAGCTGGTAAGCTGAGTTTCAGTGAAACAAAACAAGGTGTGATCTGACACACAATAGTACAAGAAGAAAGTATTAGTGAAAAAACAAAAAGAACAATAGAGGTACCTCCAGTTGGAAAGTTAAAAGTTCCTCACCACTTTAGATTTTTTTCCTTCAAAATGCCCATATAGAACATGCATTGAAACAATTTAAAAATCCATAACTCTGACGTGTCAGCCCTAAATTTGGACCTTCATCAGGGCTTTAAAATAGAATGCATGTAAACAAGCAATTAATACACTTACTGAATAATGACGGATGCCACTCAGTGATACTCAGAAGCAGCCCACATCCCACAAGAACGGACGGACACGTTTTTAAGCAACCCATAAACAAAGCAAAGAGCTAGATCAACACACAGTTTGACCGAACAACCAGAGCAGATGCTCTGTGTAACATGGGGAAGTTCGTTACCAACAGCTAGGGCTGTTGGGTGTTGGCCAGCAAGGAATTAATCCCTGCCTGGATGAAGTAGGAGGATTACCCAGCCCATCTTGGTAGTAAAGGTATAAAAGGAGGGTGAGTGCAACACAAGAGGTTGCTGTTCCTGGACTGCAGAGGGACACTGGGTCTGATTTGTGTTCCCATGTTATGTTTGTATATATGGACATTTATATGCTGGAGATGAGAAAAGAGCTGTACTTTGAGTTGCTGAACGTTGGCTGAATAAAAGACTCTTGTAATTAGCTCTATGTGCATTACTTCCAGTTGGTGTGAGAATGGGATGCGAGAGATGGCCCTTGGATTTTGAAGGGGCCCATCATAGAAATTTCTTTGCAACAATTCCTGCAACAGCAGCCTCAACAAACAGAGAGGCTCCTCCAACTGCTAACCCAGGCTCTGGCATTGTGCAGACCAGAGCTTCCAGGCAACCCACTGGTGCTGCTGCTTAAACTGAATGTGACAGATGAACAAGAGGCATTCCTCCTGCCCTTTGAGAGGGTTTCTACCGCTCACAGCTGGGTAATGGATTGCTGGGCAACTACTTTAGGACCCCTACTTACCATAGAAGCGCAAGCAGCCTACCAAGCTCTCTCCACAGTGCAAGAGTTGAACTTTTATCAAGTCAGGGCTGTCATTCTGGAGTAGGAAGGCCTGACCGAGGAGACCTATCATCACAGGTTCCGGACCTATCAAAGTTCTCTCAAGGACCGACCGAGTCATTGCATAGCACCTGCGAGATTTGTGTACCAAATAGCTCCGACCGGAGGAGCACAGTAAAGAAGAGGCAATGGAACAGGTTATCTTGGAACAGTTCATCCAAGTTCTAAATTCTCCTGCCCATCACTGGGTAAAGTGCCATGCTGTGGGACCCTTCCGGTGGCAGTGTGACTAGTCAAGAACTTCCTAAGCTCTAACTTTCAGACAGGCACACCTGATCCAGACCCCCGGGCAACATTGACCCGTAATGAGGGATGTGGGAACCCACAACCAAGTCTGTATGGTAACTTCCCATACCCCATGTCCCGGGTATCCTTGAAGGATTGGGACCAGGAGGCTTCCTTGTTGGGAGGGGTAGCTTCATGGTTGCACAATTCTATTATACTAGGCCAGGACTCGCCCTATTACCATTCCATGTTATCTGCCATTTCTCCAAAATCATGTTCAAATCAAAAAGTCGACGGAGTGCCTCCAATGTAATCCCACTTACAGACGAGACCACGAGTATTCTAAAGCTTGCCTTAAACTAGCCCGGTTACATTCTGGGTATGTGCTGGGTGTAACCTGGCTAGTTTAAGGCAAGTTTAAAGCATTTCTGCATTGACTAATGACCCATAAGATTAACACAGCAGGGGTCCCTGGCAGTCCCCCGCTGTTAATCTGATGGGCCATTAACCAATGCAGAAATGCTGGTTCTAGTTTAAGGCAAGTTTAAGGCATGTACCTGGGTGTACCTGGGTCTTTTTGGCGATTGCCACTGGTTTGTGTTAGAATAACCGTGGGCACTACAGTATTTCTTGGCCTCATACTGACACCTGGTGCTGAGGTGCAGGCCGGAGTCCATTATTGCTACTCGATATGCCACATGTGGCTTACAGTCAGACGGGGGGCAATAAGTACACCACTTGTGTGATATAACTGATTTTATTTAACCGTTACCCAGTATTAAGAACCTTGTGATCCTCAGCAATTGATCACTGCACTCAAAATACAGTATATATTTTGCATGTCTTAGACTGGTCTGCCACCCCGCCTTTCACCATTATCACCCAGCATACAGTCCTTCCACTGCAGCAAGGGATTCTGGGAAATGACATCCACACAGCAGGGGTCCCTGGCAGTCCCAATCAGTTTGAATGGGACTGCCAGGGACCCCCGCTGTTAATCTGATAGGCCATTAATCAATGCAGAAATGCCACACAGTGCCACCTTTTGCTTCAAATCCATTTTGACATAGATCCCTATAAGCTTATGCTTGCTGCATTGCACAGATTTTCAGCACAGCCTGATTTAAGATGCACAGCCAGTAACCTGCTCACAGACAAACTGTTTCGACCTTTTGGGTCTCATCAGTGTGAGGCTGGTTATACTGGCTTTGCAATTTGAAGCTTTGGACAGACACTTACCACACATTATTTAAGTTATGGTGGGTAAAAAAAGTGACAAAAAACCCTTCACCGTAAAGCATATACTGTAGCAAATGGAAATAATACTGATATATATAAAAGGAAAGAGCAGTGAAATCAGCGCTAATGCAATAAATATAAAACTGTGACAATATAAGTGACAGAAGTAAATACAATAAACTTTAAACTTAAAGTAGGGTCTGCCTAGGAAAAAATAAGGTCCTATCAAGACGCATTTACGAACATGTGTACAATATTAGGAAAGGGTTAACTACACACAGTGTATCACATCATTTTTTAATCCACCACCAGCAAAACCCCAAAGGTCTTAAATGTCAAGCAATTGAAATATATTTCGGGCAATTGGAGAGGAGGAGATAAAATAAATGGTATCAGCAAACGTGAGTCACATTGGATATATGAACTAAAAACGTTATCTCCCAATGGTCTTAACATCGATTTTGACCTCTCAGCTTTCTTGGCTAAGTAACTAATAATTATATATTTTAAACAATATGTGCCTCACATTCAAATTTATACCTTTTCGCTGTTTGTTGGTACTGGCAGTGCTAGCAGTTTGTATATTTCATCCACAGATTTAATATGTTCAGAGTTTCTGTTATTACATTTATTTTTGAACACTGTGCCTTTAAAGATAGGGTTTGTCAAGCCCTGATGGGCTCTATGAAGTCTCAGCTTTATTGTTCATTATTGTCTTGCTATTGTTGTCATTTCTTTCACCTATGTCTGTATGTATATATTAGTTTAATGTTGTCCTATCACTGTTAAGATTGACTTGTATTGATTTTTATACTATTATGCTATTATTCCAGTTATTGGTTTCAATTAGTGCTATGGTATATATATGCCAGCATTTTTTATTCCCATCATGCCTCTGATGAAGTGACTTCCGTCACGAAACGCGTAGGGTGGTTTTCCTTGGCTCCTGACTCTTATCACCCCCCCCCCCCCATGTGTACACTGTCCCTATCAGACCTTGCCTCCCAGCTCTCTGAGCTCCACTGCCTGTCCAGGCGCTCCCCTTGCCCTCGCGCTGTATTGTGACATCACCGGCACATCACGCGACCAGTGGGTCTGTGTGTACGGCGTCGGCGATTCTCCCAGCAGCGTGAAGTTCTGGTTCCTCCCTGTGGCACCTCTCACCTACCTTGAAGGTCTGCGTGTGTGGCAGCAGTGGTCGTCCCGGCAGTGTGGAGTTTTGGAGGTCGTGCTGTTCCATCTATTTGCAGAGGCTCCGGTCTGACTTTCAGGACAGCTGTTCTATGGGTCTTTTCCTTTCAGCTTTGCTGTAAGTAGGATTTTAATTTTACCCCTACAGGATGATATAGCTTCATTAGCATCTTCAGCCCAACGGACTGTGGGGCCTATGCAGAGAGCAGCGAATTTTAAAATTGGCGAATTTATAAAAAAGTAGCTTTTTTTGGAGAGTTTTATTCTCCATATGCAGAAAAGTGCGAATTCTGCTATGTTTAACATGGATGCGTGTGGCGAGTTTAAATTGGCGAGATGCGCGCTTCAGAAACGTGTAAAAACAAATTCGCGCCTTTTTTTTCCCTTTGCAATGGCCGCGAGCGGCAGCTTCTTGCCAATTTTTTCTGGCGAGGCAAAAAGGAGACAATCGCGCCATTTTATTGGCGCGAACAGCCGCTAGATGCCGTTCGCGCCTCTCTGCATTAGGATATTTTTAAAACTGGCGAGATTGAGGTTCTCGCCAGCCGCGAGGCGAGTTTTACAAATAGAAAAGAAAAATTGGCGCGTTTTTCGGAACTCGCCATTTTCTGCTGCTTTCTGCGCGATTTTCTCCAAAAAATGGCGAATTTCGAAATAGCGCTGCTCTCTGCATAGGCCCCAATGTGTTTGTTGTTTTATTAATATTTTTATTTAATTGAATTAAATTTGTAATTTATCCTTTGGCAATCTTTTCAGTGTTTTGTTTGTAGATTTTTGTTGTTATTTGAGTTGCACTATGATCTTTTCTTTTTGTCTTTTTTGTTTTTACATGTTGGTTTGTCCTTCTATGAGACTTCATTGAAGATTCCCCTCAGGATTGCCTGCCATTTGTATTGGACTTTACCTTTGGTTGGATTTATATATTTTCACTTTGGAGGCGCCGGTTCTTTGTATTTAATGATATATATATATCACAATACCCCACAATAACTCTGTGTCAGTTGAGAGTAGGCCACCCAATCTTGGGTATATGGGCCTATGAAATGGTGCCGGCACACCGTGGGAGCTCTTAATACACTAATAATGCAGTCCTGTACTTCACAAAGGTGCACCGGTATCACTTTAATTGCAGCCATTGAGGTTCCCCTCCGACAGAGCTCGATGCTCCATGCCACCTCTTACAGTATGTCCACATCAGTCACATCTCCATAGCATATTAGAGAAGAACCGGCCAGGGGGGCAGTGTTAGCGTGTTGCTTGCATCACACAGGAGGTTACACGTAGTAAAAAGCATATTTGCACAATGTTCTGTTTTCTCTTGCTTGGTAAAACCTTGAAGTCCCTGCTACCTGGCATCAGGATCACCTGTATTTATATTTATCCAATACCACATGGGTGGCAAAATATTCAGGGTTTTGCCTTTATTAATACACATTTTCTGCATGATATATGCCAAAAATATATATTTCCGTTTATTTGGGGTGTTTTTTACGCCATGGGATTATTTGCGCTCCTTAGACTATTTTGCATAAATAAATACAGTAGAATCAGGAAGAAGTTACATTTCTGTACTGTGTAGCCCGAGGGTCCGGGCAAGAGCAGTAACTGTATTCAGACTGGCACCTCCTTGGCAAGAAGTATTTACTTCAGTTATTGCTACAGTACCTCTCGGTCCCTGCAGCCTTTTGGGGCTGCCATGAACTTTGGAACTTGGACCAGCCCGGGCAGATAATGCTCTCTGCCCCTGATGCAAATGAAGCAATTTCATAAAACGAAGCATTCATATAGTAGTCAGTAAAGTGAGAAGCACATGCAAATAATATTTTTTTGGTAGTGATATTTAGGGCATTTGTCATTCTTAATAAGCATAGTCAGAACTTCCAATTTTGTTCACATCAAATTGCCTGCTATTTTTTTTTGCCAGATTTGACATTTCAAGTCATCTTAAATCCCACATTTCTCTTTACAAGTTACACAATGTGTATTTATTGAACAAACGGCAAAATGACGACTTCCAGTGACGGAAAACTGCAGCCACTGTAAATAGCCCCTCACTAAATGGAAAATATAAGTACATATTGTACCCTTCAATTCTATAACAAGGAAAAAGCAAATCTAAATTGACAGCAGTGAACATTTGCTCAGTAACACCGCTGTTAATTAGTATATATAATATTACACCACTAACATAATTTTAACCATTTGGCTACATGGGGCGCCTGGAATGCATTCCCCTGGCTAGGTTATGCCTCGTGTCTTTAAATAATTTTGCAATGGCACATATGGCCAGGAAATGCTCTGCATCAAAGGTGTTGTTAATCACACTGTTCTTAATACCTGTTCTGTTCATTTATGTTAATCATTTATTTTCTGTTATTTATGCTTGACCTGAATACATTAACAGAAAGAAAAAGGGCAGGCTGTGTAGCGCTATTCAAAATACAATTGATAAAAATCAATATAGACACCCTAATAACAATATAAGGCGATATAAATGTTGTGGGCTGCCAACTAAAATTCACTAACTACCCAAAGTGAGTGATACAACAGACATAAAAAAACAAAAGAAGTTTTTTATGTCTGAATACATTAACAAACACACAAATGGTAAGTTTTTTTCATTTTGTTGTATGAACAGACCCACTGCAGCCATTCTCCCTCCCACAAAACGTAACAGAGAAGTTTCACAGTTTAGTGTTAGGACCTGCATATTTGGTTATGCCTTGACATGGCTTGCAGACTGATAACACTTTGGCCAAAGGGTTTAACTAAATGACCCTTACTCATGAGAATATTATTATTGAAGTATTTAACTTTATATTGTTTACTATATAGTTTGTTACATTGGATGTAGCATTGGGCTTTTCTGTCTTTTGTTGACCTGAATACATACATATATTCCTCAAAGCTGCAAAAGTGGTACAAGTAAAACCAGACACAGTAACACAAACTGTTGTGGCAGACTTTGATCATTAACTCTCTGTGTTTGCTAATAGGGCACAGTTTCACACCCACCACTTGCTATATGTATTCAGCACACTGGGGTATTTGACTTACAGTAGAGGAACCCATTTACTGCCAGAGAGGTCTGCAATGTGTAGCAGCTAAAGGGTTAATAAACAAAAAATCCCAGGTGAGCAGATGACACACGCCTGTCAAACAGCACCCCTGGGATCTATAATGATGCACATATTATGCTTAGGAGTCATCTGCCCATGTACTCAAAGTGCCAGAAGGAAAACATCAGATGGCTTGTGGGTACTCAGAACACTGTGACTCTGCCAAAGCAAGAATATGGTGCATTCTTTTATAACCAATCTGTCATTCTACATTTACATTTGTAAGAGACCTTAAAGGCACTATGCATTCAGCATTCCCCTTTCACGCCTCTTTTGTAAAGGTGTAATGTGTGGAATTCATAAACGTTTAACTTCAACGTTGCTTCTGTGGCTCTAGTCCAGGGGTGGCCAACTCAAGCAGTGCTGATTGAGCCCCTTGTACTGAAGCAGGGATATCCTTCACCCTGACCTGTTGGTGATCTTTGGGGGCTGGAGTTGGCACCTCCTGCTCTAGTTCATTGGTGGGCCACAGTTGGTCCATGAGGGCTTTATTAACAACCTCCGACCAATGCCCTCTGTGACCTGAGACCAGGGCAGCCTGCTGTCCATCTCTTGCAAGTGAAGGGTGAGCGGGACCATTGCTGCTACAGATTCAGAGCTCCTCCTCACACCCTCTGTTCAGCTTTTTAATGACAACCCACTCATAAACTGGGTTCGCTCCACTCTTCTGCTCAATACTATTTCTGTAACATGAGGAGTGAGACAGAATTAATGAGTGCCCCGGTATTATGCAGCTGACTGGAGGGGGCAGGAAGGCGCTCCTATCGGCAGCAGCAAACTCTCTACTCCCTGAGAGACAGGGAGAAAGTTTCCCCATGCCGCCCTCCCCCATTTAACCTGCTCCCTCCCCCATGTTACCTACTTCCCTCCACATTATTCTCTCTCGTCCCCCAGGTTATTCTTTCCCCCTCATCCACATCTCCCACTTGCGGGCCATGTGTTCTGCTTCCTTATTGAACATTAAGGGTAATGTGTGGCCCTTTGGAACACGTGGTCCTTGACGTATATCATGTTGCCCACCAATCCATAGTTGTGAAAAAAAAAACTATTAAAACTGGATTCGTTTAACCAGTTCACTATCCATAATCCAGTCACGTTGTAAAGCAAAGTTTGTGAGCTTTGGAAGAAATATTGATCATCTCTCAGTTGTCAGAGGCTTGCAGTGCATTATTTTTTAATGTGCCACAGTCTCATCTGGCACAAAAATGGGTTTCTAAGTGAAAGTCAGAAATGAGTCACTGAAAATGAGTCACCCAGGGAATGGATGAGAAATCAAAGCAGAGAAGCCAGAAGTCAAGAAGATGAAGAAGTAAGTACACACTGATGAGGAAGAGAAGACAGGGGGAAAGGAGAGAAATGGTGGGAAATCAGGAGGACATCGAGGTAGAGATGAGAAAATAGTGGTAGGGAAAGAGCAGTCATTTGCAAAAAGAGCAGGGGTAGGGAGAATATGCGACGCTAAAAGCCCACACCCTTTCCCAAATAAAGTAAACACTCAATGCTCAATGTGGGAAGAACCAGGCCACAGCTTTATGTGACGTATTTCATTATCCAAAACTACTCTCCCCCGGCCTGACTGGATGTCCTTAGTTCAGATCTCCTGGCCCCACTTCTAACCATATCAGGATTGCAGAATCACTCCACCAACCCAAACAGAGAGAGCAATCTTACCCATGACTTACCTTAAGTTATTGACCTCCCTCAGCCTGGCCGGCCAACCCCACCACTGCAATGGCCGCCATGGCTACTACTTTTTAAACGCCCTCTTGTAGAATTATATTAAATATATTGTTACTGATCCCTGACAGATGAATCCCATCTTTCAAAATAAGCCACGTATGGCTTGCTGCAATTCTGAGGGCCTTATTGAAAAAACACCCAAACTGTTTGACAATTTCCCCATCACCTTGGTTGATCCTACTCTGGCATCTATTGATTACACAGTGATCCGTAGCCCCATGCCAGAACAGTCGGGGGTTAATTTCAGACTAAATCAGGTAAACTGCGAGCAAATGTTGCCAAAAATGCTCTGTTTCAAAATGTCTGTCAGTAACTAAATCCAATAAAACTCTTCATGTCTTTCAAAGTTATGGAGGCCTGGTACAGGTTGAATCATAGCTGATGGCAGTACAGTTGCTCTTGCATTCGGCGACCGACAAAGAAGACTAATGAATCCCCGGTGATCTAAATCTGCTTATGCCTGTAACTTTAAAAAAAACTATGTTAACTTGAGCAAATAAACCCAATTGAACATAAACAGAACATACATATACTGTTGTGCCGACGAGTATTCTAAAACAAATCTGGGGCAATCACCAACAAGACCCAGGTACATGCTGGGTGCATGCTGGGTATATGCTGCAACATTTCAATGACATTTCTGCAGACAGACTAATGGCCCATCGGATTAACAGCGGGGGTCCCTGGCAGCCCCCTCAAACTGAATGGGACTGCCAGTGACCCCTGCTTTGTTAATCCGATGGGCCATAAATCTCTGCAGAAATGTCACTGAAATGTTGCAGCATGTACCCAGCATGCACCTGGATCTTGTTGGTGATAGCCCTAGATTTTCCAAGGCAAGTTTAAGTCAAGTTTTAGAATACTCATCGGCGCACCTGTAGTTTGTATCTTTTGAATCATCAGCGACCTATACGTTTCTCCACCTCCCTCTCTAGACCCAAGCGCACTGCCTCAGTTGCAGCCCACGATGTGGATGGAATCTGTACTAAAACAGGATTTGTAAACATCAGCCCTATCCAGAGTAGACGAACAAGAGAAAACAGCGCACTGCCCGGGAGTCAGGTGGTGAAAAATAAAATCCTATTTATTCAGCACAGTAGAACAGAAAAGATCACCCCAGGAGGTGAACAGGGTCCTCCTACGCGTTTCGGACAGTTAAGTCAAGAGTAAGTAAGATCAAGGAGTATGATCTGCCCTATCCAGGCATCTTTTTAAAAGGTTAGCATACTGGAAACGGGATAGCAGCAAACTGAACCAGTGGATGAGAAAATACACCTTCACCTCTTGGCCTTATTAGCTTTGTGCACGGTTTCACAGCCCTTCACCAGCTGATGAATTTTAGACCATCACAGCATGATTTTAACAAACACAGCACGACCCAAATGACAAACCCCATGGGCAAGACTTTGACAGAGAAACAAGCCCCCCCAACTTAAAAGCCCCATAAAATACCAATGCACAAGCCTGCTTTAAAAAGGATAGCCTCATAACACTGACAAATGCATTCAGTAGAATCCATAACAAGCTGGCAGTAGTAGTCCATCCTTCCATGAGCCATAGTAAAATATTACAAACTGGTTAAGATTGAGAGATCTGAACTGACGGAAAATTGTTAATGGCACTTCTTTCTCAGCAAGAAAACAAGCCTGTGATCCCAGAAGATGATTCTGATGGTTAAAAATGCCTGGACCCAAGACTGCCAATCCCTCCTGGGTCTGCAATAACCAACCTAACCACCAGACCCAACATCCAGATCTCTTACAGTGCTGCCAGCAGGTTCCAACGGTCAGTAGTGGACCACGTCGTGACTTCCTCAGCTTGAAGCCTCCTGAACAACTGGAACTTAAAACCGAGAAAAAGAATCAGCATTATTTTATAACCCATCTGTCATTCTACATTTGTAGAGACCTTAAAGGTACTAATGCAGTCTTATGTTCTTAGACCTTTGTAAATGCATAGATTTAAAACAGATATTAAAAAATAAACTGCAAAGAACAAATGGTCTTAATAAGCGTATTGCAGAAAAGGAGAAGATGTCCTCCGGCATGTAGACTCAGTTGATGATTCCAGACATGGAATAAACAGAAGACAGAGCGGTGTATTATGGGAAATAAATGACCAAGTGTCCACTTCATAATGTAAGACACTTACATGTTATATAGTTGAATGTCTCAGAACTATGCATATGTTTATACTCCCAGATTGTCAGTGACAGCAATATCTGTGATGTTATCTCTGAATTTTCCCTCCACTTCTGCAGATGTACAGTCCTCTCTCTCTGTCTGGATAATCTGTCACTACACGTGCCTCCTGTCAGATGGATGCTGCGCTGAGCTCTACTCCCTTCAGCCAGCATCCATTAACTCTGGTAAATTACTGGCTGGTCTACTGATGGACCCTAATATCTCTCAGGGTGCTGCACCTTTCTACCTGCATGCTCTGCCGATGTTTCTGGAGGGACGTGGAACTCTCTCTTTGGAATCTGTCAGCTGGATTTAAGTATTTCCCTTATATATGGAACATTTAACTACATTGGGAGCTATTGATGTGTTTATCCTTAACAGGTTTCAACACTTTAGACACTTACATTTTTATACTAACACTCCACATTATCTCGGTTTAGTGGTTAGTGCTGCTTTCACTTACAGTAATAAGCGTATGACTGGAGGGGAATTAGCTGTAAATTAGTTGACTGAGATGACTACTCTAGCATTATTAGATCTTAAAATAATATGGTGGTTCTGAAAAAGTTCACCACAAAGATCCACGGCATCAACCCTTGGCACCCACTTTTAATGAAAAAAATTACAGTTACCATACTCCTGATGAAGCGACGTAACATTGCAAAACGTGTTGGAAGTGTAACGTAGGCGGAAACTGGCCTAAAGGTGGATCCTCTGTCTCTGCTTTAAGATGCCCGTGATGCATGTCTGAATACTGCCTAGGATGATGATATGTCTTTTATACTTTATTTTGTTATTAAGAATAAAGCGATAAAAGAATGTTATTATTTTTTTCAAGTTGTGGAGACCTTAGTTATCAGACCCAAATGGTAACACGGAAAGTGGCTAATTATTTCTATGGACGTTGTTTGAGTACTCCTGCGGTAATAACCAAAACTTCCATTTACAAATATCCCTTCACATTACTATGTATGTGGGCAACCATAGAGGGAGTTGAGCGCAGGTTAAATTATTTATTTTTACACACATACAGCTGGTAATGAAAATAAAAATATGTTTAGTTATATTGGTTATAGGAGGATAGGTTACGTGGCATGTTGGTGGCAGTCATTGCGGCTGTGACTGACAGTGGCAGAAAATGACAATTGCGCAAGAGCTCAGTACCTTCTAGAACTACAAGAAATAAAACTAAGAAGCAGCTTTCATCAATATGTTCAGTAACAGTAGCCAATGTCTTCATCACTTTGACATCATTATCATCATCAAGAGTGCATGGCCCTACAAGTGGCACTGAGGGTAGAGGCAAGAAATTCTTATAAGCCTCAGAAACCGCAGCACACTGTATTGCACGTCATTTAACCTATCTCTCTTCTCCCCTTTGTCTCAAAGCTACTTGAGCAACTTTTATACAACCGCTTTCCTCGCTTTCTCTCCTCCAACTCCCTGATTGACTCTTTGCTATCAGGTTTGCGTCCTCTACACTCTACTGAGACAGCACTAACAAAAGTGGCTAGTGGTTTTCTCTCATGTACCGTAAGTCTAATGGTCACTTCTACTTACTAATTCTCCTGGATCTCTGCTACATTCGACACTATTGATCACCCCTTTCTCCTGAGCACTCACCATTCAATTGGCCTCTGTGGTGCAGCTTTCTCCTGGTTCACATGCAACCTATCCAACCACTCCTTCAGTATTTCCTTCTCTGGTGTCTCATCCTCTTCATTCCCTCTCTCAATTGGTGTCCACAAGGCTCTGTCCTTGACCCTCTGCTCTTCTCACTCTACACCTCTTCTTATGGTGAACTAATATAATCTTCTGGATTTCAGTATCATCTCTATGCCGATTTTTACCTCTCCATCCCAGATATTTTCTCACTCATGATTCAACTAAAATCCTAATTCCCTGACTCATCTTGTCCCTCCTTGACTAACCTTCTTCTAGGTATCATTCCTTTTGTCCACCTATCCTGAAGCTAATCCATCCAAAATGCTGCTGCCAGACTCATCTACCTCACTCACCACTACACTTCTTCTACTCCATTTCGCAAAACCCTACTCAGATTAAATGAGAACCTGCATCTGGGATGTTTTTTTTAAAACATGAGAAACCTGTTCTTTTGCCCCCTGTAAGTGTCTGATTACCTCTGCAACTCCCAGATTTAGATGTCTAGTGCTCTTTCCTCTTGGGTTCTCTCAATGGAAGTATCCACTTTGATAATATGATCTGGCTGATGAGTTTTGGTATAATCTAGTTCCTTGTATTAACGATCATACCCTTGATAACACCATATAGTAGATTGAAAACGTGATTGATACTTGTTTGATACAGTATATGGCCTTTTGGACATTTTGATTAATCCTTTATATTTTTCCCTTTACAGAATAAGAACTGTCCTTTGATAAAAGCGCAATAAATCCATGTTCGTTCTGTTGTGCTGGATTGTTTGTCACTGATATATGGATCATATTACTTGGTTTCATTCTAATAATTACAATGTCTACGGGTTATGGCAGCAGACTTTGGTAGGAAAACCAACATGAAGGGGAGACAGCACGTTAAAACATTCACAGACGCACTGTTCCAGGTTTCTTAGTGCATGTAAAGAAGATTCTACAGAAGACTTCCATCATGGTAAATTGTCTTTGCTAACCAGGAATCAGGAAAACATCCCCCAAAAAACAACATTTCAGGTCCACATGGCCTTTCATCAGGTAGGTGAAAAGCCACGTGGGCCTGAAACGTTGTTCTTTGGGGGATGTTTTCCTGATTGCTGGATAGCAAAGGCAATTATTTATCATGATGGAACTCTTCTGGCAAATTTTCTTTACATGCACTACGGGACCTGAAACAGTGCATCTGTGAATGTTTTAGAGGCTGTCTCCCCTCCATGTGTGTTCTCCTGATTACTTGGAAGCACGGTCATGCTTCTTGGGAGACATGAACCTTATTCCAAATATGCCTATATATTTTTTGCTCTCTATATTATGGTATCCAGATTAATTTCCGATTGACTGTATAACAAACTTTAATATTAAGTTTTCCATTCTGTTTTTACAGTTTTCAATGCATTTTTATCACTGCTTAGCCTGACTGCACATACATTATTCTGAATGAGATGCTCCACTGGTAGCAACACCCACTGGGTTTATATGACTACCTAGCAGCAGTTGCTAGGTGACATTGCACACCAAGTGAGCGTACACTTAGTGGCATGTCATTTACTGTATATGGGACTTTGCCACTTTGGATGTGTCTTGATAAAAGGCCAAGTGTAAGTCCTGTGTAGTCCCCTGCCTGTATTACCTCATCTACAAATTCAGATTTTCTCCATCAGAGCCTACAGACAATGTATGAATGTAACCGTGAGTACCCTCTGCAATACTCTCATTCTCTCAATATATATGTGTAGCGCACTTTCCCCCATCCCCTGGGAGATATGTGGTAACGGTGTATGTATATGGTGCAATACCTGTGGTGTCCAGGAGATCTGAGCCTCCACTGCTGGGAACCTGGGGTGCACCCGAGTGATGCTCGGAAGCGCCTCCACCTGTATGGGATTCTACTGTGTGGAATAACCCCATTACAGGACACATAAAGAATTACACATTTGGTATAAGACAATGATTTTACTGCAGGCAACCAAAGATAAAATCACACATATATATATATAGATATATAGTCCCACCAACCTGGCCACATATAGCAGTACCCTCACTCTTCCACCAACACAATGTCCCCAAAGTACAGAGGGGCCCTTGCGCACCCAACCACCCTGATGTCCCCCAAGTGTGGTACAGCGCTGCCCACTAAAGTGTTTGTTGGTGCACTTGATGCGTTGAGGTACCTGCAGGGTGGTCCCACACTCGGGCGCGCTGTAGAAGATAGGATTCACTGATCCAGTGATGTCAGCAATGAGTCCTCCTCTGCGGTGGGTGGTATAGAGATGGAGGGTCCCACACTGATGAGAGTCTTTAACAGCAGCAGGTGTCTGGTCCTAGACCACCTGAGGACAGGATACATCTGCGTCCTGTCTGTGTCCCTATGCGCTGGTTCTACAGGGGCAGTGTCCCTATCTATGGGCCTATCCTGCAGCAACCACAAGTCACACCAGTTGTGGCCTAGCTGGGGCCTAATAGGAGGTATCTGACCAGTGCAAGTGCCACTGACACCTGAACACACACAACCTACTCAATCCCAGCTCCGACTGGCGTCGTCTCCACTCACCAAATGTATTTATATGTGGTACAAGGGAAAGCTGCAGCCCTGTTGGCTGTGTGGCATCACCTGGTTTGCTGCCCCTATGCCTAATGGAGCTTGTAGTCCCCTAAGGTGCTTTCTCTGCCTAATGGCCGCCCTGCAGCTCCTTCTGCGCATGTGCAACTCACTGCGCATGCGTGACTGTGTGCAACATGGTGACACCCTTCCTGGCGACCTGCCAAGTAGCACCGGCAATCCGGTTGCCCTCCAAAACACCTCGAAAACCTCCTGCACATTCCCCCCCCCCCCCGACTGGCAAGTCTGTCTCGCAGTCCGACGGCACCGGCACCAACCGCAGCCTTCCGCACTACAGCGGAGGTAAGGGGAATGAAAAAGGGACCCAGGGGGGAACCTAGCTACACTCTCCCCTGGTGAAATCCCAATGACCTCGCTTGGGATCGTGTAACATAACAATACAGAAAGTTATATAATTAAAATGCAGTCAAAATGTACAACTTAACACATATATATGACTTTATACAAGATTGTACAGTCCGTGAACATTGTGATCACAGACTGTATTTTTTCCCGAGACCACTGCTTAGCCTCGTAGTGGGGTGCCTCAATATAATCATAGGTCATCCGATTGGGAAGACGCCAAACTCTTTGGCTCCGTCTGAGCGGTTCTTCAGAAATAGACATAGTTCTGAGGCTCAGCCTCTCCCATTAAGGGTACAAATGTCTCTGGAAAGTTAATTTGAGGTATGAAGCACGGGCTTCCCGAATCCAGAGGTTGGCTCATGGAAGCCACCCTAGTAGGTGTTGTTCTTCGAGGCCCTTTACCCGTAGCTCCTCCGGGAGGTGCTCTGTGACTTTGGGGTCCCCTTTGAGAGGGACCCTCATAGGATCCTATATGTTTTCGATTAAGTTTCTTCATTGTCAGTATGATCCTTGGTGGTCTCATGGTTGGTGTCATTGTTAGCCTCCATTGGTTGCGGCTCACCGTCCAGTGGTGTAGCCAATATTTCTGGCTTGTCATCTCCCACTTGCGGGATAGGGAGAAGGTGATTACGGTGCCAGATCCTTACCTGCCCATCCGCGTCTTTTTTTGCGGTAGACCAGGAGGCCCAGCATCTGTGACTCGACCTCGAATACACCGTCCCGCCAATGGTCAGCTTGTTTGTGTTTCCTGGGAATTCCACTGTTCCCTTTACCTGTTCCTGTTCCCCCTGACTAGATTCTAAGGGTGGGTGGTTAGTGTTAGGAACAGGGTTTAGGGATGCAGTGAAAGCTGACCCCAGCTTGGAAGGTATGAGACTTTGGGCATCCGAATCTAGGGCAAGTGAAGGGTCAGACTACTTTCTGTGGCACCGCGGGCTTCTGTATAGGGAACAAGGTTCTATCGGGTTAGTTAGAGTCTGGACAGGTAGAAGACGATAGTGGTACCCATGGAGTATAGGCAGCAGTTATTGCAGGTAGCCCACTCCATTCCACTAGTGGGGCATCAGGGGGTCACTCAGACGAGAGCCTGGCTGTTGCAGCCTTACTCCTGGCCGGAGGCATCAGTGGCAGTGGTAGATTTCTGCCGCCCTGGTGATGCCAGCCAGCCAGTGGGTAAGGTGGGTGATTGTGTGAGGATACTCTTGGACTCGTTGCCGGTAATGGGGAACATGTTTCAGAGAGTAGCTAAGGCAGTGTTAGGTACCTTTGCTAGGATAGGGTTTCCTAGAGGGGTGCTAGTTGAGTTAGGGTGCCGGGTAAGTAGGCAGCCAAGAGCAGTAGCCAGGGCTAGGTTAGAACAGCATAGGGTTCTGTTCTCGGACCAGTCGGGCAGGATCATAGTACAGATCATCACAGGTGATCTGCGTCCTCTGCATAAGTATGCCTACCGGGAATCTGCAGAGGTGAAGGGCAGTATAGAGAGGGAGGTAGGAGAGATGCTGGCCCTAGGGGTAAGTGAACAGTCTCAGAGCCCTTGGGCTTGTCCGGTAGTCCCGTACCTAAGAAGGGTGGGACCACCCACTTCTGTCGGGACTACCGGCAGGTCAATGCAGGGACGGTGTCAGATGCTTATCCCATTCCCCTCATGGGTGAGCTAGATGAGCTCACGGGGGCAAAGCATCTGACAACTAGGGATTGAAGTAAAAGGTACTGGCAGATACCCCTGACCCAGGAGGCTAGGGAGAAGTCAGCCTTCATCACTCTGAGTGGCCTCTGTGAGTTTTTAGTGATGCCATTCGGGATGAAGAATGCCCGGGCTATCTTCCAACGCCTGGTCAATAGGTTTCTGGAGGGAGTGCAAAGTTATGCAAGGGCCTACCTGGAGGAGATAGCTGTATTTAGTCATTCATGGGAATCACATCTAGTGCATGTAGCTGCGGTGCTAGCCAGAATTAGGGAAAAAGGGCTTATCTTGAAACCCACTAAGTGCATTCCCTGATGAAGAAACCTTGCGGTTTCGAAATGCATTGGACAGTACTAATATTGAGGCCATAGTGATCCGATGATCTTGACATCCACTACCTGCTGCTGGTGTGATTTATGATCAGTGAGAGGATCGGGTGTGCGATACATGGTGTCGCAGCCGAGTGACGTCATTGACGGGTAGATTGAAAAGCGGTCAGATGCAGATATGCAGTGAACCACCGCCATCAGACTACTCCCACTAGCGGACTCCTCACAACAAACTAGCAGTGGAATTGTAGCATTGGGACACTTTTACCTGCATCGCACTTTATGTGTAACAGGATTGGCGATTAAGCCATGGACCTACCATAAGGACCAACACAAGGTACCAGTGCGACGACTCTGGATCCGGAAGCAAGAACCTGTAGAATACCAGATGACATTTTGCTGGAGAGACCTGGTCCTGCTGGTTGGCGCTTGGGTAACAATATCCCTTGACATGCTGTTTTAATTCATCCCTGATGTACGCAGAATACTTACCTTATATTGTGTAACTCAATAATAATTTATTTACTACACTATGAGCGTTGTGCGCTGTTTTTTCTGTCTTAGTTTAGGGGGTGTTTGAGCCACCCCTGCTTCTACGGCTTCAGACGCTCTCCTGAATACACTTAGGATCACGTAACAATTAGTTTTATGGTTTTTTTTGTATTACCACTTATCTCACTTGGGTTACTTTGTGGTTAAATTTCAGAGTTTGATTGTAGTAGCGCACTTTATCCACTTTGTTTCCCTATCTATGGGCCTGTCCCTTCAGCAACCACAAGCTACACAGGGGAGTCTGGGCCTAGCTGGGGCCTAATAGGGGGTATCTGGCCTAGTGCAGGTGCCACTGACACCTGCACACACAACCTACCCCTTCCTTGTCCCAGCTCCGACTGGCGTGGTCTCAGTTTGTCAAATGTCTCTATATGTAGTGCAGGAGAAAGTTGCAGCCCTATTGGCTGTGTGGCGTCACCTGGTTCGCTGCCTCTATGCCTGATGGGTGGGTAGCGCTGCCCTCACATATATTTGGGTGGGACTGTTCTGTGAACATCGGGGGCTAGGTGGCCAGGGCACCCTCAGTTCTGTGGGGGATACTGTTACTATATCTGTATTGTGTTATCAGGAGACTATGGGACCATGGTAAAACCCGGTTGTACATATTTCTTGTGATTGTGGTATGGGTACACAGGTTCCCGTGAGGGGCTATCCTGCCAAGGCAGGGATCCTCACAGGTGGAGGCGCTGCACCAGCCGCTCCAGGCTCCCCCAAGCGCGGAGGTTTAGGCCTCTTGTGAGCCTAACAGGTAGCACCATAACACCCGTAACACGCATATCTCCCTGAGGAGGAGGGAAGGGGTGTTACATAAATATGCATGTTTTTTCTAATTTGGTGTAAATATCAGGTGATAGGCACATGTAACCAGTGTAATATTTAGTATTGTGCACTTACCATACACGACTGAACAGTGATCCTGAATTTGTATCAAACTTTTATAGTCCTGATCTGAAAGATGTAATCATACATGAATACCGCTGTTTCTTTTCCTGCAATGCACTTCATTCTCTCACTTTGCTTGAATCACAAGGTCAGACATAATAGGAGCCTCCACATGCTATTTTTTATTTTATTTTTAAACAGCTGGATATTTGTATTGTCTCTGGCTAAGCAATGGAAAGCAAAAAGAGGGCTTCTATTCCCTTAACCCCTGCATGCTAACCGAGAATAGTCATGCTCCGGTCTTTTCTCTATTCTAATTCTGGTCCACAGATTAGCACTTGTTTTCAGGAAAACCGCAGGACACGTCGGCCGCCCAAAGCCTAATGCGTGTGATGAAATGTCAAGCTCCCTGTGCAGTGTGATATAATTGGAAATCGCCGTGGGCTGAGATCAGCCCAGTGACTGTGAATGGAAATACTGAAGGACTATTACAGATGGAAGGAAACTTGCATACTTTCCTTCAGGCTTCATAAAGTGCGACCCTTACAACTGAAGGTATTAATAAATAAATAGCGTGGAGTTTCGTTGCCGCGTTTGTGCTTTCCTGCCTGACCTTTTGCTTCCCTCGTGCCTATTTTCCACGCAGAGAAGGTCTGTGTGCACAGCTTGCTTAGTTTTTAGTAGGGATTTGCCTCCAGTTCTGAGAAAGAAAATGGTAAGCCGCGTAATGGAGTGGATAATGAATCAGAGAGAGAGTCATACACTGATCTTCTGGCTCCTGGAAACAGCCATTCATTATATCGGCTATATCGACTATGGAGATGTCCTGTTACTCACACTGTAAGATGTCCTTCTCCACTGTATGTTCCTCTGTGCTACACTGTACTTGGTATCACGGAAGATATTGGATGCAATCCATGCAAATGTAATAAATAAATCATTTAAAATCTTGTGAGTGGGCTTCACTTCAAAAGGGCATCGTTATATCTAATAAGACACTTTCTTTCCAGGCTATCAACGCCAGTAGGAAACAAAAAGAGACAAGACGACATGACCTGAAGCAACAATTAACAAAGCAGTTCACAGTCAGTGATACGTTTGGTCCTTGAGTTCACTGAAGTACTGTAAACATATGTGACCTAACCGGGGAGGTTACGGTGTCGGTGCTGCTACTCTCATTAGGGATTCGGGCCCAGGTGGGATGCAGAATGACTCCTCTTCACTTCAACTTACCTCAGCACAGACACCACTATTTATAGTCTAGCATTAGGCCACACCCCCTAGCTGAGATAGGTCAGACCCTATAAGGAGAGACAATTATGTTTCGGAATTTACAAAGATTACCACATGGATGCATTTGCACTTAAATGGTTGGGAGTTTATCCGTTACAGTCCTAATGGCTGGCAACACTCTCCCATGGTTTAATTGAATGCTGCTACACTCAACATTCCTTTACCTATATACTACTATATACTATACGTAACCCTATTTACATTAAAGTGCACATGCATCCGTGTTTTAATCTATGTAAAGGTACTTGCATTACCCAACTACACTTGGAGGAATTGCCCCCTTTCCCAAGCAACACACCTGCAGTCAGGCGCTTACACCCTTAGTTGCCCTGGAGACTCCTGCTAACCCATCCCTTTCAAATAGCTTGCTATTGGGAACAGGGGTAAGCTTCTAACTACAGTAATCACTGTTACATTCAAATCGGCGTTAACTCTCTTAGCACCTGTTCCCCCCCCCCCCCCCAACCCTCTCCACCCACCCCCCTACGGGAGATCTGGTATCTACAGGGTGGGCTCAGGTGCTGTTTAGCTCACCTGTGGTCTTCCAGGAGGTCTGAGGGCTTCACTGGTGGTATATGGGAGCAGCAACAGGGTAGCATTTCCTGTTTATTGTGCAACGCCTCCCTCCCATGTGGGTCCTGGCAGTGGCAGGATTGTACCCCACAGACACTTACTTTCTCCAACAAGACACTGAGACTCTTGATGGTAAAACTGGTCTTTATTCATCCTCCACATTACCTGGAGCAGACCCAAGTGGCTTGAGGCACCAAGAGTCCCTCCTTAGCTCCCTCACCCCCTGATGGGGCAAGGGGAATCATTCCCACTCCACTGAGGGAGGGAAGCACACACAGCCAATTTGATGGAGTGACAGCTTTTATACCCGGGGAGGGGCTTGTAACCCTGCCCCATAACAGGGAAGGTCCAGGTACTGACAGGCATCACACCATCTACATGTGACTCAGTCAGCATCCTCCCCAGGTATGACTCTCCAAACTGCCAGTAGGCCTGACCCTGGATACGACAACATTGTAGCTATCCAGGCTGCAACTGCAGGCTAGGCCCTGTGCAGGAGTTTAACCCCAACACTGCCTGTTCCTATCAGGACTTATAGTGTTGAGGCCAGTGGAAAAGGCTATAGCCAGGGGCAGTAGGCTACACTCTATTTCACAAATATCTCTTTTCTGGCATACATTCATGTCTATAATAACATTAATAACAATAACATTGTCTCCACATGCAAACCAATTTCTCTTCTGCCAATACTATCCAAAGTCATGGAAAAAACGGGTCCACTCCCTATTAAGGGATTACTATGACAAGACAAATGTCCTTAGCCAACTCCAATCTGGCTTTCACCCAAACCACTCCACGGTAACAACCCTCTTAAAAGTTTGCAATGAAATCCAGTGTGGAATGGAACTGGGACAACTCACTGGTGCAATATTCCTAGATTTTGCAAAGACTTTTTATACTGTTCACCATACAGTATTATCTTGTTAAACAGGCTTCTGTGCTCTGGAAATAGGGTAGCATGTTTTAAACTGGTTTCACTCACACCTTTCAGGTAGATCCCAATATGTGTCTATCTTTGGCTCTAACTCCAATCCCACAAGGCTCTTTTCAAGCTTCATTAATGGTCTATTTACAAACTGTTTTTAACTACTAACAAAACTGTAATTACAGGTATGATATCTAATAATAATACATTTTTCTCCCAATGGGACTTGAAGTGCATCACAATTACAATTACGATGCTCTGTTCTGATGCCCCATCTCTTTTCAGTCTTCATTAATTATCTACCATACAGCTTCTAAGGGAGCTTGAATGCACATGTATGCGGATGACACAATCTTTTGTGCACACATCCCTAGCTTTCTGACCTTGGGCACGTACTTCAATCTGATTTTTCAAAACTTGAAAACTGAATTTCCCAAAACAAACTGTTTTTAAACACTGACACCTTGGTTGTATGGTTAGTAGAGTGTGCTTGTCTAGCCATCAGCTGGTTTAGCTCACACTGCTAGAGCTGTGGCCTAGAAAGCAGTGGTTGTGGGTTCCAGTTCTGTTGGGTCTGACACCATTCAGTCATTAGGTTGCTGCTTTAGGCTTTTTATCAACTCTATATAGTTGGAATGGAAATTCTTTATAGGACGTGTGGGGTGGGATTCATTTAAATATACTTTGCATAGCATTATGATATCTCCTAGTCAGGTACCTCAGGTGTGCTTCTTTTTCAGCACAGGCATGTCTTCCTCCTTTATTTTGAGGGACGTTTGAGGGGATATGTATACAACTGGCAACACTTTTTAACTGTAAAATTGCTCTCGCTCTCTCGCTCATTTTGTTAAAATGATCCACGGAACGAATTTTGACAATTCTGCTCATCCCTAATCATGACTCAGATTTATGCCCCATTTACATAAAATATTTCACAGTGTCAATTCCTTCCTGAGGTTTACCTACAAAGAGAAGGCGTTGCTCAGTGAGTAGAGTTTTGGTTCATTGGATCCCCATTAAAATTATTTTAAACTTGTCCAATAGCAACTGTGGTTTCACTAACCTGTCTGGGACATTTACTATATGACACTACCTGTGTACAGTTATTCTGTGCACCACACACTTACAGTAACTCTCACCTAATGCTTAGCTTCTACCCTTTGCTCTCCACACAAATTAGCGTGTGCATGTTATAAGGGGCTTCCGATCCAGGCTATAATTAGTTACAGCTTGTTTTTATTATTAATGTGATGTAATCAAATATACCATTTTTTTATGCTTATCTGAGTTCTTTATTTTTGGTTTATTGTGTATGTCAGTGGTGTTCACAGGTATCTCTCCACGTGGAGTTTAAATTACTATTTGAAGGTATGAAAGCAAAATGGGACTTCTACTAAATAGAACTATTCTATTCAGAGTATTCTGTACCACGCGCTTCATTGAATAAGTCCCTCTTTCTCTCTCAAGCAAAAGCCTGGATTCAAAATTCTTGGTGAAACTGTGAGCCTTTGTGAACATTTTTGAGAGAAAATAGGGCACATTTTGCAAATTTAGGCAAACATTTTGAACATCTCTAGAAATTAAGAAAACTTTTTTAGTAATAAACTAAATAATTTGTCATATTTAATGTGAATTTGGGCTTCTTTGTCTATTGTTGCAAATTGGAAGCAAGCATGTACAAGTGTAATAGTTTTTTAATAGTCAGACGTTAAATAATTTAATGACATGCTATCCAAAGAAGGGCATAGTAATTATTGCCTCTGATTGCCTATTATAACGATGGTTATGATGCATTTAGGGCCGGGTGCTCAACTCCAGTCCTCAAGCCTCCCAACAGGTAAGGTTTTCATGATATCCCTGCTTCAACACAGGTGGCTCAATCAGTTCCTGCTTCAGCACAGGTGGCTCTTTGACTGACCCTCTGATTGAGCCAGCTGTGCTGAAGCTGGGATATTCTGAAAACCTGACCTGTTGTGGGGGGGGGAGGGGTTGAGGGCTGGATTTGAGCCCCCCTGATTTAAGAGATGGTAAGCTGTAAAACTTTACTGTAAGTTAAAGACTTTTTGATACGCATAGTTCAACCCATGCCATATGGTATTAGATCGTCTAAAAGCTTTTTCTGACCTACTTATCATTTGTAAAGCTGAATGCTAGCAGTTAAGGGGATTGTGACTCACACCGATATGGCTTTGTCATCCAGAATGTATGAACTTTGTTTTTTTTTTGGTTTTTTTTCCCTTATATTTCAGAAAAAGGGATGGGTATTCAGTTCCAAAAACTGGATTATATTAAGGCTTAAATCTTTGCAAGTTTCTGTTCAATTTTTGCTAGTACAGATCTTTAGCAATGCAGCTTATTCGTCTCACCCAACATTTCTCACTGAGTCATGTTGTAGGGAGTGATGCACGGCAGTCCAAAACGAGAACAACCTTTCTAAATGTCTCATGACTGTGATCTTTTGTGCTGTGAAATAAAGGAATAACTTACTTTGTTTCCTCCATTTGGGACACGATGTTACAATTTCTGCTTCCCCCATATCCTGTGTGCACTTCTCATGTTAACCGCTACAGAGGAGGGTTTGGTAGAACCGAAAGCCCATGAACCAAAACATCTGTGAAAAGCCATTTGTGTAGATCAAATAAAATATATCAACATGTTATATCATTTTAAACTAAACTTCCTTGTGACATCTACAGTAAGTTCAAGAATGTGGGGAACTTGACACTTTTCCAGCTGATGAAAAAGTTGTACAGGTGTCCAAGTTCTCCAACTTCTAAACCTCTATTTTGCACAATTTCTATGAGTTTGGCAAAATCATATCTGGGTTTTCAGGTTCCGGCTTGGGATTTTGCTCCTGCTCGCCCTCTGTGGCTGAATCGTCCATCTTTGTCTCTGGCAGCTTCCTTTAAATGGACAGTCCTCTGAGAAGGAAGTTGCCAAGCAAAGTTTCAGTTTTCATGCTGAGTTCATGCAACGCGCTTATACCTAATGTCTTTCACGTTACCAGGCCCGGCTCACGTACCTCGACTATCCTTGTCTCCAGCCCGTCCTGACCTCTGCATCCACACCGACTACGCAACTCTGCTGCCAGCCCTGACCTTCAGCCTACGATGCACTACTCTATCAGGACTCTGTCCCTCAGCTCAGGTCAGTCCTACCTCAGCCCTGCAGGTCCGCTTCTTTCTTGGGTCGAGCATCGTTACACTTTCTATGCTTTAGAACTTTACATGACTGGGGGAGGTCATTGTACGATGAATGATTGTCACCTCCTGTATCTGTGTTTACTAATAGTGGAAGCTTTGATGAATGTTCAACTATGAGTGTGTTCAGGAACTTTTCCTGGAGTTGATCTGAAGAACAATCATAAGCAGTCTTAAGGTTTAGTCCCCAAAACTGTATAATAACCTGCAAATCATTATTTTGTATTACTTTATGTTTACATGTAATTAGAGGGAAATTGTGATGCACATTAAAGGAGAACATTAGCATAGTATGCTAGTACTTATATATAATTACATGTACAGCATGCCATTATTGATATTTTTTCCAGATGTGCAGGATATAGAATTCACACATTGGTGGTGTTTTTATCAGAAAAATGTGAATCTATTTAGAGCACGAGTAAACAAAACATATAACAATTGGAACATCTGTTTTCAGACCATCATGCTGAAATATGTCAAATTAAATTTATTCAGCAATCATGTAAAATGCAGTGCAGTATATTAAATAAAATCTTTGATTTTTAAAGGACAAACAATATAAGTAATTTATTTAGTTACTAAAGTAAAATGGACCCAAATTAATTATGCCGTTCTCACGCTTCTAACCCTAGACCGCCTACACACTCGCTCCTCTGAACACCTTCGGATGAAATCTCATGCTATCCCTGACTTCCTTCACCACAAATGTATTCTATCTTGTTTCAAATCTGCCCTCTCGCAGGCTAAACAAGCCCAATTTTCTTCACGAATTAATACTCACAAGTCTAACCCACGCCGACTCTTCTCTGTCTTTGACTCTTTACTCAACCTCTGTCTGTTACCTGTTTTTCTCCTTGTATTTCACTCAGGACTTTGCTGACTATTTCAAGACAAATCATGAAAAAGTAGATATATGGCGCACAGACAAAGAGAGTGGGTCAAAATGGAATATAAATCATTATTTTATTGGAACAACATTAAGAAACGGAGGTCTAGCAACCCCCTAAGCATTCCGTGCGGTATGCACTTTATCAAGGAGTCCTTGATATATTAATATTGATCCAATAGAATAATGTTTTATATTCCATTTTGACACACTCTCTTTGGCTGTGAGCCATATACCTATTTTTTCCTTATCTACAGTATCTTGTACCATTGGCAGCACGCTTACTGAGAAGACACAGGACAGAGACATACCAAAGTGAGTATGTATATTTATTCATACATAATGAGTCTCATTCTCTAATTAGTCCAGAGACTATCCCAATGAGGCTTTGAGGGGTGGGTTTATTCCCACCAACTCACGCCTTCAGGGAAACGTTGTTCCTTTTTAGGGCTTTATTGCTTGAGACTTTTTTTACTCACTCATATATATATATTGGTATATCTACTGTAGTCTCATGTCGTGTGTTTCTATTTATGCATGATTTAATACATAGTATAAATATATACTGATCCAGCACTTGAGCGCGTACACCACCAACCCTTTTTTTCTATTTCAAGACAAAGGTGGATTCCATTTGTCGAGACAAATGTATCCTCCTCACATTATACACCTCTTCCTAGCTGTCTGCTGCCTTCCTTGACTTTTTTTTTCGCTGCCAGAGGAGAATGTGTGGCTGCTCCTCTTCTCCCTCTACCACTTGCCCTCATGACCCCTCTCCCTCCCATCTCCTCAAACCTATGCAAATCCCTACACACTAACATATTTCCAACTTCTTTCTCCGCTCTGATACCTTTACCACCTCCTTCTAGCACACAACAGTTGCACTCTTACTTAAACCTGAACCTACCTGTCTCTCCCATGCCTTTTAACTCCAAACATCTTGAATGCATAGTAGTCTCTCGCTTGCTTTATTTTGTTACCTGCTATGCTATAAGAGTTCATAAAAAAAATCTCCGGGCCATGTAAACCGGCAATTTTTTTTAGCTTTGTTATCACGGTATTCAGAAAGCCTCGATTACCTGTGCTAGCAAAATTCCCAAAACGGGCGAGTAGCCGGCGACGTGAAGATTGCGTCTCTCATAATGGCTTGCCCGCGATTTCTTTTAGCTGCAGAGGGAGCTGCTCAGAGAGAGCCGCCTCTCCCTGTGCAAATCTCGCCCGAAATTAATGTATTTTAATATACATTTTATTACGAGTGTACTTGAGCATGGAGGCTCCGGAGCAGAACTGTGTTGATTTCAGGTCCGGGGACCCCTGCTTCCCAAGATATAGGCCCGGTTATGGGGTGCCGGTATCTCCTATGCATTTTATTCCCATGGTCACATGACGTGGGACATTTAAATGCATAGGAGATAACGGCACCCCATAACGGGCCTTTATCTCGAGAAGCAGGGGTCCCCGTACCTCAAATCAACAAAGTTCTGCTCCGTAGACCCCCTGCTCACGTATAGTAGTAATAAAATGTATATTAAAACAGCTGCTACCCACAATAAACATTTAAAACCCACCTCTTGTACACCCACATGATTGATACCAGAGGCCTCAGGTCTCCGGGCATCATCAGGTGGTCCCCGCGGGTGTCTGTGGGCCCTCGGGTGGTCCCTGTGGGTGTCTGGGGATCCTCAGGTGGACCCCGTGGTTGTCTGGGGGTGCTCGAGTGGTCCCCGTGGGTGTCCGGGGGTCCTCAAGTGGTCCCTACTTGTGTCTGTGTGCCCTCGGTGGTCCCCTCAGGTGTTTGAGGGTTCTCAGGTTGTCCCCACGGGTGTCTGGAGGCCCTCAGTTGGTCCCATAGGTATCCAGGGGTGCTCAGGTGGGCATTATGGGTGTCTGGGAGCCATCGAATGGTCCCCATGGGTGTCTGTGGGCCCTCGGGTTGTTCCCACGGGTCCTCGCTGTCCTGCGGTACCAATACTGTGAACAATTTTTTTCCAATACATTTAAATAAATACACCCCCCTCCACCCCCTCCAACACATACAGTACAGTAATGGGCAAAATAACTATTATCCAGATATGGATAATAGCTCATTTGCCCATTATTACATAAAACAATAGCCAGCCCGCATAAAAAAAAGGAAATAAAACTTTCTACTTACCCCTGCCATCATGAAGGGCATCTTCATCAGCATACTCCAGGTCCATTTCCTCCGTTGCCAGAAAGAATACAAGAAAAAATATAATCTAATGGTCCCTAACCCCTTAATCACCTTAGCGGTAATAACCACTATAGTAATTAAGGGGTTAACTCACCCTCCCTTTCTACCCACCCAGGAGGCCTAGACACCCACCCTGGGACCACTATACCCACCCTTTACCAATTGATTGGCATAGTGGTATATCATACCCATATAATATGGGCATTATAAGCCACTATAGCAGTCAATGGCCAACCTAATAAAAAAGCATGAAGGCCAAAAATACACAATAATAAAACATTTACACAAGCACCTAAACACCCCAATTCAAGAAATAAAAGCACTAGCCAACCAAGTAAATAAATATAAGCACTAGCCAACCAATCATTTACATAAATAAAAGCACTAGGTAACACATCAATTAAAACCAGTAGCCAACAAAATAAATAATTAAATAAAAAACGCTAAACAATCGGAACATGAAATAAAAACAAGCCATCCAAATTACAAACAATTTAAGCCAAACAATAAACAGAAAAAGAAAAAACAAAAAACAAAAAATGCATAGGCTGTCACTGTATTTATCTGAATTTATCTGTACCCCAAACCCCAAACTGGCACTGATGAATACATTATCAGGCAATGAAATAATAAAAAATAAAAAAATACAATAAAAAAACCTGAAAAAAAGAATTTACATACATTCAATAGTTTTCTGACCTTTAGAAGTGTTGCCCCTCCAAATCCCGGCATTTCTGCAAGCTCTCGTACCGCGATGTCATCAAAGTCATCAAAGTCAATCCAACGCCATCCACCTTGAAGATGCGGAAGAGGTAACAAAATTATTCTCTCTTTTATCTTCTATCACCTTCTTCTATCTTCTTCTGTAATTATTTCTATCTTCTCTCCTCATCCGTCAATCCAACCCTATGGTAAGTCCCAACCAAGGGCCCACAGAGACACGCAGGGACCATCTGAGGGCCCCCAGACAGCCGCGGGGACCACCCGATGGCCCCCAGACACCGGTGGTGACCACCCAAGGGCCCCAGGCACATGCGGGGACAACCTGAGGACCCGTAGACACCCGCAGGGACCACTTGAGGGTCCCCAAACACACGCGGAGACCATCTGAGGACCTCAGACACCCTTGGGGACCATACGAGAGCCCACAGACAACCGCAGGGACCACCTGAGGCCTTCTGGACACCCACGGCCTCTGGTATCAATCATGTGGGGTAGAGAAGGTGGGTATTAGTGTTTATTGTGAGTAGCGGGGGTGGGTGATTTGGCCCTTGGTGCGTAGCGGGAGGTACCAAAGTGGGTAACAAAGTCCTGAACCGCTTCACACATCTGTGCCTGGTGTAGCGCGAGGCATTGTTCAAGGTCCCCCAAGTATTGTCCTTGCAGGGTAATGGCTCATTCTACCTCAGCAGGGTCCATGCTTGGGCCAAGCAAAATATAACGATGCTCGTCTCAAGCAGGAAACGGACCAGCAGGACTGAGGTAGGAATGTGAAAGAACCGACCTGAGCTGTGGAGTTCTGAAAGAGAAGGGAGTCGTAAGCTAAAGGTCGGGGCTGGCAGCAGAGTTGCATAGTCTGTGAGAATGCAGAGATGGAGGCAGGCGGAAGACAGGGGTGGTCGAGTTAGGTCAGCCGGGTCTGGTAAGTGCGTTGCATATACTCAGCATGAACTGAAACTTTGCTCGGAAACTTCCTGGTTACAGGGGTGTCCTTTTGAAGGAAGCTGCCAGGAGCAAAAATGGAGGATCCTGCCACAGAGGGCGAGCTAGAGCAAAATCCCGGTCGGGAGGTAGGTCTACAGTATGAGGTTTTGCAAAATTCGTCATGGGTTTTGCAAAACCTCATACTGTAGACCTATTTTATTACAGAGATAGTGCCACGTTTTTTCACTTCTATAATAATTTACATAAAAGTGTTAAACTTCATTTATAAAAATGGTTTGAAAATGTCAAATACATTAATGCTAATTAATAGGTAATTAGCCAATCACAACACAATTATAAGACACTGAATTGTAAAATAATTGAGCTGTCTCATGGGTATGTTGCATCTAATTACACAACATCAAAATGGACACATTTTCATATTTATATACAGTAGTGTGTACACAGTAGATTGATGGTTCTAACTGTTTCATTAGTTGTAGAAAATGTTACCCTATGTAAATATAGTTATAGCAGGTAAATATAGTTATAGCAGGTAAATATAGTTATAGCAGGTAAATATAGTTATAGCAGGTAAATATAGTTATAGCAGGTAAACAAATATATATATATAATCCCAACTCATCCTCTAATAACCTCCTAGCATCACTTTTTCTTACTGAAAAATAAGTTACCACAAGTGCCACCCAACATAATGGGTTTTATACATTGGTGCATAATGACACCTGAATTTGTGTGTCGGTTGTAGGACAAAACGTTATATACATAGCCACTCCCTCCTTCCCCCCCCCCACCACCCCCCATTTGTTTCGGAACATCACCTAAGTCCAGAGGCTGGCTGGCAAATTTTAGCCTGGGAGGCAAGTCGAACCAACTGGCCCAGTTACTAGGCCGCCCACACACCAAACATAGATGCACGCTACATGCACCCAACAGCCATACACACCATGCAATGAGCAAGCTCCGTATACATGTGTAGCACCTTTCTCCCCACCCTAAGTGAGATCATGTAGCTACCGGTGTATTCTGGTGCTGGTGCATACCTGTGAGGTAGAACAGAAGGCCTGAGATCTCCGCGATGGTATAGGGAGACATCAGGACAGGCTATCAGGGATGGTTCGTCGGTGAGCGCAGCGCCTCCAGCCCAGGATAATCCTGGTACAGTCAGGATGAACCACATAGGCAACCTTTTATATGGTCTCACACTCCAAACATCACACCAGAGAGGCTATAACTGGGGTTTATTGGGTACATCATTATATATTACAGGTTCCATTCCCTGAAGGCAGTACGGCCCTGAGCACCCCTCCTCGACATATCTTACACCCTACCAGAGCAAGGCCTCAGCACACTCCTGTCCAGGAGAGACTTCCTGCTGCGTCCGCATAGCAGGAAGGGCAGCACAGAACTACCTCCCAGAACCCTTACTCTAACCTCTAGAGGGAAACCCTCTCCTTCCCAGGGGAGGGGCTTGTAAGCCGGTCTCCTGTCAGTCATAGGCCCCCCTTGTAATCCTGAACTTTATTAGGTAACACACATATAACAATATAACAGGCCCTGCAGGATTTGCTCCCAACACTGCACACTCTTTACCGGGACTTACCGTGCTAGAGGGGCCAGGGAATTAGTAGCCCAAGGAGACTTAGCTACACATGCAAGGAAACAATAAATGAACACACCAGATAAACATACCTTATACATATGTACACACACCAGATAAACATACCTTATACATATGTACACACACCAGAAATAAATAACAAACACGATAACAGACCAAATACACACATCACATGCACGCAGCATGCATGAACAAACACTAAATAAACACATGCAAATCGCAAACACACACAGTGCATGCTATACATATATGCACAGACACACACACACACAGAACATATATGCAGAATATACATCTAGAAGTAACACACTTTTTGCACACAATAGCAACACATGTCACACTGTATATACATGTGTGTACATGCATACATATGTGTAAGTACATACTGTGAGGGAGGGAAGGGTTAAGTCACTCACTCTGCAGGCAGACCACACCCTAGATCAGGGGGGCGCAAACTTTTTTCCCTGCGCCCCCCTGACAGCTGTCCCCGCGCTCCGGCGTAATGACGTCACGTTGCCATAGCAACGTGACGTCACATGACCTCGCAGCGTCATTTTGACGCCGCGTTGCCATGGCGCCACAGGGAGGAAGCCGCCGGAGCCACGGTAAGTTAGGTTTACAGAGGCCCTGCAGCTCCCCCGGCACTTAATTTAAGTGCCTTCGGGAAGCGCGCGGGGCCTCTGTAAACCCCGCGCCCCCCGTCGGCAGTGTCGCGCCCCCCTGGGGGTCGAGCCCCACAGTTTGCGCACCGCTGCCCTAGATGAATGCTGTGCTAGGATGTGAACAATTAGCTCCAGAGCAGGACTTTTCAAGGCAGGAAGTGGGTGCTTGTCATTGCTACCTGTTCCAAAAAGCGCACCAGCACAAATGGAGCAGGAAGAACCCAGGACAAAAAATGATTAAATGGGCAATTTAATGTGACAAAAGACCCTTGATAAAGAATGCTGTGACGTTCGAAACGCGTTGGATGGGTCTTTTGTCACATTAAAGTGCCCTTTTAATCATTTTTTGTCCTGGGTTCTTCCTGCTCCGTTTGTGCTGGTGCGCTTTTTGGTCTCCCTTTTCCCTGTATTGCATTGAGTAGCTGCACAGCCTGCCTGCCTGCCCTACCAGGATGTGAGTATTTGCATATTTTTCAGGGGAACCTGCCAATGAGACTGATGGTGAGTGGGTTGCACCACACACCACCTGTCTTCAGGAGGATAGTACCCATTATATGACACAATAGGTACTATATCAATTGTTAGTACCCTGGTACAGTGGTCTGGCTTATTATCATTTTGAGATATACCTGCATTTGAGCGCTTCAGCTATTTTCCATACTACCTGTTCCAAAACCTGTAGACACCGGTCAAGCGGCTATGGAAACTTCCCAGAAGGGTGTACTTCAGAACTGCAGCCGTTAGCCAGGAGGAACTCAAGCTGCACAGAGACTGTGCCTTCAGCAGCAGACTACAGTGAGAACAATGTAGCCTGATTTAGTTGCACTGCCTTTGATTAAGCTATCCCTGAGCTTTGTTTAACTGGTAAGCAGAGTAACTAGTTAGGGGCAAAATGTGTAGTGTGTAGTTTGTGCTCAGAGAGGAGCTAGGCATTTCGTTTTATTGTTGCTTTGTTTAATGCCTGTAGCCCCGGTCCCTTAGACCTCCAGAGACCCCCCTCCTTGCTCGCAGCGCGGTCGCCGGTGCCGCCGGAGTCAGCGACGGACCCGCCGGCTGTCCACAAAGGTGGGGGCCGGAGCAGAGAGCACTTCGATGCTCGGGAGGCTCTGCGGCGCACCAGCTAGCGGGGGCCGCCATTGTGGTATGCGCGAGCACCCTCAGTTATATAGAGTTTGTCGAGTAAGAGGAGTGAAAGTGCCCTATCTTTTGTGCCGTGCTTACAAAACGAATTGAATAAGTATGGCGGTATGGACTTTGACCCCTATCATCTACCAATAGAACTTCTGGCGGCAAAGGTGGACAAGCAGGGGTGCGTACAATGTTTCTGCAGCAAATGTGACTTTCCAGAAGGAGAACTGCCTTTGGGACCCAAGAGTGCTTGCTGCGAAGCTCAGTTCCTGCAGCCCATGCTGCTGCGGTCTACGGAACCACAGATGTTGGAACCAAAGAAGGGTAAGGTGTCCCTACCTCCCACCTCTTCTTATGACGACAGTGACCCATCAGCCGTGGTGATGCCCCAGCCGGCGGACCACCCATGTGAAGTTGATGACAAAGAGCCGGCTAGCGGGGGCCGCCATTGTGGTATGAGCACGCATGCACAGTTGTCGCACATGCGCAGTAGTGATCAGCAGTTGCGGCGGCCATTAGAAGAGTCGCGCATGCGCAGTACAATCGCGCACGCGGTCCAGTGCAGTAGTAGCCTCCACGGGACTACAATTCCCATGAGGTTTAGGGCACAGTACATCAGGTGCTCCTGTGTGGCCAATGAGGGCCAAGGATTCCTGGCAGCAGGGAATAGATACATTCACGCTGGAATTCATCCCACGCGTAGGAGGACATCTTGGCAGATCAGGCGGATCCAATCCAGTTATACTGCGGCACCCGTGGGCTGGAGCCCCGGGCAGGTATCTATAGTAGTGCACTAACACTTCAAGGGATAGCGCTATCTCCAACACATTGGGTGGGTTTGAACATAAAGGACATCAGGGAATTGGTGTCCAGCACCCAGGTACTTTGGGGAATATCTATGTTCATGTGTGCACCCGGTGCACTTCTATGTGTATGGTTATATGCATTATTCTGTGTGGTACAGGGTACCGAAGTTAGTAGTAATAGTAAAACAGTTGTCAGCATATACTGTGTGCGTGTTTTATTATTGTGGTTCCTGTAAGAGGACCATCCCACTCAGGTTGGAACCCTTACAGATGGAGGCGCTGTGTTCGAATGATCAGGAAACCCCAGGTTCTCAGTGGCGGAGGTTCAGGCCTTCTTTGAGCCTACCAGGTAACGCACCACACCCGGTAACACAAGTGTAGATTTCCCCACATGGTCCCTATCTTCGATTGGGGGGGGGGGGGAAGGTGTTACATGCCTTTAAGAATAAACCTGCAAACAGATTCTTATGCCTCATGCCTTTAATGTTACAGCAACGATTCAACAGCGTGGCTGAGTTGACAATACATACTGTACATGCGTGTGGATGTAAAACACATGTGAGTGTTTATACGTTGATAATATATATATTTCAGGGGTGACTCCATTTTGTCTGCTGTATAACCATTTTATACTAACACTGCCATTATGCTTAGTCACACGATTTAACTAACATTTTTCCAGCTACCCTTTTTCTGTATCTAATGTTGGCTGAACTGCTGTGTTGAAATAGGAAGTACTGACCAAACAAGGTAGCGAACGGGAAATTAAATACGTCCTCAGCTATTTTATCAGGCGACATGTGATGTACGGTAGTTTCCAAATAAATGATTTAATGACATGTTATGTCTAACATAAGCACAAAATAAGGGAAATGGAAATTGGCAAATAGTCATCTTTGTTTCAAGGCCTATATAACGTGGCTGTAAACGCCTAATAAACAGGAGATATTTTTGATCACACATTGGTGTCAGACTCAATTATTTCTCCTCCGAACGTTCGATTACTTTTCCAGGGCTGTAACAGTGGGAAAAATCCTTCGAAGGTGTTCGATCCGAGGTACTGGAGATGATCCCGACATATGCTGAGTCGAGGATGAATTATTAAGATACGTGTTTGTGAGTGGGTGTGTTGGTAGGTGTGTTTAAAGAGGGATAGAACAATTAATAATAATAGGTAATAACATGAATTATACAATAAGTGTAAGCACATAATAATTAAATATACAGCATATATAATGCCTTAAAACATACATAATCCATAGTCATAGTCTCACTAAAAAAAAACAATTTTCCTTTTGGGGGTGAGGGAAGCACATAGACATGGATTCACAATATCCCACCTTACGTATACTGTTGCATTGTCCAAGGTGGAGCACATACTGTAGACATGAATTTACAATATCCCATGCTACACATAACCATCCCACTGCACAAGAAATTGCCAAGGATTTTTGAGGGGTAAATACCATTATTCAATTGTGATTGGCAACCACAAACAGAATTGTAAGACTTTTTTTTATGGTGCTGAGCCGTCAATACTGACGAGCAGCAGACCATCTCCTCTTCACTTTAAAAGGTTAAGAAGTATTTTTCCTTTTGGTGCACTTATGATGTGGTTATATCACTGTGTTTTTTTTATAAGTTTATTAAATTTAAGCACTGGTCACATTAATACAAGACACTTTTACAATTTGTGCGCAGTTTTTTTTCCATTTTACAATTTTCTAGAGTATAATAATATATTTAATTATCCTGTTTCTTTACTAATTTGTTAGACCTTATAGTATTATAATGGTTTGACCATAGTCCCCATTAATGCGTTCCTCAACACCTTTTTTAATTTGTTTTTATTTTTTATTTACCTCCCTCTACCATGGGTTAAAAGTAATAGGGTGATGTCAATTTTCTCTCCTGTCCATGCTATCTATTGGTAAATAATCTTCTGCACAATCAACCTTCTTTTGTCTCCATTTAGGCTCAAATGTTTTGCGTGATTGCTTCTTCAATAGAAGAAAAATAAATACTATCTGAGGGATGGTGCATTCAAGAGCTCCTCTTTGTTCCCTATAATTTCACTTAAATAGAAATTGATTTGGTACATTGAAGTTTATTACTCGAATCTCCGAATATACAGTTTGAATGACCTTTAACGCTAAGGCATATTAAGATTCTGAATTAAACGCGGCCTGGTGTGTGGTACCTTGAAGCAAGGTAGCTTCAAGGTTAAGGAAACATCTTGAAGTAACACTTTATTAAAAGTAGCGATATTTTGCAAATGATAGAAAGTTTCATATATCTGATACAGGGAAGTTAATATGGGGGAAAATATTACACATGAGCTACGTGCATTAAGACATAAATGTAACATTCCACACATTGTGATCCAGCGCTGAGATCAATACAGCAGGAGTTAAGGTAATACCGGGACACACATCGCTGAAACGGCATTTGCTCATGCAAGAGCATATATTGAATTGCACCTGTACCAGTCTCATAGATATTGTTATATGTCGATTTAGCTCAATCCAGGTTTAGGTATAATTATTCGTATATTTTCTTTTCTTTGTGTATTTTAATAAATGTGTATTTTATATTAAATATCAGTGATTTATGTATTTCATCTTCAGGCACCGCGGTAATTACAGCGTTACATTTAGATCTCATTTCATGCACCAGATCTCTCCTGTTTGCATTCTGTTCATAGGGGATTCGAGAACCCCTATATTCTGTCTGCAGAAAGACGACTTTCCTAATAATCACTAAGGCACCATTTTCATTTATTTGGCACTATGGGCCTCATGCAGAGAGCATCGTTATTTCAAAACTCGCCATTTTTTGTTCAATTTCGCGCAGAAAATGGCGAGTTACGAAAAACGCGCCAATTTTTTTTTCCTATGTCTAAAACTCGCCTCGCAGCTGGCGAGAACCTCCATCTCGCCATTTTTAAAACTCTCCGAATGCAGAGAGGTGCGAACGGCATGTAGCGGCTGTTCGCGCCAAAAAATGGCGCGATTCTCGCATTTTTGCCGCGCCAGGAAAAGATGGCAAGATGGCGCTCGCCGCCTATAGTAAAGGGGGAAAAAAAGGCGCGAATTTGTTTTTACACGTTTCTGAAGCGCGCATCTCGCCAATTTAAACTCGCCACACGCATCCATGTTAAACATAGCAGAATTCGCACTTTTCTGCATATGGAGAATAAAACTCTCCAAAAAAGCTACTTTTTATGAAATTCGCCACTTTTAAAATTCTATGCTCTCTGCATGAGGCCCTATATTTGATAAGTTGCACTAGTGTTTTTTTTTTTTTTTAATAACTGTAACACTGGAAGAAAGGAGTCCCTGCCCCAAAGAGCTTGCAATCTAATGGGGAAGTGGGGAGAGAAAAAGAAACAGTAGGAGTACATGTGTTGGAGTGTATTTCACACCTCACGAGCCCCCTCTCTTTCGCCCCCCCCCCCCCATCCCATGTATTTCTCTCCCTTCCGTCTCACCCTCCCGCCTCGCATGTCTTTCTCTCCCCTGCTTCTCACTCTTACTCCCTCTTTTCTTCACTCACCCCCTCTCTCCTCTCCCTCCGTCAATTACCCCATGCTCACTCATTCCACCCCCCCCCCCACACACAATTCCCCCCACAAGATATATACCAAAAAACTTCCCACCCTCCAATGCAAAAAACTTCCCACCCTCCAATGCAAAAAACTTCCCACCCCCAAATATATACATCCTCTCCCCCCCCAAATGCATACAAAAACCCCACCTACCCAATACACACACACACACACACACACACACACACACACACACACACACACACACACACACACTCACTCCCAGTAAGATAGATAGATATCTGTACATCTTACTGGGAATATATATCTATCTCCAAACCTTATAAAAAATACCCCAAGCCCCCCAAACCCTATAAAAAATAACCCAAGCCCCCCAAACCCTATAAAAAATACCCCAAGCCCCCCAAACCCTATAAAAAATAACCCAAGCCCCCCAAACCCTATAAAAAAATAACCCAAACCCTATACAAAATACCCCAATACCTATATATATAAAAATCAGACTTACCTGCAAGGGTGGGTGGTGGTGGCGGCGGTGGTGGCGGCGGTGCTGGGGGGGGACCGATGCTGTGGGGGGCCTATGCTGCGGGGGGGGGGTGTCCGGCGACTGCGGCGGGGGGGTGTCCGGCGGCTGCGGGGGGTGGTGGGATGGCCCTGTCCTGCAGCGGGGGGTGGGTTAGCGGTGCAGCGGGGGACCGCCGGCCCCAACGCAGTAACCACGCCACCGTGCTTCTCCCGTGTGCTGCGGGGGTGGGGCCGATGCTGCGGGGGGGAATGGCAGGACAGCCCGATGGCAATGGGGGGGGGGCGGCGGTTTTGGCCCAATGGGGAGAGGGGTAGCTGGACGGCCCGTTGTGAGGGGAGTGAGGTGGCGGTGCTGCAAGGGGCCCGGTGGCTGCACCTGTCTCCCATGCCGCCGCGCCTCCCTCTGACGCCGGCGCCGGAAGATTAACCCAGCCTACTTCCGGCGCTGCTAACAGGGAGACCCGGCGACTTTTATTTTTTTTGCAGTGATTTTTTTTTTAATTAACTGGCGCCCGGCCGCGCAGGGGGCCCAAGCGGCCGGGCCCCCCTTCCCCACGGGGCCCGGGACGCCAGTACCCTTTCTCCCCCGCTGTTGGCGGGCCCTGGAGATGGTGCTTGGAAAACATGATGATAGAGAGTGTATATTACTAAGGTAACATTGTCTATTGTTATAGCTTGCCACTCAGCCATAGTCTCCTGCTGGGAACACTGCAACACTTTCCTGTGTGTGATCATTTGTTGTCAAAGATCTTGCACTGCTGGGGAGGTTGGCTAAAACCTGTTATTAACTAGTATATTAAAAGTCATTTAAAATGGAATTAAGCATAGAATTATTATTATTTTAAATGCAGTAAGAATTATCTAATACTACAGAACTGATTTTTTTTTTTTTAAACACACAAGTAGGTTTTAAATGTTTTGCTGCTTTAGAGCAGCAAAATGTGTGAAATTTAGTTTTTTTTAATAAATCAGTTCTGTAGTATTTGATATTAGTGACTGTTTATTTTTTATTTTTTTTATTATTCAACTCTATTCCATTTTTAATGAGATTTAATATACTGAGCTTCCTTTCATTTCTATAACAGGCTTTAGCCCATCTCCCCAGCAGTGCAAGATCTTTCCTGTTTGTGATAATTTGTTGACAATATTCCCAGCAGTTTGAGCTGCAAACTGTAACAATAGACAATGTTACCTTAGTAATATCTGGATACATTGTAGCTGCTGAATAACACTGGCAGTAGTATTGATTGGAACTGTATGCTAAATTTAGACAACAGATACTTTATCCTATATATATACTTACTTATTGATCCAGAGGAAGGCAAACAAAAAACCCCAGTGTTATATCATCCAATGATATCTCATAAGGGGAAAAATAAATTCCTTCCTGACTCCAAGAATTGGCATTCGGATTATTCCCTGGATCAACATCCTTCCCATGTTTACTTATTTGGTATATCCCTGTATATTTTTCCTTTCTATAAAGATATCCAACATTTTTTTGAACAAATCTATTGTATCTGCCATCACAGTTTCCATGGATAATGAATCCCAGATTGTAACTGCCCTTACTGTAAAGAACCCTTCCCTTTGTTGCTGATGAGATCTCCTTTCCACCGACCTTAAGGGATGCCCCCGAGTCCTTTGTACTGCCCGTGGGATGAATAGTTCTTTTGAAAGCTGCTTGTACTGTCCCCGAATATATTTGTATATAGGTATCATATCTCCTCTTAGATGCCTCTTTTCTAATGTAAATAAATCTAATTACCTAGCCTCTCCTCATAACTTATATTTTCCATCCTCTTTATTAATGTGGTGGCTCTTCTCTGCACTCTCTCTAGTTCCATAATGTCTTTTCTAAGGAGTGGTGCCCAAAATTGTTCTCTATATTCAAGGTGTGGTCTTACTAATGTTTGTACATGGGCATAATTACAGTATGTTTACTTCCCTTCCATCCATTGCCCGTTTAATGCAAGATAATATCTTGTTTGCCTTTGCAGCTACAGCATGACTTTGGGCGCTGTTGCTAAGCCTGCTGTCTATAAATCTATGCTCCTAAATCCTTCTCCATCAAGGATTCCCCAATGTATTAATTTGTAAGTCGCCTGTTTATTCTTGCTTCCCAAATGCATAACCTTACATTCAACTGTATTAGATCTCATCTGCCATTTACCTGCCCAAGTTTCCTGTCTCTACAAATCCTTCTGGACAGAAATTACTTCCTGCTCTGATTCTACTACCTTACATAATTTAGTATCATCAGCAAAGATGCAGACTCAGCATTTACATTTGTGCAGGGATTCTGTACTTTCCAGTACCATTGTTTTACCATACCCTACAAACTTTAATAGGGACATTCCCCAATATACGTTGAGCGGTATGCTTAAAGTTACCTACCTTTGACAATCCACATTGTATGTGATTCTGGATTCTATCTGGTATTTCCCGGTTTTTCAAGTATTTAGTGAGAAGTTACTCATCTATGTCTATTAAACATGCGCTACTATTTAGGTTTTAATTAGCTTAATGAATTTTTTTGTGTGTTCTTTGCATATGTATTAAAACTTTATTATTTTGGTCATTAGCGAGTGCATCATTAGGGATTTCTTTTTCTCCCTGTTCCATGTACCTTATATCCCAGATAGCATCACTTCTAGTGTAGCCTCCCTAATCACCAGCTGGTTTTGATTGCCCTTTTCCAATATTTGTTACATTCCTTATAATTCTGATACGATGTCTCTGTCCCTTCTGACTTAAAGAATCCAAAAGCCTGCCTTTTCTTTTGCATTTCCTCCCCTACGTGTTTATTTAGCCACATTGGTTTTGACTTATTTCTTTTATACTTATTACCCAAGGGTGTACACTGATAAGTGTGATTTTCTAACAGTGTTTTTTAAGACTGCCCATTTATCTTCTACATCAGGGCTGCACAACACGCGGACCGCATGCGGCCCGCCTGGCCTCTCTGTGCGGCCCGCCTGGCCTCTCTGTGCGGCCCGCCTGGCCTCTCTGTGCGGCCCGCCTGGCCTCTCTGAGCGGCCCTCGATGAGATTTAAAAAAAAAAAAAAAAACATTGAAAAAAAAATAAATAAATGGCGGCGATTCCCCGCGGTCCCGGCGCGCATGCGCAGTGCCCGCTCCCGCTCCTTGCTCCCTCCCACCTCCCACCCCCGCTCGCAACGTGGGACGGAGGGGGAAGTCACAGCCAGCTGAGCTCTTCTGCGGCAGCTCCCCCCCCCCCCTGATCCGAACGTGGATATGTGCAGGGGGGTGAGGTGAGGTGCATTGAGGTGAGGTGCAGGGGGGTGAGGTGCAGGGGTGTGATGTGAGGTGCAGGGGGTGAGGTGCAGGGGTGATTGGAGGTGCAGGGGGGTGATTGGAGGTGCAGGGGGGTGATTGGAGGTGCAGGGGGTGAGGTGCAGGGGTGATTGGAGGTGCAGGGGTGATTGGAGGTGCAGGGGTGATTGGAGGTGCAGGGGGGTGATTGGAGGTGCAGGGGGGTGATTGGAGGTGCAGGGGGGTGATTGGAGGTGCAGGGGGGTGAGGTGCAGGGGATGTGATGTGCAGGAGGGGGGGGTGATGTGCAGGAGGGGTGATGTGAGGTGAAGGGGGTGAGGTGCAGGGGTGATTGGAGGTGCAGGGGTGATTGGAGGTTCAGGGGTGATTGGAGGTGCAGGGGTTATTGGAGGTGCAGGGGGGTGATTGGAGGTGCAGGGGGGTGATTGGAGGTGCAGGGGGGTGTGGTGCAGGGGGGTGAGGTGCAGGGGATGTGATGTGCAGGAGGGGGGGTGATGTGCAGGAGGAGTGATGTGAGGTGCAGGGGTGATGTGAGGTGCAGGGGTGATGTGAGGTGCAGGGGTGATGTGAGGTGCAGGGGTGATGTGAGGTGCAGGGGTGATGTGAGGTGCAGGGGTGATTGGAGGTGCAGGGGTGATTGGAGGTGCAGGGGTGATTTGAGGTGCAGGGGGTGATTGGAGGTGCAGAGGGTGATTGGAGGTGCAGGGTGTCATTGGAGGTGCAGGGGTGATTGGAGGTGCAGGGGGGTGATTGGAGGTGCAGGGGGTGATTGGAGGTGTAGGGGGGTGATTGGAGGTGCAGGGGGTGAGGTGCAGGGGATGTGATGTGCAGGAGGGCGGAGGTGATGTGCAGGAGGGGTGATGTGAGGTGCAGGGGTGATTGGAGGTGCAGGGGGGTGATTGGATGTGCAGGGGGGTGATTGGAGATGCAGGTGGGTGATTGGAGGTGCAGGGGATGTGATGTGCAGGAGGGGGTAGGTGAGGGGCAGGGAGTGAGGTGCAGGGGTGATTGGAGGTGCAGGGGTGATTGGAGGTGCAGGGGGGTGATTGGAGGTGCAGGGGGGAGAGTGGTGTGAGGTGCAGGGGGTGGAGAGTGGTGTGAGGTGCAGGGGGGGAAAGTGGTGTGAGGTGCAGGGGGGGAGAGTGGTGTGAGGTGCAGGGGGAGAGTGGTGTGAGGTGCAGGGGGGAGAGTGGTGTGAGGTGCAGGGGGGGAGAGTGGTGTGAGGTGCAGGGGGGGAGAGTGGTGTGAGGTGCAGGGGGGAGAGTGGTGTGAGGTGCAGGGGGGGAGAGTGGTGTGAGGTGCAGGGGGAGAGTGGTGTGAGGTGCAGGGGGGAGAGTGGTGTAAGGTGCAGGGGGGGAGAGTGGTGTGAGGTGCAGGGGGGGAGAGTGGTGTGAGGTGCAGGGGGGAGAAGGATGTGAGGTGCAGGGGGTGGGATGTGTGTGGTGTGCAGGGGGGTATTGTGTGTTTGATGTGGAGAGGGAGTATTATGTGTGTGGGTGAGGGGGAGATGGGGGTATGAGAGATAGATGGGGAGTATCGCAAAGGTTGATAGTGAGGGGTTCTGGGGGAGATATGAGGATGATGATGAGGGGACCTGGAGGAGATATGATGATGATGATGAGAGGTGCTGGAGGAGAGATGATGATGATGATGATGAAGATGATTTTACCCGTGCGGCCCAATTTTTTTTTCCTTGGAGCAGTTCAGCCCTTCTCACTTTATGAGTTGTGCAGGCCTGTTCTACATGTTTCCCTGCAAAAACATCATCCCAATGTGCTCATAAGTGAAACGTAAATTAACATCATTAGTGTTCAAATTTGAATAAAGGTGAATAATGAATCACCAATTTTGAGGTTCATACCCTATTCACCCTAACACCAAGGGAGTGGGGAGTTTGCAGGAGAAATGGGTGGTCAACAGTATCAAAGGGTGCGGTGCATTGCTAGTCAACCTGAAAAGTGACGGAGGCTGGATAGCTTCAACGGATGAGTAGAATATGAAGAGAATAATGTCCTTGGGATGAGATTTAGGAATGTGGAGGTTGTTTGACACTTTGGGTGATACTTTATTAGAGTGAGTAGTATGACTACCTGATTGGAGGCGGTGTAGGACAGTATTTGAGCTGAGGAGAGAAAGCATTCAAAAAGATCAAATCCGTTCTAGAAGTTTATTAAAAGCTGGAGAGAGATCAGATGATTAGAGCAGCGGTGCGCAAACTTGGAGGCTGACTGCAGGGGGCACGGGGTTTACAGAGGCCCCGCGCGCTTCCCGAAGGCACTTAAATTAAGTGCCGGGGAAGCGGCAAAGGCCTCTGCAAACCTCACTTTCCTGATCACCCTGGCAGTGGGCACCATTGGGTTAATCCCTTCTCACTCTAGGTAGGACAGGAAATAGACTTTTGCAGGTAGGCCATATAAGGCCCCTCCCTCTACCTGCACCTTAGTCTTTTTCCTGTCCTCCCAGCTAGGAGTAGGATTTTTTATTTTCTAATAGGACTCACCTACTGCACCTAGTGCAGATATCCAGGGTCTCAGCCTCTCTGCCCTGAAGCTCCGATCGACGCACCCTACGGGTGGCAAGACGGAGACCCCTTAGAGTCAGGGGAGCCCCTGGAACCCAATGGGGGGGAGCAGCTGCAGCCGCGGACGGGGAAGCTTATGTGCAAAAGCCCCAGGACCAAACGAAGGTGCACAGCAGCTGGGAGCCGTGGAGGCCCAGACTCGCCGCATTAGCGTCTGGTACGCTGCGGTAAAGTACCCAGGAGCCCGCTACACGCGAAGGGGGGAGCAGCCATAGCTGCGAGCTGGAGAAAAGGCTCAGTTGACCGCGCTAGCGTCTGGTACGCGGCGGTAAAGTACCCCAGGAGCCATGCTACACGCGGAAGGGAGTAGCAGCCTTAGCTGCGAACCGGAGGAAGGTTCATATTGACCGCGTTAGTGTCTGGAACACTGCGGTAAAGGGTACAGTGCACGCGGCCGCTCTGGAGCGCGCGCGTCACATCCGGCCGGCAGATGCGTGCACAGACACGCGAGCCGTGCACGAGCACTTGATGACGTCATAGAAGCGACGAACACACTGTGTGTATGTGTGAGTGAGAGCTGCAGCATGGAACGCTCAGCAGGGAGAAACAAAGTGCTGGAAATGGATTCAAAAATGGAAACACCCAAAACTTCAGTTCCCAAGGCTAGGTGAGTCCTTAGTTTTAGTTCTACAAGGGAAAGAGAGATGGTATATATAAATTAGGGTGTATGTTTAGTATTTATTTTGTTTTTATAATTTAGTTCGGTGGTTACCCTCCCAGAAGCAGAATCTTCAAAAGGGACGGGGGAATCCCTGCAACATAAAAGAAAGGTTGCTAAAAAAACTAAATGGTGTTCAGCTTGTGAGAAACCAGCTCTAATAGGGAAGAAATTATGTGAAGATTGTCTAAAGGCAGCAGCAGGTGATGCCAATGAACAAATGAGCAAGTTCCTTGTATTGATGAAGGAGGCAGTTAAACAGAGTGTGGATGAAGCAGTCCAGCAAGCTGTTAACCCTACGCAGAAAAGATCTAGATCCCAAACCAGTCTGGATAAGGGGAAAGGTTTTTCGTCAGATGAGTCTGAAATTGATTGTTTTCAAATATCAGAGGGGGAAATGGATTCATCAGATCAAGATATTCAGGAGGAAGAATCTGAATTTGATGTAGAAATGGTGGATCCACTTATCAAAGCCATGAGACAGGCATTGGAACTAGAATACACCGAGGAGTTAACCCACAAGAAAGATAAACTTTTTGGGGCAAGACAAAGAAAAGGTAGAGTTTTTCCTATCCATCAAGTGATTAAAGACCTCATTCAGGTGGAACTGGCTCGACCAGACGCCAGAGTATTTGAGCCTAAAAGATTTGGGAAGATGTATCCATTCCCACAGGAAGAGGTAAAAAATTGGGAGGTTAGCCCAAAGTTGGATACTGCTATTTCCAGAATAGTAAAAAAGACCACAATCCCAATAGAGGAAGCTGCGTCACTAAAGGACGCTATGGATAAGAAGATGGATTATGTATTGAAAAAAGCATACGTTACCGCAGGAACAGCCTACAAACCTGCCATAGCAACTACGTCAGCAGCAAGGGCTATGCGAGTATGGATTTCCAACATTGAAGAGGCAATAGACAAAGGCGTAAAGAAGTGCTATTCTTAAGGCACTGTCAGAAGTAAAATGGGCAACAGATTACATAGCAGAAGCCTCGTTGGATGCAGTAAAATTAGCTGCCAAATCTATGACACTGGCGGTATCAGCAAGAAGGGCTTTATGGCTCAGACAGTGGATGGCTGACACAGCATCAAAGAACACCTTGTGTGCATTACCATTTGAAGGTGAATTCCTCTTCGGCAGCAAACTGGATGCAATAATAACAAAAGCATCAGGAGGTAAGAGCACTTTTTTACCTCAGGAATACAGAGCCAGAAGATTCGGCTTCCAACAGGCTAATAGAAACCAGTATAAAGAAGCAAAGGCATATAGACCTGGTAGGTCTTTCCCAAGGCAAACAACATGGAGAGGTGGCCAGAATCGGCTTTTTCATGGCCCCAGAGGAAGAGGATCATTCACAAAGAATAAATCCACATGAAGGTCAGAGGGCCCAGCAGTTGTCCGTAGGAGGGCGGCTGAGACAGTTTTCTGCAACATGGGCCCAAACAATACAGGACAATTGGGTATTACAGACCATTCGTCAGGGGTACAGTATAGAATTCAGGGAGATACCAAGAAGGAATATGGGCGTAATAACATGTATACAGTCCAAGGAGAAAAGAAGACAGATGAATTTGGCTTTAAAGAAATTATTACAAGCAGAAGTAATAAAGAAGGTACCTCAGGAAGACAGAGGAAGCGGAATTTATTCCAGGATTTTTCTAGTAAAAAAAACCTACAGGGGATTACAGAGCAATCCTAGACCTAAGAAGGGTAAATTCATTCTTGAAGATAAGAAAATTCAAGATGGTCTCGTTGAATCCGATTATTCAAGAGGTACAACCAGGAGACTGGATGGTGGCGATAGACTTAAAAGACGCTTATCTACATGTGCCCATAGCAAAGGGACATCAAAGATTCCTAAGGTTTGCAGTAAATCAAGATCATTATCAGTACACAGCACTGCCATTTGGTCTGGCTACTTCCCCAAGGACGTTTACAAAGACTTCCCTCTAGTGGCAGAAATGAGAGAAAGGGGGGTAGAAATATACCCATACCTGGACGACATCCTGGTAAAATCAAAGGATCTGGAGAAACTCCAACAAGACCAAAATATGGTAATAACCTTCCTAGAACATCACGGTTGATTAATAAACAGAGACAAGAGCCATCTCGTACCCACTCAGCTGTTAAGATTTCTGGGCGTAGAATTCGATACAGCAAAAGGAGAAGTGAGACTACCAGAGGCAAAGAGGCAAGATATAGCCGTACAAACAAAGAAGCTCAGGAAAGCTACCAGGACTTCAGCAGAAGAATGCATGAAGCTCCTAGGGAAATTCACTTCAACATTAAGCGTCACAAAATGGGCAGCACTACATATGAGACCACTGCAAAACAATTTTCTACAACAATGGAACGGGAATCACAAAGACACAAGACAAAGAATCTTGTTACACCCACACACAAAACAGGAATTAAAGTGGTGGGAAGATACCCGAAAGCTGGGGAAAGGAAAAACGCTACAACCAGTACACTGGGTAAGAATTACAACAGATGCGAGCAAAACAGGTTGGGGTGCCCAGATGGGAGAAAAGGTGGTGCAAGGAACCTGGGGAAACCAGGAAAAGCACCTGCCATCAAATCTACTGGAATTAAAAGCAGTACAAAGGGCCCTAGAAGCTTTCCAAGACCATATAAGAGGTGGCTGTATAAAAATAGAATCAGACAACAGGTCAGTTGTCAAGTATATAGCCAAACAAGGAGGAACCAGGAGCAGAAAGCTGATGAACCTCACAGCAGAAATCCTCTTTTGGGCAGAGTGCCACTTGTCGGATATTACAGCCATACATATCCCAGGACTAGAAAATGTCACAGCAGACTTTCTAAGTTGGAACATCATACACCCAGGAGAATGGGCATTAGATCCACAGGTGTTTCAAGAACTGGTAGAGCGATGCGGTCAACCAGACATAGATCTCATGGCAACACACCAGAACCGTAAGGTAAGGAACTACTGTGCCAGACAGTTTCATCCAAGCGCACAAGCTACAGATGCTCTCAGTCTCAAATGGCACTACTTCAAGTTGGCATAACTGTTCCCTCCAATTCCCTTAATTCCGAAAACAATCAGGAAAATCAGGGAAGACCAAGCAGAGGAGATATTCATAGCACCATACTGGCCAAGAAGGCTTTGGTTCACACACTTGGTAAATATGGCAGTAGATACACCATGGCACATACCAGATCGCAAAGGGCTGATGCGACAAGGGCCAATATGTCATCCGAATGCCAAACAATGGGCTTTGACGGCATGGCGATTGAGCGGGAAACATTGAGACTGAAAGGTTGTTCAGACAAAACAATTCAAACCCTTTTACAAGCAAGGAAAAGTTCCACATCGAAGTATACCATAGAATCTGGCTTTGCTTTTGCGATTGGTGTGAAAAAGAGAAACAAAATTTCCTTTCACCTAGAATTGTATCTATAGTGGAGTTCCTGCATAAAGGATTTGAGAAAGGTCTCAGTCTCAGCTCGTTGAAAGTACAGGTGTCTGCACTATCAGCCTTGTTGGAAAGAAATCTGGCAATGGAAAGATTGATCATCAGGTTTTTTCAGGCAGTTAAAAGGTTAAGACCTCAAATCAAGAACAGGGTACCTACATGGGACTTGTCTCTAGTATTGGATGTACTAACAGCAGATCCGTTTGAACCTATACAGGAGATAGGCCTAAAATGGTTGTCATGGAAAATGGCGTTTCTGATAGCAATCACCTCAGCAAGGAGAGTGGGAGAACTACAGGCGCTATTTGCCAAGGAACCATTCCTAGTCATACATCAAGACAATGCAGTTCTCAGACCAGTGCATCAATTCCTGCCAAAGGTGGTATCACAGTTCCACATGAATCAAGAAATTGTGATTCCGTCATTTTGTCCAGAACCAAAAAATAAGAAAGAAGAAAGACTACACAAATTAGACGTGGTAAGATGTCTAAAAGTGTACCTGGAAAGGATGCGAGATATCAGAAAGTCAGACAAACTATTCGTCATTCCAGAGGGACCAAAGAAAGGACAAGCAGCATCAAAGACAACAATTTCCCAGTGGATTGTGTCTTGTATTAAAAAAGCTTATGAAAGCAAAGGACAAGATAAACCTTTGAACATTAAAGCTCATTCTACAAGGGCCATGGCTACTTCATGGGCATTTAAGGCCCAGGCTACACCAGGACAAATATACAAAGCAGCTGTCTGGTCCTCATTCAATACATTCTTGAAATACTACAGACTAGATGTACAATCATCAGCTGACGCAAGCTTTGGTCGTAGAGTGTTAGAATCTGTAGGGAAATAAAGTGTAAAGTATATTAATAAAGGTCAAACTGATAAAGCATTAAACTGGTGTTGTCTATTCTGATGTATCCCTCACTAAAAATTTGCACTGCTTGGGTATGTCCCAATGGTGCCCACTGCCAGGGTGATCAGGAAAGGAGAAAGTTTAAACAACTTACCGTAATTTTCTTTTCCTGGAACCATGGCAGTGGGCACATAGTTACCCTCCCTATGTATGTCTAATGCCTATCAGTTATATTTTTCAGCTATGGAAGAATCGTAAGACTAAGGTGCAGGTAGAGGGAGGGGCCTTATATGGCCTACCTGCAAAAGTCTATTTCCTGTCCTACCTAGAGTGAGAAGGGATTAACCCAATGGTGCCCACTGCCATGGTTCCAGGAAAAGAAAATTACGGTAAGTTGTTTAAATTTTCTCCTTTCTTGGCTCCGTCGGCGTCGCCATGGCACGAGGTCATGTGACGTCACATTGCCATGGGAACGTGACATCATGACGCCAACGCCGGAGCCGAGGTAAGAGTGGGGGGCGGAGAGAGGGGAACTGCCGGCAGGGGGGCGCAGGGAAAAATGTTTGCGCTCCCCTGGATTAGAGGTTCACAGGTGTTCTTGAGAATGGGTATCACAACAGTTTAAAGGGACAATAAACTAATTGAGGAAAGGAGGAGAGGAAATAATTGAATGTGAGTGAGTGCAGGGATCAGAGGGAGATCAAGTGATCAGAGAAGAGGGGAAGGAATGGAATCAAGCCGGCAGGAAAATGAGAAAAGTAACTGAGATACAGTATTTCTTCTGTTGTAAGGGAGAAGGCATCTAAAATAGGGGGGTTCAGAAGAAAGGTGTAGATGAAGGCACAGATGGGATCTCTTGTCTGATAGAGTACACCTTGTCTTTGAAGTAGTCCGCAAAGAATTGAGGAGAGATGACGTATGATAGATAGAAGATTTGAGGAGAGCATTAAACACAGAGAAAAGGTGTCATGGGTTAGACATCTGAGTGTTGAGCCACTTTCAGGAAAACATTTAAGAATGGGGCCCCCATCCTTTTCTCGCCTACAGTTATAACATAATTTTAATTCGGTCTACTTTGTCTCCCCATGTTTCTTTATTTGCACCCAACCTCCTACACCTCTTATGTCTTTCTCTCTCCTTTTCCCTGTTGTGAATTTCTCACACATCTGTCATTTTATTCCATCTTTTCCTCTTGTGTCGCTGTCAGTTTTCCCCTCTTCTCATGTATGTCTCATCTTTCCCCTCATGTCTTATCTAGAGGAGGGAACTAGGCTGCTCATCACTTGAGTCTAGGCGCAAAGTTAATCTTTCCTGTCCTGCCTTCAAAAAGCTCCTCACCCCTACCACATAAAGCACATATCTGAGATCTGACTCCAAAAGGCTGTTCATGGTCCCATGGTTCAACAAAATATCGTTCCTCACAACTGGAACAATCTACCAGAGACCAGGTTATTTACAACTTTTTACCGGGATCATTCATTGAGCAAAACAAGGTAATGAAATAAATTGTAAGTTATTCAGCATAAATTCGCATACACACATGATACACAAAATACAGACAAAAAGACAAACATACTGAGGGACTGGGGTAGAAAACTAGACTTTCCTAGGTGCAGGGAACTCTATAGAAGAGCTTTACCCTGACCGGGACTTAGCCCGGAATCTCCTGGAACTCCCAGTAGAGTCTCGGTAATCCGACCTAAACGGGACAGGTACTGAGTCGGATAACCGAAAATGATGGATAATACGGAAAGTATTATCTGACATCTGTGGCAACCCACCCTTCTTGTCACTTACCGGCTGCAGAACAGGAGGACTGAAGACCACGTGAGTGGAGCGGCACAGGAGAAAGACAGAGGTCGGCGGGAGAAGAGGACCATGTCAACGGAGGAAAGGAGTTGAGACAAGCGGGAGTGACATACACATACACTTACTAGCACAAATTCAAACACACTGACCAGCACAAACGCAGAGGCACTCCCTGACAAGGCACAAACGTTCTACTTAAATCCAGGGATTTCAGCTAATCAATCTCAAAGGGCGTATGGCGTTTTGCATATTTTTTATTATTATTGCCAACACACTCCATGGAATCCGCTGACATGTTTTTAAGAATCCGCCCAGGAGTTGCTGAATCCGTGGTTTGGATTCTACAAATCCGTCAATGGATTGTATCCAATGGCTTTTTTTTATTCATCCGCGCGGATTAAATCCCTCCAAATTAGTTTGTGGATTTTCCGCCGCGAAACAGATTTTGAGGGGGAAATGCAAGAAAATCAGATTTGAGTAGATTCCTCCATCTCTAGTCAATTGCCCGCCTGACACCCAGGCCAACTCGCACCTTGGTGGTGACCAAATCGTTTTGGCCATTGGAGGATAGAGAAGAGAGTTTAGAGCTGGGGGATATTTTGACAGATTAAAGATGAATGAAGTTCGTATCTCTGGAGTAGTGAGATAGCAAAAGAGATTAGGCGAGGGTCCAACAGTGGAAAAGGGAAGATGGATCTTAAAACATTTCTTTTTCACTGGGATTTTACGCTGCATTATTGAATGTCAACAAATTATTCTTGGATGTCAATTCCAAACGCCTTTTTTTAATATATTATTTGCCAAGGTAGCTTTATAGACATAATTCTTTATGCCTGACTGAATTACTCTTTTAATAAAGACTAATAGACTACTTTTATTAAGGGCAGTTAGATTATAAGATGTACTTCAATTATATTTGTAGCAGTCACGTAATACAGTATCTTCTATTTAAATTAGAGCGAACTGCTAGAATGTATCACTTACATAAATAAAAATTCTTACATTATTTCTGCCTAATTTGCAGTGTTTTATCTGGACTTTTGTCATAAACTAGTTGCCGTTATACTTTTTATAATAAGGAGCACTTTATATATAGAAAACCACCCACAGACAGTCGTTTCGACCTTGATGGGTCTCATCAGTGTGGGGTTGATTTTACTGGGAATGCAAGAGAGGCTATGGGATAGGCTAAACCATAATACTGAGTTAAGTTATGGTGAGTAAAAAAAGTGACAAAAACCCTCCACAGGAAAGCAAATATGCAAATATAACTGTATGCTCATCTGCATGTCTTAGGCAGGTCTGCAACCCCGCCTTTCCCCATTATCACCCAGCATACAGCACTTCCACTGCAGCAAGGGATTCTGGGAAATGACGAAACGGCTGTCTGTGGGTGGTTTTCTGGGTATGCACCTTAACCCTGGCTGTGCTCAAAGCTGTGACCATGCAGCAAGCTTAAGCCTATAGGGAACCATGTTAAAAATGGTTATTGAGGCAAAAAGTGACACTGTGTGCTCATTTGCATGTCATTTCCCAGAATCCCTTGCTGCAGTGGAAGTGCTGTATGCTGGGTGATAATGGGGAAAGGCGGGGTTGCAGACCTGCCTAAGACATGCAGATGAGCATACAGTTATATTTGCATATATATATATATATATATAATGTTTCTGTCTATACCTCAGTGGTTTTAAAGTTATTAGGAAGACTTTGGGCTAGATCCACAGAGCTCTGTTAAATGTTTTATTGTGACGTTACCACCATTTAACGTATCAATAGTCATAACAAATCCACAAAGGGTGATTAGCGCAACGATGCCCTTGCGTCACATCAATACATTTTTTTTTTTAAACTTAAAATTTGTATTACGTTTCAGAACAAGATACAGAAAATCCACAATACATTTCTTGTTTATGAGTACTGTATGTAACAAATGTAATCAAAGAAAAGCATTGATGGTGACACAGGGAAGAGGGGTTAGGAGGGGGGGGGGAGGAGTACATGGTATTCTCCTTCACAATACAGATCCTTGCCTCATATTCCCTGTGCGGTCTCATGTCCATCATTTACCAACAGGACCAAAATAATTTTATTTCACCAGCTTACTTCCTGGCGCTCTCCATCAATTGTCAAGGGAGAACGCACCCATCTCTATTAAAGTGACATTGTGGCTGTACTCACCCCTGGAATATCTGTTTGCGGTAGCCACGGTAGCCACACTTTTAGAAATTTTGTGCCAGTGTCATTAACCAAACTTGTCAACTTTTCCATCTGGCAGACAAACCAAATTCTGTTTTGCTGTTGTAACATGTTGCAAATTGCTGTTGCAACATGTGCAATTGGTTTGCTTTCAACCCTGGATAGACCTTGCGTCCGTCTATTTAAGAGAAATAGCCTTGGGCCTAATGGGATAGTGAGGCCCAAAATCCTCTGTAGCCAATCTCTAATTTTCACCCAAAGAGATGCAATCTGAGGGCAAGATCACAGCATATGTAACAAGTCCGTTGACTCTCCACATTGTTTTGGGCACAATGGGGAGTAACCTGCATCAAATGTTGACAGTTTTAGTGGTATCGATACATTTTAACGGACGTCTGGCTTACTTATGTAAATCACATACTAATGAGTCATTAACCTAACATTGCAGATTCACAAATCTCTGTTCATATTAGCGCATGGATATAACACTACGATAATTAGGTCACATTAACACCTGCCATTACTCACATCCAGATCATCATTATCATAGTGTTATTTCAGGGAATAGCCTGCAAGGAAAAGGGACAGGTCTTACGTGCTACGCAAATAATTGTACTGAGAGTAGGACTTAACCCTTTAATTACATACATACAAAGCTATATAATACGGATCATATAAATGTCTGAAACACATCAACAGAGGCATCTGATAAAGTGTCATGTTCATGTAATAAACTTTACTATGGTTTTTACTGATTAAAGGGAGTGTAGGATATGTTTGTCTGGCCTAAAATGGTGTATAATGTTGACTGTATTAAGTATGGGTGTACAATAATGTGTCTAAATATACTAACAATAATTACCAAGTGCCAGAACTTGGGAACAAAACTTGTAGTCACACACAGTTTGTAACGGTGAGGGTGTAACCAGGCTTTATAATAAAGGTTTAGCCCACTTGGTTGCCCCTGAACTGTGTTTTGGGGTCCTAGAGAGTCAGCTCTTTGGCCTGTGTACTGTGCATGCATTACTGTGACTGTGTGCGAATTATGCGACATTAAAGATTTTTCTGTGTTTTGCCTTTCCGGAGGGTGCTGGGACCAGGAGATTTCTAGGCTGTAAGTTTCAGGGTGGGTTTGCCAGAGAAAGACTTTACAGAATGTGTCTATGTATCGGGGTTCCAAAGTAACAGCATACCCCAAAAGATGTATCCGGGAATCAAGTAAGATTCTCAGATATATCAAAGCACATTGGTCCGGGCAAACTCATACCCTGAAAACATTCTTGCGACTCACCACCAGGATGTCCTGCTGCAGCACAAAGAGGAAAGGTAAATGGGGCACGGGGGATAAGGTACCCCTAAACCTGTCCCCAGTTAGTGCTGGTTCCTGGGTTGAAAGTGCATATCTCTCAGTGGAAGTCCCTCTCTGGGCTGGTTCGATGGCTGTACTTGTCTCCTCTGTGTGTGCCAGGGGTGTAATGTTGGGATGCCCAGTGTGTGCCCAGACTCCCTAAACCTAGTATAAAGGTTTGGGTGTTACTCTAGCCAGAGATAAGGTTGTCAGAGTTTTAAAAGTAAAGTTAAAATGTTTAGAAGTCTAGTTTGCTGTGTGTCAGAAATAAAGGCTGCTGTAAGAGGAACAGTTTAGTTTATACACTCTGTTTCATACACCAAAGAACTGTAACACATTTTATTTAGCATCAGAATGTATAAAAGTATATTTTATTAAGCAGCAGTGTCTTTCCTCCTAGGGACAGGGGGGATGAAGGGGGGGACAGGGTGGGGGGGGGGGGCTCCTGACTACCTGGGCTTTGGTGCCAGTGAGTCTCAGCCCAGTCTGTAGATCAAAGTGACACTAGCTGCCAGAGGTGTGAAAGCTATTCAGGCGAAACTGCTAAGTCAAGTACCCGCGTCCTGGACTGATAGCTGACCAGCCTGGCCAGTTGTCACCTTCCTATACTTGGAGGCACTGAGCCTGTGGGGGGCTTTGAATAGTAAGTGGGCAAGATGGCGGTTTGTGCACGTGCCCTCTCACTTTTCTGAAGCCATAGGTGCCAGCTTTCACAAACCTGGCAAAGTGTGTGAGTGGCTAGAGATAAAATTCCCAACGCTGCGGGTTGGCAGATGAGCTGTGGGACTGCCTGTCCCAAAGGGTTTAAGACAGCTAGTCGCCATCCCAGAAGGGTATTCCCGTATGTTCCTGTGCTATACCCGGTGTTCCAGAGGGGGTGGCTAGGTGTTCCCAGAAGTGTACATGTGTCCCCTCTAAGATCCAAAAGTCCAAGTTGCCCTAAGGGCAAGAACGAGTCGGACCAGACCCAAAGATGCCTTGCGGAAATTGCAAGGAAAAACGCTGCAGGACATTTAAAACCAAAATATTTTTTAAGTCACAACTTCAGCACTGGACAGCTCCAGGTATTTCAGCTGGAATGTCTTCTAGATCCTCGTTTCAGCACCATTTCTGAGTGGAAAGTACGGCAGCGGCCAGGAGCTCATGCCGATGTGAATTCCAGGGATTTTTGGGCTAAGTCGCAGTCAATCAACGTACTGTTTTAAAGAGAGGGATCCCCCTCTGGAAGAAGCAAAAGCAAAACGTACATCAGAGGGCAAGCGTCATGACGTCACGCGCTGCGACACGCACTCTGGCAGCCTGCAGACTGACACAGGCTTGACTGGGACGCCGGCGGAGGAGCGCGAGCTGCACCAATACAGGCACACAGACATCTCGGATCGCGGTCCTATAGGGAAAGCACAGATAAGTGATTGAGGGATCTCGTACTTTTCTTTCCTCTCCCCCTTCCCTTCCTCCCATGTGATGTACAGGGCTGTCTTAACGTATGGGCACGCTGGGCAGTTGTCCGGGGGCCCCACAGCATAGGGGGGGCCCACGTGCCCAGCCCATGCGTGCCCACCAATGCTCTCCCCACGCCCAGCACCCCAGCTCTGCTCGCTCTCCCCCCACCCGGCACCCCGGCTCGCTCTCCCCTCGCCCGGCACCACGGCTCTGCTCGCTCTCCCCCCCCCTCCCGGCATCCAGCTCCGCTCGCTCTCCCCCCGCTCGGTACCCCAGCTCCACTCGCCCTCTGCCCGCCCGGCACCACGTCTTGCGTCACAACCACATGCAGCCTAGCAGTGCAGTACTTCCGGTGCCTGCTGCTGCTAGTGAGCGCGTGGGAGGCTGGGAGCAACAGTGTAGGCAGGACCCCGTGCACTGCTTTGCCCTGGGGCCCCTAATGTTGTTAAGATGGCCCTGGTGATGTAGAGGTATTTTTTCAAGGGACAGCATTCAGGAGCTGATGATCCGTTCACTCAGCATTATTATGCTGCTAAATCTCCCTGCAGGAACAGTATATATTGGTTTGCAGGGACCTCTATATCTTCTCTCCCATCCCTATGTGTAGTTAATAACATTCAGGGTTAGACTATGCGGGTAACGGTACTATCCTCCTCACAGTATTACTACTTGTTTGAAAGTGCTTACATTTTTACTGCTACACACTCCAGCAGCTTGGTTACTCTGCCGATTTGCAGGTTTGAGCACTAATAGTCAATCAGCCTGTGTGTACTATGTGCGTGGAGCTACAGGAGCTCATTACAATTTTATAGTACATTTTGCATTAACATCTCTTGTGGACCCATGCTTATAAGTATGGTTAACTTATCCTCACGTGCACTGCATATTGGGATATGTTTTGATATTGCATTAACCCCATCACTGTCTCTATTCTCTACACAGGAATATGGCAACAGGCTTTTCAGGCTAACAATTACCAATAATTTGGTGTCAGAGTATATGTTTATGGGCTTTTATGAATTGACTATATAGACTCTGAACGTATTACAACGTATATATGTCATTTGTACGGATGCTATCCATTGACGTCATGACTTTAACAGAAGCACTTGTCAGTTAAGGACTGACTGGGTACCTCTGACTTGTGTTTCTGTTTTATCCCAGTTCGTCGTGCAGTATAACCAGTTACTTATTTGTAACTGGGTTTTTTTCTCGGTCCATATAAGGACAAAGTAATACGCATAACTACTGGTTGTGCTGTCTCACCAGCTTACTACGCTGTGTATATTTTAGCCCCTACGTGGACTAACGCACGACGTACTATAATTTTTAACTAAACTTCTACTGTAACTTACTATCTGGTTCCAATTCATTTTAACGTATACCAATAAAGGGATTTTAAGTAAATAAATTTCCAATACACATAGGACCAGTACTTTGCTTCATACATATGGGTGCAGTAGGAGCTGCAGAAGGAGCAGCGGCTGGAGCTGCTTCAACAGTTGGAGAACCAGGAGCAGTAATACAGGCAGCAGGATGTGTGGCTGAGGCATCGGGAGCTGCAATATGGGCAGCAGGAGGTTCGGCTGGGGCAGTGGGAGCAGCAATATGGGCAGAAAGAGGTTCGGCTGGGGCAGTGCGAGCTGCAATATGGGCAGCAGGAGGTTCGGTTGGGGCAGTGGGAGCTACAACAGGGGCAGCAGGAGCTGTGGCTGGAGCAGGTGGAGCAGCAGGGTAAGAGGGAGGAGGATCATCGAAATTCTTCAGAGGAATCTCAGTGAGGATGAGGGTGATCATCTCCTCAGCGTGGTCTTCACCGACTGGCTCAGCTGCTTCAGGCAATGACTGCAATATACTGTAGAGCTGCAACTTGGGAAGCAAGAGCTACAACACGGGCAGCAGGAGGTATAGCTGGGACAGTAGCAGCAGCAGGAGGAGTTGAAGATTAGGGTAATCGTCTCCTTCTCAGTCTGTTCTTCCCCCACTGGCTCTGCAGTCACGGGTGATGGCTGTCTACCTGATTGATGGTCCTGAGAAAAAAGGACATATTATAATCAAATAATTTCATACAGAACTTAGGCACATATAAGCACATTTTGATACATTTGATTAGCATTAGCAGCGTTTTGTTAACATTTTTGTTTATTTCTAGAACATTTAAGCAGTAGAATATATAGAGGCCCTGATCCACAAACTCGTGTATTCTGGATCCTGCCCCAAATCCTGTTTCTCTGCAGTGCTGGTGCATGAGCACAAAGCACCCAATACTTTTTAGTTGTCCACCACTCCATTAATAAGAGTCTCAAGTTCCTCCTCGGTGAACGTGAGACTTCGGGTTCTTCAGGCATCAGAAGCAGGAGCACTGGTTCCAGCAGCAGAGGTGCTGCCTGCTCAGCCATGTCCACAGTGGAACTGTCTAGCTGATATGGCTGAGTATTTCAGTATGTAATGTGAATTTATTTGAATTTGCAGCATGCTCATGGGCGTCATCTAAGGTAACGCGAGTGCAACCTATGTGGGTTAATTGGACCTCACATTATATTTTTCTTTAAGGAATCTTTAAGAGGTGGCTGCAACAGCACATGGTGGTCGTCCTACAGGGAGCCTTTTTCACTGACTGCCCCACACCTCTGGAATACTCTAGCTCCCCCTCTGACCCATCTAAAAAAATACTTCTCCTGAATGAAGCATGAGTAGCTCCGTGGCTGATGCTATACACCTCGTACATAAATCTTGGCCCGTTGCAGACGCACTTACCAATTAGATTGTAATGTCTTCGGGCAGGGACTCTTTTTCCTAAATGTCACTTTTATGCCTGAAAGCACTTCTTCCCATTATGTATTTTTTGTATTATTTGTTATTTATATGATTATCAAGTGTATTATTGCTGTGAAACGCTATATACACGAATGGCACTATATAAATAAAGATATACTGTACATACATTTCAGGATGGACTGGCTGAAACTCGGGGTCAGTCCTTCCTGCAAGGATGCCCAGCAGAATGTGCAGAGAAATAGAGATGCATGGAGACACAAGCGGTCGCAGAGAGAGAGAGAGAGAGAGAGAGAGAGAGCTGAGATGGTCTGTTGGAGGTTGGGATGATCAATAACCAAGCGGGTTACCGGTGTTGTGAGTAATGAACGAGGGAATCCTCAGTCACAGACAAAGGTACTGAAGGCTTTGCGAAGAACAGACCTGCCACGTGTTACATCCACAGTTACTAAGAGCTCCAACATAGTGCCGGCAAAAACTCAATAGGCCCCTCATAATATGGGGTCATGGGGACTTGAGGGAGACATTGGCGCATCATTTTATTAATACCGTAATATTGTGTATCTGATCCTCCGATTGGGGATCACTGTTATGTCTGTATATCTGTGGCAATATGGGTTTTCTATAAATACGTTTTGTTATTCAAGGTGTCCTGGTCTATTGTCTGACCTTTGGGCCACATGCCCAGCACGGGGGATAGCACTGTTATAATGGGGAGTAGGACTTGGGCCCTCACCTTAACGAATAGGAGTCAGTCTAAGGAGACAGAAAAGAGGGGTTACACAACTTCAGTAAACAACACCCCTTTACTAAAGAACCAGATAACACAGAGAAAGACACTCAATGTTAGCAGTATCAAAGTCTGGCTGCAAAACTAGGCAATAATTGTACACTTAAATACATCAATAAACACAAAACACCATCATATTAAAGCAGCAAAGTTACAGTAATTGATTAAATAGTAACTTTTTCTTTGCTAATTCTGGGGCGATTTTTGTCCAGCACAGGGGTCTATGTTGTGAGGGACACAAACATTTTGCCTTACAATTGACACCTATAGAGATATTTTAAACAAGCGTTTCAAAGCATCAATGCAGTACAGTTGCGTCACGTTTTATTTTACATCGGCTAGAGCCGCAAGCCGCGAGGTGTCCCGGCTTTTGCAGTGAATTCCCTCGGCGTGCCGCGCATCACTGATGCGCGGTCACGCTTCATCGGGAGCGTGCGCGCACGGCGTGCGTGCCCTGGGCTCCCCGAAGGGAGCCCTGGTGTCCCGCGATGTGGGGGATTGCGGTGCGGGGCTCCGGGGGTCCCGGTGGACCCGGAGACGGGAGGGGGGTGCCTCGATCGGAGGACCGATCCTCCGAGGCTCCGGCGCGTGCCCGGGACACCCCGGCATGCGCCCGTTTTCTGTCACGGCCGAGACCAGGCAAAAGTTAGAATAAACTCGGCCGCAACAGTATATCAAGGTAATGTTACCATATTTAGCTATATTTGGCTTCCAGGTCTCTACCATTCCGCTGTAGGGACTTTTTAGAACAATTTCAGATCTTATCCAGCACTAGTAACATTGATTCTTTATAGGGACCTCTTCTATTTGTCTCTACAATGGCATGTCCATAAGTACCTCTCTTTTCCCCCCCATAGTGTATCTGTGATGTAAGTCCCTAGTAAGTTCAGGACCTTCATGGGTTAATCAATGGGCCATTGACCCCACTCTTTCCGCCCACTTGTAAGTGATGGAAGTAAGGTGGTGACTCATGGCCTGTGTAAGCCTATCAGTGATGGGTACAGTCCATGAGCCCGCCCCTTCCTCAAGCTAGCCAGTGGGGGTTGCAAAGTTAGAGCAGTCTTGCTCTGCCTTCCAAGGTGAAAGCATGGGCTGTCAGCCTCTCCAATTGCATGGATGAGCTGGCCCACCTCAGGCCTAAGGGTCTGAAGACCACCAAGACTCAAGGCCCCATACTATTGGGCCAGCACCATCCTAATGTCCTGGGACGTTGGACTGTAAGAACTATGCTGTATGAAGAGCTACTGTAGCATGTCCAATAAACCTACTCGTTCACTATACCTCTGCCTGGTTCACTATACCTCTGCCTGGGTGTCAGTTCCAGGGCAGGAGGGGTAAGAAGTGCAGTGAGCAAGAACCCAGAGACCACAAAAGCCTGTCCTGTTGCCCCTTACCATCGCGGCTACTCAGCTCTCCTGAACCAGCAGGTATGCCTCAGCACCAAAATAAGAGAGTAATTCAGTTCTTCTCCCAGAGGGGGGGGGGGCATGGGTTACATTTGGAGGCGCTGCGGAGTGAGTCAGGACAGGCTTTCAGAAAGCAGCAAATGCAGAGAGGGCCAGGGCCCCTGATGGTATAATGCCAGGGACCCTTGGGCACCCATAGTTCATTTTGGAGCAAGAGGGCCAAGGGTAAGCCTCATTATGTATGGGGGAGCCCCTGGGCACCAAGCACATAGACTGTGCGGGAAAGGGGGAATCCTCACTGGGCTTGCCTGGTGGAGAGATAAGAAATCCCTGAACCATCCCTGAACCATCCTTAATGGATGGTGTTGGGGCGCACCCTGGTGACATCCAGCATCAGGGAGCATGTATACCCTTCACCCAATTATGTTCTATATTGGGGCAACCAACAGGACTGTGTGTCCTGGAAGCGTGTACCCCAATCTGTGATCGCAGCCATTAAGGAACCCCTGTTGCATTATTTGCTGAGATCAGGTCTCCTGCAGCATCCTGACCCTCAGAGGGGGTAAAACAGGATGATATATTGAAAATTGTACGTGTACTGTGTGGACATTGTGTTGTGGGGGAGACGCATTGGACAGTGTGTCTGATCGTAGCATGACCCCCACGCTCCATGTCCAGATTATCTGAGGGGGCTCCCACCAGGAGACTGTGTGACTCCTGGGAGCATGTACCCTGATTTGTATACTCTGCCATATAGGGGACCACCTGCTGCATTAGTTGTTGAGGAGTGGTGCACCCGGCAACACCCTGACCCTCCGAGGGGGTAAACATGGGAGGAGTACAGTAAACTAGCGCCACCGTGCTGGGCGTACCCCGTAAAGTGAAGGAGTCATACTGGACAGTGCGTCCGTGGTAACATGACACCCACTTTGCTAATGCTATGTTCTGTATTAGAGGCTTCCAGAAGGGAAAACTATTCTGGAAGTGTGTACCCCAATTTGTTACTACCAAAAAGGGACAGGCTCTGTTGTATGAGGCAGGGATCATGTGCACCTCATGTGCGATCTAAAATGGCTGCCACCACGTGGTGGTCGCGCATTAAAGATATCCAAAATGGCGCTCCCGCCAGAGCAGTAGACCGCATGGGCTTGCAATTGCAAAAACTTGCAAAAGTTGCAAAGCTCAATTGCATCCTTCGGTGCCAAAGCTTGGCCCTGCCCCTAAACGTGCCTGGTTCAGTAGGAGCAGATCATACTCTGTTCCAGCCCTGCCTCTAATTCCACCCAGGGGAGGATCTATCAGCGAGTTCTTCAGCCAATCCTAGAGAGGCTAGCGCTGGGAGGACTTAGCCCTGCCTCTGAAGGCTCATTCATCTGTGGAAGCTGTGGAAGTGAGAAGAGCTGCTAAACTTGTATGAGAAATCACTGTAAATGGCTGCCTCTAGTGAATCAGTGGATTTAGAAGTTTCCAACTACTAACACCCAGGTGGCTACCTGATGGTGACGGTTGGAGAGCAAATCCACCTGCGCTGTGTGTGCGCACTCTCGCTTGCCTGGTAGCCTTGTAGGCCTGAATGCGCGGTTCCAGCACTGTGGCACCTACTATTTGCGGCCTACCAGCCCTGTGTCTGCAGAGTTATGTGTGCCTACCTTGCGAACCGTTAACCCGACGGGTGCGGTTCCATTCCTGTTTCCTGCCACGGATGCTGTGGGCCTGCGTGCCCTTATAAATGTGTCCAGAAGCTCCAGTGGTTCCGTGCCACTTGCCACTACCTCAGCTGCTGCTGCGGACCCTGCGGTGCTCTACCACGGCCAGTCCGGCCTACAACAACGAATACAACGGTCCCAGGCTTGAGATTGGTACCTCCCCATGCTGACAAGGGTGAGTTGACTGCCCCAGGGGTGTCAGGTGTGAGTCCTCGGGAGACTGCGGAGCATGGTAGCTCCATACGTCTGATCGTCCGGGCGATTGACTTGCCCCGTCATCGCGTCATGGCGGAGGTGTCCCCCCTTTATGAAGACCTCTACCAGGCGGACCCTGCGGAGCAGAGATCTTCATGTACCTGTCCATCCATGATGAGTTCAGGTCCAGAAGCGTCCTTCCACAAGGCTGTGGAGGTTCTGGAGCGTCCGACGATATCTGCCATCCCAGATGACGTCGGAGATGTCCGTATGCTGCCTGCGGTAGAACTGATGGACGTCTCCTACCTTGATATGGGTGAGCCGCCCAGCCCTTACTTTGCGGCTGCTCCAGTTGCGGCCTGCTTGCCTGAGGCGCCGGGTGCAGACTCGTTCGGTTCGCAGCTCGGTGACGAACTTTCAGTCTCACCGGAAATTACGTCATCAATGGCGCCAGGCGTGAGCTACTCCGTGGTCTCGGCCGACTGTCACTCAGCAATGACGTCACCAAAATGGCGTCCGCGGAGTAGGTTGCACAACCGCTGGGCCCACAAGCGTTGAGTGTGGGCCTGCCTCCAACAGATGTCACCAGCCTGGTGAAGGCTGACTGTTCAAAGGGGGAGAAGCGTGTCCAGGCACTGATGCCGCACCCTGCAAGACAGGGAAGGGGTTAATGAGTGGCCGCATCCAAGGCAAAGTCTTCAGTTGAAGGGAAAGGAAAGCTCCTTTCCATACCCCAGTTAACGTGTTTAAATCCCCTTCACCGGCCCTAATGATAGCTACCCCATCTGCCACTAACCCTGTGTTGAACATTCAAGACTTTGATGGGGCCCATTCTGCCCCTGCCATTGCCCCATCATCAACCTGTGGTTCACAGAGGGTAAATTATGTAGATCCTACTGTGCAGCCTTTTGTGTTAACTAAGTTTCCAGAGGATGTGAATGAGGGGAGATGGTTGACTGAAAGCTCTGAGGAGTCTGAGGAGAAATACCAGTGTCCAGATGTATTAAGAGGCCAGGGAGTAGAAGATCCTATCTCTCATTTAGGAGGTCCTCGGGGTCTCAGTCAGAGGTGTCTATAACAATGTATTCACCCTCTATGTCATCTAATGCCCTTTCACCTGTGTATGCCAGATCTGATAGTGCAAGATCTGAGTCTCTGTCACCTGACCCATGTAAATGGGCTCTGAAAGTCTAAAGAGAAGAATAAACCCAAAAGATCCAGGGTTTTGGGTACTACCCGGCCAGGGAGCTGACCGGAAGGTGCTTAATCTACGTAGGGCTGACCGGGCCATAGGAGCTAGGTTCCGACAGTCCCATGGGTATCACTTCCCCTATGTCCCTGAACACATAATGCAGGACATAGAGGACCATCGCCATGAGTGGCTGAGGTTAGCTGTTACCGATTACCTGCAGCGTAAGACTTGCCATAAGGAGTTTATTACTAAGTCACTTATTTGCTCTATCATGGGAGAATGGGTGATAGGCACCTGCATTAATATGGATAGGGTGGAGGTCCGCCAGCAAGCTGGTGTCCCTTAAGTCTACTCAGTATGGGTAGAAGACTACGAGGGACAGCCAATTAAAAAGCCGGATCCTCGACATTGCCACCGCTGTGTACTCTGACAGAGCTGCTTCCTTCGTTCCACCACCACGGTAATGGCCCTTGGAATCTGGAGATCTTACGAAGCTTGATGAATTGTAGATGTTTCTTAGGTGAATCTGATTCCTGATGGGCTGCAGAGTTTTTTATAAGGTTCAAAACCCTATACCTAACCAGTGCAGCCAATCTCTCCACTCTCCATGGGAATAACTTTTCCCACCTATCCCGAAGTTGCCAATACTTTAGAAACCTGGCAGAGGGGGCTTCTCATTCTGCTAAGAGCATGCGCCAACCTAGCACCTTTGCTTCTTAACATATGAGACCCAGCCCCTCTACCTGGCGACACTAATCTGGGCTGGCCACCATTTGCCAAACTGCCCGGACTTTACACTAGGATGGGGGTACTTGAGGAACGCCTCCCCAACTGACACCTTGGGGACACTGGCCCCTTTCAACTCCGAACTTCTACAGACATTGTGGCATCAAGTCCAGAGCTGCACATCTTCAGCTCATTCTGTGACTCACTAGACGAGGTGGGGGCTACAATAAATGAGTGTTTCCCGGTCCCCGGTGGTCTGAATGAAAGCCCAAATGTGCCTATCATGTTTAATACACTATTTGAGGGAGACTTTGATTTATCAATTTTTATAAAATGTATACATTAAAACCTACGCTATGGTCGTTTTACATGTTCCTCCCTGAACTACGTGCACAGCAAGTTTCAGAGCGCTAGGAGCTTTCTAACCAAAGTTAGCACACTGCCGCTTTTATTCCGCAAGCGCTGAACTTAAAGACATTTTTACTCTCGCCACCTTATACCTGGTGAACCCCTACACTGGGTTCTGGGGGGTTGGGCATATACCGGGGGACCCTGGAATGTGATTTCCCTCTGCCAGGTCTTACTGTTCTGGTCTGTGCTGAAGCAGGGAGATCTGGCAATGAGCCGCTAACTGCTTCCTAGGGAGGATTTTGTCCGGTTGTCTGTGTCTTCGTGTCTCCAAGGATCTGGTAGGATTCCTGGGTACATGTTTTGCGGTAACCAGCAAGTCAGGCCCCCTTCTACCCAAACACACCCTGACAACACTTTACCGTATAATCATCCCTGAAACTCATGCCCTGTGAACCTCTGCTGGTTAGCACTCCTGGACCAGTAAAACACACACATACATCTTTATTACAATACAGTGCACATGCCATAACTGGGTTGCAGAGCTGACACTTCAACTCCCCAATATGGCTCAGGGGCACCCAGCCGGGCATAATACCTTTATTATTGGCCTGGGAACCCCCTCACCATCATAAATAGTGCTGGATTTTATTGATGATATGGAACAAGCTCCTATTAGTTTTCCTAGGGCAATATTATTTTTTATCTGAAGTGGTCCCCTGACTGAAATAGTGGGGTGTATTGTGTCGATGGTGTGCGGCAGGAGTAGTTTCAACAAAGCTGTGTTGCAGTTTGTTAGTAATGCATGAGGTTTGATTATTAGATACTGGGATCTTCACAATGGTAGCAAAGGCTGGTTTGATAAAATGCATGTTTCAGTTCTTTGTTTAACTGTACACATATTCCACTTAGGTCGCCAAGAAGGGATTACTGTGGTTTTTGGCCCCAATTATATGTGCCATTTGAAAAAGATTTACATTTAAATAATTTGAGTGGGGCTTAAAACTAGGGGAAGACAACCTCACAGCTTGGGCAGGTGGCTGGTCCTTTCCAGAGATGCTGGACTGTTTTTGGGTTGTTGAGACCTTCAATTAGTGGTCTTTAGGGAAAAGTGATGCTGGTTCCCAGCTGTAAGAAGGTGCCTTCCTACATTTGATCTTCAAGTGGCATACAGTATGGTTTATTTCTAATTATTTTTGCTTACAATTACCACGAAACAGTGTCTTCAACTCAGTGCCTTCCACGAGAGCCAAGAGGAGCGTAGCCATATAGAGCACCCATTGATATGGTTATAAATCAAGGAAGAAAAGGGGATTCCGCTATTAAGGCATTTACTGTAACTAGAAAGAAGGAACTCTTAGCTCCATAAATAATTGGGGTTATTTAACGTAAGTAGCTGTATCGCCTTATATAACAAAATCCTAATGCAAGATTTAATTTCGCCTGCAATATACTGCAGATATATGGGAATTGTGAGCTGCACATCAATGCGATGTGTTAATAAAATAAAGTGCAGGCTGTCTGCCTGTCTATCCCTTTAAAAATAGAACATCTAAGTACTCTACGCTTTATAAACATTTCATTTTCCCCTTAGGCATCTCCCTTTGAAACAGCATGTTTCCTTCAGTGCAATTTATTCCACTCTTTTGCTGTGTTGTTGAATATCCCCCAAAGCCAGGTCAGAAACCCTGCACTTCCGAATTTGTCAGAGCAACCAACACAGAAGCAGAGGGCTTCTTAATGCTATGTGATGCGTTTAGCCGTTTCAGTTGCAGGAGGATTTTCTTATTTTACTGCACCGACACACTTTATTCGAGCAAATACCCAGTATGTACCTGGCAGATACCTGGAATGCGCCGCTCCTCACCTCTGACAAGCCCCGTTGCGTTTGCCTTCCCAGCCTGGGTTCATGCCTGGCTGATGGGCGGCTGATCTGTTAAATGATAATGATTAGGATTTAATAGGCTGCAATGCTTCGCGTGTCTACCAGATGGCATAAATTCATGAATTGTAATGCAGTATATATATATATATACTGTGCAGTATTGCAGCCAGCGGGAATAAAATGCTTCAATCCCTGCCTGGAAAATAACCCAATGCACTCGGGCAGAAAACAGTCACAAACCTCAATACACCCGGGTATACCCGAATTCGTGGGACTAGCCGAGCTCGAATAAAGTGTGTCGCCAGTGTAAGTACACGGACAAGGATTGATCTATTAATTTGCTATTAATTAGTTGTACTAACCAATAACAGACATACTGATCTTATCATTGTTTGTGTATTGCAGTTTGGGGATTCCCTGCTGCTGACCAATATGATTGACTTTGTGATAATTAGATCTTTTACCATACGGCAAACTTTCAAGACCCTGAAAAGTCTCCTCTTAAGTACAGTACATGTGACTAGGAAACAAGAATTACACAGATGGGGTCTCACCTGGGAGGACCATGCGCCCATTTGTTTATAAAGCCCTGGATTTTATTCTTCATTAGCTTGTTTAAAAGATTTGTCATTTTTGAGATGATGGTGTCAAGACTCGTTCCAAATTATGTTCAACGTTCTGGCAGTCATACTTCCGCTGAAGAAGAATAGATACTGTATGCCAGAGTTTGTAATATTTTGACGGACCGTCGAAAGATTTGTTCATAGATAAAATGATTGGATGAGCGAGTAAAGTGATTGGATGAGCGAGTAAAGTGATTGGAAGAGTGAGCAAAGGGATTGGATGAGCGAGAAAAGGGATTGGATGAGCGAGCAAAGGGATTGGATGAGCGAGAAAAGGGATTGGATGAGCGAGCAAAAGGATTGGACGAGCGAGGAAAGGGATTGGAAGAGCGAGCAAAGGGATTGGATGAGCGAGCAAAGGGATTGGATGAGCGAGAAAAGGGATTGGATGAGCGAGAAAAGGGATTGGATGAGCGAGCAAAAGGATTGGACGAGCGAGGAAAGGGATTGGAAGAGTGAGCAAAGGGATTGGATGAGTGAGAAAAGGGATTGGAAGAGCAAGCAAAAGGATTGGACGAGCGAGGAAAGGGGTTGGATGAGCAAGCAAAGGGATTGGACGAGCGAGGAAAGGGATTGGATGAGTGAGCAAAGGGATTGGATGAGTGAGCAAAGGGATTGGACGAGCGAGGAAAGGGATTGGATGAGTGAGCAAAGGGATTGGATGAGTGAGCAAAGGGATTGGATGAGCGAGTAAAGGGATTGGATGAGAGAGCAAAGTGAAGACATCAACTAGACTATGTGTACTTTGGTTGTGTGTTTGTGTGTTCTCTCTCCACAGGCCAAACACTTTGACTGATTCTGATGGAATTTTGGAGGTACCTTTTTGCCGTCTTGCCTTAGATCTGCCAGACGATTATACCGAATCGGTGCAGCCCCCATCTTGAAATAATGTTTTTCTTTTTTTTAAGTGATAAAGAAAAATTATACTATACATCTCATCGTCGGGATTCTGGATACAAAACACTAAATGTATTATTTTGAAACTTATACTTCATTTTCTGACAATTTGCTTGAAGCATTTTAGAGAAATTAAATATTTCAAATGAAAATAAATTGGTAGCCACAGTAACAAACACTGCACAATAACAACCTGTAGCTTTACTTAGACATCTAAGTGGCAGTAATAATTATTCATTGCACAATACGTTTTTGATTGGCTTTCCACGGTATCCATGCTGTTCATATAAATGTTCGTACTTCACAGCCTTTTTGAGAAAAGGGAGTTTTGTGCAGTGTTTTTGGTTTTTCAACCTTCGGACACATTGTTGCAAATGAGATTGTCATTGTCACATGGAAAGGTTTTTGCCGTTTGTGATATTATATTAAACATACCTCTTTTAAGTCGCAATAATGTGAGAGTTGAAGTGGGATTCGGTGTTTACCTTTTTTATTGGACTTCAAGACTACGCTTGATCGTTGTGAAAGACAAAAGCCGCATTTCTGGATAACTTCATTGCAGGAAACTAGGCTTATTTATCGACTCATATAATACCAAACAATATTGTAAGAATTAAATTGGCCAGACATAGTCATTTTTAACTGAAGTTTAAGAATTCTCTGACAATTTGATGAAAAAATCCACAAATTTATGGCATTTAAAATTGTATTATGGCCATGTTTCTTTCCGTGTTATAAATCTCTCTCCTATTAGGTTTACTTGCTCATCTCACTATGTGGTACTGTATTAAAAAAATATCATTTTTCTAGTAGTCTACAAAACGTACAGGTCTCTTCTTCATGCGTACAAATCTATACATCCATAAGACCTTCTGTTGGCTAATTAAAAGCTATCACAGCCTACAGCAAACAGTTGCTCCACATATTCCCTGGTAATGTAAGGAACTTGACCTATAGAACGCCGAAGACATTTTCTAGTTTTGTTTATGTTTTCAGGAGTGTATAAAATTGCACCAATTTCCAGTAAAGGAAACTTATAGGTTTAATTGTCTATAAAATAATGACATGCTTGTCAAGAATAAATGGATAAGAAATAACTGCCCTGAGTGCTAATAATTTGAAGACTCCTTCCTTTCTATAGCTTGCATTTATTTGAAAAAGTAGTTTTTTTATTTCACCTTTTTAAGGTAGTTGAGTATCTATCAGGTATACCTATCCCTGATTAAAAAATATTTATATATTCCTGTCACTTGGGGGGATTCCCATCAGCAATGTTGAAAGGGTAGATTGGAAACCATAGGTTTAGTGAAGGAAAAGGTTGGTGCTATTGAAACGTGAAGTTTAATGGAGGATAAGGCTCATGGTTGATTCTATAACTACTTTGCTTGTCATGAGTCAAGCTACTATGTCAGACTTAATTTCATTTACAGTACATTTGATCACAGATGTGAGGGTTGAAGTAGGTAGGTGAGGAGTAGTAAGGTTTTCAGGAGGCTTTGGTATAGTCTTCTCTAAGGACGTGGTTTCTGGACATCTTTAAATGTATTAACGATGGTTAGAAAATCTGATGGTGAAGGACAGGAAATTCCAGCAGCAGACGAGGAAAAGGTTTGGAGGTAACAACTGGAGAAGGCTATAAGGAAGGGGATGGGGAGTGAGAAGGTGCCAGAAAAGAGAAACTGTGTGTGAATATCAATGTTAAAGAACTCCACTGTACATTATGAATAATTTACCATTTTATTCAAACTTTATTAGAATACTTAAACTCACAATTTAAAATACAGTACTGTATGCTGAAACATGTCAAAGTTGTACTTCATGTTAAGCAGAAAGCAAATAGAGTTTTTCAGGTTCATACACACGGACCTGGTTCTCTTTTATCCAGTCTTTAGAGCAGGAGAGACCTGCAGAACATCCCTCTGCTATACACTGCTGGTTTATCCCAAACTGAAGAGGCCAGGTATACATTACAACAAAGCAAGCCACTGCGGGGCCTACACATCTAAACTATCAGTGAAAAATATTCTTTTTGACAGCTGTGCTGTGCTTAAGTGTTTATCAATCACAAGTTATGGAAACACATCACTTGACTGTGGATACAGTACATCATAATATGTTATAGCAAATATATCAGTCTTCACACACCTCAGAAACAAGGCTAATTAACCTATGATAATTAAACGGAGGGTGGCACCTTTCTTGTGGCAAATGCACAGATGTCTGAACTATGGGAGCACAATTTGTGATCTAAAGGGGGTGATGTTTCCTGCAGGGTGTCATTTGATAAAACCTTTTACTGTCCCTTTAATGTTCTTAATTGCTAGAAAAGAAAGCCATGGACCTTCCATGCCAAAATAAATGGTGACCCTAATTAAAAAGTCATAGGAACTAAGTTATAATATAAGGAAACTCTGGTAAAAAATAATAATAACATATATCTATAGATATATCTATAGACATATAGATATAATAATACTGCAGCAGTTATAAAATAAACCTCCATCCGTGTTCTCAGTGCAATGTTAGATGAATAAACTCCAAAACGGAAGTGTCCCAAGCCTATTTTGGGGGCAAAATTAGTGCACAGAAATCTAATTTTAAATTGCACTAATTTCCACCTATGCACTGACCAGAAATTTCTCAGAGGAAGAATGATCCAAAGATATGAATCCCGTGTTTTAGATGTAGTTATTTCTTTATATTGTATGAGTAAATATCTGTGTATTGATATTCGCTAAAGCACAGTAATGCTTCCCATTGGGCTGCGTCCATAGTGTGAGCGACGGTGCGGCGCGACCAAAATGCAGCAGCTCTATAGGGCCGGCCATAGTGAGCGCGAGCGACCGCGCGGCAAAATCTGGAGCCGACAAAACAATTTGATTTTGTCGGGGCGACGGCCGGGTCACGTGAGCGGTTCAGCCAATGAGGGCGAAAACAGCTTTGTGACATCAGGGCCACAGATCGCTGAGGCAACAGGCGCCCACTGTATCAGAGGCGTTAGTCATCATCACCAATCATGCAGTTGAATGGCTGCTACTCTGTGCAGCAAGAGTGTTCATGCTTTAGTGCAGGAAGGCTCAGCTCCAGTCCCCAAAACCTCCCAACAGCTCACGATTTCTAGGATATCGCTGCTTCAGCACAGGTGGCTCTACCAGTCTCTGCTTCAGCACAGGTGGCTCAATCAGTCCCTGCTTCAGCACAGGTGGCTCATGATTGATTGTGCTGAAGCTGGGATATCCTGAAAACCTGACCTGTTGGGGGGGGGGGGCTTGAGGACTGGAGTTGAACACCCCTGCTTTAGTGGATAATAACCATACCGTATGAGTTGTCCACTCAGTTACAGTAGTTCCTCGTTCTTTCACTGCAGACCTGTGAAGCTGTAGTGAAGGAGCAGCATTGCAATGCAGAAAAGGAGCCTGAAGAATTCCTACTACAGTACGGTACATGATGTTACTGCGTAAGCCTCAAACACAGACAATGTGCTGTGTGGGTTGGAAAACAGACACGGAGACCAGCATTTGAAACCAGGATACAGGGTGAGCTGCAGTATTTAAAACAAAGCATACAAGTCGGGGCAATGTGTACATGTAAAAGAAGAATGTGTCACATTGTAAGCGGAGGTTCTTGTCTCCTGTTTCTGTATTTTTTCGGAAATGTAAATCTCTGTACTGTATGTTGTTGGCACCATATGAAAATGATGTTGTAATTGTGATAGTTCTTCCTTTTTTACAAGATCACATAGAACCATCATGTTTATTTTATAGAGCACATATTATCAATCTGAAAAATAATATTGTTGTTGGTCATTGATGTGCTTGTATAGTGGTATTTATGAAACCAGCGTATATTACACGAAATCCTCTTTCTGAATAGTTTCACTGCATTGGAGGTCCAAGTTTTATTGAGCCGTTTTACCAGCTGTACGCACATTCCCAGCACATTGTTTCAGAAATCTCCTTCACTGCTATAAATACCACATGGAAGACAGGAACAGAACAACACAACCACTGATCAGTATTAAAACAAATGTAACAATAATAATAGCAAACAATGATCACTTACTTGTGACAAAATACAGATGATCACTGATAAAAGGGACATGATTACTGGGTTAAAGGTTCTGGACCAAAGTGAACTCATCACACTGATTCCCCAGGAGGTAACGGGACAGACATGGAGACCACAGGAGGTAAGCAGACAGTGGTGTCTTTAGGGGGTCCTCTATTTTGGAGCCTTTATCATACTGGTGTCAGCCTTGTGAGCTTCTTTAACATGTTGTATTTATATAAGAAGAAGCACTGTGCTCAACTAAACCTCACATGGAGAAAATAGCCACAAAACAATGAGTGCTCACTCCGTAAGAGCTAGGGCTCTTCTTCACCCAAACGGGGATCCTTAAATAAATAGATGAGAAGAACAGACAGGCACAACCACTGATCAGTATAATAAATGTAAAAGAGTAATAGCAATAATCACTTACATGTGAGAAAATACAGATGATCACTGTAGAGCGTGGGTAGGTAACATCATATAGATAGTCCTTGGGTGCATATGGAAACCATTTCTGAGACCGAGTGTCTTAATGTGGGAGCTTTTGAGGAACTTCCCCCTTTTAGGAACAGAAGAGTCAAGGAACTCTAGCTCTTATGCTAGAAGCATAGAGAAGAGCCATGGAACCCTACAGTAGCTCTTATTCTAGAAGCCTAAAGAAGAGCCATGGAACCTTAGCTCTTATTCTAGAAGCCTAGAGAAGAGCCAAGGAACCCTAGCTCTTATAGAGTGAGCGCTCATTGCTTTGTGGCAATTTTCTCCATGTGAGGTTTAGTAGAGCACAGTTATTCTTCTGCTTATATAAATACAACATATTAAAGATGCTCACAAGGCTGACGTCAGTATGATAAAAGCTCCAAAATAGTACCCCCTAAAGACACCATTGTCTGCTTGCCTACAGTGATTTCCATGTCTATCCCGTTAACTCCTGGAGAATCAGTGTGATAAGTTCTCTTTGGTCCCGAACATTTAACCCAGTAATCATGTCCCTTTTATCAGGTTATTTTGATCCTACAAAGGGATGACCCTTTAATCAACTAAACAGTCTCCAAACTCAACTTTGTATAATGGGTGTTGGGAAGAAGGATGTAATAGGCTTTGTAGTGGTGCAAAGAGGAAAGAGGCCTCAAATACTGTATGCTGGTTCCAACCCTCACTGACCATTATACTTAAGAGGGTAAATAAATGAGATGTCCAACCAAGGAGACGTTTTAATAATTTTAGAATGACAACTGACTGGTACAGTATGTACATCTCATCTGATTGTCACTGGCAGCTGACTGTTTTCCCGAAGAACAAGGTTGAACTTTTGAACTGACCAGGGTAAGGAGCAGTGGTTGGGCCCTAAATGTGTTGAGTGAGGGGGTCGGGTTGGTTACTTAAATTTGTTGAGCGTGTAGGGCAAGTCATGGCTCTAAATTTGTTGAGTGGTGGGAGAGGTTTGGGTGCTCATTTTGGAAGCAGCAGCACTTTCGGGATCACCTATCTGGTCACCTATGCTGGCCCTGCTCACTGAGGTCACATCTTAAATTGATATGGAAACACCTTGGGCTTTTCCAACACTCATGATTTTTGATAGTCTTTCCACGCCCAGTTTGGTCAATGTTGCATTACTGCACCGACACACTTTATTCGAGCAAATACCCAGAATGTACCTGGCAGATACCTGGAATGCGCCGCTCCTCACCTCTGACAAGCCCCGTTGCGTTTGCCTTCCCAGCCTGGGTTCATGCCTGGCTGACGGGCGGCTGATCTGTTAAATGGTAATGATTAGGATTTAATAGGCTGCAATGCTTCGCGTGTCTACCAGATGGCATAAATTCATGAATTGTAATGCAGTATATATATATATACTGTGCAGTATTGCAGCCAGCGGGAATAAAATGCTTCAATCCCTGCCTGGAAAATACCTCAATGCACTCGGGCAGAAAACAGTCACAAACCTCAATACACCCGGGTATACCCGAATTCGTGGGACTAGCCGAGCTCGAATAAAGTGTGTCGCCAGTGTATGCATTTTTGAGAGTTACAATATTCAATCTAGAACATTCGCAGTTTGCCCATCACAATTAGAAGTAACATTTAAACATATAAAACCTTACAAGTGGTAATATCCTGTTGACAGAAGTAGACCCACCCAAGTCCACTAAGTAGCATTCAATCCGTGAAAATAACTGTACTCAAGCCAAAACAGCAACAGACCATTAATTACATATTCATTAGGCCAGGGCTGGCCAACTCTAGTCCTCAAGAGCCCCTAATAGGTCAAGTTTTGAGGATATCCCTGCTTCATCACAGGTGGGTCAACCAGTCCCTGCTTCAGCATCCTGTGAGGATCCCTAGAGATTCAATATACTGGTACAGCATGAGAGATTATCAAATGAAAGTGGTTTATTGGGTCCAAAATGCACACATATGCCCGACGTTTCGGTCCCTAGGGGGGCCTTCTTCAGGGCTGTGTGTATATATATATATATATATATATATATATATATATATATATATATAAATATATAAACCATACGATACCGTTTGAAACACAAGATCAGGAGACAGCACTCTGGTAAGTTTGATCACAAGTTTTTGTATTGAAAAAGACACATAAACCAACGTTTCGGTCCCCCAGTGGGACCTTTCTCAAGGTGGTGCAATGAATGAATGAAACATTTCATTGCACCACCTTTTGAAAGGTCCCACTGGGGGACCGAAATGTTGGTTTATGTGTCTTTTTCAATACAAAAACTTGTGATCAAACTTACCAGAGTGCTGTCTCCTGATCTCGTGCTTCAAACGGTATCGTATGGTTTATTATTGCTTTATGGAGCAAGCACCCAATTTTTTCTACTTGCAAGTGGAGTGCCGGCTGCTTCTGTGGATTCTATATATATATATATATATATATATATATATATATATATATATATATATATATATATATATAAATATATATATATATATATATATATATTTTGTTTCATATTAGAGTAATGTTTTTTTATGTACTGTATATGTGGTTTTAACGCAGTGTAAATGTAGTGATTTTCAATGATGATATTGAAGAAAGTTTCATATTTTTCAGAATTTGGGATAATTGCATTTGATAATTTTGTGGATTCCCTGAATGTTCTCAAAACTTAAAGCACGTCTCCATTTGTCCAGGACCAAAACATATACTGTGCTGGGACTGTAAATTTGTCGATTGTGCCTTCCTTAGCTAGCAGGCAAATAACACACATTACCATTATATATCAGTGCTAACAAAAGTTCTACTTATTCAATTTGGGATGCATGTGGTTTAGCCCATACTTAGCTCATTTGCATTCCTTTTTATATACTGGGAGTTAAAAATAACGCTTTTTATGAGTAACACTTTAGACCTTTCTGGCTTTATCTTTCTTTTCCTATCCTGCAATGAATCCTTTTTCTAAAGATGTGTGAATATTTCGCTTTCATGTACAAATCCATACAATTTTAGAATGTTCCGAAAGATGACTAATTATCAGATGTGTCAACATCCATCAGAACATCACCGGATGCAGCCACAGTTATTGCTCCCGCTGCAGAGGTGCAGCAGGATACACGCAACGTGCAAGCTGGAAAAGCCGCCATTGTGTTTGCACGAGCCGCATGCGGGAAAGGGGCGTGGCTAATGCGTTATTGCCTCCGCTGGTTTATCATTGGCAAGTACAATGATGTTTGCTACATCTGTAACAACATTAGTTGGCAAAAAAGAGAGAGGTACCCCATAGATGGAGAGAGTATAGAATACCCAGTGACATGCACTCTCTAGATTATCTGAGGTGAGAAAAGGCTTAGTATTAGTATACGAACTGTGACTGGCAATACTAGCTTAATACTAAGCCTATTTTCAGATCATATAGTCTAGTGAGTGAACATTCTGGGTATTCTATACTCTCTCCATCTGTGGGGAGAGGTACCTCTCTCTTTTTTGTTATTCAATTAACCCTAGTGCAGCCTGAAAAACCAAGGCTAAGCGGGTGGCCTCTCCTGTACTTTTGGTATTGCAACATTAGTTGACACGCATTTGAGTTGATTTATTTTTTACCACAAAATTGCCCACGGAAAAACCTTACCATTAACCTTGCCGTGACCCCTATCTATAGTCACATTACAGTGGGGGTTATTCATTAAACTGTGATCGTGCTAATTGGGGGCCCAATGACATTGAAACGTCCATTGAGTTTATTGCCCCGAACGGCCTTATCGCATTTTATTGAATAACCACCTGTATATTAATCACCACGCAGCTAAATATTTCGGTAGCCATGCTGGTCCTTTCTTCAATGTGGCACGTGAAATAACAAGGGAGGGAGAAAGATTGGGTAATGTGATACCTTTTATTGGGCCCACAATTGGTATCACACTACCTACTCCTTCTCCATGCTTTATTGTTTTACTATTAATTCAATTAAATCATCATACTGCTAAAACGTCTTGTATTCTGCCATATAATCAACTTTATTATTTCCCATGCCCTCCTGGACCCTTTACAATCTGGCTTTCGTACAGCTTACTCAGAGACTGTGCTCACTAAAGTAACCAATGATCTACATGAAGTCAAATCTCATGGTCATTTTTCCCTACTAATGCTGCTCGGTCTCTCTGCTGCCTTCGATCATTTTGATTCTCCTCTTCTCCTTTATATGCTAAACTCCTTTCCCATCTCACATTTTCAGTCTGTGTTGCTAACAGGTCCTTGTCTTATGTTGATCTGTCTGTTGGTGTACCTCACGGCTCTGTGCTGGTATCTCTACTTTTCTCTCCCTCTGCACACATCCATTAATATTAATCATATTAATATTCAAGGGCTCCATTTCCACAGGCTCAGTACCACAAGATTGGCATAAAGCAGATGTGGTGCCAATATTTAAAAAGGGAGCTTGATCACAACCCAGGAATTACTGATCTGTAAGCCTGACTTCAATAGTGGGGAAGCAGCTTGAAGGTTTAGTATGGGATAATATTCAGGAATACCTAATGGAAACCAAAATGATAAGTAATAGCATGGATTGATGAAGGATAGATCAGGCCAAACTAACGTTATTAGTTTCTTTGAGGAGGTAAGTAGGAATTTAGACCAAGGTAATGCAGTTGATGTGGTCTACTTAGATTTTGCAAAGGCTTTTGATACGTTTCCGCACAAATGAAAGCAAATTGGGCTCTGTAAAAATATTTGCACCGGGATTTAAAACTGGTTGAAGGATAAACAACAGAAAGTTGTAATAAATTGAACTTTTTCATTCTGTGCTAAACTTGTAAGTGGAGTATATCAAGGATCCTTACTGGGACCCCTGCTTTTTAACTTGTTTATTAATGATTTGAGGTTGGCATAGTGAGCAAAGTCTCCATCTTTGCTGTTGACACTAAATTGTGTTAGTTAGTAGAATCAGATAAGGATGTAATTTCTCTCCAGAAGGACTTGGATAGAATGGAAACTTGGGCACGTAAATGGCAGATGAGGTTTAATACAGATAGATATACGGTAATGCATTTGGGAAAAATGAATAAACAGGCAATTTACAAATTAAATTGGGATAAATTAGGACAATCCTTGATGGAGAAGGATTTAGGAGTGCTTATAGACAGTAGGCTTAGCAATAGTGCCCAAAGTCATGCAGTAGCTGCAAAGGCAAATAAGATCTTAACTTGCATTAAACGGGCAATAGATGGAAGGGAAGTAAACATAATTATGCCCCTCTATAAAGCAATAGTAAGACCACACCTTGAATATGGAGAACAATTTTGGGCACCACTCCTTAGAAAAGACATTATGGAACTAGTGAAAGTGCAGAGAAGAGCCACCAAATTAATAAAGGGGATGGATCATCTAACTTATGAGGAGAGGCTAGCTAAATTAGATTTATTTACATTAGAAAAGAGGTGTCTAAGAGGGGATATGATAACTTTATACAAATATATTCGGGGACAGTACAAGGAGCTTTTAAAAGAACTATTTATCCCAAGGGCAGTACAAGGGACTCGGGGCCATCCCTTAAGGTTGGCGAAAAGGAGATTTCACCAGCAACAAAGGAAAGGATTCTTTACAATAAGGGCAGTTACAATGTGGAATTCATTACCCATGGAGAATGATGGCAGATACAATAGATTTGTTCAAAAAAAGGTTGGACATCTTTTTAGAAAGGAAAGATATACAGGGATATACCAAATAAGTAAACATGGGAAGGATGTTGATCCAGGGAGAAATCTGATTGCCAATATTTGGAGTCAGGAAGGAATTTATTTTCCCCTTATGAGATATCATTAGATGATATGTAACTGGGGTTTTTTGTTTGCCTTCCTCTGGATCAATATACTGTGAGTATAAATGTACAAAAAGTGCTGTATCTGTCATCTAAATTTAGCATAGGTTGAACTTGATGGACGTATATATGTCTTTTTTCAACCTCATCTACTATGTAACTATGTAACTATCACTTGGTGACCTCATCAGCTCCTTTGGCCTTAGATATCATCCCTACACAGATGATACACAGATATATCTATCCACCCTTACTCTCACACCTGCAATCCAGTCCCATGTCTCTGATTGCCAGCAAGCTATATCCTCGTGGATGGAACTCCGTCGCCTTAAACTTAATCTGGCTAAAACTGAGCTCCTCTTATTTCCCCTTGAACCTGGCCCAATATCCCCTTTCTCCATCATAGTAAATGATACCACCATCTATCCTGTCGCCAAAGCACATTGCCTAGGGGGGTGACATTTGACTCTTCCCTTTCCTTCTCCATTCACATTTACAGCATGGTTAAAACTTGTCGCTTCTTCCTCTGTAATATTGCCAAGATTCGCACTTTCTCTGGCTAAAACACCAATACATGCCCTTATCGTCTTCCGGCTGGATTACTGTAACTAACTATTAACAGGCCTCCTTGTCTCACAATCTATCCAACATATTGCTGCTAGAATAATTTCACTCTCTCCCAAAACCGTTTCTACTCATCTCCTCCTTAAATCCTTCTCCTGGCTTCCCATCAAATTTCGGATCAGCATCAAAGTTCTCCTCAAGGTTCTCTACTCCTCTGCTCCTCCCTACATATCGGCTGTGATCTCTCGTTATGCCCCTGCTCATCTCCTACACTTTACCTTAACTGTCTCCTTTCCACCCCTTTCACCTCTACTGCTCTCTGTTGCCTTGAACCTTTTCCCCTCACTGCTCCTTACCTGTGGAGCTCCCTCACACTCAGTAAATGCCAAGCTCCTTCTCTCCCCACAAAGTCACAATTTTTAAACTCGCCTCTTAAATGAAGCATTTTATTAGCCTGCACTCGTGGCTCCTGTCCCACACCCACAGTCGCTCCTACCACCCATTGTGGCCAAGCACTGCCATCTACTGCACTTATTCCCTCACCTGCTGTGTCTAAGGGCTGTAATGTAGTAAACGCTCATGAGCTGACATGCATGCGTGCGTCAATTATAATTGGTTGTGTTAGCCAGAAGTTTGTATACTTGGGACGCGGGCATGGCGGTGAGTGGTGGAGGCGCAGGCCAGAGAAAATACAAGAAAATTGTATTTTTGCGCCGCTGCTGCCACGCCGCGAGCCAATCACAGCGCGGTTTAAAGCTGTGATGTCAGAGTCACGCCTCCTAACCGCACGCGTCACCGCTTGTGCTATAGCAACTAAAAGCGCACGCCACATGCACGCACAATGCCAGACGCGCGCACGCACGCCCAACAGCGCATACTATATAACAAGCCTCAGTCTCCCAACATGCCACTTAGATTGTAAGCTCTCCGGGGCAGGGATTTCCGTTCCTGTTGTCCGTTTTGCTTATTGCACTTATTGTATTATAATTCCCCGTACAGTATTGTCTCTTTTGTATAGCGCTGAGCACAGCCGTGGGCGCTACAGGTATATAAATAAAGATATACATACATATTTCCTCTGAGACCACAGTCTAGATTTTAATGACATCGCCCCCTGCTACACAACATCCCTGTCTCTTGTTCTAACAAGTGTTTAGCTACTGATGTCCTTAGCAATGATTTATAAATGGCTAACAAATGACAGAAAAGCAAGTGTTAAGTGCACTCTAAAGTATAGCAATAGGAACATTATCACAAACACTTCAGCAAAGATTTTTGCTAATGCACAGCTTTGTAATAGCTGGGTGAAATCTGCCCTCTTGTATGGAATAGCACTCGTTAGCAAACTTAAAATGCACATAGCACATACATTCATTAATGGATACTGCATTAGAAATACCCAGATAATTTAAGTAAAATATATATTATACAACCATGTGCTGGAAAATATATGGATTTGAAAAAAAATACCTTGTGCATAATAAGAATCATCATTCAAGTATGTGGTGTATTTTGTCCGCTTTTGCTGCATTTATGAGAAATTACAAATATAATCACATCTCAAATGGTAATGGTAAATATTTATATTGGAAAAAAATGTAAATACGTAATTCACAATAAAGCATTGTCCCTTAGGCACTGAACGTGTCTTCTAGAGGATTTTTTTCTGTATTTTTTAATTCAAGAACATATCACAGTTTGAAATCTTTCACATTTAAAGTGGAATACAGAGCAACAGATTACAGAATACCCTCGTGTCTTTCTGTAACTTTCAATGCCTCGTGCATGCTAGCTGCTGAAAGCCTCCTATTTATATTTGTGTATTTGCACCTCAACAGGTTCCAGAAGGTAGTCCTCAAATCCCTGTTAAAGAAGGCATAGATCAAGGGATTAATGAGAGAGTTGGTATAGCCCAGCCACAGAAGAGTCCTCTCCAGTCTTAGTGGCATGCAGCTGCACATTATACCACAGATGAAAGGTCGGGCTGTGGACAGTAGAAAGAAGGGCAACCAGCAAAAGGTAAAGGCTCCAACTATTATTCCAAGAGTCCTTGCCGCTTTCTGTTCGCGTTTGAAGATTGAGATGTTCTTCCGATCTTGCCTGATCAGCTTGGACAATGTGGCAAATTCTTCGACTGCTTTGTTTTTCTTGGAGGGCTTCTTCGGTGCGACCTTCTCCTCCATGCAATATATGCCTTCTTGTTCATAGAGCCGGGGAATGTTCACAAATTTGTGCTTCTCTGCACTAATTTTAGCTGCTATGAAGATCCTCTGGTACATTATGAGCATGACGGTCATTGGGATGTAAAAGGCAACTGCAGTTGAGTAGACTGTGTATCCAAAGTCTTGGCTTATGAGACACATCCTTTCCACTGTGACATTTTGTGCCCATCCAAATAATGGTGGAAGAGTTATAGAGGCAGAAAGAAGCCAAACAATGAACACCATCTTAGCCATTAGCTTCCCATTTTGTCTCGCAGGATATGTCAGAGGACGCGTTATTCCAAGGTATCTGCAAAGACAAGTTGCTTTTAGAACATTTATTCTTGTAATGGTGTCTGGACAGTATGCTGAAAGTTTCTTTCTGATTTATCTTCTAAAAACATAACGTGGTCATACTCCTAATGTAAATTGGCACTCGCCATACTAATGAAAACAACCAATGTGGTAAACTGCTTGGAAACTCAAACAGTTAACTTCCTTCTGAAATGTATTACTTTACACATTGAGAGGCACACGTTTCAGATATTAAGTTTCACATAGCACACAATGGTTCGCTTGCACTTATTGTAATCGCTTTCCAATGTCCCATGTCTATGTTTGGAGTACTCTTGTAAATATTAAAATATAAACATATATAAAATCTATCATTTGTTTAGCTTGATGTACAGTATATTTATTGCCATGCAATGTCTTATTAGCTGCTCTGGCTTGCAGGTAGGTAACCGCTCCCACCTCCCCCCGGGTGACCTAATTACCTCTCGCCCACCCCCTCCCGGAACACCTAAATATATCCATGAAAACAGCCTAAGCCCCAATCAGTTTTTCCCTATCTATAACATCTCTATGTGAAGAATCTGAGAAATATCGGGGTCTAGAAATAAAAAGTATATTCGCTAAACTATGTGTAAGGGTTTAACCATTGATATATATTATTATCTAAACCTCTCCATATGGTAAATTCAGGGTGGGGGTTTACGCAATAGGGTTTTTTTTTCTTATTCAAATGGCTCAGTGATATTGTTAGCAGCTGACACGTATACTGTATACCGTAAGCCTAAAAATAGAAATGTGTCACAAATTGATTATGTATTCACTCCGTATTCCCTAAGCACCTTTCATTTCCAATAACTGATAACACCAACAACAACAAAAAAACACACATACATGCTTGTCACCTACTTCTAGTTGGAGAGGAGAGAAGGGAGTGAAAAGAGATAGTCAGAGGTACAGAGAAAAGCAGAGAAAGATGGGTACGAAGGTCATAAGAAAAGTAATCACACAAAAAAAAACAAAAGGAAATAAGAGAAATGCAGGAGAAAGTATTGAATGGCTGAAAAGTCCTACAGTATGTTAATAAGTGTCTTGTTGATCTATTGGGTTTTTTTTCATAGTGACTACGGGGGTTAATGCTGAATAACCCATATTGATTGTTTCCGCCTCACAATAATGATTGGCATTTTCTCTCACTTAGCACAGTTTGGTGAATAGGGCCTGATTGGTCAGTGCCACAGCTGGGATTTATAATAGCACATTTATAGAATGTATAATAGAACACTTGAACATCTCTCAGAAGCCAGGAAATGCCGTTCTGCACAGGCTGCAGCTGAATAGTGACACTGTCTCTTTACATTGTACAATACTGTCTGTGACAGGAACAATTAACACATCCAAGAAAAAGGCACAATGGGGCACATTTATCAAGTGCCGGAAAAGGTCATCGCCCCCGTTCCAGCGTGAACTTCTATTGACTTCCAATACCAGCACCTGATAAATGTGCCCCGGCGTACCTCATTTTGTTGGAAATGCAGAAATAGAGTTGGCGTAAAAATATTAGCGATGTGCCGCAGTAATTTCTGTGCTTAGGATGCGATTTAGAGTTGGACAATACAGAGTCATTAGCATCTGGTCTATATTCATGTGAATGAGGTCTTAGATTAGTGTGATTGCTGACGCGCAGTTGATATGTCCGTTGCAGTTATAGACGTGACAATTATGTGTGCGGAACGTTTGTTCATATTTTGCATCCTTGGATGCCTTAAAACCCTCTTCTAGGTGTGACCTGTGTCTCCAACTAGAATAGCACTGTACGTTCTTGCCATTTTTCCTGCATCTTGGTCTACTGTCCTGTACCGCATTCTGTGCCGGGTAGCGTCTGTGCGCCCCCAGATTCTCAAAATCCATGGTGAAATTCATGTGTTCTTATAGTCATGTGTCTGATGGGCACCTGGTCCATGTTGGAACACAATAAAGAAGCCGGCACAAAACAACCAATAAAATGCCTCTAAATTGGAAACAAATAATAATAGCATGTTCTTGTACTGTATAGTGCTGCTAGTTTTACGTAGTACTTTACAGAGACATTTTGCAGGCACAGGTCCCTGCCCCGTGGAGCTTACAATCTATGTTTTTGGTGCTTGAAGCACAGGGGGATAAAGTGACTTGCCCAAGGTCAGAAGCAGCCGACACCAGCAATTGAGCCAGGTTCCCCTGCTTCAAACTCAGTGCCAGCCAGTGTCTTTACTCACTGAGCCCCTCCCTCTCCCAAATGCAAGACCAGTGCTCTTTTGATAGATGTACGTCCATTAAATAATTAAAGATAGACATCACTACACTCCGCCTGTCACGTCATAATTGCCATTTGTGTCCTTTTTTGATGCTGTCATATCTAAATTCTTATTTTTACGAGTCGCAAGCCCCTGATTTGCACCCAGGCACCGCGACTCCGCTGATGACAGCCAGCTCTAAATCGTCTTCAATGAGCCTTAGCCCCTAAGAGCCCACAGTCTGATAGGTAAATGCACACAGGGGGTTATGTACAAAAACCTCCTGGATGTAATAGGATTCCTATTCTTTGATAAATCGTGTGCGGTTTGGCTCACCAGTTTTACCTCCGTGTTGCAGGCGGGAGCCTTTAGACTATGTGACTTGCCTGGCGCCCCAGAGCATATGGCTGACACTAGACTTGAGCCCACAAGCTCTTCTTTGAAGACTCATTATGCGCTATATGCGGCAACCGGATTTCAATGAAAATCCCCAGTAAAGTGATTCAGTCTGATACGTTAATGCATGCACAGCCTTGTGATAGATTAAAGCAGCGGGGGTCATTTACTAAAGTCTGAGAGCTGCAATGTCTGCGCAAAATAACTGCATCAGATTTATGAAAGGAAAAACTGCCATTGATTGTAATGGGATTCTTTATCTCCGATGAACGTGGCTCTGTTTCTTGCTCGGGGTTTGCCCTAATTTTTGCAGCTGGGACACTTTAGTAAATACAGGTGTAACGAGACTTACTGTCTCCGGAGCCACAACTGAAAATCCCCCACAGTAGGTAAGTTCCAGCTTCATGACAAAGGACAAAAGGCCTCAGTGCTACATCCAATGTCACAAGTTGTATACTTATCTGTCTTTCTTTTCCCAAGTGAGGGTCATTTAGTTACATTCTTTGGTCACAAACCTCCAAACGATTGGTTACCAATTAAAATCTACAAAATCACACAATCCCCGCATGCTCAGAACCCAAACCCACCACACCATACAGTATATATTTGTGTCAAAAGGATTGTGCTACAGGGATTGTGACCTCATGTATATGACACAAAACAAAAGAAATCCCAGTGCTACATTCAATATTACAAATTATATAGTTAAATATGTATCTTTTATTTTATTTTCATAAGTGAGGGTCATTTAGTTCAGATCCAGCTCCGTGTCACGTATAAAGTGAAGTCTTGCTTTACTCATGACTCCTGTCTGACATGTTCCCAAGCCAATGATAACCATCAGCTATCCTGGAATAAGCACAAGCCAGCTGTCCGCCAGCATCCTTACAATCTCTTCCACGTACAGCATTATCAAACATCATCCACTGGCAGTGCCTGGTTATTGGACACTGATAAATTGTTCCTGTAGTGTATCAGCAGCATATAATTTACACAACAGATAATATCAACTAATCACACATGCTAGCTCAGTGTTTCTGGACCGTTTGCTTCAGAAAGGCAACATTGCTTCATCCATTTGCTACCCACGCTCCATTCGTTTGTTAATAATTAAGTTCATTCAACCGTCTGCAATACTGCTTAGAAACTGGAACAATGAGTTGCTGCTAAATGTAAGATTTTAAATTGCTACATTATCAGAATGAGAGTGTTGAAACATAATTGACTATTTTTCTAGTATTTGGAAGGAGCGTGTAATTCAAAAAAAGTAAACATCTTATCAGTGTAATCGGCTTTGTTACACGGCTTTGATCAGCATTTGAGTAGCAATTTTTATTTATTTGCAACCTGTTAAAAAAAATGTATGATTCGCTTTTCTGTAGGTTTCTTAATTCAAGGATATCTGCCACTTATGTGTATCTATTTTATTACTAATAGCTTCATAATTACTATACAAACAATGGGCTAAATGAAAGCCCCAATTAATGTTGTCTAAGACATTAGATACAAATTTACCATGAAAAAGGTAAAGGTTTCAAAGATTATTTACCAATAATTAGACTTTTTTGAAGGTTTAAATAAAGTATATTTAAGCTATTAAAGATGTCACAGCCCTTAGTTCACTTGTATCCTAAGTCGTGTTCCAACTTTCACTAACAACCCAATAACATCACATAATGATTGAATGTTCTATAGGGAACCCTTAGCATAAATAAATCACCCATTATAACACCATACTGTAAGGCAGGGGTGGGGAACCTTTTTTCTGCCAAGGGCCATTTGGATATTTATAACATCGATCGTGGGCCATACAGACACAGACAGGCACACAGCCACAAAGATCCTCCCCCCCCCCCACCTCTGGTAGTTGCTGCTGCTGCTGGGGGGATCGTGTAGGGCGGCTGCTGGGGTAAGTGCGGGGGGAACTCCTGGGGAAGTGCGGGGACTGCTGCGGGGGGGAAGTACGGTGGCTGCTGGGGCTAGTACAGTGGCTGCTGGAGATCGTGTAGGGCTGCCGGCGCATCACACCACCTCCTCCCGAACAGGCGCGCGGCGGCCATTTTTTTAAAAATTAGCGTGACCCGGCTATAGCAGTTGCCTTAGCAGGGCCAGACAAAATGATTTCGGGGGCCTTATACGGCCCTCGGGCCTGACGTTCCCCACCCCTGCTGTAAGGGATCGGGGGACACGCGCCTTACAGCGGGTCCCCGTCACCCCGGCTCCCAGTACTGCCGCTCGTCCCAGGACCCCTCTCCGCCAGCTCCTTACCCGCTACGGTCGCGCGCCGCTCTGCTCCTCTGCGGCACATGCCGCCTCCGCCCACACGTTGCAGGGGCGCGTGCAGGAGTGTTACAGGGCCCGCGCGCACCCGTCCTCTTCTACACTCCTCCTGTAGTCTTGGCTCCACGTCCCATCAGCTGGAGGCTATTCCCACTAGGGAACACCACACCAGGCATCCTAACCTATCCCTGGGACCGCTCAGTCAAGCCCCCGCTCCGCCTCTTGCTCCCATTGGTTCAACAACATTTATAGTTCCTGTCTGCCCTCCCCTTCCTCGCTCTGCATAGTTTTCCTGAGGTCTATGCCTGGCTCTCTTTTGTGTTGCAGCTCTCACTCCAGTCCCTTCCCTCGTTTGATACCCTTGGATTTGATCTCGGCTCTCGTTAGACTTCATGTACCTCGCTACTCCCTGGACTCGGCTTTGGACCTCACTATGCTGCTCTCTCCTGTCCTTGACCTACGGCTTTCGGATTTCTACCTACGGACCTCTGGCACCCCGGACGCGGCAAGTATCAGGCTAACCCTTTCTCATCAGACCTGGCAACGCATCATACCACACTCCGGGCACGCCCACACTGCTGTGGGTGCGTGTTATACCCTTACCCACCTCAGTACTGGGGACTGGCCAGGTCTGCGGGCAGTCAAGCGTTACACATACCCTGGATGAGAAGCATTCCACAGCTAGTGTTCTCAGACATACTGTATATTAGATCAGGTGATTTGTGCACCCCAAGAGACTCTACTGTCTGGACACTAAGCTAACAAACACACAGATACCCAGCAAGCTCTCAGAAACCAATTGGTTATATAATAAGCCACGCCCAGTAGCACTCCTTATGACACTTACATACATATATATATTGTGGTAATTTGGGGGGGGGGGGGTTCTGAGAGCTTGCTGGGTATCTGTGTGTTTGTTAACTTTGTCCAGCTGGTCTCAGCTGTTTTGGAGATTAGTGGCTCCTCCCACCCAGGGTTTAAAGCTCACCCGTCCCCAATGTCCAAGTAAGCAGGTTTTCTTTTCATGGAGCTGGTTGCGACAGGTTAAATACCAGGACCATCCTTCCTCTAATTATAGAGGTAAATAAGGATTTTAATCAGCTAGTGCTAGGACCTGCAATATTATGGTCATGCCTTGAAAGTGGCTCGCAGGGTTGGACGCTTTGGCCAAAGGGTTAACTAAATGACCCTTTTTTCAAGAGATATATAGGTATTTCACTGTGTATTTTTGTCACATTGGATGTTGCTCTGGACTTCTTTGTTTCCTGGACACTCAGCGTCTGCAGCAGTGCTGGAGGATTCTAAGGCCGCGCTTATAGTGCCGGAGACGGCGACGTCGCATCAAAACAAAAGTATTGTAGCCATTGCGAGCGCTTATAGTAGGAGCGACACAACGGCGCGGTCGCGATCGCTGGAAGTCACTTCAATTTGATTTTTTCAGCGACTGCAGCGTGATGTCAGCATCGCCATCGCCGGCACAATAAGCACGGCCTAAGGCCGCATCCATAGTTATCGCATATGGTGTGATCAAACACATTAAGTCTATGCGTACGTCCATAGTGTACGCGCACATGCATGTGAGCGTCGGGAAGAGCGATGCTGAAGGAGACAAAATTATTGGTTTTTGCCGCACGACGGCAGGGTCACGGGCGTGGTTCAGACAATGAGGGTGAACCACTCACGTGGCGTCACGGCCAAGCCCCCCAAATTACCCTATTTCCTCGATTCTAAGACGCACCTTTTTTCCGATTTTCACGTCTGAAATCGGGGTGCGTCTTAGAAACGATGTATTTAAAAAATGTGCCTTCTGTACTAACCCCCTCTTTCACTTACCATGTTTCAGGTTAGGTCCCATGTCAGCGGTGGACGAAGCAGGCTGTGGCGGAAGGAGAGGTCCCACGTCTACAGATGGTTGAAGATGGACAGCGGGCGGGAGTGCGGCGACGGCAGGACAGGTGCAAAGTCTGCAGGTGATTGAAGATAAGACATCGGGCAGGCGTGCGGTGGCAGAGGAGATCATAATAGGAGGAGAGCTGAGCAGGAGCAGAGCAGCATAGGGGAACGGCTTGGGAGGTGCACACCTGTAACACCGGAAGTTGAGCGGTGTCTGACTTCCGGTTACAGTGTGCACCTCCCAAGCCGTTCCCCTATGCCGCTCTGCTCCTGCTCAGCTCTGCTGCTATTATGATCTCCTGCCGCCGCCACTGCACGCCCGCCCGCTGTCTTCTTATCTTCATTCACCTGCAGACTTGGATCCTGTCCTGCCGCCGCCGCACTCCCGCTGCACACTGTCCATCTTCAACCATCTGCAGATGTGGGACCTCACCTTCCGCCGCCGCCCGCTTCATCCTCTGCTGACATGGGACCTCTCCTGCCGCCGCCCGCTTCATCCTCCGCTGACATGGGACCTCTCCTGAAACATGGTAAGTGAATTTTCCTTGATTTTAACGGCCAAATCGATGGTGCGTCTTACAATCGAGGAAATACGGTAGAATTACAGCTGCTCTTGGTCAAGTCTCCCCCTCCAGACCCCACAGGCCACATATGGCTTCTGCGGCATGTGTGACGTCACGTGCCTAGCATGGCTTCGGCCTAAGTGCATCCTAATAGCGATGACATGAGCGGAAGTGACGTCGCAGACCAGAAATGGGGAGCCTGGTGCCCCCAAGACAGAGAGGACGAACGAAGTGGCTGCGCTTAGCCTTTTGGCGTATTGTGAGTGCGATTCTAAACATTTAGCCTTTTATAATATTAAACAGTATCACACTAATTTTTTGTTGTTGTATTTTCTCTTTACGACACTATTGTGATTGATATGCCTGGAATCCAGATATTTTGCTCCTGGGAGCTCTATATATTGCCTGAACAAAACGTATGCAATGTGAGTGTTATCCTATTTTTTCACTGATTGCCTTTCACTTAACTGTGTTGCACTATATATTTTTGTTATATATACATATATATATATATATATAAAATAACAAAAAAAATATTTATATATATTAACAAAAATATTATTTATATATATAAACAAAACTATATAGTGCAACACAGTTAAGTGAAAGGCAATAAGTTAAAAAAAAAAGGATAACACTCACATGGTGTGTGTGTGTGTGTGTGTGTGTGTGTGTGTGTGTGTGTGTGTGTGTGTGTGTGTGTGTGTGTGTGTGTGTGTGTGTGTGTGTGTGTGTGTGTGTGTGTGTGTGTGTGTGTGTGTGTGTGTGTGTATATATATATATATATATAGTTAAGTTATGGTGAGTAAAAAAAGTGACAAAAACCCTCCACAGGAAAGCAAATATGCAAATATAGCTGTATGCTCATCTGCATGTCTTAGCTCAGTATTATGGTTTAGCCTATCCCATAGGCTCTCTTGCATTCCCAGTAAAATCAACCCCACACTGATGAGACCCATCAAGGTCGAAACAGCTGTCTGTGGGTGGGTTTTCTGGCTATGCACCTTAACCCTGGCTGTGCTCAAATCTGTGACCATGCAGCAAGCTTAAGCCTATAGGGAACCATGTTAAAAATGGTTATTGAGGCAAAAAGTGACACTGTGTGCTCATTTGCATGTCATTTCCCAGAATCCCTTGCTGCAGTGGAAGTGCTGTCTGCTGGGTGATAATGGGGAAAGGCGGGGTTGCAGACCTGCCTAAGACATGCAGATGAGCATACAGCTATATTTGCATATATATATATATATATGTATTTATATACACACACATATATATACAGCATGTGAGCTATATATATATATATATATATAGCAAATAAAAAGATCACTTGTGAGCACATTCACATGTCTTGGACAGATCTGCAATCCTGCCTTTCACCATTATCACCTAGCATACAGTGCTTCCACTGCAGCAAGGGATTCTGGGAAATGACATGCAAATGAGCACATCGTGTCACCTTTTGCCTGAATCCATTTTTACATGGAACCCTTATAAGCTAATGCCCACTGTTAACACAGCTTTTAAGCACAGCCTGGGATGAGATGCAAAGCCAGTGAAACCATTCAGAGACAGCTGTTTTGACCTTTTGGGTCTCATCAGTGTGAGGTTGGTGGCACTGGCTTTGCAATTTTCACTCCACTTGGGATTGTTTATAACATTTAGTGGGGTTTTGTGCTCAGTTCACACTTTTCAAAAGTTCACGAAACTGTTGCCATTCCCCACTCCCAAAAATGTAGGGAAACACAGTCGTAAACATTCCCCTTAAATGTCCCCCCAAAAAACTGCATTCCATATTTATAAAAATGCAAGCAATAGAGGGAAAGAAACACTCGCCGTGTTCATTGCAGAGTTTTCACAAATCCAAACTATGCACAAAGTGTTATTTAGATACTGAAGCAGTTTGTTTGTTCCATATGCAAATGGTGGATGTAAACAAGCAAGAAGAATGGGTTAGCTCATGCTGGTGTTATAATGAGAGAGGCTCTTAACATAGTAGGGATACAAATCTGGAGATCTTGCCATATTCAATAAGAATTATATGTACAAAAATATTGCAACTAGAAAATCATTTGCATGCATGTTCAAGTAGCGCGTTTGTAAGATATGACACTATTCCGCTGTCTCCATGGAGTTTTTTAGATTAACTATTCTCCGTGTTATATAAGGAGATACGGAGCTAACTTATACTGAAGCTCTCTTTCTACTTACAGTAATAGCTGGGGCAGCAGATGCCCCATGAATATATGTCTGCCCCTCAGCTGCCATTACTTGGATGTCTGTAATCCAGTTGTGTTACAGTCAGGCTGCCCCTTTACTGTGAATCTTTGTGGCTCGTATTTGATTTAACCTCTTCTCCTGGTAGAATTGACAGCAAGCTACCTACTGCAATCTGATGTATAGAGGTTGATTCATACTCTAAATACTCATCACGTACAATTGGTTTTATGTTTTCATACATTATCTAAAGTCTAAAATGATCTAATGTTGGTGTCTGAAGCACAGGGAGAAAAATCGACTTGCCAAGGATTAGAACCAGGATCCTCTATAAACAAACTTTAGTTACGTCCAGCCTTACAGATGAATGTAATAAATAAAAACTGTATCCTCCACAGATCTCCCTTAAATATATACTATACACATAATTACTGCCATAAAGGAGAGGTGCTAGTCTTTCCGAAGGGATACCCTATCTAAACTTAATTTGAATTTATTTTTTAAAATATGTCAGCCCATATAAATGCGAAACGCGCATTGGTATATGGTGTATGCTGGTTCCACAAGGGTAAGCTGGGCCTGAGGGGAGCAATGCAAGCGGAGTGAGTGCAGTGGGACTCTTTTTGACAATAGTACAGGTTTGAGAACAAGCGAAAAGGACAAGTGGGTGTCGATGGGACACAGAAATATGCCTCTGGAGATGATATGCTCAGAATAAGAAGATATTTATTGTGGTATTCCTCCACCATACCTAAATACTGTACTATATTTGCAAGCAGCAGCTTTGATAGCAAAATTAAATGGTGACCATCCTCACAAGAGGATCTAACAGCAGAAGCTGAGATAATCGAGGTTATCCAGTATGACCACCATTAACTGTGCGTACTGCACAGGATCCCTAAAAATTCTTAACAAGGGGGTTGGGAATATATAATACAAGAAATCACTTAAGACTCCTATGAACCAGAATGTGTATATGGAAGTCTTAGGGCAGGGACAAAGAGGCACAGGACTGCCATGATATTCAATGGAACGGGAGTAATTTTACTTAACCTTGACATTATTCATATTAAAGCCAAGAGCCTACTGGGGTTAATCACACACGAGAACAAATAAAGGAATCCATAATTTTCTATAGACAGTGCTTATAGATGGCAGATTGCACTGTGTGAAACTATACTGCATATGTATTTAAAAACAACTATGGACTTGAGTAATGAGAATTCATTAGCCTAGATGGGAAACAGCTTTTTAGATTTACAGTATATATCACGTGACTAATTGATTGTTTGTTTGTTACTACCTATTTCTTAGTATTCTTTTCTATTTCTATGCTTCGCTTTGTATTTTTAGTAAGGATATCAATGTGCCATTTGTTTTTTGTAATAAAATATTATTTTTGAATAATACAGTTCTCATTACTTGTTTGTAATTGATATACATAATTTTTTGCTCATCCTCACAGAGTGCAGCCTAAAACCTAATCTTTTTTAGAACCAGGTCTGCCTGCTTCTAGATTGATGCTTTATTTTCTACTCCGGGACCCTACGGTTCCTGAAATAGTTACCAATGAAGTTAATTCCTGGTTTCTCCATTGGATTGAAATAGCCATCCAATAGGAAGCTGCAACAGATGATGCTGCAGTTTCTTATTGGCTTTTGGACTCGCAAAATTATAACGGACATTTTGTTTCAACGGAAGGGGCAGACACACCAGTAACTTCACCTGTAAGTATCTCAGGGGGCCGGGAGACCCCGAAGCTGAAAATAATGGGGTTAGCTTAGGGCGGGCATCCTGGTTTCAACCCCGTTAAAAAATATATATATATTGCCTTTTTTAAATTGAGGGTTTGATTCCTGAACAACTAACCCAAAACTGAACTCAACATGGCTCGTAAGCTCTCAAATTTGATGACAAAGAGTTGGACCTGAGAGGCTCAGGATAAGACAGTTTCGTTAAAAAGTTCATTCAATTCTGTATAAAAATCAACTCTGTACAGCTTGGCGAGGTGGATCAAGTGAGAATAACTAGCTTAGGTGGCCATGGAAAAACTCTACAGCAGGCTTTAAATCAACATTGATACGGTTTCACACAAGAGGTTGGTGTACAAAATAAAGAAAATTGGACTCAGTAATAATATATGCACCTGGATTGAAAACTGGTTAAAGGACAGACAACAGAGGGTTGTCATAAATTGAACTTTTTCATGTTGGGCTAAAGTCGTGAGAGGAGTACCTCAGGGATCGGTACTGGGACCCCTGCTTTTTAACTTGTTTATTAATGACCTTGAGGTTGGGATCGAGAGCAAAGTCTCCATCTTTGCTGATGATACTAAATTGTGTAAGGTAATAGAATAAGAGCAGGATGTAATTTCTCTTCAGAAGGACTTGGAGAGACTGGAAACGTGGGCAGGTAAATGGCAAATGAGGTTTAATACAGATAAATGTAAGGTTATGCATTTGGGATGCAAGAATAAAAAGGCGACTTACAAATTAAATGGAGATACATTGGGGGAATCCTTGATGGAGAAGGATTTAGGAGTGCTTGTAGACTGCAGGCTTAGCAATAGTGCCCAATGTCATGCAGTAGCTGCAAAGGCAAACAAGATCTTATCTTGCATCAAACGGGCAATGGATGGAAGGGAAGTAAACATAATTATGCCCCTTTACAAAGCATTAGTAAGACCACACCTTGAATATGGAGTACAATTTTGGGCACCAATCCTAAGAAAATACATTATGGAACTAGAGAGAGTGCAGAGAAGAGCCACCAAATTAATAAAGGGGATGGACAATCTAACTGATGAGGAGAGGCTAGCTAAATTAGATTTATTTACATTAGAATAGAGGCGTCTAAGCGGGGATATGATAACTATATACAAATATAAGGTTGGAGGAAAGGAAATTTCACCAGCAACAAAGGAAAGAGTTCTTTACAGTAAGGGCAGTTAAAATGTGGAATTCATTACCCATGGATACTGTGATGGCAGATACAATAGATTTGTCAAAAAAAGGTTGGACATCTTTTTAGATGGGAAAGGTATACAGGGATATACCAAATAAGTATGCATGGGAAGGATGTTGATCCAGGGATTAATCCGATTGCCAATTCTTAGAGTCAGGAAGGAATTAATTTTTCCCCTTAATGGGGTTTTTTGTTTGCCTTCCTCTGGATCAATAAGTAAGGATAGAAATAGGATAAAGTATCTGTTGTCTAAATTTAGCATAGGTTGAACTTGATGGACCTATGTCTTTTTTCAACCTCATCTACTATGTAACTATGTAACTATGAAACATTTAAATTAAATTCAGCTATGAAAATAAAAAATATAAAGTTGGCAACCTGATTGAAAAAGGGAATCCCATGTTTCTGAATATACATTTTTGGAGGGAATAGCATCTTTGATATATCTAGTGTAGGTAATTTGCCCCTGTTTTAACCAAGTTTTCCTATCACAAGACTTGTCAACGTGTTAAAAGGGTGAGTACTGTATGCCTTGCCTTTTAAATTATATGTTTAATTAAAAAGAGTAACTGTGACAAGAACAAAATCCATAAACAATTGGAAAGAAATGCATCACTGTTATGGCATCCAGTAGATACATTTGTGTTTAATCAATATTCATTATAAATAAATATACAACTGACTTTTTATTACATCACTTAATCTGAACTAGCTGTTCCAAAAAACACTTTAGTGGGCATTCTGATGGGTTCTCTCTGAAATGGCAAACGGCCAGGAATCGTGTAAGAGGCAGGAGGTAAAGAGCTTAGATATTAAGTGATACAATGCATGGGTTTGTACTTATTTCTTCCCAAATTGATTGATTCATTTAACATGTTTACTTTGTACTTCCTTGAATGAGGAGAGGGCGAGAGAGGAAGGAGAGCGGGGGAGGGAGAGGATGGGGGAGGTAGAGGATGGGGGAAGGGCGAGAGAGGTAGGAAAGCGGGGGAGGGAGAGGGAGAGACGGGGGAAGGAGAGAAAGAGGGAGAGAAAGAGGGAGAGATGGGAAGGGAGAGAAAAAGGGAGAGATGGAGACGGGAAAGAAAGAGGGAGGGAGGGAAAGAGGCAGGGTGAGGGGGTGAGGAGGGGGTGAGGAGGGGATGAGATAGGAGGGGGGAGAGGGAGAGAGAAAGGGGGGAGAAAGAGGAAGGGAGAGAAAGAGGGAGGGAGAGACAGAGATCGGGAGGAAGAGACAGGGGAGGGAGAAAGGGAGATGGAGAGTCTCAAGTTGCTTATGTACCACCCCAAAAACACCTTTTGTACAACATCTGGAGAAACACCTGTACACAAAAATAAGCACACCAGATGTATGTTAATTGAATAGGCAAAATGTATTTAAATGACAAATTTATTAAAGCTATAAAGTTCCTGGAGGTGAGCCTTAGTGGTGGAACTGCATTAATTTGCGCAATTTAAAAAAAAAATTGGGTTTGCAAAGAAGTGGAAACGTTTGAGTGGACCTTCACAGGCAGAACTTTTACCCCTCTCTAACCCTCCTCCAGTTCGCAATATGGATTGACAATAGAAATATTATTAACTTCTTCTCGCCGCATTGTCAATTTTAACAATTGTATTAGTCAAATTTCCTTTGACTTCCACAGTTAAGTTTTCCCTTTGGATTGTGCCAACTCAGCCTGGACAAAAATAGTTTTTGCCCGGAAAACATGAAAACTTAGACAAAATTTGACGTATCTCATAATAACATGCATGGTTTTAATTCCTCCCTAATTCTTTGTATGCTCCATCTTTCCTTCCCCCAAATCACAAACTTGTGCACAGAAGAATCACATGTTCACAGAGGTTGATAGAGGCCCATTAATTAAACTCCAGTAAGAGAATTTCTGGGTAAAAAATGGCCGTCTAAAAGATGTAATACTAAAAGCAACAGACCTTTGGGTTAGTAAAAGCACAAGGAAAAGCAAGTCGGTACGGTCCTCAAAGGGTATAGGTGGGTATTGTAAATAGGGTTGCCAGGTGGCTTCTCCAAAAATACTGGACTCAATGGTGAAAGGTGCGTCAGGTTACTATGTTCAGGGAGGTAATACCGGACACATACATGTCCAGTATTACAGTACTTCTCATTTTTTACTGGACAGAGTATCCAAATACAGGACAGTCCAGTTCAATACCGGACACCTGGCAACCCTAATTGTAAAAGTTAAAAGGATAGCTTTTAGGAAATATAAGCAGACACAAAAGAAGGAAAATAGAGAACTATACCTGGGACAGGCAGAAGAGGACCAAGCAAATAATCAGATGTACTGTACAAAGGCCCAAGCAGAAGAGAAAACATCTGTCAGTAACGATGGGGAGACAAACTATTTTTAGGTATATAAGTGAAAAGAGAAAAAAAAGATGGAATAGTAGGGCTAAAGACAGAAGAGGGTGGTCATGGTGAGGGAGACAAAGATATAGCTGACCACCTTAATAAGGGGAGCGACCACAATTAGGCAACAGGAATATACATGGAAAGGAGGTGGCCACATGTTCATTTGCAGAGGATACATTTCAGAGATAAAAGTGGGCAAAGTAATGGGGCCAGACAGGATATTGTACATCCAAGAATATTAAAAGAGGCTAGGAGTGTCCTCGCAACACCATTAATACAACTCTCCCCTTTATCATCTCTCCCCTCCTCATCTATTGCCCTCCTCCTCCTCATCCTCTCACCATCCACATCATCATCTCTCCCCTACTCTTCCTCCTCCTCATTTCTCCCTCTCCCTCCTCATCTCTCCACTTCCTCCCCCTCCTCATCATCAGATTTCCTTCTCATCACCATCAGATCTCCCCTCATAATCACTATTAGATCTCCTCATCATCACCATTAGATCTCCCCCTCATCATCATCATCATTATCATCATCATATTTCCCCCTCATCAACATCAGATCTTCCCCTCATCATCATCAGCTCTCCTCCTCATAACCATCAGATCACCCCCTCATCATCATCAGATCTCCCGCTCATCAACATCAGATCCCCCCCTCGATCTGCCCCTCATCACCATCAGCTCTCCTCCTCCATGATTACCTATAATAGAGATGGGTGGGGGGAGATGGTACTGTATGCGGCAGCGGGCCCTCAGCGTTAAACAGAAGCCGGTAGAGGAATCATCACTTGTTACACAGGCAAAACAGGACAAGCGCGCTCAAGCAGCAGACACCGGCAGTAAGAAAGAGTTCTGGGTCAGACCGCTAGAGCGCGCTCCTCCTCTGCCATCCTGCTCTACCTGCGCAACAAGTGCTGATTGATCTACCAGCTTCTATTTAAGACCAGGAGCCTGCCGCCACAGCATACCATCTCCCCACGCCTGTCTCTATCTGAAGAGATATAATGAGAAAGAGAAAACTGGTGCACAGCCAATGGAGTGGGTCACCAAAATATTAAATAAAAAAATATTCCTTTATTGGTCCATATAAAAAACGGAGGTAGACACCCTCCTACGCATTTTGTGTATCAAATATACACTTTATCAAGGAGTACACAAACAGCCTCTGTGAGGTCCTTAAATACATTGCGTGCCAAAACCGGCAGCACGCAGATGCCTCAAAGAAGCGTAATAGCATCACAATCTACAGGGCCGCCTCCAACCCGCCCCCAGAGCGATGTGATAGGGCGACGGACCAAGGCACGCCCACGGTTACGCCACTCGTGGAGAATGGGATCACTCACTTTTATGAAGAGGAAGCGCCCACAGTCCCTGACGTGCTGGGGGCAGAGCCGCAATGTCAGCCACTCCCCCATCCATCAAGGAGAACGGGAGTAACCAGACTGCGGTCAACCCCGAGTCCGCCCCCATCTCCCCAAGCTCCACGGGCGAACCAAGGACCACAGCCCCCCACAGAACCGTCCATGGGCAAATGGAGGCTGGCCCAGAGAGACACTCCCACGCATCGCCCTCTGTTGCCAGGGAGAACCAGACAATGCAACAACATGCATAAAAAACATAGAAACATACAGCCAAATTAAAAACAAAAAGTAATGATACTTATATTATAATAAACCTTCATTGTTATACTAAATAGTAAAGTTGATTATAAGAACCTATTCTTCCTCCTTAATTAACTGGACAATCCACAAGAAAAAAAAGGGTGGGGGTAAGGGGGGGGGGAAGATATTGGAAGAAATATGTGTATACACTTGTTAACAAAATCATATGCATAAATAAATACATCATTTTGAACACAAGATCAATAC